>NC_079482.1:14340153-15590153 GCF_026230105.1 Diorhabda sublineata
ATTCCTTGAATTATTCTCAATAAAAATATCTATTTAAGAGTACGATATTTTAACAGCTTTCTGGTTTTTATTAAAATTATCTATTTAGTTTTTTCCAAAAATGCAATAATCGTGGTGTTACTTTATTTTCGATATAGAATGAGGGAAAAAATGGGAAAAATTATTCTTATTTAGATGTGCGCTCTTCAAAACTCATACAGTAAAAAAAGACACCCAGTATGATTCTAGTCTCGAAAATCACAAAAATTCAATTCCTTTTTATTTTGCGGAATTTTTCAAATAATATAATGATTTTTCAATAAAAATTCAAATAACCTTCAATATTTCCTAAATCGTGCGGGAATCAAATAGGTTGGTGTTCTGAAATTGTTTTTACTACTAAATCAAAAAAACGCAATAAAATATAGGGTGTTCCATTTAAAATTCCAAAATTGATGTCGATACTGAAGAATTGGGGCACAGTGTATAATCCTAAAGTCTATAATCTAAAAATTCCTTTTTGATAACTCTTACGGGTTTGGTTACCTTATGTTTGATATCCTATAAATCAACTTCTATCAATTCCATTTATTTTGTGTATGTACAATGTTACTCTTAAAAGAGCAATCAAAAAATATGTATCCCCAATAGAGCTGCCTCTGGTGTATTTTTCCAAAGTTTTTAGAGGAAATAGGCTAACTGGACTATTGAATCTAAAGTTCATTGCATTGTTAGGATCCATATCTTGGCATAGATGGAGTGTTTTATAAGGTTTTATCCTCTTAAATGATTTGCTACATATAAACATGCAAAGATAAACTACGATAAAATAACGAACATGGTGTTATATATATTTACCATAAACTTTCCTCTCAAAGCTACTTTTCATTGCAATTAAAAGATCTGAAATAATGGAGTTATCTCATGGCATGAATTTAAATGATTAACCAGTATCACCATATTCGTCAACTCTTAGATAATTGTTCAGTTATTACAAGGAATATATTTGTCTACACCTCCATTTGATGGAAATACTGCAATTTTTTTGGTATTTTGACAATAAGTTTTATCCAAAAAAATCTAATGTAATACTTTCATGTGTAACTATTGAATTGATGATATGTCACGTTAAAACCGACTCAAAGTTTTAACCTAAAAAAATGTGGCGTCCAAAGTGATCAATACTTTAAAATTATTCGATGTATATCCAGTAATTCTACTAATAAATGAATAATAAATATAATACAATAAATTCGGAAAATCTCACTCCTGAGCATCCTTCAATCCTATTAGCTCACTGAAAGACTATTTAAGGCATTTTCAATCTAGACAGATTCCTTGTACCCACGAACTCAAGTCAGTGGCGTCTCCGCAATCTACTATTATTTCTTCGGAATGATCAGCGGTCATGATAATTTGTGCTGCTGTCCTACCACTTAAATAGGCTCCGTGTACAGTGGAATAAAAGCTGCTGTGTGTATGTTCGCCCGCAAACAGAAGAACGGGCTAAAAAATAAAAAATACTATTGTTGATATCATACTTCTATATACATTTTAAATAATTTTTTGAGATAGTAGACCGGTAGTAGAAATTCGTCACTTTTCGCTTTTATACATCTTTTACTAAAAAAAGGCAGTAAGGATAAGCTTTAGCTGGACTAACTAGCTTGTACTGAAGTATCTGGTTTTCCTTGTGTACGAGTATGTATATTATGCCTTCCCCTGTAACTTACCACTTTGCCTATATGATTATGTATTTTTCAAATATTCTGGAGTGTTTTTATATGTTTTAAATTAATTCTCACTAGAGAAAGGGAAAAAAGTGGACAGGTGTATTCAAAAAAAACAAAATTTAAAATATGGGTTGGCGACAAAGTGATGTCGATTTGCTAGTATAAAATAAAACACTTATTTATAACAAAGAATAGTTTTTAATCAATTGCATATTTTTCATTTTACTCAATGATTTTATTTAATCTTTCTTTCAGTCTCATGATTCCGCGCTCATCAAATTTCTGGACCCTGTCAGCAAAAAACTGATGCAGGTGTGATTGAAGGTCATCGTTATTTGTGAAAGTATGATCATTTAAAGAATTCTGTAAACTTCGTAATAAATGGTAATCAGATGGTGCTAGATCAGGGCTGTATGGGGGATCACTTCCCAGCTAAGCTCCAATAAATTCCCACCTGTTACCAAATATGTGTGAGGCCTTGCATTATCATGGTGAAACACTGAACCTTTCCGATTTGACAATTCTGGTCGTTTTTCTTTCAATGCTTCATCCAGTTTCATTAATTGTTGACAGTAAACATCAGAATTGATCGTTTGGTCCCTAGGAAGCAGCTTTGTAATCCCACCAAACTGACATCATGAGCTTTTGTGTTGTTTTTCATCCTTCGATGTGGTTTGTGCTGGTTCATCGTATATGCTCCATGATCGTTTTCGAACCATGTTACTGCACAGGACCCATGTTTCACCACCAGTGAAGGAAGGGTAGAATTCATTTTATTAAACGCAAACTCTCGAATAGCTGTTGTATAACGATCTTCTTCAATTATAACTTCTATTTTGCTCAGCATCAACTTCAGTAGGCCAGTCAGAACGTTGCTCATCTTCGAAGGTAAATTCTCCAGAATGGAGTTTTTTATATTAATTCTGAAACGTGCGCTATGTTGAGTAATAATTACAATAAACTTCACATATTTCTTTGTGAGCCGCAGCAGCTTTCTTTCCTTTACGGAAATAAAAAAGTAAAATATGCCGGAAATGTTCGTTTCTGTACTCCATTCAAAATTAACTCACAACTAATAGCTTTAATAAATATCACGCACTACTTGCTTCTGAAGTTACGTCAATGTGACCAGTATCAAGTGAAAAACGGCAAAGTACAGCACTAACATAAGTTATTCAAAAAAATAAAGCAACGCTCTCTATCAGTAAAAAGCGAAAGTACTTAGTTGCCAACCTCATAGTAAGTCACAAACCTTAAATTATGGAATAAATATTTGAATTCCAACATGCTATAATATGTTTAAGAATCACCACTTCCAATGTATTGTATTTATAATTAACAGGGCAATGGACATTTCAAACACAAAGGCGTGCAGGTTATCAAACATAAGGTGACCCATCTACTTTTCTCCAAACCTGTAACAGTTATCAAAAAATTCTAATTTCACGAATTTTTTGTATTTAAAGGAATTTTTAGATTATTGACTTTTGAATTATAAGGGTGTCCAAATTCTTCAGTATCGACCTCAAATTTCAAATTTCAAACATTTTATTGCGTTTTTTGATTTAGTGGTAAAAACAAACGTAATTTTTATAACTATGTGATTTCCGCACGGTTTAGGAAATATTTAAGGTTATTTCAATTTTTATTCAAAAATCATTAATTTGGAAAATTCCGCAAAATAAAAATGAGGCTAACTGGTATCATTTGCTAAATGAATTTAAACACAAAACTTGAGTTTATTGAATGTTTGTGATTTTCGAGACTAAAATCATACCGGATGTCTTTTTTTACTGTATGAGTTTCGAAGAGTGTAAATATATTTGAAATGGCACATTCTGTATATTATACCTTTATAAAAAGAAGAATGATTTCGATAAATCAAAGAAGATTCAATTTAAAATAAAACAAAAATGGTTTTACATAGACATACAGAAGAAGGAAGATGAAATATATAAATGCTATATCACAAATAGTACAAGTTTAGCCCTTGCCCTAAGAGAATATGGAAGACGTTTTTCCAACAACATAATTCCAGGAAAAAAAATATTTACACGCATTCTAAAAGACTTTGATGACAAAAATAACGCAACAGACCAAATATTATATTGACGAAAAACCGACAATTGGATATTTTGTTATATTTCCGGGAAAATCCTGATAATTCCTTAAGAGATGCTAAACGTGACCTAGGGTAGGGGTAGCATACATTGTGCATTAAAAATTAATCAGTTTAAGCTCTTTGAGTTTTTCCCGGTGCAGTTTCTATTGGATGCAGATTATCAAAAAAGGCTGGAGTTGTGTGAAGCAATAATGAATTTACAATATGAGGGACAAATTTTTGAAATTATATTCCGAACGAACGAAGGTATTTTCACAACGGCTGGAATGCAAAAAAAACTGAAAAAATTGCCACAGCTGGTCTCGAATAAACAATGATATTATAAGAAAAATTAAGAGGCAAGGGCATCGTAGCGTCAAAGTTTGGCGTGCCATTATAAGGAACCTAGTACTAGGTCCTATTTTTTACGATGAGACGCTGAAAGGTATTTTAATTTGATCAGAAATGAAATAGAAGCTGAAATAAACAGATTGCCGCAAAATTATGGTTTTTAAGGAAGTCAGTGCTCCATATCATTGTGTTCAACCTGTAACAAATTATCTACGTTATATAACTATCTGTAGAAATGAGACATTTGCATGGCCTCCTATTAGTCCTGATTTAAAGCCGATAGATTTTATGGTGGAGCACTAAAAAATAGGGTATACAAAATAGAAATAATTATAGAGTGGCAGAATTAATTAGTTCAATCAAACTGGTGCAGTACGAGAGACAATCCGAAGCCGTGCAAGGATACTACCAGCATTGCAAAAAATGGGGGATACATAGAAAACAAAAAGTAAAATGCCGTTCTTTAAATATGATTTGGGTATTTTAATTAAATCTATTAATTTTTTCCATTTTCCTACTTTAAATCTCTCGAGATGTCAATAAAATGTTTCTTTGAATTATTCCGAATAAAAATATTGTATTAAGGATACGATATTTTCATAGCTTTTTGGTTTGATAAAAATTTGGTTTTTTTCAAAAATGCAATAATCTGTGTCAACATTATTTTCAATATAGAATGGGCGAAAAAATGAGAAAAACTCAAATAATTCTACAACCATTATATACAGGTATAGAAGATGTATGTATGAAATTATTTTTATTTCTATACGCGTTCTATTAAAGGTATAATATAGAAGATGTGCCATTTAAAAAAATGAGTTTTCATATTCACAAAATTCGAAACTCGTACAGTGAAAAAGGCACCCAGTATGATTCTAGTCTCGAAAATCACAAAAATTCAATAAACTCAAGTTTTCTGTTTAAATTCCTCAAATATTTCCTAAACATTCGGAAATCAAATAGGTATGTCTTCCGAAAGTTACATTTGATTTCACTACCAATTCAAACAACGCAATAAAATATACAGTGTTCTATTTAAAATTCCAAAGTTGTCATAGATACTAAAGAATTGGGACACCCTGTATAATCCAAAAGTTACTAATATAAAAATTCCTCTGATTACAAAGAACTTTGTTAATTAAAGTTTTTTGATAACTCTTACAAGTTTGGGGAAAAGTATATGGGCCACCTGATGCTTGGGATCAGCTTTATTGTACACTTCTGATCGAAGATAGATCTGAATATATTCAGCGAAAATACAGACAGACATACAAATTGAAGGAGGAGAGATACATATAGATTCAGCAGAAATAGGAGAATCGCGGGACCAGGTGGGATTAATGCTGAACTAATAAAAAATGTTAAGCCTTTCAATCATTACTTTTTAATATTTTTACAAAATAGACAAATGGTGAAAATATAGCCGAACACTGGAAAACAGCTTACATCACATCTATACATAAAAGGACAAGTACAATAAGCAGGGTATATATAAGAATAATAAGGGATATGATAGAACAGGAATACACTAATACCAAAGAACAAGAATAGAGCTAGTAGGTCCTGTACAGACGTTTTCCCTTTAAAGCAGTTGATAGAGTATAAAACAGAAATAAACAGACCAGTACACCTCATGTTTATAGATTTACAAAAGGCCTACGTTAACATACCAATATCAAAATTATGGGAAGCTCTTGAGAATATCAACATTAATCATACCCTCACAGAGGATATTAAGAGCTTATATAAAGATATTAAATCTGTAGTAAAAATCAGAAATAAAGTATCGGAATTCCTCACAGTAAACAAAGGCCTGAGACAAGGGTGCTGCAACTCACCAACACTTTTCAAAATATATGTTTCAAAAGTTCCTATTACTGTCAGAGAAAGAAGCAACCAATATTCCTAGGGTCTGATGGAAATGCATACAACACATCACAAAGATACCAACCTCAGAGGTAAGCAACTCTTAGAATATATTTTAACTAATAATCTTTACATACACAATGTAGGGAACACAAGAACATTTGTAACAAGAGTAAGGGAAGAAGTTTTAGACATAATATTAAGTAAATCGAACCTAAAAGAACAGATAAAAAACTGGAAGGTATCGAACGAGCCCTCTCTCTCTGATCATAGAATAATCATGTTTAGACTAGAGATCGATTCCACTGAGCCAGAACTCAGCACGAATCCAAGAAAAACCGATTGAGAAACATACAATACCAATCTACATTATAATTTGATGCACATCCAAATCAGAAAGGCTAGACATGAACTGAATCTGGAGGAAGATTTCAAAGAAGTAAATGAGGCCATACTTGATGCATACGAATCGAGTTGTACCATACAAAAAAGGTAGCGATGTTCCCTGGTGAAATGATCATCTATCCAAGTTAAGAATCTAAACATGGAACCTCTTTAATAGAGCAACGTGTTCCGGGGACTGCCAGAGCTACACCAGAAAACTCACTACCTACAATAAAAAAAAACGACAAAGCTTCAGATAATTCTGCGAGGATATTGACTCTACGCCTTCAAAACTTCACAAAGTCTTAGCGAAGGGCGAAGTCAATACAAGCCGTTGAAAACAAAATGGTTAAAAAAACTATAAGAAAAACTGCAGCAATTGCAAAACAAGTACGAATAAAATGGGCTTTAAACACCTTTCAACCGCTTAAGTCTCCAGGAGTGGACGGAATTTTTTCAGCCCTCTTTCAAAGAAGACAGGACCTTTGTACTTATTATAAATAAGGGGCAAATCCTTACAGCCCGCTCCATAGAGGAATAAATGTGAAGATTCCCACTAAGGAGGTTTTCCCATTGGAACTAATTTTTGCGAGAGTGGGAAAATTCAGTATAAAATAGGTAGGTAAGTCAAGTTATTAGGTTTTAGTTCACGTTCCCTCTCTGAAGACGATAAGTTGGTTATCTAAATATGTGTCTCTCAGTGTGTTCAGTATGAATATTACCAACGATACCAATAATTCCACTTAACTTAATCTCGGACTAAGAAATGCAAAGGAATGGGGATCGAAATCGACAATGACAACTAGTTGTACACCCTTCAGTTTGCAGATGAACAGGTAATATGCGCAAATGACAGAGATGACTTAGAATACATGGCTCGCAAACTAAAGGAAGAGTATGGAAAATTGGGACTGCAGATATACAATTAGAAAATAACGACATTATAGCGAGATGTGAGAACTATAAATATCTAGGAATTATTTTTGACAAAGATGGAATAGATGATACACAATGCAGAATAAACAGAGCAAGAACAATAACTAAATGGAATACTGAGAAGTACTGACATTGAAAACTGAGGAACTACAAATGCAATGATTAGAAATACGTTGGTATATAGATCGGAAACGTGGAAAATAAAAGAAACAAATGGAAGCAAGAACAAATGAACCTGAAACAAACAATTATAGAATATATTTAAGAAAAGCAGTTGATTTGGCATGGGCACGTGAGGAGATCATTGATGCATAAATGATGATGAATAAAAAAATCAATGAGTGTGTACGAGAATTGAACGATGAGAATAAAAGCTACAAGAAAAAGTAGCAATTAGGCATTGGACAAAGTCGCAGGACGTTTTGAACTCGAATTAATAATTTTTTTTTAGTTTAACAATTTTTACCCAGTAGTTTTAAATTTAATTATTTATAAGTGAGAATTTACTTTGAATAATTTGTACCATTGTACCTATGAAGAGATACTGAACAAATTATGTTTAGTAAAATATCAATATTTTAATTTAAGCAACTATGTGGCAGACCCACCTCTTTTTCTTGTTCATCAAATATAGGTTGTGCTAGATATTCTATATCTATTTGTGATGCGCCTACTGCTATTGCTGTATATGAACCTCTGGTATACTGTTGTTTGTGCCAACCAGTACTGAAACAAATATTGAAGATGAACTAGCACCATTGTATCAAGTAACTTTTCATATTTATTCCTATTTCACTATTTTGTTACCTCACAGTTAGAACAACAAAGTTTGTAATTTGAAATACTTACCATATACAACCTTTTGGTTTAGGTATAAATGGATCATTGAGAAATTTTCTCAATATTTTCGTGCATGTTTCTATAATAACGTCATTTGACAATGTTTCCATATATTCAGCCTCTTTACCAGATATCCATCCTAATATTACTGTTTCGCTTATTTTTGTAAACGAATAAATTTTTTTAAACCAGTTTTTACTAATATCGGAGGTTTTATCCGATTCAGTATTCCAAAGTAAAAGCACTTCTGTGATATTAGGATGTAGAAATGGCCTTTCGTATTCCAATAAAATTTTATTTACAGTTCCAAATAGTAACCTGAAAATAACAATTCAAAAAAATAACAGAAGAATAGTTAGTTATAGAGATATTTTTATATTTTAGTTATATATGTTCAAGACATACAACGACTGGGACTGAAATCCGTTGTAGAAAATCATCACATTAAATTTTGATATTTTAAAACATAATTACGATTAATTTAGACGTAAAGGTATTCATGTATATAGCATTATAAAATGCAATTTTGCATTTGGCCGCCTTCTTTCTTCTCTATTTTCATATTTTTAGAGGATTTACTAGATCTGGGTACAAAAAAATAACAAATCTGTTACTATAATTTATTTACCAGCAGTTGAACAACAGAAACATTTTAATAATCTTTTTCTTTGGAATCAATATTAAATATGTCTGTATTTTCATATTTCACATGTAAAATCACAGTATTGTTTATCAATTATAAGTAATACTTGAAAATTTGTATACTCTGTATATGTTTTATGAAATGTTTTCTCCTTAAATTACTTAAATTAAAGGAAATTAAAAAACCTCAAGAAATACTTATTATTTTTCATCTAATATTCCCTATAACGAAATGCCATAATTTCGAAGTTATAGCTACATTTATAGTATCTCCACCAAAGTTAAAATAATACATTTACTACAATAACAAGTTTGACGTTTCAATAAATTATTATTGTTGAAGTTTATTGAAAGTCACAATGGATCATTCCTCTGAAAAACAACGAATTGATATTTTGATGAAATTAGGATATGGTGATAGGCGTAGAAGTCAACAAGAAACGTGTAATATTTTTAATAATTTATATCCTAACCAAAATATCATAACAAGATGTACTGTCAGCAAATAACTGAAAAAACTTTAACGAAACAGGTTCAGTAAAAGATTTATCCAAATCAAGGCAAAGAAAAACTGCATCAACTGAAAACAAATCTTTAGATGTTTGTGTCCTGTCCTAACATCCGTTATGAAAATTTTAGGTGATCATAAATTCCATCCATACAAAGTAACGTTTGTTCAAGAGTTGACAAATGGCGATTTTGATAGTCGTGAAGAGTTTGCAGACCTAATGATGGAAAAATGTTACAATCAAAACAATCCAAATTTTTTAAGTAATGTTATGTATTGCGATAAGCAAAATTTATGTATTAATGGAAACGTAAATTGACATAATTGTAGATACTTTATTGAGGACAACTTAAATTTTTCGGCGTATTTAGATTTATTGGAAAATAGTATTATACCTGAGTTGGCTCGGATATTTCCAAATCCAAGTATTTTCTATTACATATAAAATAACTTCATTATTAGAAACTTTCAGACAATAACAATATCCGAAACTACAATATTCGGCTACAACAAGATGGTGCTCCACTTCACTGTGCTTGTGTGGTGAGGCAATACCTAAGTGATGTGTTTCCCAGAAGATGGATTAGAAGGCAAGGTTTTATCGAATAACCCGATACAAATCCTTAGACTATTTCTTAGACTTTTATTTAGACTTAAAAAACATCGTTTATAAAACAAAGCCTGCCAACATTCACGAATTAAAAGATAGGATTACCACAGAGATAAGAAGAATTGTCAGTCAGGGAGGTTGCAAAATATATTGCAAAGTTTTAAAAATTGCATGATTTGTATTTAAGTAAATGGACAACATTATGAGCATCTGCTGTAATCGCCTTAACTGTATGTTTTCCCAAATTCGTGATTTTTCTACTTCACAAATGAGGATCTACTTCTAACATGACACAAACATTTAAAGATTTGTCTTCAGTTGTTGTAGGTTTTCTGCGCCATGATTTGTATAAATATTTTACCGTCCCAGTTTCGTTAAATTTTTCACTAACTTACTGACACTAGACCTTGTTACGAGATTTCTATTAGCACATAAATTATTAAAGATTATTCAAATTAAACGAGTTTATTCAATCGTAGTCATCTAAATGTAAATATTTATTGTAACTTTGGTGGAGATACTGTAAATGTAGCTCTAACTTCGAAATGGTAGAATTTAGGTATAGAGAATATAACATAAAAAATAATCAGTATTTCTTAAGGATTTCTAAAAACACAAAATATATAGGGTGATCTATTTGAAAAACAAAGTTTATTATTTTTCCAGAAAAAGTAAAGATCTGACAACAGTGTAGATACTACTATTATACCGGCCGTATTACAAGACCCTTGCGCACAAAAATTTATGAAAATTATACAAGCCGTTTCCAAGATAATTGAGGCGTTCCATACATAAAACTCACTCTATATGACTCTAATTTGTAAACTTTAATCATAAAACTTCCTTTTTTATATAACTAGACTTCAAAACTAAAAAAACAATTACGCTCTAGCTGAGATTAAAAGAAAATTGGCGTATATCTTTTTTTAATATATATTTTAAAAGAGAAGGGAAAGGGTAATATACCCTTTTGATCTTAATTACTTTTTTTAGTAAGCTTTCATATCTTACATTGGAAATGTTTTTCCGGTATCATCAACAAATTTCAAGAAAATTATTTTTACTTCTCCGTCTTAGTCTACTTCACGATTTTAGAACTGCAAATTTTCACTATAGCGCTGATCCCTTCATTGATTTTACTTGGATAAATATTTTCCTTCTCAATTAAGTTGTATCATAGCGAGGCGAGTTTTGATATATGGATATTATTTGAAACAATTTTGAGAAAATTAAGTAAAACTGTTCACATTCATATTATTAAAAACTTTTTTCTATATACCTTAATAAAACACTTAACAACTCTCGTGTTTTGCTACTTTTTTTAAGAAAACCTGGAAGATCTCCCTAACATTGTGATCTGATCATTATCACGATCAATGAATAATTTTGCTCTATCCTGAATTACTATAAGTGTCTGTAAACTATGTTAAGAAAGGTAATACATTATAAAAAAATTACTATGTACCTATTTTATCAGTGGCCTTATTTATTAGTTTAGAATAATGAGAATGATGTTGTAAAAAAGAAGATTTTTTCGTAATCTTAACGAGTTGAGAAATAAATATATTATGTTATGTATAAAATAAAATAATATAAAAATTAACAAACTAAAGGGTCTTACTTAGTAGAAGTTCCTTCAATTATTATAACTACAATTATTATCGTCTACACTAACAATAATATATAAAATTCGACACTTTCCTCTGCTTTTACACTAACCACTTGGAAAACTAACTCAAAAGGCTTCGTCTTCTCTGAAGGTTCGTATTGACGAGGAGCTGGATTGGCTCAATGTTCACATGTTTCAAGAGCCGCTGTTCGTGACTCTTTGCGAGTTTAGTAGATACTTGCCTTACTGTGTCTATTTCCAGGTTCTGATGAAGATCGCAATTTCGAAAGTAACAGAGCGCATCAACGGTACTCCTTAGCATTTAATTTTGAAATCTTTGGATTATTTAGGTGTTCCTTTCGCTGGCACATCCCCATACTTAAATCCCGTAGATCCATACCGGTTTCAGGATTTGTTCATATAAAAGTAGTTTATTATAAATTGACAGAGTGGATTGTCTTCCCAGCAACCTATACATTTTCTTGTATCTTATGTTCTTCTCTTTTTTCTATTATGTGAGTTTTCCAACGTGGCTTCGCATCTAGTGTTAGCCATAGATATTTTGCTGTATTAGCATATGGTACCTGTTCATTGTCAAATTTACATGTACCGATTTTTCTTGTTTAAACTTATCCTCCAATTTTTGGTCTAATAATTAATTTTATTAATTGATGTCCGTAGGTAGATTGCTGCTTCTTCGTGGGAATCTCCTACAGTCAAAATAGCTGAGTCGTCCGCTAACGTGGTTTTCTAATTGAGGGATGTCACTAGTTGCAATTCTAATTATGATTTCATCAATGATTTTATTTTATTTTAATTTTGGATATGGCGAGTTTGCAAACGGATTTTTTTACCTAAACTAATTTAATCAAACAAGGGACCATAAATGACAATTTTTTATTGAAATATAAGCAAATTACATACATTATACCTAAACTCTCTGAAGTTTTTCATTTTCTTTGAAATATAAACAATATTGAAAAAAATTATAACAAGAACATAAGCTATCCATTTTCATTGTTTCTTCCTTGACAAAAGTCTTCGGGATCCTCAGAAGCAAGAGCTACTTAATCAGCAACCTTCAGATTCAAAATTTTTTGTAAAAAGATAGTTTCTCCCCGTCGACAATTTTACGCCAAAATGTTTGGATGAAAGCTTTTGAACATCATATAACTTTTCAAACTTAACGAGTACTGCTAAGTGTATATAAAAACATTGTCTGTAGTTAACTTGCACTTTGAAGAGCCTACTACTGTAAAACTGTACGTATAAAGTTGGCGACTGTAGTATGCCGATTGCTTAGGTATTTTAGGATTAGCTAGGTTCTTTTAACGGTCGAAAGATAAAGTAACAAGTTTATTTGAGTTTTGAGAAAAAAGCATTGGACCTCATTTTATCTTTCTGTCATAAGTCCGTCCAACTTCTCAATTTTGATTTTTTGCATCTAAAAAATAATTTCTTTCCTTTCATGTGAGCTTCAACAGAATCATTGTATATTCTGAAAATTTTCTTAATATTTAATTCCCTCGGTAAATATTTTTGATTTGGCAATAATGATTCCTAACACCTCTTCTGTATAAATTCTTTTATGCTACATCTGCAAGCCTCATACTTAGGTGAACGTCTGTCTTCTCCTCTCTTTTCCCGAGGCAACTGGCCTGTTGAGATATAGTTCTGAGCAATTGTCAGTATATTTTTTGAAACATCCAAAATTTCCATTAAGTATTTTGTAGCGACACCCTTTCTACTATTTTTTTCTTTTACACTTCTGCTGCTTGTAGGTTATTTCACTGACATTAACTTAGGTAAGAAAGCGTCTTGTGAAAATTTTGTTTCATAGGAATAAAACGAATATCTCTCATAGTTAATTTTTGGTACCACTATGTCTTCCACATACTGGAAATCTAAGAAGACTTTTAGCAGAATACATGAAAATAAAAAATATGTATATAAACTTTACTACGTTCTGCCCCAAAAAACTAGAACATACCTTGCCTTTTTATCTCTTTCTCTTTTGCATTTTCTATAGTCACTTGGGTTTTTTGTGTTTTTTTTTGGTTCTGCAAGTACCACATTAATATCCATTTTTGCACTTTAGTTAAACAATGGAATCTTTTTGCGATAAAATATTTAAATTGTGGATAAATTACTAAAGCAATGTGAATAACAAAGAATCGCACAATACGGTTATAATCACGTGATGCCGAATTAAGCATTTTCCTTGTGTAATTGGAGAGTTTTGATTTTACTAAAGATGTGTGTTTGCTCAGTCAAATTATGGTGGTCCAGCTGCGGCTCGAAGATATTCACAATTATACCCAAATCGAAGGCAACCCAATTACAAACTGTACCGAAATCTATACAACCGCTTAGGTGAAACGGGGTCTTTACGCTCTAAAACTGAGCAGGGTGCAACAAAAAAAATCACTGCCGATGAAGAAGATGAAATTTTAATTTGTGTTACGGAGAATCCAGATATCAGTACTTGCCGATTAAGTCTGCAAACAGGTATAAGCCAATCATCTATTTTTAGAATACTGAAGAGGGAAAAATTGCATCCATATCATTACACTCCTGTTCAGAATTTATTACCTCAAGACTTACCTAAGCGTCTACAATTTGCCCATTTCTTGCAAGATAAACAAAATGTTGACCCAGATTTTCTGGATACAATTCTTTTTACTGATGAGGCAACATTTACCAGACAAGGAATATTTAATTATAAAAATAATAATTTGTAGGATTCTGAAAATCCACATGCTATGAGGAAAACACATTTTCAGCACGAGTTTAAGGTTAACATTTGGTGTGGTGTAATATGTGGGTATTTAATAGCTCCTTTTGAGCTGCCAACCAATTTAAATGGACCTCTTTATTTAGATTTTCTTCAAGAACATTTACACGAATTACTAGAGGATATACCTCTCGCTTTAAGACAAAATATGTGGTTTTTGCACGACGGAGCACCACCACATTATTCTTTACAAGTTCGTCAATACTTAAACGAACAGTTTCCGCATCGATGGATTGGTCGTGGAAGTGAGTTTGCTTGGCCACCAAAAGCCCCTGATTTAAATCCTTTGGATTTTTTAATTTGGTCGCAAATGAAGGCATTAGTTTACAAAGAAAAAAATTACTTCTCTTCCAAAACTGCGACGGAAAATAGAAGAAGCCGCGAATGTAATTAAAAATAATAGACAAGGATTATTTGATATTAAGAGATCTTTACGAAAGCGGATCATAAAGTGTATTGAAGTAAATGGTGGGCATTTTGAGCATTTGCTTTAAAATTTTTTATTTTTGTTTACAAATTTGTTATTGTTACATATTTAAAGAATATTTTTAGAAGCAAATAACTCGATAGCCGATTGAGTTACACGAATCAAAGAAGAGTAACTTTTTTTGTAGAATTCAACGCTTTTCAATATTTTTTTATTATTTTAGTGGTAAGTTTAGCCCAAAAAAAGTTTACTTTGATTTAATTAACACAAACAAGTGTGACTAGCGCCCTCTATTAGCAATGTTAAATTGGAGTGCAAATTATGATTCCTCATGCCAAAAAACGCAAAATTGCCAATTTTCAAACAGAAATTGTGAAAACATAAAAAATTAATGAGAAAATAAAAATTTAAATTTAAACTTTGAACACCCCGTATCTCGGAAACTAGCATTTGAGCATGTTGAGCAGAATCATCATATTTTGAGGTCTAAAATCTACACTTCCGAGATTGGACATTCATAATGAATTACCCTGTATATTTATTTTCAATATATTACCCTTAAAAGGTGGTAGCTAAAATTACAATACAGTCGAGGTATTTTCGAACGAAACCAAAACAGAATTTCCATAAATTAATAATTTTTTCTAACGAAAGTACTATTATCAAAAATGGTGTTTCTTTTTTTTTAAGAAACGTTAAATCAGTTTCCACACAAAGGATTACTAATTGGCTAAATAATTAATTTCATGAAAGATGGGCATAACAAGTGTGTCATATTGACCTGTTATATCCCCAGATTTTACAATAATTTTTTGTATGGGAGAGAAGATTATGAATAACACCTTCTGAATGATAGAAAAAATATTTAAAAAAACAAAATAAATCGCGCAGTTTTATCAATTTCTATGGAAGGCAGCTTTAGGACAATTCTCAAATCGTATTGAAAAATGAACAAAAATAGGAGGGGGATAAGTGGAGCCTTATATCTGAGACTTTCAACTTACTTTTATTAAATTATCACATCCCTAAACGTTACGTATAGATAGTGGAAGTCGAGTAGAGTTATGAGATACTGACGCAGAGCTTATGTTTGAAATTAAATTCTACTTAACAATTTTAGCCACTTTTCGCACTCTCGTTCACTTGAATTATCCCGACTGGGAATATTCTAATAGTGCCAGTGATGGATTAGGCCTTGGCACGCAAGGCCCGGCCATTGGCGACATGATTTGAAGGGCGGCAACATTTTTGAAATAACAAAATTTTAGAGACGAAAAAAAGTGAATACAGTTTTCTTTGAAAATTAATTTTTGTAAAGAATTTTCTATGAAATATATAATGGATCAATTTGTTTATGTATTTTTTAGTCTATGAATGAGCTAGTCTTTATCTAATGATGTTCTTTACTTTTGGTTTCATTACTGAAATTATTATTATTATTTTAGCATTAAATAAGAATACTGTAGATATGCATGTGTCAAATATCATTTTGGTATCTATTCAAATGTCATAAAATCTATTATTAAAATAAATAATTTTTCATTTTCACATTGTGGAGTATACCACGAGCATCAATAGACAGTTCGCCATTATTTTAATGCCTAAAAAAATCTACTTTGGTGCTTATTGATCCCAAGTAACTCAAATGTTTTAACTGCTATTTGGTCTATGATGTGTTGTGGTGGATCCACGTTTCGTCTACGATGCAAAAATTGTCTATATTGATGTTAAAAAACGTCAAACATACCTGGAAAGTTATTACACGATTGAGTTTGAGATTGATTTGTTACAGCCGCACGAACGTGAGCTCACTGTTTAATACATGAAATTTGAGATTGCATTTCGTTAAGCCCAGAACCAAGTGAACTCTCCAAAAATTTTGATAAAATTGTATCTTCAAGTAGTGTTTAAGCTTATATATTATATAACATATAAACCTATTACAATTTTGTCATAGATGTTTTCATAAAATAAAAAATTATTGGCTCTAGGGGCGCCAAAATGCTAAAACCGGCCCTGAATAGTGCGGTGATTTTCGTTTCGTTTTAGTCAAATTTTTCTTAGTTTCAAATTATAGTATGTATTATATATATTTAGTAATAGTTATATACTATTTTCACTTTAATTTATTTGATTTTTGTAGAGAATAATTATGATAATTTTCTTCAGAAGGTCTCTTTATGGCAAACGGCTTCCTTGGCATGTGCAACGATCTAAAAATGTTTGTAATTGTACTTAGAATTTCAAGTAACATTTAGAGATCTATTGAATTTGAAGCAACTAAAGTATCTACATCAGTTTGATCACAAGTTTTCATAATTTTTTTCTTATAATGAATGCTTTCCATTAGAGAAATCTCTTGACCGAGCGCCCAGCAGTACTTTTGTTCATTGCAGTATTTGGATACCTTTCATTGAACAAAGTAATGACCATGTTTATCTATCTTAAATCAAAACACTGAATCACAAACTTTTTTCTTTGTTAACATTGTTTTTAGAAACCGTCAAATCCAATAAAGTAGTGTTGGACAGTTCATTTCAACAAATTAATTTTGTTATGGATACAATTTTCTTTTTCCATAGCAGTCTTTGTTATAAATATTAGTCTATAATTTGTGAAAGGGATATGAAAAAATTTAGTAGATCAATGATTTTGAAGTTTGGTGTAGAGACATAATATTGATCTCAATAATTTTTTGTCATATTTGTCACTTAAAAAAGTCTTTACAGTAGAGAAAAATAGGTTTCCCGAAAATTTTCGATTGCTAAATTTTAGAAACTAATGTTATAAATTATTATTCAAACAAGCAGGGCTGAATTCTAATTAAGGAATATTTTATCTGTTATAAATGATATCATCATGCCGTTTAATCTCTTGGCTTTGGTTTTCCAGTCTTCTCTTCTGATATTTTCTTCAATTTGGTTTCTCCAGGTATTTCTTGATCTGTCTCTGCATCTTGGTATATAGGTATTCATTGTGTTATCCTTCTAACTTTTTCTGTAGGTTTCCTTCTCATTATGTGTAATGCTCAATTTAACCTCTGTGCTTTTACATTCCTTATTATATTTTCTCCTCCCAGTTCTTCTTCTATTTCTTTATTTTTCTCCAATCTTCTCTCTCTATCTCCTGTAATATGTGGTCCCGTATAGTTCTCAGTATTTTTCTCTCGATTATCTTCAGGTCTTCCTTTTTATTTATAGCAGTTCTTTCCATGGAGTACACAATCACTGGTCTTATTATTCTTTTATATCTTTTTTACAAATGATATAGTATATAATATATAGTATAAATACTTTATATTTGATTATTGGTGGTACATTTACATACATTTAAGGTCATAATGAAAACTTAAACATTCACAAATGATTATGAGATTGAAATAAAGCAAAGGTGGACGATTTGTTGTGTTTTCTTCCCTCCATTCAAGTGAGTGTACACATGTGACAAAAGTTCAAATTTATGAGATTTTTTCATTTAAAAGTTATACTTGAATTAAAAAGAACATGGGTAAAGTTCTTATAACTTAAACAAAATTTTTGTTTTGAATGATTTCAAGACATTTCTAATCTTCTTTGTTACTTATATTCAACAAACCAACGAGATATAACATTAGCCATACAAGCTACAACGGCCGAAAGGGTATGCTATAAGCTAGTGCTGAAGTGTAAGTCCTATAAGAGCTGGTGAGTGATGGCTGAAAGATCCAGCTCGTTTAGGTGCCCAGTCACTCGAACAACATAACAATAAGCAATGGGGCTAGAACCCATTGTTGGTGTAGCTAAAAATGTTACGGGATCAACGAAGATGGATAGTCAAGGGAAGGTATACATAGATGAACCTTCTATCTCTATTACCAAACAACCAATTAGATAGGCGGGAAATCCGACTAGTGACCGGACTTTTAACCGGACATGGTTATATAAGACACCATCTCCACACCTTGGGCATCACCAACGATCCGGAAAGCCGCTGCGCTGGTGCTTGGAAGATGAAACAGCAGACCACGTCATCTATGAGTGCCCAGCGCTCACACAATACCAGTTCAAACACTTGGGCAAGCCTCACAGCTTGATAATGACATCAAAAGGTTTCAGCCAAAGTGCCTGATCGACTTCTTAAAGGACATCAGCCTTTGGTACGTCAAGTGGAGCACGACGGACCTAGCAGAAGGCTTATGTGTTTGATGGCCACAACGCTACTATGAACTAAGAATATTAGAATCTCAAGAACTGAACATTAATATGTTTGGATTATTTTAATGCAGTCATATAAAAAGGTTAAAATATGATTAATACAGTACAAATTCTTTTAATGTGAAAAAGTAGTTCTTACCTATCTATTGCTTCTAATTTAAAATCAGGTAAAGGTGGATGAAACATATTAACTGCAGTATGTTTGAGTACTCCTAGTGGTAATGTACAAATTAAATGTTCTCCCAAGAATTTCTTGCCATTATCACAGATTACCTCTACTCGAGGCTTGTTATCTAATGTCTTTTCACAGCTAGATTCTCGACTACAATTATTTGAATTTGGTAAAGACTCAATAACAGTTCGATCAGAATCATCTGAATCACTGTCTTCAGGTTGTGAGGTAGAATTACAATTCTAAAAAATACAGAGATTAATAAACGACTAGCATTGTTTTATTCAGATCAATCTTTAAGTGGAGGTAACAAATTGATATTAGGCATTTTCTTGTATTACAGTAAAATATATAGCAGTTCTATCTATAATAAATGGCTATTAAGAGCAATGAGTAAAATTTTATTGAGTAAATTACTAATATAATACTAGTAAAAAACATATAAATTAGATTTGCTTGCTAGACAAAATTCAAAGTTCCATAGCTACGAACAATGACAGATATTAAATGTTGTGGGACTTACCAATATATTGGTATAGTGTAAATAATATAAAGAATGAGTTAAAATCTAGAAGAAATCATTTAGTTAAACTAGTAGAAAATTATTTTTAATGTTAAAATTCATCTAAAAATGGAGGTAAAACAAAAAAGGAATAAAAAATTATTGATAAAAGATGGCACAAAAAAACATCTATTTAAACAGTAAATACAGACCAAATAAATGTACATAAAGGAGTTTGAAAGAATATCTAAGAACAAACTGAGCTTATTTTTATAGTATTTCTCTCTCTGGCATAAGGACTTGCTTTGGATATAATTTTTGATTTACATAGATCTGGAATCATCTGAACCATTAAATTCAGTCATTGGTTGCCAGGGTTCGACAAATTCTAATTAAAAAAAAAAAAAATAAATAAATTATTGTTACGTAAAATTCATTTTATTTTTTAAAAATTTTTTATTTATCAAAATTCAATTTATTATTTCTAAGTTTATTAGAAAAGGCTAAATGTTTTTTGTTCCTTGAAGACCAACATGTCACTCAATGTAAGGCCTAACATTCATAATGAATCGATACCCTGTTTTTCAGCTGCTCTGGGAGTTACAGCTATATGTCTTTACAAAGTTATTGTAAATGTATTAAATTAAAGGAGCCACAAATTCATCTACAGATACTCGTAAATCATCAAAGGAGCGCCAGAAAACCGGCCTAAACTACTAATAAGTATATCTTTTAGACGATTTGGGAATAAAACAGTGAATAAAGACATTTTTAATAACTTTAACTTTAATAACCTTTGTTCTGCCAAGTGATGTACATTGGAACACTATCACTGCTTACTTGGAATTATATGTTTCTCCATGGAATTTGCTACTCAAAATATGTGAAGAAATCAAAATAGAAATGAATACCATATCTGCAATAAAGTTGCAAATGTAGGAATTAAATGAGCTGTTGAAGACTACCTGCATATTTTAAAATTTGTGGTAATTGCTTTGGATAATTTGCAAAGGAAGAATGTTACTCTCTCTAATGCAGTAGAACAATAGAAGAAGTTAGAAATAGCATTTGAAGATCTACAGTAACAGAAAAAAATAGGCATTTGTTGGCATCCATATGAGCAAACTGTAACACCATATCATTTCATCACTCACATGTGGGACCCATCTAAAAAGTCATATAATTTAACAGAGCATGAGAAAAATCTTGCTGGAAACGATTGACGAAATGTATGAACAAAGTGGGCTGCCACACTTAATCATACAATTTAATGCTCGGTTGGAGCCATTTCAAAAAATAATGTTTACTCAGAATTATCTGGCATTGACTGGTGGAAAGTATAAAAACATATACCTGGAATTAGAAAGCATCTACATACTATAAAACAGTTTGTAAGTACAATCACATCTACAGCTTTTTAACACGTTTGGTCTTGTGCAGGCAAAATTTAGGAACCAACTAGGAATAGAAAAGGCGTCCAAATATAATATTTTTATATAAATTCTTCAAAGAAAATTAACAATAATTGGTTTTTTTTGTTGATTTTTTAACTACTTGGACTGTTCTGTCTAATTCTTAGGTTTAATAGGTAGATATTATAAAATATAAACTATATTATAATTGTGTGAATTAAAAGCTGAAGAATTAGCAAATTTATTTTAAATATAATTTTTATGTAAAAAATCAGTTGATTTAAATCGTGATTTTAATCAATTAAAATAAATCCAACCTAACCCTGTAGATGGTCATCCAAATCCAAATTTATTTGTTTTGAACAGTAGCAAAAAGTATTGGTGTGATATTATCAATTTTGAATAAAAGAATTTATTTTGTGCAGAAATATTGCACAGCAAAAAAATTAAACCAGTGAAAGAAACCTAAAGCTTTTGTTATTTTAAATATTAGTAAGTGAAAAAATTTTGTGTTAATTTTGACTGTATTAAACTAAGGCAAATACACCAGTTATTGACAGTGTTCCAATAATTGACACCTAAAGGTGAAACTTCACCAAATAAGCTAACTCCACGTTTCAGTGTCATTTTCAATTCAAAAAATTAATAAATATGATATTTGGCAAAATTGTACCAGCTATGAAATAAATCAACTAATAAATGCCTGTCATTTCAAAATGAGAAAAGTTTCTTACCAGTTGGATGTGAAAATTTCAGAGATTAGTTAAGGTAATTGAATAAAATTTTATTTTTTAATCCATAATGTATTTATGTTTGATTAAAAGTTCAGATAAATATATTATTTCGGTTTTACGGAAATGAAAATTAGAATTTTGGTAAAATACAAATTTCGTGATATTCAAAAACGTAATTATATATAATGAAAGTAATTAAAAAGACCTTAGCTTTTTGTATATACTTATAGAAACCCACTACATTGCGCTTTTGATACATGATTTTTCAAAATAGCTTTACACAATAAGTCTTCATTTTTTTCAAGTATATCTAGCATAAATAAGTGTAACTACTTAACTTACTTTCTTAATATTCCATTTGACAGTTTTCACTGGATGGTTTAAGAGAAGATTCTCATTTGGTATGGCATTTTTCAAGGGTTCTAGAATAGAGCTATACCCATTAGGTAACACAATATTACCTCCTTGTAATTCCTCATAGCTTCCCAATTCCAATAAATCAATTTCATTCATATCATCACAGCCTGAAATACATGTCTCTCTTTTCAACAGACATTCAAATATGCTTTCTCGTAAACGCCGTTCTCCCTCATCTTTAATCTTATCTAAATATAAGCTAATTTCTAACCTTAAATGATCACCCACACTGTCAATACCCTCAGGGGGCGAATACTGAGAGATAAAATACTCTTCACAACGTTTTAAAAAGCACAAATAGGCTTCATAAATTTCTCTTAAGATAGCGAATGGAACTTGCTTTCCTTGTTCGGTAGCAGCTACTATTTTATGTGGTTTTGGATATGCCATTATATCAACCAAACCATGTTGCATGGCTAATTCATACACTGGATTTCCTGAAAAAAATATATGTTTATCATCTTCAATTTCCAAATAATAATGCGAACTTAACCTATATATGTTTTTAAAATATATTATAGGTGCACAAACCTAAGACCCCATGAATCCAATTAGCCCCGAGTTCAACTTTTTCCGCTCCAATAGGTATTTGAACAATACGTCCACCTATTCTTTTTCGAGCTTCTAATATTTTAAAGTCAGTGAAGTTATTTTTGGCTAAATGATAAGCTGCTGAAAGACCTGCCATGCCCGCACCGATTATAATTACTTTACAAGTACAAACATTATTATCCGATTCTTGGGCCCCATTTTTTTCCATCTTATTCGTATTTTTTCAAACGCTTTCATTAGAGGGGCCCATCAGCTGTTGAATGTCAATATATGAATGCTCTAAGTGTGTCAATGTCAATTATCAGAAGGAGGATTTGGCAGCGTTGAATGAAGTGTGATGAGAGGAACTGCCACCAGAGCACGCCCTAGGCTAGAAGACTTACTTAACGGATTATCGAAAGCTATGATATGGGATTAAGTTAAAGATTTTTCGGAAACTATAACCCAGTTTTAGGAAGATCACTTATCAGCTGGTTGCGTAAACTAGCCCCTAGCCCAGAATAAGATAAAATTAGATTTAACCTTGTGTTATCTGCGTAAGCTCTCAAAAAATAGATGATTTATTTCATGATCATAAATCAACAACTAGGGTAGGGAAACTAGCACATTTATTACGTCAATACAGTTTAGAGATTTGACTTTAGGCAACATCACAGAACATACCCTTAGTATGTTCTGTGGGTAACATTAGGGGCTATGGTGTCCTGCCAAACTCAGAACAGCATTGACATAATATGGTGAATGTCCATACATGTAATACATATATGTGGATGTTTATCATGGTCTCACATATCGATCGTTTTGATTGATACATCTTCATTGAATTCTTCGGAAAAACAACTGGACGAAATATTTGAAGTTTGAATTCTAAATATGATGCTAAATGTAGAAGAAAACTGTTGTTTTTATGTACGTTTAGTACTGTTAACAAAGCAAGAGATGATGCTGACACGGGAACTCGACATGGCTAAAGAATGTGGTTAATCTGTGGCCTGTGTTAGGGTCTTACATAAAGGTTTTGAAACCAAGCCCAACTCCTTGCGGGTTGGTTCTCTTATCTGTATTTCAAGAGATGGACGTGGGTAGGGTATGTAAAACCGTGGCCAGTGTCAACAATTACAACCAGAATCATAGATAGCGTTTATATTGCTAGGGAGAACTACCTAGATTCCTAGATTTACTAATTTAAGGCTTTAAACGGAAAATAAAAAATTAAGTTCATTTCAGGATATTTGTGTGTGAAATATGTATAAAATATTTGGTATTAAATACTACTGTTTTTTTATAATTGATTTACTCTGAATATAAAATAGTTTTCCTACCGCCGTGAAGATGGCAGAACGAGTTCTATTAAATAAATATTCCGTTCAAGAGAAGCAATCCAATATTTTCTTAGACTTTAACCTTGTTTATACAGGGTATCCCTAAATTCGCCAAAGCTCTAGTGGAAATTCCTTGGGTCAAATTACGCCTATCGGGATAGAGAACTAAGTCCGCAAACGCATACTTGTCAAGGTACAGGGTGTTAAAGTTTTGAAAATAAAACGATTTTTTGTCGATTGATTTCAAATGGTGTGATCGATTTTCATTGGAATTTTTTAACGATTATCAGGTTGATTAACTACTTGTTCTAACATGAATTTATGATTTTCTTCAGAGGCGTATAGCAGTGGCCAAGGACACTTTTTCCACTCCTGAATTCGCCGCCACTGGATACAATGTAATTTTTTCCAATTTTTGAATTTTACCATCATTTCTTAATTGAAATGCAATTACATTTGACTGCGCTAGCATTAGCCGTTTTTGAGAATAACATACATTTTGTGGTCGCTCTTGTGATTATTTAGGAAAGTACAAAGCAGTTTCATCCGAACCAAGTTACATTGATAGGCTGATTGGTGTCCTACAAAATGATATTTGTTCGTTAAATTATACGTTTTCTTAGAAAAAGTGTTCTACTACGCTGAAACGGATTTCCAAAAATTCTTAATGCCATTCAGATTTACTTTACAAGTAAATGTAACATTTAATTAACACATCTTAAACACAAAATAGGTGAAATACAGTAAATCACAAGATCTTCCTCATTTTCTACCGTACTTAACAATAATAATGATAGAAACCCACTACTATCTTATATTGAGATAAATTGAATTACTGATTAAAGTTGAATGAGTTAATTATGCTGTCATCTCAAAATCGAAGGTGACTTGATATTTTGTTATAATAAAGGTGTGAACGAATTGCACTAATTAACTGTGTCAACAAAGAGAAAGCGTGAAATAAAGTTGACGTCATGGCTCTTTTTTAACGCTTTTTCACTTTTTTTCACGCTAACCATAAGCAACTGTTTTAAGCGTTACAAATCGGTGAAATATAAGGGCGGTGAGATAGGGCGTAGAAATAATTATCGAATATCAAAAAAGGCCTTTACACACGAATTGCATACAATATTTTTTCTGCCATAAAAGTACAATGTTCAATGGTAATTTTCTATACTTACTAGAGCGAAAAGCATGCTTCTTTACGCACTAGTAAGTTTAATTTTTCGTTAGAAGAAGCAATAAAGTTTTTATTAATTTCCTTATAATACTTAATTATGCAATTCCTACGAGTGATAAAAAGTTACTTTACTCAAGAGTTTCATACAAAATTTTTTCTATGTTTCGACAAAACTTTTATTAATTTTTATTTTGTAATTGTAATGTTAAAAATACGACTGTTAGCATTTTTAATTTGAAGTGAAGAAGTTATATTACTATTGGTATTTGAATTGGGAAAATTTCGAGTATTTACTGAGGTCTACGTCGTTATTTACCATTAGGGTGCCTTTCAGTTTTGAATAAGTCGACCAAAGTGTTGAAGACTACCACATTCTGAATTTAGTTTCAAACTAAGTTAGTAACACTCTTTCTGTGAAGCTATTTATGCCTTTTTGAGTACGCCACTACATAAAAGAATTTGATTTCTTTAAATACTGTTCCCTGGATTTCTTAGGGAGAAGATTCACAGTCGCTGCAGTTGCCGAATCAACAACATCTTCTGGTGTGCAGTTTAAACTTTCTTCACTAATACTCTCTATCACTAATGGTAATACACTCCTTTTAATTAGACACAAAACAGATTTTCTTGAACGAATATCAAGAAATAAAAGTGTGACAATTTATCGTAAAAACGATTTGACATGAGAAAGAAAGAGTCCACATCCCAATAAGAACCAATTAAGAAAACAACAGACGAAATCAATTATAAACAATACTAATATTAAAGATGCACTTTGTGCAGTTATTAAATTTGTCAATTTTTTTCTTCGGCATACATAAGTGTTACCAAAAATTATTATTACTACATAAGTAGAAAAATAAAAAAATAATCAACTTGAACCTGGGCCCTTACCTTGGGAGTCTCGTACTGCAGCCACTACGCTACGGAAGCCTTAATATTAACTATTTCATATTCCCGAAGGGTTATATTTGCTATACGATTCTACTGTTTTAGTAAACTTCTAAATTAACTAAAACAAAAATGGATATTATGTTTTAATAAGGAATTTCTTTAAAAGATATTGTTTGGACGACATTCGATATAAATGAAGAACCATCTTTCCAAATAATATTCATTAAACGATATTATTGAGTCAACAATGAGATTCAACGGGATTTCCTTAATTAATACTTGAAATGCTACATACAATACTAATAAAATTATCAAAAAAAAACGTAACTTTTGAGATCCTCCCTTGGTAAATCACTATAATATTACCAACTAGAAAAAGTAGTCGCTGAACCTAATGAGCTTTTCATAATCAATTCTAACTTCATCGAGTACAAACCATTTTCATTGTCTTCTTACATAAGGTGTACATAAAAAACATAGTCTCATGTTTGGTACTCTATCTCCTTTGCAAACGTAATAGTACCAGCAGTCCTTAGATTTTATAGAATGTCATTAACCTTTACAAGCATTGGATGGTACTGGCTAATTATTTTTCTCTGTAAACATTGTTTTGATAGCTCGTTTTAGGTGTAGCTTTTGGGTTTGACGTTTTCTCCGGAATTTTCAAATTTACCCTCAAAAAAGAATATGACTCATTTGACATGCAAACTTTTAATAACAGGTTTCTCTCATATTTCTATCACATTTAAAATCGAAAGAAGAAAATAGTATATTACACACCGAAGTGGGAGGAATTTCATTACTGTCGAAAGATTAGATATAGTTAACCAAGACGCGAAGCATCGAGGTTAGCTATGGTCTCGAGTCAGGAATGAAACTTCCTACCGAGGTATGTATACTTTATTTACAACCATCATATTTCGATCAAAATCAATAAATCTTTGTTTTGTTCTAAACATACCTAAAATATTAAATTTAACAAAAGATTACCAGGCATTTTTCTCAGAATAATCAATCATGTAACTATATTGTTACTGTTACTGTTACTGCTACGAAGATGTATTGATATCTAGTTAGCCTAGACCAGTTACATGCATAAACAAAATATTGCGTTACCATAGCAACGAACAATAACTTATTGGAAGTGTCAGTGTAAAGTTTGACGTCAAAAAAGTAAACCAGAATTGAAAGAGAAAAGATATCCACCGAAATTTTAAAAATCGAAAAATGATCGAATGTTGACCAAAAACGTGCAAGGGTAGAAGCATTGCGTTCGATCTGTGCCCGATTTGAAAACGATGTAGACTTCTTAAACCGAATTATTACTATGGATGAGACTTGGGTACATTTCTACGATTCAGAAACGAAGCAACAATCGATGGAATGGCGACACTCTGGTTCTCCAAGACCTAAGAAATTTCGTGTCCAAAAATCTGCTGGAAAAGTAATCATGATTGATTTTTTGGATAAGAGTAGAACAATAACTGGAGGTTACTATTCGATATTACTGACCACTCTGTTAAAAAGATTAAAGAGTTTGAACTGTTGTACAACCCATTTTAGTACAGGCAAATAAGGTGAAAGTAAATAATAAGTAAAATTTGTGCTCTTAAAAGAAAAATTGTTTATCTCATAAACTAACCACTTTAACCTACAAGTATTATACATTTTTGAAATCAGCTCAAAGAAGAGTATCCAAATTTTACATAAAAAATATGAAAAGTAATTTAAAAAAATAAAGGGGATGCTGCTTGGGGTGAGGGGGTGGCTTTTCCAGTAAGTTTAAATAAGCCATAATGCTTGCCCCTTCCAACATAAATTGACGTGTTTTTGGATTTTTTCTAAATACCAGTATTACAAAAGTTATTAAAGGTGGATACTTTTATCTGAAAAGCACTGTATATATAGAAGCACTACAAACCATATGGGACTACATGGACCTCTACTATTTGTGTAATAAGTCAACCTGGTTTCCGATCTGTTTGGTTATAAAAGTATGAAGACCTCTTCAAATTGTCAGTTTCTTTATAGCTTCTACACAACCCATTCTATAGGATCATATAGGACAAATAATATTAGCAGCAAGTTTCGTGTCCAAAAATCTGCTGGCAAAATTCTTGCTTCAGTTTTTTAGGATTTCCATGGAGCAATCATGATCCAGTATGGGAACAATGCAATAACTAATTTTTTCCAATAAATTGCTACATTTTGAATTTTGAGAACTCGAAAAACTGTACAGGCCAAGCTCTAAGAAAAACCGCCGCTACGTTACTAGTCAACAGCGCAGCGGTGCAAATGTACTTCAATTAAAAAGGCTTGGAAGATGGAAATCTAGAGCTGTGGCAGAAGGTTATGTGGATAGCTCAAGGGAGAATAAAACCAAAACTGCCAATATGCTCTCCCAATGTACCATGTCTTCTGAAGCTGTTGCAAGTAGTTCACAAACTTTAGTCATTCAACAGCAAAGTAATTTATTGACTTAAGAGGTAACAGTTAATGACGCCAGCGCTGGTTCTGGCCTCAATATTTCTATAAACGTTTATGATAATTCAAATTTAACCATCAATTTCAGTAAGTAGTTTGTTGTATTTTAGTTCATTGTTGGTTTCTATTGTTTGCACTTTAAATAGGTATTATAATATTTGTCAATGTGTTATATTTTTAAATATAAAAAATAATCATCTAGAATTGATGAGACAAATTTCAACGATCACAATATTTTTGAGGGCGGGAAGTGAGGGCGGTAAATGGAGGCGGGAAGTAAAGGTATGTAATACCACACTTCCTAACCTTTAAGGGCGCACTGACGTCATTACATGATAAGCTTGTAAACATTGGACATTTTGCACCTGAAAAGTTGTGCTTTGCTATTCTTAGATAAATATTTATTTATTGATATCTTATAATATTTTGATAATGTCAAAATAATGGCTAAACACCAAAAAAATATCTCTATACCAATGCAAACCACATTTTTCACATTAGATCTCAAATCAAAGTGTAACATTTTTGAGAAGGAACAACAAATCATGATTCAACTAGTTATTAGCAAAACTGCTTTCATTTGGCATGTAAATCAATTTACTGGATACAATGTGATTAAAATCTGTCAAATATTCCGTGTCGATCGTTGAGTAAAAAATTTATTTGAAAATAATGCTAGGCTATCAATTATAACATTGCCAAACTAAAATAATGTTTTAAATTCATTATGTAATAGGTATACATCGGCACGTAATTGTATAGAATATTTCATTACAAACAACATTATACGCATTGCAATTTGTTGCAATTTTGTTGAAATATTACGTTTTTGTGAAACTAATGTGAAATTCTGTATTGTAATATTTATTTTACGTCAACTACAACATGATCGGTTTTTATTATAAATTGTTTAATTTTCGAATACGAATTAGCGAATTAATCAGCGGCTACACTATGAAAATCCCGTACAATGATAACTACAGTCGTATTTCACTTCGTGTTTTGGTAAACCAACAAATTCCACATTTTCACCGACCGAATATTCGAACGGATGTAATAAGCCAATTATTTATCGTTTTCGCCAAAATTTTTAAGATCGGTGCAATTTTTTGAGTCTATCCACATTAATCTTAAATCTTTCTATTAAAAGTAGTTTTAAATCTCACTGTAGTATCTACTACGAGCATTTGAAAGAAACTATTCTCACCAGAAAATACCTAGCCCAGAGAAAGCCCCAGGCTTTTTAGCTTTCGTCCTTCTGTCTTTTCTTTTTTAGATTGAGCTTGGACAATGTGGTCTCTAAAATTTATTCAGGATACACTGGTATAAGAGCCTTACATTGACATCAAGGATAGAGTGATTATGAACACATTTTGTGGGTATAAATACTAAAACTGCTATCCGTATACTAGTTTGATTCGGTTTGTGTCTAATTATTATTCGTAGCCAATAACTAAGTGAAGAATTGAGTAAATAGCTACTCATTAACTACTATAAAATCCTCTATCTTGTTAACTCATAGCGTATTGTAGAAGAATGCTTGCAGTAGCTAAACGTAGCACCACTGTGGATTTAGCTGGGATCATCCAGCACCTAGTTTTCCATCCGTAGTATTAATCTAGAAATCAGTATCCGGAAATTTAACAAGTGATTGCTCATCTCAACTTACCTAATAGATTAGGAGTGATTATTGTGGCTAGAGTACTGATTAGGTTTAGGATTATGCCTTAATGCCTTAAAATTAATGTAGTACTTAATAATTTAATTTCTTTATATAGGAACATTATATTATATTACCTATGCAGTTACAGGGAGTTAATAAGGGAGTGTAATATCTATGGAAGTATAATTAATAAATCAAAACATGTAATAGCATATGCTGATAATTTAACTCTTTTAGGCAATGGACCGAAAGATTCTAGAGAACACATTAGAAAAAATTGTAAGAGTCGCAGCAAAAAGAGGATTAAAAATAAATCAGAAAAAGACAAAAAATATGGAAATCGAAAGAAAGAAGAAAGTTCACAAACAAGAAACAGTAAAAATAAATGATCTCATATTCCAAGTAATCGATACCTTTAAGTGCTTAGGAACAATGATAAGCAACAAAAATGACACAAAAAATGAGATAAGACACAGAATTTATGTATATAATAGAAGAAAATTATAATGCAGAGCAGGAGAATTAGCCGAGCAACCAAATTAAGACTCTATAAGACTGCCATAAAATCAGTAGTTACATACGCCGCTGAAACTATGAGACTAACAAATACGGATGAAGAACAACTAAGGATATATGAGAGGACAATAATTAGGAAAATTCATGGGCCAGAGAAAGCTGGAAATAATGAGAATAGAAAACTAATGAACTATTAAATCAAGAATAATATATTAGAATATGAGGATATACAAGGATGTATTAATATTTAGTTAGCATAGACCAGTTCCATGCATAAACAAAATATTGCGCTACCATAGCAACGAACAATAACTAATTAGAAGTATCAGTGTGAAGTTTGACGTCATAAAAGTGAACCAGAGTTACGCAATAAATAAAAAAAAAGATGTCCACCGAAATTGTGAAAATCGAAAAATTGTAGTATCAAGCCATCATCAAGTACCTGTATTTAAAAGGGTTAAGAGGTAAGAAGATTTACGAAAATATGCTTAATACCCTTGGTGATCAATGTCCTTCGTGAAAAACTGGACCGCAAGCTTCAAAAGAGGTAAATTTTCCATTGAAGATGATGACCGATCGGGAAGGCCAGTTTCTGTGTCAGTCCCCGAAAATATCGATGCAGTTCATGACAGGATTTTATCAGACTGTCGAATTGAGCTAAAACGGATGTCTTAAGCACTGAATATTTCCTACAAAAGCGTTCATCATATAGTTCACGTCAATTTGGACATGAGAAAAATTGCAGCAAAATGGATAGATGCTTGAATGTTGACCAAAAGCGTGCAAGGGTAGAAGCATCGCGTTCGATCTGTTCTTGATTTGAGAACGATGTAGACTTCTTAAACCGAATTGTTACTATGAATGAGACTTGGGTACATTTCTACGAAACAAAGCAACAATCGATGGAATGGCGACACTCTGGTTCTCCAAGACCTAAGAAATTTCGTGTCCAAAAATCTGCTGGAAAAGTAATCATGATTGATTTTTTGGATAAGAGTAGAACAATAAGTGGAGGTTACTATTCTATATTACTGACCACTCTGTGGGAAAAAATTAGAGAGAAAAGACGCGGAAAGCTATCCAAAGGTGTTTTGTTTCTGCAGGACAACACCCCTGCACACAAATCTCATGTTGCCATGCAAAAAATTCGTGATTTAGGGTTTGAATTACTAGAACACCCCCCTTATTTACCAGATTTTGCTTCGTCCGACTTTTATCTCTTTTCTCAACTGAAAAAAAGTTTAAAAGGTCGTAAAATTTCTTCCAACGAGGAGGTAATAAAAGCTGTGGAGGTCTGGTTTGCAGAGCAAGAAAAAAAATTTTCTTAAAGGTCTAGAGGCGTTGCAGATTCTCTGCAATAAATGTATCCAATTAAGAGAAGAATATGTTGAGTAATAAAATATTTTGACATTGAAATTTTGTTTGGTTCTATAGTAGGCTAAGAATTTTTCAATATATCCTTGTAGTAAACACAAAGCAAAACGAATAAAATGTTATGTACACATCAAAAGAATGGAAAAACTGCAGGGTATAAGGAAAATTACAGAATGGAGACCTAACCAAAAAATAGATGGGAAGATCAGATTGTGCAAGATATGCAAAATATGGGAGTACGTGGCTGGAGCAAACAGATCCAGGACAAAGAAAAATGGGGAACAATAGTCGAGGCTTCAAAAATATGTGAAAAGCTATAACTGAATAGGGACCACCCACAAAAAATACAGAGTCAAAGGAGCTTAATTTGAACGGTTACAATTCTCAATAGAATGTATGGCCTTTTATATATATATAGAAGCACTACAAACCATATGGGGCTACATGGACCTCTACTATTTGTGTAATAAGTCAAACTGGTATCCGATCTGTTTGGTTATAAAAGTATGAAGACCTCTTCAAATAGTCAGTTTCTTTATAGCTTCTACACAACCCATTCTATAGGATCATATAGGACAAATAATATTAGCAGCTATAGTGCAGTAACAAATCCTATTCGCCCAGACTAAGACGAATCTTTTTCAACAAGTTTTAAGCCAATAAAATATTCTGAAAATATGACATACGACAACCATGAGCTTTAATTATTAATCAATTATCCTTTTTTTTATTTACTCACTAATATATATGGCATCATATTTGTTTAGCAAGTCGAAATTATTATAGAGATATTTCTCAGTGTATATTCCTTGAGGTGATTCAATGAAATAGAACATGATACATTTATCATTCGATCCATTTTTTTATAAATTAAAAATCACTCTCGATTGAATTGTCTCAGATTCTCCTTCCATAATAATAAATTTTATTATTATGGATTCCAAATCTTGAAGATATTTAGTTCCTCGAGGTATGATATCATTACTTGTTTCGTTTCTTATTTTCAAACCTGGAAAAATAACATAAGTATTTCTCCGTATTTTATGCCTAAAATTTAATGTGATGATCTATCTTCTTATAAAAAATATTAATCACAGAATCTCTTCCAACAAATTTTACACATTTGGTTTTAATTTCTGTATTATCTCTTAAATTATTTGCTTTTACAAAAGAGGAAAATTGCCTACTTTTTTTTATGTCAACATATAAATAACACAATATGCAAAACTACGCCAATGAACCAAATGAACCTAGTAATTTTAATATCATCCTTTAAGTGTCTTTAAACGCCCCAACTGCTTCTAAATTATTATTTCTCTAAGTATTTTATAATTAAAGTATAGTAAAAGTTAAAAAATAACTTTTGAACGTTATATCTTTAATTAAATTTAATTTTGGCTTAAGAAAATTGAATAATCTCAACTGTTATGTGCTAATTGTTTTCAGTAGCAACCGAAGTGGTTGAGTCGGGACTCAGTCGAAAGATATTTTTAAAGAATTTGTTTTTTTTGCAATTTATATTTTGAATTTTCATGAAAACTCTTGAACATTCTATGGTAGAAGACTCTGTCCACAAATATCGCGACGCTGAAATTGCTATCCCACTAATATAAAAGTTCGTGGGTATTGTGAGCGAAAGTAATGGTGTAATTTGTATCTTGAGACTACAATATGTTTCGTGAAAATGTGCACTTTGGAATAATTACTTCGCCTGAAATGGGGTAAAATTTAGTTTAACATAGACTGCTGTGAATTTATTTTTGACAATACTGAATGCATTTTCATCGTAATAACAGTTTATGAGGTGTAAAAACTAACTTGTTTCGACACACTGTTTATATTGCCACCATATTGTAATGAAAAGCTTCTTTTACTCATGAATATTTTATAGACGAAGTAGGTAATGGTGTGACAGCTCTCAGAATAATATAGCCAAGCTCTATAACTAACTATATTTTAGAGTAGAGTTATTGTAAATAAATATTAGGAATCTATAAAGAAGCTAATTTCATAATATTACAGACCAAGACATTATTCACACTGTTTTTTAAACATAGACTGAAACTGAACTATAAAGCATAATCTATACTATACTAAGTATAGAAAATAATGAATAGAAGAATCTAGACTGATTTTCAAAAACTGCCTTATGAAGTTCTTCTTCTATTTTTCGAAAGTATATTTTGACAAAAAAACTAAATAATTTTTAAAATATGTTTTTTTGGAATTATTCTTCAACTTTACTCTACATAACATAACCCGAGTATAAAAGTCCGGGTTACACAAAAGATCAATAGGTCAGTCGATAGGTTATAGTTAGGTTAGGGGTTGGCCTATAGACTTTCTTGACATTTTAAAGTCACTAAGCAAGCTATAAAGCTTTCCCAAGTGTTTGTAACTCACACGTATAAGTGCTGGACTCTCAATGTAGACATGGTCTGCACTTTCTTCTTCCTCCAGGGGCATTCCGGATCATCCTTTACATATATAATATGAAGATAGTGTCTCAAATGACCAGTTCCGCTTAAAACGGCAGTCACCAGCTAAATTTTGCACCTGTTTAAGTGTAGTAGCTGATTGGTCGAACAGGGATGAATTGGCTCCACCAAAAATGGATTCTGGACCATTTGATAGTTTAGATTATCTCAGTCTGGAAAGTGAATCGGCTTTGTCGTTGCCGTTCATCATGAAGTCATCCGTATACCAGGTAGCTCATTTATTTAGTTTTTATTATTAAGCTAGAGGCTCCATTTTGTTATTGCCTTTCAAAAGGAAGGGACAGTCACGACAACCTGCGTCCAGATTTTCGCATGTTTAGCGAAGTTGATTAACGGCCTTGACGTTCTAGTTCATTTAATCTGATCTAAATTGTATCATTGTCAGAAATACGGAGATATAAAAACCCTACAAAACAATGACTCTATCCCTCTATTGGTGAGAATATATCAACTAGGTCTGGGACTAGGACTAGGACTAGGAATATATTACTAGGACCATTCTGATGATAATAGTCGTTCAAAAGCCACATATAACGTACAGTAGAAGCTGACTTATTACGATATTACATGTTTTGAATCGTTTTTTATTGAGTCGAATTTTAAATTATTACATAGGCTTTCTACAGAGACTTGAGTTGTGGCTGGTTATCCTAAAAAAGCGAAGTTATTATATTGAAGGGCGATAAAAATGGGAAAAAGGGAAAAAAGCTCCAAAAACAGTGAAGATGGTTTACTGCTCGGAATGGCTGTATGATAGCTTTTTTTTTACTTTTTACAGAGTGCAATATTTTTACTTCAAATTCAGAGAAGATATTATCTTTTGAATATATAATAAATGAAAGTTGTGATGAACTAGTTAGCCTAGTCTTCCTCGTAACGCCAAAGCACTACTAAAATGTTCTTTACTAAAATGGTAATAATACTTTATCATTCGCTAGATAAAACGGGGATGAAACATGAGGCTGAGTTCTAAGCTTTTTCATTACACAAGTTCAAGGAAAATAACCCTACTTATGATTTGTTGGTAATTTCAAGTATTAAAACGATATTTTTATGAAATTTTGTCAACTTCATATATATTTATTCTTGGCTTTAACACATTATCTGAAAATGAAATATTTTTGGGATGTTACCATTGTTTATGTAGCCATTCCCTACATTCGTCTGAGTTTTTTGATGAGTATGATAAGAATGGATGTACGATACGTCCAAGAAAATAATAAGTCGATGCTCTTCCAAGTTATTATTTTATTCCTCGTGAAAACAGTGTCCTCAATTCTTTAATGATATGATGCGCAATCAGTAGCTTGCGGTTAGTTTATATTTTGCTCCATAGGAAAACTACACTATGTATGATTCTACGTATACTGTCTCTACCACCTTTTGTTGTAAGCGTCTAGGAGTAGGCTCTGATTTTTCTTGCCCATACCCCAATTTCGAATGATTTCTCACAAAACGCTATTATCAACATTAAATTTTTTGATATTTCACATTTATTGTGTTTGATATGGATTGATACAACTTCACCCTTTTCTATATTTCTGTCTTGTTTTTCACTAGATCTTGGCTAATACGCTAATACCAACTGTGAGTGCAATCCTTTCCTGTTTTTTTAATAAAGGACATATAATGTCAAAAATATATATACATTATTAGAAATTTCACGAGTTTCAAAATTTAATATAATGCCAGTTATCAAATAGAGAAAATGTTATCAAAGATATTCGCACTTTGTAAAACCATAATCAGTTTACAAACATAGATAAGGAACCCATCATTAAGGATTGTACAGCTGTTGTTGAGACCATTTTTTGTATTTTCTTATTTTTGTTGCAATAATATAGATACAAATAATAGAGTGAATAGTTTATTACAGTAAAATCATACTGCTGAATAACTTTTTAACTTTAAGCCATGGTTATAAACAATTTCCTGGAAAATTCTAAAATTGAGACATACCAAGTTTTTTACCTGTGGTCTTCATTTAGAATACTGTAACGTTTTTCGTATTTTTTTACACTTACACTGACTCTTACGTTCTTAATTTATTCACACCCTATATACCAGAGGTGGAGAACCTTTTTACCATTAGAGGCCACATTTAAATTAGGCAGCAATAAGAGAGGCCGCATAAGCTGATTGACCTAAGAAAGTGACTTTTATGAAATTATAGTTTTTCTATAGATTTAACAATTTATCGCATTATATAGAAAAAATAAAATATAATACTACAAAATTTTAAATATAATATACATATAAAATAATATAAAAAAATAAAATAAAAGAAATTTTTTTATTCGCTAAGTTAGTGACATATTGGGCTTTGTTTTTTGTTTGACAGTAATTGTATATTTGGATCAAGCTTCGTAACACACAGCTTTAATTGATCCTTTAAATGTGCATCTGTAATTTGGGTTCTTAAACTTGTTTTTATTTTTGTCATAAGAGAAAATGTTGTCGCGCAACAGTAGGTACTTCAGAAGCAGGAAAGTAAACGGCGAGCATGTTCTCGAAGGCATGGATATTCAACAGCATTTTTCCAGATTTCTATAGAGATCCTTTTTACCGTTAAAAAGGGATTTAATGATACTATCTTCCCCTAAATCAATTAACTCCATTTGTAGTTCTGCAGGAGACTCGGATATAAATATTGAGTGTGGTTCAAATGCCAGTTTCATAGTAGGAGTGTGCTCGTCAGAAAATCTATTAGTATACTCTTCTATTAAACAATCCAAGTCTCCTAGATATCCATCGAATATTTTATTTTCACAGTTCTGCTCATTTAACATTTTAGCTAGCTCCTGGAAGTGTTCTGCAGATATTTCCGATCGACAAAGCAATGTTTTCAAAAATGATAATTTTTTTTCTAAACGCTTGAATATTTTGCCACATTTCATAAATATACCCCGATTCACCTTGCAGGTGAATATTTAAATTGTTTTGTTTTGTCATCATATCAGACAAATATGCAAGGTTTCTGAGAAATACTTCATCTGATAGGTCACATTGTTTTCCTTGTTCTTGATACAAGTTTAAAATTTGTCGTCGTAAAGACAAAACTTTTATCAAAACCTGACCTGTTGATAGCCAGCGAACCTGTCAGTAGTATGGTAGGTCAACACTATACGTTTCATCATCTAAAGAGAGCATCTGCCGACATTCACGATGACGCATTGCATTTACGCGAATATAGTTGACAATTGCAATGTTTCTATCCAGAGTGTCTTGCAAAATGCTAGATTTTGCTGATGCAAAATTTAGTGAAATGATATCAATTTTTTGAAGCTTAAGTTTTCCTTTTTTAACAAAGCAACGAATCCTTCTTATTTGCCACTCATGGAAGGTGCGCCATCGGTGCAGACACTGACTAAATTACTGACATTCAATTGTAATTTATTACATACTTCTATGAAGTTTCCTAAAATATCGGCTCCGCGAGTTCTTCCAGTTAGTGTACCCAACGCAAGTAGTTTTTCGTAACATTGAAAATCTTTAGTTATAGCACGAATAAAATATAAAACTTGTGCCGAATCTGTTTTATCAGTGTTTTCATCTAAAGCAATTGAAAAATAAACATCTTCATTTTGTATAATTGTATGAAGTTACTCTGTTACATTTTGCACTAATTCGTGCTGTCGATCTGCTACAGTTCTTCTTGAAAGAGGTAATTGTTTGTATTTGTCGACATTTCTTGGATCTAACATACTCACTGCTTCAACAATACATTCTTTAATTATTTCAATGTCACTAAATGGTTTGTCCCTTTTTCCAAGTATATGTGCTATTTTATACGTAACAGCAACTGCAGCGGAATTTTGATTTACAAAGGCACTAAAAGATGCCTGCTGATGATGCTTCTCATCTTTCAACTTTTGAAGTGCAGCTTTTTGTGATTCACCTTCTAAAGTGAAATATTTATGTTCTTTATGAGTTAAGTAGTGTTTATTTGCATTCGCTTTTTTTAAAGTACCTACTTAAAGCTGTATTGCACAACAAACACATAATTTAATCTTTCTCAGCAGTAAAGAAAAAATCTAACTCCCATTCTACATTAAATGTTCTGTTTTCATCTAATTTTCTTCTCTTACTATTTGACATGATGGATAAAAAAACGAATATCAAATAATATCTTTAACAAAGTGTATACGTTCTAGAAATACGATAAAACCGTGTAACTGTTATAAGCACGCACTGTTAACTACAGTTTGCTGAAGATCGCAACAGGGAAGCAATATCGTCTTCTAGCATGTGGCTGCTCTGTATGACATATTTTGTAATTTTAATGTATTTCCAAATAAATATTACATAGAACATTATTCGTTTCTTTTATATATGTAAATTACATAAACATTGTGGAATTTTCATTAAAGTGAAAAATTATTTATTTGGATATAAAAACATTTCGGCAATACTCTGAAAAAAGCATAATTGATTTCTGAAATCTCCGAATAAATGATTTATCACTTAACTGAAAATTCTACAATTTCTTAATTCCCAATATTCCTTCTAAATAAAAAAAGAAAAAAGAAAAAAATAAGAAAAAACACACACATAGATAAGCCGGCTTTTTTTCGTTTAGTTCATTCTTATTGCAACTTGGGGGGCTAAAAATTGTTTAAAAAATTAACATCGAGTGTCAAGTCTGAAACGGATGGTCTGTGGTCCAGAGCCTCACTCATGCGTGTTAGGATCCTTTTTCAGACTATTATTCTGACGTCATGTTACAATATGACTGTCTTTGGCGGGATTTTTCGCGCAACTGTCATGGCGTTGATGTACAATAGTTGTTTGAAACGAGCTCTACCATTTTGTACTAGGTGGCAAAGGGCCGCACAAGAACCTCTTGGAGGCCGCAGGTTCCCCACCTATGCTATATACTATTTATCATAATTCACTTGAAAATATCACTTAAATAATTTTTTTTACTAATTCGTTTTTTTCACTACGACTATTTATTTGAGACTAACTAACTGTGCTTACACAAGTCATTAGTATGCTTGAATAAAATTCTACAAAGCGCTAGAATAAAACGAAGGAAATGAATAAATAGACTTTCCTAATTTAGAAAAAATACTGTAAATAAACTGCCTGCTACAATATATACGTATAGACATCAAACGAGCAGTCAATAAGGTTATATTTTTTTAAAATTTCCTTAAAAATTCCTTTTTCGTCTCATTGTCACACCTCGCTTTGCAATTTTATAGAAGGTAGTCTGTAGTATTTGTCAAAAATATTGCTTCCTGGATAGCATCTTTCCTGGCCGTTCCTCGACTACAAAGTTTGTTAGAAAGAGATTAAATTACTTTTTGAACATGTGTTAATTGATATTGCCGTCTCTCTTTAACTGTTTGCCCTCTTTTGGTGCTAGGCTCTAATAGGATGTTTACCATATCAGCAAATCAACTTGTTGATGGTTGATCTGGAAGTCACAGTTGCCACATACTTTATTGCTCACTACCCTTTTATTTAAGATTAAATGCAAATTTGCACAGTTTACAACTAATTACTGATGGTGAACTCTACTAAAAGTACCTACCTGATGATTATAGAAAACATATATGGAATTATATATAAAACCATGTTGACGTTCATTATTTTCTCAGTAATACTCAATTTAGTTATAAGTTTTATTTAGAAATTCCAAGGGATTGATTTTTGAGCAATGTTGTTTATCAATACCTTTAAATGATTCACTGATTCTGAAAAATAAATATTGTGATGCAGACCTAGACAAGTTGATAACTATTCAGTTCACAATGGAGTCTCCTATCTCTCCTATCATATGATTAACAAGTCATCTAAATTCCATATTAAAAATTATCTCACAGAATATACCTACCCCTGTTTTGCTAAATACTGTTCACTTACGTCGTTCTGTTAATGTATAAATGGTACCTGCTACAGTTGTTTGCATATATGTCTGCGTTTCAGTCAGTATGTAAATGAATTAGCGATAACGCGTGGTTTAATTTACTCCCGCAACTCAAGATAAAAAGTTGGTTAACATCAATAAATGAGTTACAATGTGAAAGCATTACATTGGCATCCGAATTGGGTTTATATAGATAAGTACGTAAAAATAACAATAATTTTTATTTCTTAATTTGAAATGTTACTGCAGGATCGAAAGTATCTTAATTAAAAATGATGGTTTCGTCAATTTTTTATTGTATGTTCGATTATTTAACGTTTTTTTAAAAAGTATAACTGAAATCATGCAAGTTATAATCTGATTTTATATACAGCGTATGCATTTTTGCGTGAATGGAAGGTATTTGTATAACAACGTATTTTAGGTAAATACTGGTATAATTGGGCAATTTTTCGCATCTGTTCAAAGATCTTTAAACGTTTTAAGTCGATATTCTATCGTGCTTCGCGATGATTAGTTCACTTTGGTAGATAATCCACATACTTTGTTGCATGCTATAGTTTGGTAGGGCTTTGACCTATAATGTATTGAAAGTAGCCATGATAAACAAGTTTTTATCTACTTCGTATTATTAGTTAGTGATTTTAAGTTAAATGGAGATACCTACAAAGCTGCTCTAATTGTTTCGTCAATATTTTCACTTATATCGAAAAAACATAATGCTGATTAGTATAGTTTTTCAATATTTCCATGAAATATTTTCTTTCAGATATTGATTATAATTTTTAGAATAATTTGTACCTGCTCTTATTATATTTTTGCCTTTAAAATATGATACGATTATTTGTCATCATCTCACTAGCGCTACAGATTTACAGGAGGGCCTCGAACGCCATCCTTTCCAGTCTCTTCTAAGGGCCATCCAGTTTGCTGCACCAATCTTTATAGAACCTTCAGAGACCGCGCCTCTCCATCTTAACCTTGGTCTCCCTCTACCTCTACTGTGCGATAGTGTGGCCATAAAGTTATTTTTTGTGTGGACGCTGTGCTACATGTCCTACCCAACTAAACCTACCAATATTGATTGTTGTTATTATGTCTCTGTTTCCTGATGCTCCGTATAAGTGCTCAAAGTTATGTCGACGTCTCCAAACGTCCAAAACGATTTGGATATTTGTACTTCTTGAGAGATTCGTAAGTATTTTGATCGAAATAATATCGATTGTTGATTATTTCTAATCAACACATTAATTCGTTATTGGGTAGCGTTTATATTTGACTAACTTTTTTTAAATCTTCATGTCAATTTTGTAACTAGTATATTTCTTACCCAACGCGATACCTGCCTATCTTCCAGACGCCAAAACAAAACAAATAACACCACTCTGCATCAAAATCTATGACGAAATGAAAATAGATCTTCTTTAACACTTTCTAGTCCGAGAGCCGGCCGCTGAAAAAGGCACATGATCTGTTAAAGGACATATGTTATTGGAAAAGGTAATACTCAAATAGACGAAAACAATGATATAGGAGTTACAGTCCCCAGTCAGTCACTTGATTAGGCAACCATTTTTGGATTTTTTAAATTTTGGTATAGTTGCTTAGCTTATTAGTTAAAGCATGATTTTGATATCAAATGAAAGCTTGAACTTTCTAGATTTATAAAAAAAATTATTGCCTAACCTCTGATGGGCAAACCGCACGGGGATTAATCGAATTACTTTATTCTACTCGTATATTTATTTTCACGCAAAGAGTATAATAAAGAATTATAACAACCGCTGTAAAATTTTTTTATTAAGTTTTTGCAAAGCGCCTATATGCGTCCTCCGCACATTTTATTAATATTCGGGCGAGCGGAAGACGCACATGCGCGTCTTACTTTTATTACTATTTTATTGTAATTAATTAACAAAGACATAAATAAAAAAATCATAATTAAAATTACATTTTTTTATGATATTCCGTGAAACATTCTACTAAACATAAGCCTGGCTGATCAGCACATGATGTGCAGTGATAAACCGTATCTCTTTTCTTTTTTTGTTTTCCTTACTTACACGTCACTTTTTTCTTAGAGTTTTTCCTTCTTTATTACCATGGATAAATTTCACTTCCCTCATTTTGCTGTTAAAAGTTCATCCAGCATAGTCATCTGAAAGCCATAATGTTTTTACCGCTGTATTTATTGAAGAGGATATGTAAATTTTGTTGTAGAATATAGAATATATGTATCCCAAGTTTCTTATACCAGCGTAATGTTTTACGCTGAGCGGGATAATATGACATCAATTGGTCCTTTCCATTCACTCCATCCATACGCTCATATTTTACGATAAACAATGGCTTCTCCTATTCCTATCCTTTTCTATTTTGTACCTATACCATTTCATTTTTGAACTGAGTAGATATTTAGATGACGTCTCTTTTGTTCCACATATCAAATATGATGCCATCCAAGTACTGCACTTTATATTGACCTTTTCCTAACTTAGCTTTAACAACATCTTATGGCGCTCTTTTTCTAGTGGCACGTCGAGTACCTGTACAGAAAGTTCTTTGTTGCAGTGAAGTTATAGCCAATTAGAAAGAATTGAAGAAGTTGTCCATATATATAGAATGGCCATAAAAAGGTTTTCCACGTAATAATTCCAAAACCACCTTTTGGGAATGACTTTTTCCTCCTATCGCATCAAGCTGGCCAGTATATACCAACATTTGGAGTAAAAGACCGCCGGTTTTCGTCAGCATGTACAGTTTAATGTGATATTTATGGCGTTTATTCTTGATATTCTGTCAGTACACCGTACCATTAACTCGTCTAATGACAAGTTTTTAAAAGGATATTACACTTGGTCTATATTATAACCTAAACATTCCAAAGCCGGTCTAATTTTGTAAAGATAATAATCAGGTTGTGGCTGTCCATGTTCCGTATTCTTGGAAAAATGCAGAAATTGCATGATTTAAAATGTATTTTGAAAAACATGTGAGATTCATCAATTAGTGCTTTTTCCAATAGTCCTGTATACTACTACTACTATTACTACTAAGTTTTATAGTGCGAGTATGAAAGTTATTCCAATAAATCAAAGTATTTCATTTATTGTAATATCTTTCTATCCGGTAATCCTCGATCGGGAAAACGTCTCTGTTTTTAAAAAGGTTACTTCTGCGTAGCGATTTGTTTCCAGCTCTTTTTTGTATAGAAACTCTCCATCTAGGAGCATTCTGAAATAATCGTATGGCTCTGCACTTTCCGGTGGATCTACTAATAACTTATTGTCCTTTACAAATGGTATGTTGCTCATTTTATCACAAGTTGCCCGCCAAGAACGATTTGTAGCAGAATTATCTTCAATCAGACCTTCTACTTCCGAGGAATATGCTAGAAATACTAAACTTCATCATCTTCATCACAGTCGGTGATGTACATAATTTCTTTTTTTGTAAGATTACTGGGATTCTTTACAGTAATTTTTCTGTGCCGTTTTACAGAAGAGAGCCAGATGGACACATATTTATGTCTTCCATTATGACGACGCCCACAAGCAAGAAACATTCTAAATTTTAAAAACGGTAATGAATTCCTAAGGCTCGTACTATACGCGTAAGCAAATACAACCGCCTCACTACTGAATACATACTCGGTTAAGTCTCCACAGGTGAAGTGGCACCACGTCTGGTTAACTCACAAATACATAATTTCTATCATGAGGATTCATACTCGACCACTAAATAATCAGACACCCGCGATGCTAAATCTGAGAGTGGGGCCAAGACGCAATAAACCCCAGCTCTGTACCCAAGCAGATTTAAATGATTTTGGGATTTAAGCCTATTGAAAAAGAAATCTGAAGCACTAGGCTCAAAACTGAAATCAAAAAATCTCTTACTACCAGGTACATTATTTTGATGGTATAGCTTTAGCTAATATTTCTGATCTAATGTAATATTTTGCAATCACTTACGACGTCTGAGTGGAGACTTTTTATTAATTTCTCTCAAACAGTTTTTCTACATAATGGCAATGAATACGCCTCCACTTCAGTTGCCTATTATATTTAATTAGAGGGAACATATAAAAATGTATGAATTTTATCGGACAACATAAAATATAGGGAGCACCAATAGCTTGTGTATGGCGATTTAAAAACGATATGCCTTCTGCTTGGTAAACAGCTCGGATTCACGGTGCAATTTCTGATCGCTTTATAAGAAGGTGGCACCTGCTTCAAGTGTCTGAAAAAAATTCACTGAATTACCCCAGATATAATCAGGACGGGAATTTTCATCGGTCCAAAAACCCAAATTTTGATGGAAGAAAACATAGCATAGGATGAGCTAAAAAAAAGTTGTGTGAGTTTTTCTAGGCAACAATTGAGATCCTGAGTATAAAAAGCTAGTAGGAATAAGACCATTATAAAAATTTTGGATGCAACATGCAAATTGAGGATTATAATGAATAGCAAGGAGAACGGTTCTACCAAGACATAAAAAAATGGGAAAACGGTACAACGGTAGGTGGAATAAAAATATGAAAGCTGACTACTGCTAGAATCTCAAGGGGGATTGCCAAAACACTCTATTTCTAAACAAGGAAAATTTTCAAAAACTTATCTCTTTTTGATTCAAACCTAAATTTACATTATTTTTTCTTTTAACACTGGCGAAAGTTGGTAGGTCCAAGAATTTAGATCCTATGTGAAATTTGATTAGCTAGAAATTATTAACTAATGGTAATTTTGATATCTGTCTGAAATTTCGTCATAATTGAATCAGTAATACCGTACCCTGTGCATTTTTGTGACAAAGCAAAATATTTTATTTAAAGTTCAACAATCGTCCAAAATTTGTTTGCGACGAATAAGAATAGAAAAAGTATTAGCGTTTTGTGTTTACCTACACTTAATAAAAATAGTGATGTAACGTAATTAAGATCATCATAATTAATATTATTATCATAATTATAATTATTATCAATAATTAGTTAATCATACACAGTTGTTTTGTTATTTGTTCTTTGAAAATAAAACATGAAAATTGTTTTACAAAAAATCCTACCTAATATACGAAACAATCTGATAGTCCGCTACCCAAATGTTCCTCTTCAAATTTTATGAAATAATTTCATCGCGTTACTAGTGCATCCTCTACCCCTTGGAACTATCTGTTCCTTTCCAGCCTCGTTGACAATAATGATTTCTTTCTACCTTAATCTTCTAAAAACCAACATACTTCTTCTATACAATCTAAAAGCAGTGCATATAATTTTTGAATTATCATTCAACTATTCACTTTTAAACAACGAAGAGTATCTTATTTAGGACACATCCTGCGAGGACCGACGGGAAAGATCGACGGAAGGAGAGGACCAGAGCGTAAACAACATTCCTGGCTACAGAATATAAAAGACTGGTGTGGCATTCAGGGTGGGTTAATAATCATTCGTCATGCAGAAGAGGGGTGCCTTCAGATAATAGAATAGAAATTTTGGACAACAGAACACCTACACGAGTATGGTACTTGAGGAAGAATTCAACTTTTATCAAGTCTTTTATATTAAATACGTAACTTCTTATTCGCCAAGTTCTTAATTATAGTGTGAATTGGTAGTTAAATCATCATCGTTACAAAATAAGTGAGTGAATCATAAAGCTCTATAGCCGATACCTTCACCACATATATTATAAAATGAAAAGAAAAGAACACTCAAAGTTATGGCATAATCAATAACCGGCAAGTACCGCCATAATCTTTCAAAAATAATCTTTTCAGTTGACAAATTAGAATACAATCTTTCTTTTATGCTGCTTGGTGATAACTACAATATTTCATTACTTACTTTCAATTTGATATATGTGAAAAATTAAATGAAATATTGTAAAATTTGCTTATAATCTAGAGAATACTCTCGTTATATAATTCTCTGATACAACAAATATGGACATGAATAGAGCAGAAAATCACAAAAAGTTGCCACCTCTTGGAGTCGTAGAGAAGAAATTTCCAGTAAGTATACAGTGTGGTGTTAAGGCGTACACATACCAAAATTCTTAAATAACTTTTATATCAAGTTTATAGGTTAGTAAATATATAAATACGAGGTTTGCTACTCCAATTTTGAGATATGGCAGCACTGATGTGAATATGCTAAATATGGTAAAAGTTGTCGGAACGTAATGTACAATTGCTATTTAAATTATTTACAGATATTAGAATCATTAATCTTGGTCAAAAAATAGAATTAAATCGCATATATTTTCTAGCGATGATTTTCTACGACTTTCGATGTGGATTGAACCAACAGCAGTGTGCCGATCAACTCGCTTTAACTTTAGGTAATGGAGTACCATCTCGAGCCACCGTGTTTCACTGGTTTTCCAGTGGTAGTACTTCAATGAGTCCAAAATCGGCTGTTATGCCAGAATACATTGATACTTTACGTGAACTGATATTAATCGTCATGTGACTTACCTCGAGATTGAGGCTAGCTTGGGCGTTGATTCCACTTGCAAACATTCAATATTGCATGAACATTTGGTTGTTGAAAAAATTTGTTGGTTTTGGATACCGCATAATTTAATAATCGCTCACAAAATAAGTAGTGTTGGTTGATGTAAAGAAATGCTGAAAAAACTTAGTAACTGTGCTTGAAAAGACGTCTATAAGATTTTAAATATATGTGTATTAACCCGAAACTGAATAACAATCGACTTTCAAGACGAGCCAAATCCAACAAATTAGTCCGTGCACAAAGAACCTCCAATCAAATGGTCGTTTGTTTTTTCGTAATACTTGGACATGCCTCTACCGTTCCATTTGAACAACGGTCAATTCTGAATGGTACACCAGAATTTGTTTCCTAGAAAAAATTAGGGAAACCAATCGCAGAAGCTGAAGTTTGAAAGTTTTTGAACAGTTAAAACATTGAATTGATAGGTAATTCGCTTTGATTGGCTCCCAATTATCTCTTCTTATTTCCGCACATCAAAAATAAATTGGGAGGTTAACGTTTTTCTACACCTCAAGAATTGGTTGATTCGTTAATATCACATGTTTTGGAGGTACTTCAATCGGAATGGAAGAATATTTTGACAAAAAATAGATCCATTTCCAATAATAAATATTTGTTTACATTTCTCTGGCTCAAAACTTAAGTAGCAGCCCCCTTGTAAAAATTGGAGGCAAGTTTTAATTGCGTTTTGTTTATGGCCAGTACTTGTTAAACGAGTTTGTATGGGTAAATAATCTGGAAGTCCTTATATTAGCTCTCATCTCCCGTAAAGGGTTTGGTAATATTATAGAATAATCAACAATAATACTTTTTGTCCACAGTGAAGTCTAAATTTACAGCCCGAGATTAAAACTGGTCTAAATACTATTAAGTGGGTGTAAGCAAAGTGCCTCAAAATTATTTCAGTTAGTTTAACAATTAATTTCATAAGAAGACTGTTAATATATCAATTAACCCCGTATTTATTTAATTTAAACTCTTTGTAGCATTATTGCTGTACACCCACCCCGATAGCTCATTTGCGAGATAAGTCGGTGCGTGAAGTTTGTTATTATGAAAAACAAGTACCTTAAATTGACTCGGTTTTCTTTAATACAATTAGATATGTTCTTAACAGCAGAAATTGGAGAGTTTGTTTGTATTTGTATACTTAGTGAAGAAAAAAAAATGTTGTAGCTCAACTAGTACAATTTTTTAAAATAATTTTCTCAGCTACGTTATCTTTGTATTTGTAGTGAATTTGCAATATCGTGTTAGAATTTTGATATAAATTTTGAAGTACTGCAATTGCAGACACGTGTATAGTGACAGGACTGAGATAGCAGACGATTACTTGAACTCAAAAAACACCACGTCTGGTATACAAGTCGCAATGCCAATAAGAAATGATGTTCCTATATCTCGAGTTTGTTATCAGAGAAATGTTCCATAAATGAATTAGATTTGACCTTAAGACCCACTCACTTTATCACTGTATGCCTCACGTCAGCACCCCATAACGTTTATACAGTTGGTTTTTGTGACTGTAAATAATTCCATACATTTCGAGTACGTTTGAAGATCCCATGTGGTATTATTATTTTTGGCAGCAGAAGGAAGTACATTTAGCTGTTTATTTATTCAAGAACTGCAGGTATTTCCATTGTAGAGTAATAATTCTATGACCTGAAAAAAGATCCCAAGAAGAAGTGATAAACAAAAGATAACAATGAAGCAAACGAAACCTACATATTGAGCGATGGAGATCCATATGGTTGATGAGATGATTATTCTCCGACAAATGATTATAGTTATGAATCATCTGACGAGCCTAACCTCAATCCAATTGCACCAACTGCCGTAAATCCTGTCGTAAATCAAACTGTAACAGGTGCAGGTTCTAGTTGTGATGAAAGTGATGAGTAGGAAGAGACTTATGACGATATGCCAGCCTTCCAGTTTGATAATGTTGCTTCAGGGGTAAAATTTCATTTTGAGCAAGATCCTCTGGAAGCTTTCAAGTCACTTTGGACTGACGAAGTAATGGATCTGATTGTAAGCTGTACAAATGAATACTTTTAGAATTTATTGGAATTTCGATTCCAGTTTACCAAAAAATTTGTTTTATATGATCTGTTTGAACAACTGTTTAGATGTTTCAACTGCACACAATACTGATAGACTCAATAAAGTTAGCAAATTAATGAAGGTTTTCCTTGGTAATTGTTAGAGTACTTTTACACTCCCAAAGAAGCCTTATCACTAGATGAGTCACTATTACTACATAAAGAGAGACTGAGATTGAAAAAATATATCAAGAGAAAAGCAACAAAATATAGGATTAAGTTGTACGAGCTGTGCACGACAGAAGGTTATAAAAGATCTAAAGAAACTACCACTAAAAAACTTAATGAAGGTGAGGATAGAATGAATATCGAAAGGGGAAAGTGTATATACCCAATTCAATCCTGAATTCAACCTAAATATGTTACCATAGGATGTTCAAAATCATCCCTTATTGGACTCTAATAACATGTTTTGGAAAAAGTCCCTTGCCTGAAGGTTGTAATAGGAAAAGTTGGATATGCTCAAAAAGCGGAAAAGGGTGACAAACATCATGGCGGGGCTCTGCATGCGAAAATAAGCTACCGTTATGCGTTGGAACTTGTTTTGCAAATTTTCACTCATAGATATGATTTTTCACGAACTATTTTCTGTGTGAGTTGATGTTTTATTTTTGCGCCAAATGTTTTCTTAAGGTTTTCAAAATAAAAATGTACCTTGTTCTCCATTTCGTCAACATTTGTTCTTACTGCTATATGTCTGCAATAGCAGTCGTTTGTCCTTTTATTCACAAATTTTCAATGTTTAGAGACATGACTTTAATAGCGGATACTCGATTTTTTGATGAGGAAATACTCAAAATTGCTTCTCAATGTGCTGACTTTTACTTATTTACACCAGAAAAACTATTTGAAAAAAATAGGTGATGTTCAGAGTGGATCCAAAATCTGGATCCGAGTGTTCGTGAATGTGTTGAAATGGATGAAAATTAATGTATTTTTTGGACCTAATATTTCATTCCAGAAAAGGATTACCAGCTCCTCATAATTCATAATTTTTTGGCCGTGGTTCGTATGAATTGGAAAGTGAACATTAAGAGCTTAATATGGGCATAAATTTCAGGGTTTTCTCCTCGTTCTTTGTTTCTGAAATATTAGGCCTATTTTGTAGCTGGAATCCTTAACCAGAGTCTTGCATAGATGCGCAAATTCTGATATATACCCTTAAAACCTTCGTCAGCACATTTTGAAACCCCTTAGGAATCTTTATACTGCTTTGGGCATCTTGAAACGCCTTTCAGTCAGTATCCAGTTTTGAGAGCTAGGCCTTCCGCAAAAGCTTTCGAGTAATTTTTTAGTATCTCCATAGATTTATTCCACAAAGGACTTTCAGCATTATCAGATTTTCCTCTAATTGAACAACTGCCTTCAAATACCTCGGTGGTTGCTTCAAAAATAATACCTTTATTGATAAGGAAATAAAACAAAAGATTAACTCCGTCATATATTGCCATTGATGGTAGAGCAGGCCTCTGTGGTTTGGTTTGATTCTTTTCACTACTCCATCTGGTAGCTGCTCGAACATAAAAGCGAAGTTAAAAAGTTATTACTCACCAGCAAATATACAGAATAATATCACCACAAGTTTATTAGAATTGAATTTTTAAGCTGTGGTCGTAGTTGGGAAAGATATCACATAGAACTGGATACTGCTATTAAAACATTTCGTATTGAGTCAATAACAACTAAATTTCATTTTGGAAGTGACTAGAGAACAGTAGTCATAATGTGCAATAATGATTAATTTAATCACTTTTCAAATAATATTTCTTTATGATAATCAGCTGCATAGTTTTTAGCAGATATTAATAAAGCATTAGGCACGAAACCGTCTTTGCTTCCAGCGTGTACTATTATAATGCGTTTCCCTTTAGCGCATTCAAACAGCAATTTTTACTATTATCAAATTGTCAACACAACCGAAATTTACTACATCGTGACTCTCAAACCATGTTTCATCTAGATAAATTTTGTGTCTAATAGAACTTCGGTAGTCTTTTATCTGATGCAAATAATCTTATCGCCATCGAAAGATCCTTGACGATTCGGTTATTGCCATCAGTTTGTTCAGTTTTTTGTGTTTCAAACCACATGCCGACAAAACTTGACGCAATGTTTCTAAACTGGTACAATTTTATTCTGGATAATATGTTACCTTTTGCTGTATTACTTCTAATGTCGCAACCATGTGCTCCTTATATAAACTATAATTTGTCCTACGTATAAAATCTTGAGTAGCTTTATCAACTGATTTCAGTTTTTCTTCACGTGTTTTTCTGTTCTGAGAATGATCCACAGCAACCCCTTCCGTGACTGCTCGTTAAATGGAAAATTTATTTACTCTAGCTAATTCAGCAATTCTCATTATGATTGCATTATCAGATTGCTGGATATTTTTCTTTTTTAAACATTCCTATCTTTAAATTTAATTAAATAGTTCGTTAGTTAGTTTAGATTTAGTTTGTGTTGGAAAAAGCTAAAATTGGTCAATTATTGTTTTGTGTTGTATATCTTTTATCTATGATCATAGCGAAGTTAAGTGGCCTTCCTGTTAATTTGATCAGACCTCACGGGATCATTTTTTGTGGGTCTATTTGAAAACAAGATCCACAAATATGTATATTGATGATTTGAAATATCGAATAGAGCAAATAATTGATAAATAAATCAGTAGTATCTACACAAGAAACAGTAATATCGTAAATCAAACTAAATTTCTAAATGCGGTTATTGATGTTTTAAGACATGAGAAGTGTTTAAGAGTCATATAAATCCGATTCAGTACATGAGATATTAATTATATCAGGTACTCAAAATAAATATAAAATATTTTAAGTAATAAGCAAACAAAGAAAAAGTGATTTGTTATATTATATCGGTATAAAATGTCTCCAAATTTTCTCCAGTTTATCTTTACATGAATATTTCCATCCTTACTTTGTAATTAGAAAATAATCAACAAACAACTTTCCTCGGATGTTAAAGCCACTAAGTGGAGAAGATATTAACTTAAGTATGCATTAAAGTTGTCGGGAATTTGCGAGTGGTGTTGGTAACATCTGGATCTGCATAAGGATTACTAAGGACAACGGAGAATCTCTACAAGGAAAAGACTTACCGGAAGGCGTCAGCCGGCAAATCCTTTAGGGCTTGTTTTGCCTCCAGACACTGGCTATTTAGTAGGATTATAATTCATAAATTCCCTTTAATAACATTTTAATGGTGTTGTTTTGCAAACACACAAAAAGTATCACTAACCTTTATATATATTCATAAATTTCTTTTTGTTGATAATTCGTCTTGATTTTAGGTATTATTTTATTGGAATTTTTTTTAACCAGGTAAAAACATCAGAAAGGATTAATAGATACTATAATCAATTATGGATCAAAACCGAAACGAAACATTAAAACATTTCTCCTTACCATATGTACAAGGACTTTCCCAACAACTATCTAATTATTTCAATAAGTCATACAGGACATAATGAATTATCCAAATATTTCACTTAACTAAAATCTAAAACACCAAAAAGCAAAAGAAAAAATATTATATATCAAGTGCCTTCTACTAATTGTGACGCCGTCTACATGGGGCAGACATTTCAGTATTTAGAAAATAGACTAAATAGTCATCAATACGATGAAAAAAATAATACTACAAGCAACTATATATATAAAAAAAACATAAATTTAAATATAAAGATTCAAATATATATAAATATTTTTAGAAATGGTTCACATCCATAAGAACGAGAAAGCCATCAATAATAAGAAAGACCCAAATAATTTTTAGTTTTATTCTATTTATAGCTCTATTTTGTAAATTTTAATATAACTTCAAATAATTTGATTTGATTGCTGCTATATATTCTTGAGATATAAAAACAAAAGAAAAAATGAAAAATTATTTTTTTCATGTTAAATCAGATTTATATTTTGATTCCATTTTTATTTTGATATTCATGATCTATTCATTACTATAAATACGCAAATTGTCAGTGTCAAGTCATATTTTGCTAAATACCACAAAAGGTCGAACCGTCCCATCTTTAAAAATAGAAAAAATTAAATTAGAAGAGACCTAGACTCAAGACAATTCAGAAAATACGCAAATTGTCAGTGTCAAGTCATATTTTGCTAAATACCACAAAAGGTCGAACCGTCCCATCTTTAAAAATAGAAAAAATTAAATTAGAAGAGACCTAGACTCAAGACAATTCAGAAACATGAAAAAATCAAAATAAAATCCTAAATATTTTTATATTTTTATCCTTAATTCTCATGTATCATAAATAAGTGCTATACTTCAATTAAATTATTTAAAATTGCTTTGAAATTCATGAAAAAGAATTATGAATTTTACTCAAATTCGTTAGGTCTTTTTTATTATTGAAAGTTTTCTTGCTTAATGTCCATGAAAGTTGTCAATGAATAAAAGACCTTAACAACTTAAGTAAAATTTATAATCCCTTTTTATGAACTTCAATGCAACTATGAGTTGACGCTACTTATTTTTCAGATATGACAACTAAGGATACTAATAAAAAATATTTAGTCGATACAAGAGATTTTTATTTTCATATACATATTGTACGTTATCTATTTACTAATGTAAGTTTTTCATATTTTAATTCGAATTTCGCGCTCTAGAAAGGGAATTTTGAGAGGTTAGGTTGGTAACTCTGATCAAGACTGACGTCAGACAAATGTAAACACAATATAAATAAAGATCATTTTGAAAAGTTTTTTTTTGAATTTATTCTGGCCGTCCAAGAAAGAAGTTTACATTAATATGATCATGTAAATTGTCAATATCAAATTATATATTTATAAAGACCTAAAAAGGTCGTAACGTCTATATTTTTGCTTAGTATAAAAATCAAAAGAGGCATGAAATCAAAACGAATTATCAACGAAAACACATAAAAAGATTTAAGAAATGAGAAATTGATTTTTCGGTTTCTCACTTTTTTATTTCAATTCAATTTTTTTATTGCAAAGAATTTTTAACTGAAGTTACTCCTGACGCATAATTATGTAATCACTCACCACATAAATAAAAGTTTATGAAGTTGAATGTAATGACATATAGACAAGAGCAAGGTGGGGCATTCGTTTGCAAAATTGTTTTAATTCGTATTTTTTTTTAAAGTCCGGGATGTGTTTCTTATTATAAAAGTGTAAGATGACACTTGATATCTTTTGACGTTATTGTTCAAACGACGAAAAACTGAATAAACCAGAAAAAATGCATTTTTTGCAAACAATTAATTTTTTTTTCATTTCTTACAATATTTCGAATGGAAGAAGTCTTATCATCTATTATCGTATCTCCAACCCATTAATTATTATGAATTTTTTAAAATTGGATATAGCCGCAAATCCTAATTTTCTTGAATTCAATAATATATCTGAAAAATCGAAATGCTACAATTTTGAGTTTTTCATAGAATATTTTCGCTATATTAAGCAGAATAACCTAAAAAGATCGGAAAAATTTTGTTTTTTTATGTTTTATTCTCATTATAACAATATGCTTTCTTCGCGCACACACTTTCGAGAGAGAAGTATTTCTATCTCACTCACATCTCTATGTATAACATAAGTATGAGAAAGGCCGATGACGTGCTTGAAAAATTATTTGCTGTTTTTCAGCAATAATACGTTAAAAAAATTATTATTACTGTTACTATTGAAGTTGAATTTTCCAGCTGATAGTTTTATGTAATGAGATTTTTACATAAAATTATAGTTTGCACACTTCATTAATTTCTACATCGATTTTGGTAACATTCACTAGAGCATCCGCATAACGACATACACGTCAAGTTTAGTTTTTGACACGAGCAAACTTTCGTTGCACACTTTTTTTACAATCGCACGGTTTTGCTAAGTCTTTAGTTAATGGTTGTTTTGTTACAAACAATAGTTTAATTAGGTTATCACAGAGAACATGACCAAAACAATTGTAATCTAAGAGAACATATTGAAATTGATCTTAATTTCTCCAAATATAAAAAATGAAGCTCTTAAAGTATGCAATTTCTCTCTCGGAAGTGTATATACGAAGGAAGCATATTGTTGTAATGTGAAGAAAATATATATATAAAAAACAAACAAAATTATTCGAATCTATTTATGTTATTTCGCTTAATATAGTTCAAATATTCTACGGAAAATTCAAAATTGAAACATTCCAATTTTTTAGGTACATTATTTAATTCAAGAAAAGGATTTTAGGCTATATCCAATTTTAAAAAATTCATAATAATTAATGGGCTGGAGAGTACTAGGACTTCGTTCATTCGAAAAGTTGTAAAAAATATAAAAAAAATAATTGTTTGCAGAAAATACATTTTTTCTGGTTTATTTAGTTTTTGTCGTTCAAACAATAACGTCAAAAGATATCAAGTCTCATCTTACACTTTTATAATCAGGAACACCTCCCGGACTTTTTTAAAAAAATTACGAATTAAAACAATTTTACAACCGAATGCGCCACTATGCCCTGTACTGATAAGGTCATAGTAGGTTTCTGTATATAGAAAAACATATAAATGAGAAATTATTTTCCTCATGGTATGAGTTTGCCTTGATTGCTGGAAGGAAGTTTGGACTTGTCAATGTAGATTTTTGACAGACAGACTTGAAATTTAGTTAATAGGGACAATTTTGTAATTGTAAGTATTGAACAGATTAATTATTTTATCAAGACAGAAATATGTATGAAGGGTTTATTTTTTCATAGAGAACAGATTTCAATGTCTGATTTGATATTTTTGGATTAATTGGCTTAATCTTTCTCAAAGATGACGGTGTTTACGGAATACTAGTGAGCTATAGGATTTGGATAAAGAAAGATAATACCACCCGTAGCTTACTTATTAGATCTATGAACTAATAACCATATTAACTCTTCTCTTGATAATGGAGTTAAAGTTTCCGTTTATTCGCAATGATTCTTTTATTCGCTATAAAGTCATTTTAATTTCAATAAAGATTTTGCCCAGAATTCACAGAAAAATTCAAACAATTGAATGGATTTTGTATTTAAGGAATTTCAATTAACCTAAAACTCAGTTGTAATGTCTTCAGACTTTCATGGTTTTATTCTCTAATTAATACTTCATTACATTTTCATTGATTATTCAGTCGTCCTAAAATAACAGCTACATTTTCCTTTCATCCTTTTAAGGACAACGAAAAATAGCCCTTTGTCTCCGGATCTAACATACCATCTGCACGACAAACGACAAACATAGTCTACTATACCTTCTCCTGAACAACAAATAGGGATTCTCATGAAAAGATCTCTCCTAAAAATTCACCAACAGGGATAAATTTGGGAGATTCGGCCTATATCAGACTATTTTACATAAAGCTTTAAAGCTTTGATTATAAATGAATACCGACGGGTTTCGCAGCTGGAGTTTTTAGTGTTATAGTCAAAGAAGGAAAAAGTAGACAGTATCGGGCTAGAATTATTACTCTGTGGTTTGGTTTTTAGTACAGATATATTTATTTCCCCCTCTTTACGATAAATTATAGTGAAGTCCATATTCCACCTTTATCTGAGTTATTTCACAAATTGAAATACTTACTATTAGGTATGTTTCATTTCTAAAATCTGAGAAAAATTCATATTTCGAATGGTTTTCTCTAATCATATATTTGTATACGGATATGGCGCCTTCATGCATGATGTTTATTTGATGATCTTATAAGAATAGTCATGATATTTATGGTACTAATATTTGAAAGATTATATTAAAGAAGTTAAAAATCACTGTTTAAAAAAAGGAAATGAAGAATTCAAATGTCTCGTGTTGAAGGATACAACAAATTAGGAATCCAGTGTTTTCTCTTCACATATCAAGTTGCAAGCAAAATGTGATGTTTAAGCAATAAACACGGTGTTTCTTTTCTAAAGTGGGGTTAAGATGATTGCCTGTAGGTGATAAAGTTAAAATAAGTCTTTTCTGTAACAAAATTACGGAGATATCATACCTACAATCTGGTGAATGAAGTTGAGTTATTACGTTATCTTAAATTTGGGTAGAGGTTGGAACAACGCAATTAAAAAGGCCAAATTAATGGTATTTTTTTAAAATTTGAATTAGTGCCCTTAAATTTGTGAGTGTTGGTGTAGTTGTAGCGAAAGCGAAAATTTATTTGGGAAATTTATAAACATGCTCTGTTGCATTGTTCTATTTTGTTAAGTTATACAAATGCCTTCATTTGTACTTCCTTCACAAATTTTATCAAATTATTGATTAGTTTAAGGCATTGCTCACAAAAAACTTTATGAATTTCACGCGTAAAATCCATTTTAATACTCTAAATTGAAATACAATCAACATAAAACTGATAATAAAGAAAATTACTATGCTTCAGAGCATTTTTATTGTATAAACATTTATTTATAGAGTTTCGGGCAAAAGATTCACTGATAATGTTGTTAGCTACGGAAAATTTGAGTACATTTAGTAAAATCAAGGTATTTGCACAGTTAATGAACGGATAAATGTACAAAACATGAAATCGTAGTTATTAGCATTTACTTAACTATTTCATGTATGAAGTGTGATAGTAAAATACGGAGAATTATTTTTTGAATTTTTATAGCAGATATTCAGTACTTCAGTGTCAAAAAAAGAAAAAGTCAGAATGCCGTTTAACTTCTAAAACAAATCAAAATTTGTCAAAAGTGGATACATCTTTTATTAAAACAGGCGATTGGGCAACTGGAACGTAATATGTTATTAATACATTAATACTCACATCTAAATGAAGTCTGAATCTAAAAATTTTACTATTTCGAAATATATAACGCATAACTTTATTTTAGAGAATACAATTGATAGTACCTCCGTTGCTTTATTTGCTGAAGTTTCCTTTAGGTCAATGTATAGATATGTCAAAGTTATTTTTAATTTGTATTTGCATGTGCTTTCTTGAATACGCAACTAATTTTCATAATTCTATTATTTTCTTGATTAACATATTATTGATAAAATTCTTTATTATTTCCAGTAGTTTTTATTTATTTGGAGAATCGAGTTTTGGTAAATTCAAATAATTTGTAGGTGATTCCAGCTTTTTCACCTTTTTCTTTGATTCTAATTTCATTTTCTCAAACTGGTAGTGACTAATTTAATATCAATTGTTTACCAAATTAGAATACAAGTTATAAAGACATTACATTACACATTATATTTTGTACCTTGGCTGTGATTCCATTTGTTAGTTTTTGTGGAGTTTGAGGTAAATATTTGGAAACCATATATTTTGAATAGTCCCAAAGGAAAGCGTACATTGGAGATGAATCCGGTGACCTTGTCGGCTACTCAATATTACTTCTTGGTCCCATCTGTGCAGTACCATCTTCCTTCAACCAAATTTCTTCTGATAACTGTAAATGATTGATACGATTGTGAAGCGAACGAATCAATTCTGGTACTACCCAATCTCTAAAAATTCAATCACCATTTAATTAGTCTCATAAAAAAGGTGTCAATTATTATTCCTCTAACTATTCCACACCAAACGTACTGCTTTTGTCGATATTATGTGTGGTCTCCTTCTATTCGAAATGCAGATTATTATCCGATTAAAGACATTCACTAATAGACCTCTTAAGCTTAGGAAAAGCTGGATCTGAAATAAACAAATACGTGAATGTATTTGTTTTTTTATTTGAGGCTAGAAAAAACATCATGATTTCTTTGTTTTCATCAAATACATTTCGATAAATATTAAATCTATAGTTTAATTTTAAAGTTTAAATTTAAACCTATTTAAAAAGTGAATTGATAAATAAAAAGTTTATTAAATATGCGGCTTTTGAACAGATGAAGAATATTATTATTAACTAAAATATTTTTAGTCCCTAATATCAAAAGAAAATAATTATTAATTTAATTTTAGTAAATATTCATGGAAAGTTTAAATTAATTAATTGTAAAGTGTGCGAGCTTCAGATAGACAGGTAGATTCATTTGTTTTGTCATAGTTTTTGAACGTTATTGCCAAGTAAAGACATTCGAGCTGTGGACCAGATCCTTAGATTTTTATTGAAGTAAAGCAGCTGATTAATTTAAATGAAAGACGAAGATTTTAAATCAAGGTTATAGTGGAGCATTGTTACCAATTTAAAACATCATGAGTTTTATTACAAATCGCTTATTTTTGAACCTATGAATGAATTGGTGATTTTTTACTTGAATGCCTTTTTTCTGATCAATACCGGCCATTATGTATATACAAATCCAGTAGAGAAAAATGATGGTTCATCGAAAAACACAATGTTAGTCATAAATATATCATTCAAATTGATTTCATTCAAAATAACTGTAATCCTTTAATAGAATCATCTTCATTCAATGCTTGGCGTAATTGTACTTTATGAGGTTGTAATTCATATTCTTAGTATCCTTTTCACCAATCACTTACTAATATTTAGTTAAAACTGAAGCCTTTCTACCTTTTCAGGTGTGAGGCATGCTGGAGTGAAGTTATTAAGTGGGGTCCCTTCTCCACAACAGTTTCCATTCTTTCCTGTGTCTTTTGTTTTATTTCCTGTCATCTTATTCCTCTATTTTCCGTTGTCATCTTAATTTCTTCTGTGAGTTCGTACTTCATATATTTTCCATAATAATCTTTCTCCCCCTATTCTCATAACATGACCAAAGATCTTAATTATCCTTCTAGTATTTTTTTTTGGAATTCATTTTAAGTTGAATTTTTCTCTTAAATGTTATACCCCTTTTTGTCGTATCCTAATTAATAATCTATTTTTCTTAAACATCTCATTTCAGCACTTTGTATTTTGCCTTCTTATTTCTGTGTGAGTGTTCATGTCTCTGATTCGTGTGTCAGTATGGATGTGGATACTTTTTCATATATTTCTATTTTTATTCGTTTTTGTATGTCCTTTTTGGCAAGCAACTGTGTCTCAATGGATTCTCCAGCTGCTCCAGTTTGTTTACCTCTTGTTCCAATATTCTTTCTTGTCCTAATGTCATGCCAAGGTATTTAAAGCTTTCAACCTGCTGCTTGATTATTCTATTATCCTATGTGTCTTTTCGCTTTGACTTATTATCATCGACTTAGTTTTGTGTTCGTTTATGTTTATATTCATTATCTGTAGGCTTCCATTCTTCGTTTAGTATATCCGATATTTTCATGTCTTCCATTTTCCGATATCCGACTATATACTGATTAATTTGTTTTCTTATTTTATTTTTTCATCTACGACTACGGTACCTAATTCTGACATAATTTTTCGTCTATTTATATAAAGCTTTTACACCGTCTTGTATACCTCTGTATTCTTATTGACTTGCTCGAATGCTTTCCCATGATCTATAGAACACATGTATATCTCTCTATCTTCTCTTATTAATTTTCAGCTATTTGTCTAACAATCAAGTTTGTATATGTTGTTTCTTTGTTTGTTCTAAATCCATTTAGTGAGTTTTCTATGGTTCTTTCACTAATATCGTCATATCATAGATTTCGATATGGAATGTCAAGGTTCTTTCTGTGAAATTGGAATAACATTGGCTGTTTTTTTTGTCCAGAATCGATAATGTTTTTCTCACTGCCAGTTTTATTAAATTTCCTCTAACTTCTATACAGCTTAGATTTGGTACTACGAGACATTCTGTCAGGATATGTATCATTAAACAAATCGGCGGCTTATTGTAATGATCTTATTGTATCTTCAAAACCAAAGAATGTGATAACACAACTTAAGCGAACTGAAGTTTCAAACTAAAATTGTGCTATTCGAATGTACGATTTTACAATGATAAGTTGGGAATGAATGTGGTTTGACACAAATGTCAATACGGATAAACATTTCGGTGTACTGCGATAATTATTTAGGATATTAATGTTAGTACTAACAATTTAATTTGATCTTAAAATGCCACCCTTTAGTCGGAGAATCACTAAACCTGGTATAAATGATTTCAGCGATATCATATCTACTCAAAGAAATTATGAATACGGGGTGATGCATTTAAAATATTACCCGATGACGTAATATGTCAAAAAATGTGATTTGAACACAAAATATACAAAAAAATGTATTTGAGACATTTTTTCTTAAAAGCCAAATTTATACCAAAAATTCGGTATCGCAAATTTTGACCAGCCCTTTACATATATCACTGTAGCCGAGTAACACTTCCTGAAGAAGTCCCTAGCCAAGAGGCCTTGACCTTTAGTTCGTTTATCAAATTCCTTCAACATATTCTTGATTATTTCTGCATTTTCTGATATGTTTTGTAATTGTCTTCTCCAAATAATGAATGTATTAAAAAATCTAGAAAATCCTTTAATCTAAGAAGGTCGTTTGAGAAATAATCCAGAGTCTAGCTATCAAAAAAATGTAGGAAAAAACTCTTATCAATTTGTTGTCGAAAATAGTTTCATTATACCGAGGCACTGTGGTGTAGCATATAACATTATCTTGTTGAAATAATATACTTTGACGTTCGCTAATAAAATCGAGGTATTATGTATTCTGTAAAAACGTTAGGCTTCCATAGATTGCTGATAATAATAAAAAACCACATTATACGTTGGTTGGTTTTCAAAGAATATTGGTTTCGATTTTTTGCGCAATAAAGTGAGAATTACTGTCACACAACATGCCAAAATTTTGTGATTCGATCGTTCCATTTTATTTGACCGTTCCTTAATCGATGAAAACATTCTCAACAAAAAAAAGTGATGTAATGCTTCTTATATAAACGAGAAAAAATTCTAACCATCTATTATAATCTACTTTCAATCTCTCACAATCAAAACTATTCCATTTTTTTTCTTCATAATTTAACATACTCACTATTTCTTGTATCTTATAAAATCTACCTACCGAGTTGATGTTTTCCGTTAGTGTATCCCAGGTTAAATAATGTTCTTTATGCAAATTGCTAATATGCAAAATTTTTAGATTAAAAGTTTATTGGTAAATTACCAATGCTGATGGAGAGGCACTAGTAAAAATTGAAAAAAAAATAGCAGATGAATGATATTGGATATATGACAATGCTCTCAATATTTTTTAAAGCAGTATCATTATTGTTAAAAATAATATTTCCAAGTAACATTTAAATTTTTACTTTAGATACGGTTCCAAAAGTTTCATACATATTGTAATGTTTTTCTTATTTCTTCTAATTTACTTAAACTGTATTTGACGGCGAGATTGATTTATATACATGTTTCTCACTCATTTACATTAATTTATTTATTAACTAACACTAAGTATTCTAAACTAGTCACTAATCACTGAACTAACTATACACTAAGACGTAAATCTACATTAAAATTTATTTGAATACACCGTTCACTTGTCACGATGTCTATCCCGATGTGTTCGGGATGACATCAGCTTATTTACTGACTTCAGCTGATAAAAAACTAGTATTTATACCCAGAAGAAGCTTTTGATAAAAAAAGAAAGTAAACAAATAAACAGATAAATAAAAAGTCTTTCGTAGAAATTGGTTCTAAAAATAATTTAAACAAATTACCACTGTTTATACATGGTGTTCCGGGACATGCTGTAAAAAATTCGGGAGTAGATGACGGGAAAATAATGCTGTGACATGGAAAAAAAATTACATACGACCCCTCGTTTTTGAGTTATAGGCCTTTAAAGCTGCGAAATCAGAACTTATATTTAGTATGATTTCTAAGTTATGTATTCGAAAATTATGAATTTTTGATGGATGATTACGTATGTCCATGTAGTGTAAATGACGAAATAAATAATTCTACACTACTATCTGAAAGCTAGCGGTGACTCATGACCAATTGTAAACAATCCGTAGCTTTACAGGGACAACCTGTACAATTTAAAGATAGTGAAAATTTTTCTATCGTTTTTTCAACAAAAAGTTACTCTTAGCTTATCTCCATAAAGTTTATGGTTTACTAGATAGATTTTTAGATCGTTTTACATGCCAAGGAAATCGTTCACCACAAAGAAAATTATGATAAATTGTGATAAGTTGGAGCATTGAGTCCTTGTTGCTACAAAATATGTTGCTGACAGTATGAGATTCTTTTTTAAATAAGGAAACTATATGCCCCTTGTATTATAATGTGTTTTATTCATCAATATTGAATTTTCATTTACTTTTCGCTTCGTCGCTCAAGTTGTAACATTGTTGTACCAAAAATGATTGTTCTGTTTTATACTACACTTTTATACTATATTTATGTGTTCATAAAGTAACGTAACGTAACGTATATATAATTCATAATGAGTACATTAGCACACACATTAATACACTTTTCAAACCACACGGGGTGTTATCAGCAGGTATTCAATTTCTCAGTTTATTAAGATTACCAGGTTTTAGTTGTTTTTTACATAATCACAGAAGAAGTTGTCCGAAGGCGACACATTAGGCTATCGGGCTGGTCACTCTATTGTGTCCCTTCTTCCAATCCATATGTCTTGGAAAAATTTATTCAAATAACTTAATATTAATACTAACAGGTTCAATATCCTGAGAGTACCGATCCCGTGGTGCGCTATAGTTTTACTATTTTTTATTGTCGTCATTTTTTCATATCTTATCTATGTATTTTTTTCGTTAAAAACTCCATTTGTTTATTAGAATAATACTTTCTAATTATTATGTACAGCATATAATTTTTATTTTTTATAAGATCTATTTTGTTTTAATAATAAAATTTGTTATCATTACTAAATAATAATTAGAACAAAGACACAGCGAAATAAATTTATATATTCAAATAAAATCCAATTATAATTATACAAATTATATTAGTCCATAATATCACACATAGATTCGATCAATTAATTTAAAATCGTAGTTCTATTGAAAAAAGACTCTAATTTGAAGTTACTATACTTATCTTATTTCCAGTCCGGACCTAAAAGACAAATTCCTTGGAAAAACGTTTGGATTTCTGTTTGAGAATTCTAATCGCAGGAAAGCTATCGCATTGTTTAATGTTTGTCGTAAATGTAAAATGCGGTTTTTCGAAGAACTTTTTATGAAGAAAACACCAGCAAGAGAAAAACGGTCATAAATGTAGAGTTTCTCTTAATACCTACAATTTACTTTAAGAGATAAATCAGTTTCACATTAAAAAGGTTGAAAATAAATGTAGAACTATATTTACTTTCCCTCATTCACCTCTATATAGTATTATTAACTATTTATATGTTGAGAAGAGTCATGAAGTTTTCATAATTAACCTTTTTAATATTCTTATATATGAAAATACTCTCCTTTTGTCTCAAATTCATATTTTTGTCAAAATGTTCATACCACACACAAAATTTGAGATCAGGTATTGTTGTTCTACGTTATGGACAATTTCAACTATTCTTCTAAACCAGAGGTTCTCAAGTTTTTTTTTCATAGTCCACTTTCAAAACTTTGCTATATTCGCTGAACTTTAAATATATATTCACTTCTAGTGTCTGTCTTCAAAGTTTTCGCAACAAGTAGCTCCTCATGAATTTCTCCACCTTCAACAAATCGAACGTATGCCAATAATAATGCATCATTGCAGATAATTACACATGAAACTTTCCACATCACGTCTTTGTACAGTGTTGTCACGGAAAGAATTTGTTTAAGTATGTGAAATGAACACTTGTGCAGAACAGTTTTTAGAACCTATTCAACAGCAGGTAAAATTTACTGTTCTTCTATATATTTTTGCAGATTCGATAGAAAAAATACCTCTAAATAATATTTTTAAACGAAAACAATTGAATAAATTAGGCAGGTAGGTACTTACTGTTCCGAAACTGGTAAATAGTAATATCGATCCATTCCACTTTACATTTCTTTTCAAAAGTTCGGAAACAAATTTCGTCACTGACAAACACTAAGTTTTCGTTTTGAAATTCCGGAAACAAATGAGTAACGTTCATCCTTGGTATTCGTATTTATATTGATGAAGTATCGAACAAGTTCAGGCAATATCGTAGGTAAATACACCACAAGTCGTGTTAATTTATCACTTTGCACGTCTGAATACGCATTGCCGACGACATCGCTGAACTTCTTAAAATATTGATAGAAGTCTAGCCAACATTTTAGTTCTTCGCAATCGGAACCAAATAAATTTTAATGGACCCCCACGTACAAATTGTAGATCCCCATTTATTTGTCAGGCCAACGTAGACTCCGTCGTATCTCTCGTGGACTCCTGCACCGTTTTGGGAATCACTCTAAATCAAAGAAAATTGTTTTATATTCCAGTAAAATTATCGATATCCATCTTTGAACCATAAAAAGTTAGTCCTTTCAGATGTTTTCTCATTTTTTCGGCGACTGTTAGCTTCCTGATCAGTGAATAACTGCATCTTGTGGGTCACGACAATTTCTATCAGCGACTATTCTTTTTTCGCTTCCAAGAATGTGTGACGACACTGAATATCGGATTAAACAGAAGGTCATTTGATTCCGGTAAATGATTTTTTGTTTCTTATTTTAGTTGGTTTACTCTTAAATTATATAATTTCAAAGTGATAGTACACTACAGAACAAATTTTTGCTCACCTGTTGCTTATTAGACTGTTGGGTTTCCACCTTTGATTCTTGACTAGATTTAGTGGAATTCTAAAATTCTTTGATGTTTGTTTTTATATAAATTTTTATTATAGCAGGCGGTTTATTGACATTTAATAATTTTTTGTTTTGTTATTTTCTAGAATTTTTAGAATTTTTTTGGGATACATATAAGGAGTTTCAGTAGCGCGGTTTACTTCAGTTTATGATACATAGTCGTATAGAACAGATCTAATTAGAAAGTAATCGAGTTTAGAAGTTTGTTAAGTGTATAGTGCTTAAATAAATTAAGAATGTAAGAGACAGTTTCTATTAATTCACCCCAATAATTGAAATCGTATAAATAAAGTAGAGAAACATTCCAATACGATTCTTTAAATAATTCAATAGTTTCATTGTTTCGAGTTATTCAGTATCATTCAGATTTCTTGCCGTATAACCCTTTTCTCATATTCAGTTTAATTATGACTATTAGGTTATGTAATGAGAATATTGTATATATACTTGGAATATATCTGACAATATTACCTTAGTTTCCGCTTTGTTTCTAAATCCATCTGTCAGAATTTTACACAAATCTAGCATATATATTGATTTTAATTAAATATTAATCGTTTCGTGTAGAAAAAAATAAATAAAACCGACAAAAGTTACGTCAATATTATCTTAAAATTGTTTTGTCCCGTGATTATTTGTAAGTGGATCTCTGTATTTGAATGTGATTGATAAAAGAAAAATATGTGAAATAGTCCACTTCTACTCCTAAATAAAGAAAAAACTGGCTTACAGAAAAGCGATCCCAGAAGAATGTAGAGGTGATCGAAGAGACAAACGTGTATTTGGCAGAAGCCGCATGTTCTAAATATATTTTTAAAATAAAGTAATTTTGTAATGCTCCCATCCAACCGCCCTCGTATTGTATATCTGTAGAAAGACGCTTATCTCAGCAAAGTACAGTTTTGTTTTATTCTCTCCTAGAAAATATAAAATAACATCTATCTACAATTATAACTATTTTTCGATGATTGGCAGAATGTATTTTGGTTTATTGAAGCATTGTCAATATTAACTGTATTAGATATTAGAACAAAATAATAATGATGAAACTTGCTTAGTATAGTAAAATACTTATTAAATTTGATAATTGCCAACCCTCTTGAACCGGAAATTGTAAAGATTTCGTCAACTATGTTTTTGAAGAGAATAATGAACGAACTTCTTCGCAAGCGTTAAAACAAGTTATTTCAATTTAAAATGACTTTTTAATGAATATAAAATTTTTATTTTCACTAATAAAAGATTTACATAATAAATTATCTCTATCAAATAATTTAGTGAGTGCTCTATAACTAATGACGATTTTTGGAATGACAACTATTTGTATTATTATCTCAATCAGTATGCAATTCCAAATTTTATAGGTGTCAGTCAGTCGAATGTTGTAATATCTGAAATAATACTAATATTATTGTATAACAAAACTGGATGGAGAAATGGTCACATCAAATTTTTGGTTTTTTGACCACTGAAGAATCACCAATATGGTGATTCTTCAGTGGTCTAATCACATAACGATGGAAAGGAAAATGATCTTAGTGCTAATACCTTTGGACAATAAATCTGGTATTTTCCCATGATAGATGAAAACATGTTGTTTTCTGTGTGCTGTTATCATATTATGTAGTTGAATAGATTCCAGAAAGTTTAGGAGTAACTGATTTAATATTTGTAAAGATGTATAAATTTGGTTTTTTTACATCTTTACCAAAATAAAGATATCATAGACAAAATAGATAAAAATGGCGGTGGGCAGGACATGTTTCAAGGATACAAGATAACCGATGGACAAAAAGAATTCTAGATTAGAGACCGAAAACCGACAGACGAAATCCACGAAGACCCCCTACGAGATGGACTGACATTATTAAAAGTATACGGACAAACTGGGTAGCAACCGCTCAGAGCAGAGAAAACTGGAAGCATTTGGGGAGACCTATGTCCAGCAGTGGACGAGATAAGGCTTAATGATGATGATGAATGATGTATAAATAGGTAAGATATTATCGATGGAATTATTATTACCATACGGTAAGGCTCAACTAATGACAAAGTCACGGTCAGAAGTATTATATTTTTCAAAAGATTTCTAGGTACTTTTCGTGATATATTGGATTAGAAATTGAAAGAATTATTTTCATTTGTTTAATTACACACATATTTAAGTTATGTGGGTGATATGGATGACAATTGATGTAACTACCAGAACTTGGTTTCTTATACCGGTCGATTAAAATTCTATTGTATTCGTATCTAATAAACTTAGTGTCAAGAAGTTTTGTTAATGTAAAAAGTAAACACAAAAGGATAAACTTTTTTACTTGAGTAATTCGAGTGATGTCTTCCGTTTGGAGATGCTTGTGGATATTAATCTCCAACTTCTGTAGGCTGTAACGCTTGGGAAAGACATGTCTTGGTAGTCCGGGGCGCCTGCAGGCAAACTCGGTGTTCATGACTTACCTGCAGCGAACTCTGGCTACGACTGCGTGTAAAGTAAATCTTGCAAAAACTACTCCAGGCGGGATTATGTTGGACAGCTCGGAAGAGCATCTGCCGTGGTAGTATCGGTAAAACAAAGTCAGTTCGACGAGCTTTCTTCTATTCCCTAAGCTGTCCAAGTTTCTGGTCTACTCTGGATCGCCTATAAGTCGAGCTAGTCTCTTCTGCATTGAGTCGAGCATCTTCAGGGGATGCTTGGAGCTCCAGATGTGCGAGCAATAGTTCATAAATGGAAGAATCTGTGCCTTATAAGAGCTGTTGTGGGGTATACAGCTTCTTAGTATTAAAGAGGTCTCACAGTTTTTGTGAAGCTGCCTTTGATAAAACGGCTACCTAACTATGCCAGGACATATTGCTTCCAATCTCAATCTCTAACAAGTGAATTTGCAAGGCAGGTAGGCAGAATCAAATACTGAGCTGCAGTGCCAGCCTTCTTTGTAGAAATAGCAGTCTTGCTTCCACCTCATTCCAAAATGTTTTAAAGATCGGTATTGATGATGGTGAACTGTTGATGCCTACGGATTTGGGTAGTAGTCGATTTTATTGGAGAGGCTTATTTGAGTGACGACACTAGTGTGCTATCGTGTACGAAGGTAAAGATGGGGTTTTTAGTTTTGTCGAGTAAAGGAGTGAAGGAGAAAGGTGACAAAGAAGGAGAAAGCTACTAAGCCAGCCGAAAGGTAAGGACGAGAAACCATATAATCTTGATTTATCATGCTAAACCCTGGAAAAATCTTCGATCATTCATGTGAGATTGCCCCGGATTCCTCATATTTCTCTTTCGGTCAATACGTTAGTGATAGGCCAGGAGCAACTGTCCAATCTGCAGAAAAGAGACCTCTTCTATATGATAGAGCATAGCGGACTTGTTAGTTCAATAGTGCAATTCTTCAATACGATTTGTGGTTTTCCATATAGGTCGGTAGCTTTATTGATGTTCAAGCCTTTGAGAAGTTTTGCCATATTGGGTGGTAGTTTTCCCTGATAATCAGGAGTTGAATTTGGAGCAAACATGGGACTCAACAAATCCTACTTCTTTTTTGCGGTCACTTCGATTGACCCTTTTCCAGGCAAGGTGGAATTGTTGACTCACAAAAGCCTTGACTGACAGTTTTTGTTAAAGAAATAAGGCATGCTTGAAGGTATTTGCCGAGACAACAAAGTTTATACGATTTCCGGCACTAGAATTTGAGCGCCATTTACTATAAGTAGCATTTTTGTTGTTGACTGCTCTAGTGCATCAAACCATGGATTATTGTCGGCAAATCTTTCGAAGGAGAACTATGGAATATAGTTTTTCATAACTGTCAAGATTATTTCTGAAATCTCGTTTGCACACACTGAAGAGTCAATGGAATTTAAGCAAACGTCACTCCAAGGAAATATAAAAAGGGATCGCTTAGATCCTTCCATTTGACCGATCTATAATGTCAAACTGTACGTGATCTAGGTGACTCCTGAATGTGTATTTTTAGTTCTTGCGTTTCAGTAATTAGTTTGTGATCTGATGTTCCGATTGGTGAATGTAGGTTCATGTTGCTTAGATCTTGTCTAAGAGGCTAGCAAAGTCACCATCTCGATCGGGAACTCTAGTTGGTTCATTGATAAGTTAGGTTAGTCCGTGACTGTTGACAAAAATCTACAGCTTTCCGCGCCTCATCGTCAGTTCTGTTAGAAACATTCAACCAGCTGAAATGATGAACATAATGCTTTTGAATGGTTTGATTGCAGGTGATTGATTTGTTGAAGCTGAAGCGGGTGTTACCACTACAGTGCTTCACTGTAAGTTATATCCAAGTTATTTGCTTTGATTCAAAATCAAACATATATAAATGGTTAATGTCAAATATATCAAAAATGGTGGATAATAGAAAGAAACGGTTTATACATTTTTTTTCAGCATGACTTAATTGCTTTAAAATAAATGTTGAATACCAAAATATCCGTCAAACTTTTTTTCATTAGTGTATTCTAATGTAGAACGAGCTATAGAGGTCTAGCCTCATACTAAGGTATTGCATACTTCTATGTGTCAAAATAAGCCAATAGGTAGTACTCCTAATGGTATTCAAAGTTTACTGTTTAGTCTTGTGGGATAATTTTTTAGAGTTTTTCAAAAAATTTTGTCCAAACGAATGTAATGATACTACGAGGTCCGGCTATTAAATAACGAGACTGCGTGCATAGAGGGAGCCCGAGATGAGATGAGTGGGGTAAGAAATGAATAATGCGCTGGGTATCTAGATATCTTATCTTATATATTTTTTTCGACATTAATGGTATCGTGATGGCTGAATGGGTTCCAAAGGGTCAGACTATCAGACTGTCAACCAGAATTACCAAGTTGTGGAAGAACAACTCGTGAATTTTGCACCAGGATAACGCGTGCTCGAACACCCGCCGTACTCACCAGATTTGGCACTGTGCGACTTTTTTTGTGTCCGAAGATAAAATTTGCTTTGAACCGATTTGAGTCGATGGAAGCGGTAAATAAAAAAGCGGCAGAGCTTCTAAATGCGCTCACCAAAGAAGACTTCCATCACTGCTTCGATCAATGGAAAAAACGTAAGGAAAGGTGTGTGGCGAGGGGAGGGAGAATATTGAGGGGAGCATTCGAATGTAGAATGATTTTTATCATAAAACCCTTTTTCGTAACCAGTCTCGTTATTCAATAGCCAGACCTCGTACAGTGCACCAAATAATACGAAGTCTTGTACCTTGGAAACTTTTAAAAAATTAAGTTAGTCAAGTATAGTACTACTTTTAACCCTATCAGTATAACAAATATAATAATGTTCAGATTGTTTTATATAGTTTTCAAAAATCAACATGCCATACTGATAAAATCTTGGCTCAAGTATTTGATCAGGTAGGATAGAATCCAAATTAACAGAATACAATATGCCGTAAGAAATGATTTATATATTACACATAACCATAGACATAGTAATTGTAGACTGCTGGATGAAGTTTTTGTCACACCATGGATTGTTGTCGGCAAAGCTCTTGAAGGAGGAGTGAGGAATATAGGATTGCATACCTTCACTATTACTTCTGAAATCTCGTTTGCACACACTCAAGTACCCAATTTAGGAAGAGATACAAAGAAAATAATGGTATAGCACTCTCTATCAAAGATTCCTTCAAATATCTTTTATCGTACTCCTTCCATCGTTATATTTCTCTACTCCCTTATATCGTTTAACCAATCACCGCACAGCGGAACAAAGATACCTCTACCTTAGACCAGAGGCTGTTTCCTTCTAATAGTAGCACAAGTTTTCTATATAGAAATTATATATATCCAGCAGTCTAGAATTTTTATGCACATAACAGTCGTATTTTCAAAACGTGTGGAATAAGTAAGTATGATAAATATATTTTTGCAAAGTGTAAATGCCATACTGCTATAAATCGTTTTTCGAAAGAGATTACTACTTTGCGGCGGTATGGCGGTCATTTAGATCCGTCAAAAAAAATATGGCATAGTGATTTTCCTGAATGCGTCCTCGTCGAAGTTAGTCTGGTATAAACAGCTTAATTGTGGTTTGATAATTCCATTAGTTTCGCAACCAGTAAGTCATATTAGAGAAGTAAAGCATTACAGTACAGCATTCTTCTTTTTTCATTGAGTTATGAAAAATATAAGAATTTCCTTGAAACAACTCTTTTAAAACTCGTAATTTATTTGATACGCTCGATTAATGCACATGCAATTGGGACGTCAGTACCAGCGCTGTGACCATTTTATTTCCGTCATTATGTTCTCAGACCCCTGAAACAGGGTTGCCACATCCGTGGTTGCTGAATACGGGACAATTTACCCCCTTCCCTCCCGAAAAGCAAGATCAGGAAAATCTTTATAGAAAAAAAGAAACAGAAAAGGTTATGAAAATAACCTTTAAGACGTATTTTTTCTAAAATGTATTATCTGGACTTAAGTCTTAATAGAATTAATATAAATTTTTAACCACATTTTAATGACATTATTAAAATATAATAATAAATAAACGAAACTTTGGTTTAAATCAAATTGATTATTTGATTTATTTTAAGTTCATTTTACTTTGATCAAAACAGTATTTTAACCAGATATTTAATATTTTTATATTTTTAAATAGAAAATTATTTGAGCCGAAGCTTTCTTTTACAATGGAAATATAAGTTCGGTAAAAAGGACAGTAACGAAAGAGTATTAAAATCACTTTTACTTATTTTCTTTTCTTTGTAATTGAAAATAAGTGTCACAGCAATATAACGTTACATTGTGGTATACATTTTATGTATTTTTCATTCAATTTTATGACCCATGAAAGTAAAACAAAGTTAGGAAAATACGAGACTGTCCCTTGAAATCCGGGACGTCTGGCAACCCTGCCCTGAAATGGCGCCATACTAGTAAAAATGACCGGGAGTTTTCTGTGTACATTTCTTCGTGTATTTGCTTTTTTGCGTCTCGATTGACTCATTATTGTTGACTAATAACACTACTAATTACTAATTCTTAATAGAGGTTACCTATCTTCTTCTGATTTAAATCTCTTCCTTTCATAATATTTCAAAAATTTTGAGTTTGCTCAAGACGTTCAACATTTTTATTTTACCGATGTTGCTGAATTTCAATGATTTTTATTGAAAGAGTAACCAATTCTTTTCTAGTTGTTTCTATTATCACAAATATTAACCTTTGTTGGAATACATTGAATTAATTTTTAAACGTGGAACCCATATCTAATCGCATCAAAAAGATATTGATAAATATTTTATTACGAACTAAATTTTACAAAAATTATAATCGATATCAAGAAAACTAAGTGAATGAAATGATCAAATGGTAACATAGCAAAGGACCCATCCCAATTTTTAATAAATGATATTTTATATAGAATAAAGAGTTTAATATCAAAATTAGTTTGATATTGTCTTGGTTCAAATAATGAACAATTACGTTCAAAGTCCTCGTTACCAATTCAGTACACGAAGTATGACACATACACACACACAAAAAGAGAAGAATGTAACATGTACTATAAAAGTTTTTCTATGTCGCGACAATGGAACTGCTGCGAAGGAGAGAAAAATTGCTAGAAAACATCACACAAGCATAACTTGTGAATAGAGTCGGATTCAAAATAAAGTTCAGGGAAGTACATTTATATCAATTAATCGTGAAAAGGGATACGTAGAGAATAGAAAATATATTCTAACACGAAACTTTTAAATTATGAAGAAAAATAGAAATTGATGGCTAAATGGTTTCGTTTCACTATTCAACGCGGTCCTTATATATGGAATAAATTAGACTTTTAGCGTTGTGTACTATGTAAAGAAAACCTGGTCAGTTTTTTATTCTTAAATTCACAATTTACAGTATGAAAATATTATCCCCCTCCAGCAACCCCTCTGAATTATAAGCACTCCTTCGAAAATTTCAAATAACAAAGGGGACCGTGTGGCCCCATGTTTGAAAGGGATTTTAGTCTTCTGTTAAGAAATATAAAGTTTTTTGATTTTGTGCAATCATAACTGAGAAAATTAATTTGTAAGATGTAAAAATTTGATAATATCTCTATCACAAAACTCTACGTAGAATGAAGATAATAATGTCATATAATGTACTTTACAATTGAATTAAATGTTCAAAATGACCACCATTCATTTATTGACAATAACCCAGGGGATTTTGGAATTCTCATACAATATTTTGTTAATTTCTTCCATTATCCTAACTTTTAAATCAGCAATATTGTCTGGTCTATAAAAATATACTTAAGAAATAATCAGTTACTTTGGTATCTGTTCTGCTAAACATCAGGAGAAAATCTTCGAAGATACTAAAATATTAGTCAAAGAGCCAAATAAACAATTGATATGAATCTGATAGGCTGGTTATTTAAAGTTACTAAAATACATCAGTATAATATTTATGGGCGTATTGAATTTAATTATGGCTCATTTGTCCTAGACTCAAAGAATAGACATTTCAATTATGATTGGTTGTGGAACTAAAATAAGATCGTAAAAGAAGGTTTGTGAAATTTTTAATAATATGTACCCAGGTCAACACGTTTCGCAGTCTGCAGTTAGCAAAATTGAATAAAAGTTTAGTGAAATTGGACATGTGAGAAATATTGAAAAACTGAAGAGAGCTTGCCGCCGACAATGATGGAAGTAAATCATCTATTTTGCATAAAGAGAAATGTTCGAGCAGGACTCTCCAACCAAATTCTCAATGGGAGGTTATGGTTATATAATGCCCATTCACCCGTTTACTCCTTCAATTGTACTTCCTAATTTTTGCATTTTAAACCTGAAAAGGAATAATAAGGATATTAAAAAGGAAAAGGTGGCCAAGGGAGGCCCAATGAAGAGGATAAAGGTGTGATCCCACAACAAGGCTGATTGATAAGACCAGTGAGCAAAGTACGAATTGGAGTGTCAAATTATAGTTTTATTGTCTTTTACGATACGTACATGACATGTTGAGGGTATTCTACGAAGATATTCCGCTTACCCACACAGGGGCTATCATCATTTCAATAATTATTATTGTCGTTTTTAGTATCTCAATTATTATTACTATTTTTTTTGTTGTTATTATAACTAGTACTACACTAATCCCCTAAAAAATTATCCAGCTACGCAGATGATCCCTATTTGATTTCGACAGAGTTATAAAAACCGTGATGGTAGAGTTTGTGAGAGATTACGGCATCCGATTTCGATAAAATTCAAGAAATATAAAAATGGTAACAGCATAAGGACGGACACGTTCTTAACAACTCGATCTTGTGATATAATGGTTTGTTTAAAAATAATTGCAGTATTATATTTACGCCGTCACAAAAGAGAGAAGAATATCAGAAAAACAAGGGTGCTAATAATATTTGTGTGGAAAACTATCGCAATTAGTATGTGCTATCATATTCGAAGCTGTTGTTCTGAGATGATTAATAAGAATTTAGTGTTGGAATGGTTTGAGATGAAACTATGGTAACCTGAGAAAAATAATTTCTCAGGTATGACTGAAGAACAAAGTATATTGCTTTGAAAATTTACTATTATTCGAATTTAAAGTTCTCTCAATAGGAAATACATGCCAATAGCGAAATAAAAACCAACCTGGTGCTCAAGATATTTGAATTTCAATTCATGTCTTGCTACATCACACAAAAAATCAACGATAATAAGTTTTGCTGATAGATCTGTCCAACTATCAGATCCTGAATTTAGATACTTATCTAATCAAAAAGCAGAAACTGCATTGAAAAAAAAAATAATTATCCGGAAAAAATGACGAACAATATATCCAAGAAAAGGATAAACAGATACTACAATCAATTAAAAAACAAAACAGAAACGAAACATTAAAACATAAAACATTTTTCCTTACCATATGTACAATTATCAAGTTATTTTGATAAATATTATATTAGTATAAGTCATAAAGGACATAAAACGTTATCCAAATATTTCACTAATTTGAAATCTAAAACACCAAAAAACAAAAAAAAGTAATATCATATATCAAGTGTCTTGTACTAATTGTGACGCTGTCTACATAGGGCAGATCTCTCAATATTTAGAAAATGGACTAAAAGGTCATCAATACGATAGAAAAAATAAAGCATCAAAGAATCATGGAATATAAAAAAAACATAAATTCAATTATAAAGATACAAAAATTCTTGAAACGGAATCTAATACACGAAAAATAGAGAATAAAAATACACGAATTTTTAGAAAAGCTATAAATGATAAAAAAGATCTAAATAATTTAAGTAAAATTTATAGCTTTATTTTAAAAATTCTAATAAAACTACAAATAATTTGATTGATTAAGTCCTGCTACATATTTGAGATGTAAGGAGGAAAAAATGTATTTTTCTTATTAGAACAAATTCCTATTTTTATTTAAGACTTAAAATTAGTCAAAACGTCAATTTTTCATCACTTTCTTAAAAATTATGAAAAAAGCTAATATCAAAATATGATTTAGATGATTAAGTCCTGCTACATATTTGAGATGTTAGGAGGAAAAAATGTATTTTTCTTATTAGAACAAATTCTCATTTTTATTTTATTTAAGACTTAAAATTAGTCAAAACGTCAACTTTTCATCAATCTCTTAAAAATTATGAAAAATGCTAATATATATATATATATATCAAAATATGATTTAGATGAAGACTGAAAGTAGTCGAAGTGTCAATTTTATATGCTTTTAAAAGAAACTTAAATTACTGAAATATCAAAATCATATTTGAGAGGTCTAAGGAATAAGAAACTAAAGAAATTTGAATATATTCTACCTGACCCAGATACGCGTTGCCATGGCTCAGTAATAATGATAAATTTAATTAATTTTTCACTAACTCTTTGATACAATCATAACTATATTTTGTGAGAAATAAATAAAATAAAGATGGCTTCATTCATATGGGATTGAAAATAGAAGGCTCCGCTAAAATTTGAAAGAAATGTTGAAATTAAACACAAACCAACATGTACTTTTTGAATTTACATTGTATTTATGTTATTTCAAATTATTGTTTGTAATCAGTGATTAATTTATACAATATTATATCAATTAAAAGAGCATATAAAAATTGATTGTTTTAAATGAGGTAGATGACAATGATATATGTTTTTTTCAATTCCAATTCATTAAAACTAAAAATTATCTAAGTACTATATTGTGTACAACATTCCTGATTAACTTGTCTTTCGTTAACAAGAAGACATTTGATAATTTGCCTACACTCAAGAAAACAACATATAGGTAGCTGTCATTGTGAAAAACATGTGTTTTCCAAATCTAATTCGCAAATAGAGAGACAAATAGAATTTTTATTATACTTGTTGTTACGGTTAGATTTTTTCCGCGGCATTATACTGAAATTGAAAAAAATTAGGAATTCTTCATTTGAATGAATAAATTAGACGAAATTAACAATTATGTTAAATGCATTTAAACTTACTTGAACAATTGTATAATTAATATATATCAAATAACTCAGAGTAATTTTAACCCTAAATATGCCACTTTCACCAGAGAATTTTCTTATTCAAAGAATTTGGAGTATTCTGATGAACTAAAATAATAAAAGGATAATTCGTGTGAAGACTGATCATTTTTATTAAAAAATTTTATTTTTATAAAAGTAAATCGCAAATACAATACTAAAATGATGTATGAAAAATCTAAAGTATTATAAATAAAAATTGTATAATGATAAAAATTTATTTTAAAAAATATTGATTTTGTTAAAAAAAGTAACTTTCACATGAAAAAATTTGTAATTACTGTATGATCAAATAAAATGTTCCTATCACCTGTAGCATCATTAGTTTGTTTTGAAAATAGCGTTACTTTTCAATTTCTTCTTATTATCTAGTCTGACTTTCTCCCATTGATCACTATCTAAATAAAGCTATAAGAAATGAGTTTTTTCAATATTGGATATCAATTGAAAAATATAAAAAAACATAGTATAGTATCATCATATTTTCATTTTTAACCTCGCATAAAGCGGCCAGATATCTGTACAATTTAGTTGTCAAACCGCCATCTATTAGGATTTTATAGAACTAACCGATAAATATACACTAAAGTCATGTAATAAACATTTAATTTGCTATAACAAATATACAGAGAGAGCAAGAATTGAGAAAAAAACTACCCTTTCTCCCAAGTTGGACTAAATTACAAATGCTTATAAGATTTGATGAAAATTGGTTCAGTAGTTTCGGAATTTATCGCGAACATACATCGTGACACGAAATTTACTTCTTATTTCTTGGACCATTTGGTATATTAATGATTCTAAATGTTCTTAATTTTAGGCTTCTTTTTATCAAATTTTTAAAAGATTGATAAAAAATTGACGTTTCGACTGAACTTCAGTCTTTGTTTTGATAAAGATAAAGATAAAATTTGACGCTTCGACCTGTTGAGGTCTTCATCAAAATATAACTTGACAATTTGCTTATTTATATTGATCAATACATCACCTACATTATGAATATCAAAATAAACATAAAATCATAATGGAAATATGTTGTTGTATTGAAAATGAATCTTTTTTAAGCTGTTGTCTTGATTTTGGGTCTCTTCTGATTGAAAATTAGTTTGTTAGAAAAAGTAAAAATCTTTACGTTTCAGCCTATTTTGGTTTTTATTTCATTTCATTTCAGTTGTAATCTTAATAATCGCTTGTAAATGAATTCATAATTTTTATTAATTACTTGATGAAAAAAGTTCTTTATGTGTTATGATTAAATTCAATGTTATCCAATTAAACGAATATATAATTTCTGCAATTAATGAATCTTTTAATAATCCTAATTCTCCTAACAATAAATCTGAAGAACTTTTTTCTAAAACCATTTTTAGCAAAATACTTTCTTCCATTAGTCTAAGTGTAATTCCTGGCGTCCTAAAATAGCAGTCACAATTATGCAAACGAGACTTGTTGAATTTGAATATTCCCTCTAAATTTTAATATTCATTTTACCACCGGGTTTAACACAGCCCTCGCCTTCTGAAAAGTAAAAGATTACTATCTCTGAATATATTGCAATGGGTAAAGACATTATTACACTGATTTTTTGTAATTCAGAGATAACACATGTAACCAGGAAATTTAGTTCTAAAACGTTTTATCGAATACCATGTATTTGTTTTTATACCAGACTTTTTGAAACAAAACCAGAATTAATTCTGTTGGCTTTATTCATGTCATCGACGGCTGTAGTTTGTATATACAATCGTGTCGTAGATAAGTTTTAAATATCAACAACATGAGAGTGTTTGGAATGAAAATTGAGATATTATAAGACAAAAGTTATGGAGTAACATTCACATTCTTTATAAAATAAACGAAAAAATATTCAGAAGAAATAATCACTTTCTTCCCGGCTATAAGGGTGAGATGGTGATGACAACGCGGGTGAGATGGCCAGGTAAGATTATTGGTGGTGAGTTCACTTCTGTTCTATTTTTGACTGAAATTTACCGCAAATATCGCAATAGTCTCCTTATTCACTGCAATCTTCATGAAATTAGTGGCTCCACCAAAACCACTAGATTTAGTCGGCATATTTGGGTTTTCCTTGTATTTATCGCTGCATCCACTACATCATGAGTTTTCTTCTCTGTTTCACTCTCCTTATTCTTCTTGGAATACTATCTCTTCGAAAGTGCCGGACTCAGTGTGTGTGATGTATTCTTCTTCATTTTCTTTTGAATTAGTTTGGATTCAGTTCGTTTTAGTGTCCTGATTCCTTTTCTAGCAAATTACTTCTCAAAACTGCAGATGTTAACACAACTGGGCTTCAGACAGTGACTACAGCTTTCTAGCATAAATAAAATATTTATATATCCAGCAATTGAATAATTAATCAGTAAAATATTCAATTAATAAATATGTTTGACGACGCTGTCTTTGATCAAACCGCGACAATGGAATAGTGATTTTACTTCAGCTTCTTAGTATACTGATCACTGCAGTCCTACTCAAAAATTCATTATGACAATCTCAATAAGATTTTTCCTGGTCCCTGTAGACGTTCAGCTACCTTGTTTGCAGACGATTCCCCTATCGGTTTCTCAATAACAGATATTCTTCGCTTGTCCGCAGTCCAAAGAACATTGGAATGACGGGCAGTTTGACTGATGTTTACTGTACTTTTCTTTACGTCTTTATCAAAATAAAGAAAAGTCGAAACGTCAATTTTATCTTTCTTTCAAAAATTATTGAAAAAACTAATTTTGACACAGAAGTGAAAATAAAGAAGAAGCATCAATATATATATATATATATATATATATATATATATATATATGAAATAAAAAATATGAGCCAAGTATGCAATTCTCATCATGAATAAATTTAGAATTGAGATTGATAAAATGATGTCACATTTTCGATAACAAAAATAGAATTGTATACTAACTCAATTGACTTCAATTCCTGTCATCCTATTTTAAAAAATATAATTTTATACTGTTATACTACAATGCCCGGGCATACTATTTCCAACCTCAACACCCAACAAGTGAATTTGCGGTCATGGTGATGCTGCAGCTCAGGATTTGATCCTGAGCCTTCTTTGGAAAAATAGCAGCCTGGCAGCATTGAACTCTATCAGACTGCTTCTATCCCATTCTAGAATATTTTTAAGATCGGTATTGATGATGGTGATTTGTGGCTGCCCACGGCTTTGGGTAGTAGTCGTGTTTATTGGGGCGGTTAATGGAAACGACGATACCAGTGAACTATCGTCGGCGAAGTTATAGATAGAGTTTGTTGTTTTGTCGACTAGATCGTTGATGTAGCAAAGTCACCATTTCGATCGGTGGCTCTAGTTGGTTCTTTGATAAGTTGGGTTAGTCCGTGACTATTGGCAAAATCTTCAACTTTCCGCTATTCAACTTCAGTTCTGCTGGAAAATTTCAACCAGCTGAGGTGATAAACATTGAAGTCAACAGTGTTAACAATGTATACGTTTGGATGGTTTGATTGCACGTGATCGATTTTATTGACAAGGTTTGAGAATAGTGGGCATCACTGGGTGGTCTGTACAGGAAGTAAAAGAATTTTGTTGTCGTTGGTTTAAGCCACATTAGATCGAATTATGAAGGCTCAAGATCCTTTATCCAGGATATACAAGATGAACCTTGCATGCTATTGAGTTCACCTTTCTTTCTGTTAGAGTCAGAATATGAGGTCTCCTCGACTGCATTACGGATGGTGTGTATTGGTTATGTGGTTGTGAGATGCCTTTGTCAATAGTGAGTATTTTTACTCGATATGATGAAAGATGAGTTTTGCAGCTTTGCTATATCTGTTGATATATTCAATTGTTGCAAGAGATGTTGGAATATCTTCCCTATTTGTCATTTGTAACGGAGCGGTCTTATAATATGTATTTAATATCTGTTTTATAGTTTGAATGACCTCTTCTGTTTAGAGAAGAAGTTTATATCTGTGAAGCCATTTATGTATTAGTCGTTTATATATATTTTTTATCTCATTACATTGTAGTATCGTCCATGTGGTTTTTTGTTTGATCATTGTATCTTATCTTTGTAGGTGGTTTTGTATTTCAATAAAAAGCCGGTATTGTGTGATTCTGTTTGAGTATTTTTTGTGAAACTGTTTTTAAATTCTATTTGATCATATGTACTGCTGAGATATTTCTTTTTGTCATTTTATATCATGTGATTTTTAAGTCTTTTGTTGTTTTGGTGCCTGCCATATTTCTCAAATCGCCGAATTCTATACATTTAGTTTGACATTCATCAGATCTAATTCCATTTTTATGTCATTAAGTTCACTACTATTGTTAATTATCAATGCAATCAGCATTTTATTTCAAAATAACCCAATCTACCCTTACTGATCAGTTTTCCACTCAATTCCAAATGAAAATATAGATACTGACTCGATAATAAGTCGCAGAATTAAGGACGAAACGATACAAATTCCATTTATTCTGAGAAGAGAAACAAGTTATTTCCAATACCAATATTACACTACTCGCTATGGAATAAGTATACAATATACCTTTTGCCAATACCCGCCGAGCGATGTGAGACCAAGTGAACTATAATTTGTCAGAAATATCGATATACCAATTTTCCGGTCTTATTCTCCCCGAGGACACTTATACAAATACAGGAACATTCAAATGTTCCGTCGGCTGGAAAATATTTATGAAAATTTGGCTCAAACACATTGCCAAAAGAACATTATACATAAAATAAATAAATGATATATGTAGCGAAAAAAATAGCAAAATATCAAAATCCGTTGCCCCAATAGTTGCAAATTAATAATTAACTTTAAATTAATTTCACATAATGGCCCCTCTTACATATTTATATATTAATTATTCATTTGAGTCCATTGTCCATTGTTGTTTGTTGTTAGCTGTTCGAGCCAATGATATTATGGTTCCACTATCAGTCAGATCTCTTTCCGTACCTATTTTGTTTTGTGGGTACCATAGCGTTATTCGTGAGTTTTGCCCATTGCCATAAAAGTGCTTTCATTATATTGATGACGTGTGTAACTTGGGTCTTCTATTTGTTATTCCTAACATACTTCGCTTTCTTGGTTTGGATATGATCTTGTATATTTCGAATACGCGTCATGCTGATTTGACTGGTCCATTATCCTGATTTGCGTATTAGTTGATCCAGGTATATGTATTCTTCTACTACTTTCAGGGTTATGCTGTTTTTATATCTTGTTGATCTACCAGTTCGTTATACATCACCTTTCTTTTCGCCATGTTCATTTTGGGACACACTTAATTGTTAGCGATGCTTACCTCATTTATTTGTTGCAGTCATCCTTCGGGACTATTGGTGGTCAATACTATACAGTCAGCAAACCTTATGTGGTTAATGTATTCTCGTCTATATACAGACCTTTGTTGCTCGAGTCTAGTGGAGGGTTTCTTCTAGTGTCATAGGGAAGAGTTTGGACATATTGCGTTGCTTTGTTGTACTCCATTGTTGGTTGTTAATTCTTGGGAATCTTTGTATACCTTTACTCTAGGTTAAACTTTCTTATGTTAGTTAGCTGGAGTTTTTATACGGATGTTCCTGGACTTAATGCAAAAAGTTCCGGAGCGAGTAGATAACGTGAAAATAATGATGATATAGAAAACATTTTTAATAAAAATCTTCGTTTATGAGTTATAGGCCCTAAAACATTATGAAATTTTAATTACGTGTGTATTTTTTATATCTCATAAAATCTATCTACCGAGTTGATGTTTTCCATAAGTGTATCCTAGGTTAAATAACGTTCTTTATGTAAATTGTTATGAAAAATTTGCAGTTTAAATGTTTATTAATGCAGAGACGCTAATAAAAATTGCAAAAAAATAGCAGATGAATGATATTAGATATCTGACAATACTATCAATATTTTTATAGCATTATCATTATTGTTAAAATAAAGATATTTTGAAGTAACTTTTGAATTTCTACTCCTCAAGATATGGTTCCAGAATTTCATACACATTGTTTTCTTATTTCTTTTAATTTATTCAAACTGTTTTTGATGGTGGTATAGATTTATATACACGTTTCTCACTCACTTCAATTTATTTATTAACTAACACCAAATATTCTGAACTAGACTCTAAACACCAAACTATAAACTAAGACGTAATTCTACGCTTAACTAGTTCTCAACATATATTTTGAACAAGTATGTTGATTACTTCTCCAAATAAACAGGATGAGGGCGATGGTGACACACTGACAAAATTTTTATAATCATGTTGACTATAAGAAAAAGTTATAAATTTTGAAGAAATTTAATTTTGCTGTATTGTTTGAAAAGTAGAAAGTTGATATATTTATTACACAGAAAATATAGGACAAATTAAACATTAAACTTCAATGTAACTTCAATTGGACTATTAATAACGCTATAATTGATTTATATTATGATATGTTTAATGCTAATATTAAGCTGTATAAACATTGAAACTTTAAAATATTTTATAATTATAAAATTGTATGCTTATAAATGAAAATATTTAATATTTGCCACATATCGAAGTACATTAATGTTAGTTGTTGGTAACCTCTATTATTATTCACGAAACTGAAATCTTGCGCATGAATCACTTTACTGGTGACAACTCCTTGAAAATCCTGTTACTTTCTGAGTTATTCACAAATATATCAACCTGTAGAAGCAGCACATAAGCAGTTATATAATGTAACCAAGGTTTCCTGTCGCGGCTTCGCCCGCGATTTTTACCCGTTCAATTTAATATTATTAGACGATTTATAACGTTTTTTATCCAAATTCGTTAAACGATTTATATATAACACGAAACGTTTCAATAAAGAACAGGTATTTTTGGAGGCATAACTATACGGGAACAACGTAAAATATACATTTGGAATTATTAGATGCAAATCAGCAATACGAATCTCATAATATATCCAATCTAATTAAATCGGCTATTATCAAAATTTGCTGTACTTATCATTCTTCCTCGAAACATAAATCCACCACTTCTGAACCTTTTGTTCATGCACAACAGCTTTGCTAAGTAACTAATTTGAAGTTTCTGGAACCATAAGCCATATTTCTCACAATTACACAGTCTGACGCTCGTTTCGAAAACCAAGTTGTCGTTTTCAGAGACTGAAGGTAAACTAAAATCTAATAACTTGACTTACCTGTTTTATACTAAATTTTCCAAACAATTAAACTTTTCCCGCGAAAATTAATTCCAGCGGGAAAAAACTCCTTGGCGGGATCTTCATATTCATTCCTTGACTACTAAACTATAGAGTGGGCTATGAGGAATTGGCCCTTTGTCCCTACTTAATCTACTCCCACATCTAGGAATTTTGATGCTTTCGAATGCATCCAACCATTTTATTATTATATTGTTTAACAATTTTACTTTATTAATATTTATGTCATGATTGTGACTGGCAGCGTGATCGGCAATACCTGATTTTCCGGTCCGTCATATTTCAAATGAGCTATGTGCTCTTTAAACCGGACAATAACGGATCTCTTAGTTTGCACAATATACTCACCCTTACAATTACCACAGCTTTGCTTTCCCAATTGGCTCATGAACACTTCAGCCATAAACTGTGAAAGGCCGTTTCCTATTGCTGTTCCTTCGTCTTGCTTGTAAAATTCGTTGTTATACTGAAAATAGTTTTCTTCCATACATATACATATTTTTGTTAACTGTACATATGCTCATATTTGGAGATGGGAAAATTTTAATCTACTTTGATGTAAGTTCCTTATTTCCCAGCGTACCGATAACGCAGGTCCTCGAGTATCTTGAAGACTTACTGAAATCTGATAATTCGGGAGCTGATGTAATTCGAAGAATAGCAAATCAGTTAAGAATTTCAGTATTTTTCCAGGATATGGTACAGGTATGTGGATGATATTTTCGCCATATTCAATACGAAGAAGTCAACCGTATACGAATTCATTTTCGAACACAACTCAAAATATCCATCTCTTAAGTTCACCTATGAAATGAAAAATAATGGACAGTTATTACTTTTAGATACTTTGGTAATTAGAAATAGTAATAGGCTAGAATTTGATGTATTTAGAAAAAACACCGTCTGATTCTTTTCATTGAATCCAAGATGGCCAGTCTCCATTTCCTGGTACATCCGTTAATTCACTTTCCATTTACCATCTAGACATACAATGAGAAAAAGACCTTAATTGAGGATGTAGCTGTACTCAACGGTTATTGCAAAAGAATTGTAAATACGTTAATGAATCGTCATAGGTTTGAGAAATTTCTGTGTGAAATTTTTTCCAAACCCAAAATGGAAAACAATGAAAATTTGCTCTGATACCATTCACTCATCCTCTTTATACAAAAAGATTGGAAGGAATATCTAACAGAGTGGGTTTCAATTTGGTTTATCCAACAATACATTAAAACAATTATTGGCAATCCTAACCCTTAATTTGGCACCAATCTAATTTATTGATTAAAAATTTTTTAAATTGTTCTTTAAGGTCTAAATAAGCTAATTTTAGAGTTTGAAAAATTTGGGTTCATTTTTGGATGATATATGCAATATGTATCTTGTAGGATACATTGCCAAATAAGTTGATTTAAGGTTGGTGGCAGAAGTACTGAAAAAAACAATCGATCGGTCCATCATTGTCTCATCCTTTGACACTTCTGGAGTTTGTGATGTATCCTCTGCATCAAAACGTTCTTCAATGTAAACATCTAAAAATTTGCTCACTGCCTGAAGTAATACATCTTCACTCTCTAAATTTTCTTCCTCATCTCCGCCTTTGGCTTAGGAAGTAATGAAAGAGTATAGTCAGCTGTTGAAGTAAAATTTTTGCTCTGAAAAAGAAAGACAAACATCAAAATGAGGTTGAGAAGACAAAAATGCTAACAAATTCTCAAATAAAATTAAAACCAAAATAATGAAAATAAAATAAAATAAATAAAATAAAAAAAAATTAAAAAACCAAAAAATAAAACTAAATAAATTTTGAATTGAGGTAAAATAAATCTGATTTTTTAAATTATACTCAATTTTTTGAAATTGATATGATTTATGCCAATGTATCCTACAAGATACATATGGTAAAACGTAATTTTTTTGGTCAATATCAATTGAATTGATTCAGTTTTTGGAAATTGACTAAAAACTTACCTGACCTGAGGTCGATGCCGTTTCTTTGGATGAGGCTGTTCAAATTTGCAAAATAAACAAATTTTCACTTCAAGTGTGTGTTGGAAACTGATGGAGGTTACTGTACAAGGCCTAAAGATACGATATGGTAGATAATGGAACTAAAATAAAGGCGCTAAATTTAAACAAAAAATCAGGGAAAGTCATGTATCTTGGAAGTTACACTACTAAATTAAAGACTAAGGATAAAATACCAAATTTGAAAAACAGTGGTATACTCGTATATGATATTAGCTGTGGTGATTGTGACGGAAAGTATATTGGGCAGACTAAGAGATCCGTTATTGTCTGATTTAGGAGCACATAGCTCATTTGAAATAAGGACGGACCGGAAAATCAGGTACTGCCGATCACGCTGCAGTCATAATCATGACATAAATATTAATAAAGTAAAATTGTTAAACAATGTACTAATAATAACTTGTTGGGTGCATTTGAACGCATTTAAGTTTGCTAAATGTAAGAAAAGCTTAAATAGGGACAGTTTACTATTATAAATGTGAAGAATTTTTCCCGCTGCAATCAATTTTCGGATGTTCAAGTTGATATTTACACTGGTACAGAAGAATCTAGGGAATCTAGCAAAGGCAATCACATTGAGTAGATTCTTCCTTTGTTTTTCTCAATGTGACTTTTATTGCTTAGCAAAAAATGAAAAAAATTAGGGATATTTGGTCAAATGAAATACTAATATTTAGACCAAAAGCTTAAATAACAGAGAGTTAAGACTATCGTTTATTTATAAAATGAATTTTCAAGAGGAAAATCTGGCTAATACCAACTCTCTGAGAAATCCAAAATAATTTTCAAATGCATCGCAAACTTCTTTGATTTATGAATTAATATTGTGAACTAAGTGATCATATAATAATTGTGTGTCAAGTTTGCGTCATAACCCATGTTTAGAATATGTGGCCAAAGCGACTCTTATTTCATATTTTACTCCTAATTCCATTAAATGCCTATAATGATTCTGATGACACAAGGACCATGCAAGTTGAAGTCCAAGGTGTTTGATTTCCATTTAAGGAATTGTAGTTTAAATTATTATCGTTTGAGGTACGCAACCCAAACAATAAGCTTTTGTAGTTCTCAGTGCCTTAATGCTCGCGTTTATCTATTTTAACTATTTTACATTTTACGTTTGAAGTACGAACGGGAGAAAGCAATAGCTTGAACGGTGTTCAGTGAAAAACTTGGATACGTGCGTGGATAAAATCTAAAAGTAATGACCCACAACATAGGATTGTGCACATGTAAGTGATAGGCTGATTTTGATTCCAATCCAATTAAAAGGTATTTCCGGGGGAGATGGGCTTAATAACTTGAGGACACTATTTGAATCGGATTTCATTAAATAAAGCATTGAATTCATATAAAAACTTCACTTTTAACTCGAATAAAGGATAAATAACTAAAAAAATATATACATATATAATTTTAACTTTGAAATTAGGACTAACCATCTCTCCTAGGGTACCCGAAAGTGATTGCCATAGTGAGTGACGGTCAGTTCTTATTTTGCCACCACTTTGCCTTTCAGATATTTTAACTTCTTTTTCCTATTATCATGTCCACAAAATTGGTGCCATGATCAGGGCATGAAATAGGATTTTGGGACATATAAATGACTAAGTCTTGATGAAGTCCATCTTCGAATTAAGGTTATTTCCTTTGTACTCTCATAATGCAGGTGGGAGGTATAAAATTTATTTTCAAATACATTTGCAACCATTCATATTTAAATCTGTATTTAATTCCTAATTGCTCAGCAAACTTGAATGCAGCAGTACTTGAAACATTTACATCTGAAGGAAAACTGATTGCATGTCTTTTATATTCCTGCTCAATATTTTTTTCGTTGTCTGCACCAAAGGTTGATGATAGTCCCATAGATCTCTTGACTCTCTCGTGTTTTGTGTGAGATATTGCAAATTGAGGAGGCCTCATCCCGTCATTTTGTACTATTTCCATGGCATTCTTCAAATCGACTGCATTCCAGGAACCTCGACTAGTAGCCGCATTTCGTTAGTATTGATTTGGCATCTGTAGAAAATATTGGAGATTAAAAATCAATCAATCTCTCCAGTAAACACTAAGTCATCTCTTCCGATTGTCCGTATGAGACGAACATATTAAGTTATTGCAGCAATTTCTCAAATTTTGTTATTTGTTGGTTATTTTGAGGATAGAACACCAGGCGAATCTGCCACTACAAAGAAAACACGTAAACAGACAAAACTTTCAAAATATTTTCTTTTCCAGTTAACATGTTAATCCTTCATCTTAAATTGAACGTTTGATTGAAAAACAAAGTGAAATTAATTACTTTTCCATTATTTTTAAGAAAAGAAATTCACTTATCGCACTTGCCGAAACAAAACTAAATTGAAAATACTAAATACATACACAATGTCGACAGTAGTTATGAATCGTGAATAATGATAAATAATGATTGAAACAATATTTTTGGTTTGGTTGATGCGTTAAAAAATGTGATATATATGAAATTTTTATGTCCAGAAGCAGACCGAATAACTCAATATCATTATCTCCCCTAGCTCACTATAAGATTCTAATTTTCTGTTTTCATTGAAATATACCATATTTGAATATAAAGAAAAGTCAAAATAAATTATTTTGCACGAATTAAGTCAGCTTAACCTATACACAGAGAGATACTGGAAAAACTTCACGATAGATATAATACACTGCCGAACATACAATTAGAGTCACCTTGTGATTTGAAGTTATTTGAGAAATTTTTGATTCTCGCTTGTAACTGTTTGCTTTAATAAAAAAGTTTCTTTCGTTGAAAGTTTTTGGAAAAAAAATCACAATTCTACTTTGCTATGATTTTCGTTGAAAAGAAAAAAATTTTAATTCCTTTAGAAGCGAGTTTTCCTCCTCTGGGGATGATAACAGCTTGCAAACGAAGATCAGATTTGGATCAGATTTTAATCACATTCTGCGAAAGACTGTCCAATTCCTGCACCAGTATATTTAGAAGCTCTCTAGAATTTTTGAAGCCCGGCACATATCTCCGTAAAAGTTTCCCCATCTCATCCTAAATGTATTCAATGGGATTTGAGCCTGGATTGCAAGAAGGCCAAATAAATTGCGTGTGTCAAGAGACTCGGTAACTATCCAAGCAGTGTGGGCACGTGCATTATTTTGCATGAAGGTTGCGTCGTCTCTAAAAATAACTATGAATGGTACAACATGATCTTCTAGAACTTTTGTTAAGTACCTGTACGCAGTCAACGTCCAATTTTCGATAAACTAACTCCGTGCGAGTGTTAAAAGATATACCTCCTCATACCATAACGGATCCTCCAACAAATGGGAGTCGCTCTCCAATACTGGAGCAAATTTCTCGTTTTGTCGTGGCCACCCTCTCACACGTCTATCTGAGTCTGTAATACAGAATCGTGATTCATCGCGCAACAATACGCGACTCCAATCCGCTATTGCCCAAGTAAAATTTAACATGGCAATTCGGTGTTCATGGGAAAGCGGTTCATGGGAAAGCAGCATGAAGTCGCCTCCTAATTTTCACTCACTTTCAAAGAGAAACTGCCGTGACCGTTCGATTTCTTGAAGCACTAGAAACGAGGAAGCGGTCATCTATAGCTGTTTTATTCTTTTCTCGACCCGAATCCAGTTTTCGCGTAAACAAACCAGTCCCTTCGTACCGCTGGCTGCCATACTCGTTGCACACTTTCTGATATTTTCTGAAGCCACCACGATTCGTGCCGCAATAACAGAATTTATGCTCATTGCAATACACCGACAGATAAAACGATAGAAACAAAAAATAAGATTATAGGTGATTTCTAGAAATTTAGGTGAAGGATGCTTTTCTGTCGAACGCTTACCAAAACAACAAAAACTTTTTGTATATTAAAACAAATCTGAAGCTATGGTAAAACCGAACAAAAACAAAAAATTGAGTTTCTAAAATAACTTCAAAATACAGGGTCACTATTTTGCGCTCGGCAGTGTATTATCAATTGTTCTCGAGAACTGATCATTTCTGCGCTTGTCGTAATCCGGAATATGCTTGGAGCCAAAGTAAATTGATAAAAACAATGAACGTCGTAACATTTAATTACGTAGTCGCCAGCAACTTCCTTTTTCTGATGTTATCCTTACTATTATAGCCGACTGTATGACGTAATCTAAATTATATACAAGCATTTCCAAAATATGAGTTGATTGAATAACTTTTCGCATAAATAATTCTATTTATGTCATACTAAAATTTACTCATGACAAAAGAGATTAATTGGATTAAACTTCAGACATGTTAGGATTTATGCTTACCTGATTAAAGTAAATATTCACATCATATTCAGTAACAATAAATGCAAACATTCGATAACCGATCCGTTATTGCGTTATATCAAGGTCTATTTATAAAATAAAAAGGGCAAAGCTAACTGGTTATAAATTGAACGGTAATACTTTCCTTGATGTGAATACCCAAGAAAAAGTTAAAAACTATGATAATTTTGAAAATGTACAAAACACCTGACGATGACGTGCATGCTTTCTGTCACAAACAACTGACCTTACTGGAGTCCTTACCTCTAAAAGGAAAACTAATCATATGTGGCAATTTCAATATTGATTATTCTCGTGTGTGTGGTGGTCAAGAAAGTCTTCAGTCAATTTTTTATTCTTTTGGTATGGTCATACATATAAAGGCACTAACCAGTATAACTAACACCAGTTCTAGAACTATAGAATATGTCGTGTCATTGAATGATCTAGATCTGCTCTCTAGTGATGTGGACTTGGAATTTTCTAGATTCATCAAAAGGGTTTACGTATACCTGCAGAGATAATGCGATCTATATCTCACCTAAGGAAATTCTTGGATAATGTCTTCTTCAAACATTTCGTGAAATTGTACATAGAAATTTATCATAAGATAATAAAAGCTACCAAAGATATGTATTATAATAGGAGACTCGCCAATTCTGAAGAAACTTGAGCCATTGTGAATAATCTAAGAAATAAGGCTTCCTCAACCATCATAATCTCTACTTCACCTGATAACCTCAATAATTACTTTGTGAATGTAGCCAAAAATGTATCAAATCTCCCTGAAGCTAATGCCAACTTACACACTTTCTTCTTTATGCCCGTAGTTTTAGTAGAGCTTCGCAGTACAATTAGTGACATCAAAAATAAATAAAATCAAGCATAGAATTATCGCCTAATTGCACTCCTTCCGACGTTATCTAAGATCATAAAAAGATTGGTCAAAAAGAGGCTTTTATTCTGTTTAAATATAAAATACTTACTACCCATCAATTTGAAATTTTAAGTAACAAAGGCACCAATGATGCTATATTCTCCCTCCTAAATAATGTCTACTCTAAACTAAATAGCCATCACTTCACTGCAAAAATTTTTGTGACTTTTCTAAGGCTTTCGAATGTGATAATCTTAATATTTTATCAACAAATTGCAGTACTACGATTTCAGGGGAACATCTCTCGAATGTTTTAAGTCATATCTTACTGACAGAAGTCAGCTTGTAAGGGTTGATACAACAATGTATTCTTGCAATAGAATGTGGAGTCCCCAAGGCTCAGTACTAGGCCATATTTTGTTACTTCTGTTTATCAATGACATCGCTTGTCAAGACATCAGTGGTAAAATATGTCTATTTGCAGTGGATACTAGTTTCTATTGGAGCAACCCAGATCTGACTTCATAGAACCATATCTAGTGACCTATAGTTTATTTCAGAAAGGTATAGAGCAAAAAACTCATTGAGTATGCAAAGAGACCACCGAGTGACCCAACGAATATTTAAGCCACTTTCATAGTTTGACATTGATTTCATTGTAAATAAATTTTTTCAAGTGCAGGTAGTTAGCCTATTGTTATCCATTCACAAACACAGAAAATATTATGCCAAAGGCATGCCGGTAGGATACTCGTGAAAAGGAAAGAATTTTATTACATTATACAAAAAATACATTATACAGAAATTAAATTATAAAAAATCATATTCTTCGTCATCTGAGGAACTATCATCTCCCCTTCACGTTATAATTAATAGGTCGACGGTCCGATCGATCAAGTAGTCAAGATTCCACATTTTCTCCCCTTCTTTAATGATATGCTGGACTGCTTTTCACCAGGTCACCTTCTTGATGGCTTAATCCTTTCACTTGCGCCCATATAAGCTCTATAGGATTTAGTTCGCAATGATATGGCGGTGTGCTATATCTCCACGGCGTATTTCATAAAACGATGTTGGTGTAAATTTGCTATAGCTAATAATTCTTTCTTTATCAAATTATCTTCAAACCTTTAAAAACTCCCTTTTCGCTTCCAATATGGACGATTATTAGCCTTTTCCCTTTACCTGAAGGCACCTTAATACCCGTTTCCATGAAAGCTTGGCGAGCATTGGTTATATTTTTGTCTTGCCACATCTTTAGGACTGTATAAATTTAACATTAATCTACGTCTCATCAAGATAAAAGATTTTCTTCCGCTCTGTTCTGTACTGCTTTAAATTTCTTAAGTATTTTCGTCACCAGCAAACAATTTCATCGCTTACCAGTAAAAGTGCTTTACGGTTATGCTTTTCCCCGGCAAAATCCATATTTCTCAAAGTGGTCCATAAAAGTTTTTTAGTTATCAACGGAATACTGTCATCCTGGTCAAGCTCCATTGAAATCTTATCTATGGTGGGTAATTCTTTTTTAAAATAAATAGAGTGAACTTTTCTTCGAATTACACTTTTGGTGTCTTCATCAAGGACTTTTACTGGTCTGCCTGGACTTTTCTTGGGAGGTTCCACTTGGCCTGCTATCTTTCTCCCCAGCAATAATTTAAAAACGGTGAACTCTCCAACTCCAGTCATTTGGGAACATAGGTCAACAGATTTTTGTACAGTAAATTTCGTGTAATCGTATTTTATGCAATCGTGTACATTTAAAATAATAAAGTTTTCATTCACTGATAGTGGAGAATTATTGGATCATCTTTTCGTTATTGTAAATGTCGCCATTTTATTATTAATCTTATGATACTGTGAACACTATTTACGGCTTAACAGCAAATACCCTTACGGCGCAAGTTCAAGCCGAATCTGAAATAGGGTTGGAATTAGGCAGATGCACTAATAGAAGGTTAAACGGTACCTGTTAAACGCAAAACGTAACTGTATAATCTACTACCTAAGTAATTCCTACACCATATTTCAAGACCTACACCTATAGCCGACACCAAGATTGAGCCGGACTGGACGTAATTCCCCACTTTATTGCTCTGTACCTTTCTGAAATAGATTATAATCACCATTAAATCATGGTTCTAATATTCTCTGTCTCTACGTTTCTAAAACTAAAGTTTTATCAAGTAAATTACTTCTATTATAATAATAATATTTAATTCCGGGCATGTTGCATACTGGTTTAATTTTTGCTATGGACTTATATACTAATTACTACCTGTTACTATTACATATAATTTTGTTACTCATTGTGGTTTTCTTCCATATATGGAAATTGTGTTTTATTATTATCTGAATTTAGTCATTTTTATGTTTGTTTTTAGTTTTTACAAGCTTTTGTTTATAAATGGTAACAATTTTTTAACAACAAAGCATTTTCCTCTCTCTCTCTCTCTCTTTAGAAATGAATACTGATTGAAATTATAGTTTCATAATTCAAAAATAAGTTCCTTTTGTTAAAATGCTGATTTAAGAGCAAGAAAAAGAACGACGAGTGTTTGATTAGTGTGAATGTAGAGCTGGGAAGGGAACGTCCTACTCGAACCCATCAAGATAAGTTGGATCATGAATCACGACATCTTCATGACGATTGTGTGATATTATTGGTAAAAAAGTCATTTCAGCGATGCCTCACCAAACTTAAAGTTTCAACATTGTCCCCTACGATATTTTCAGTTTCCCAAAATGAAGTAGAACTAACTCAACAATTGAATTGTTATATAAAGTAGGATAGAGTCTATTGTGAAGGTCGAGCAAATTTTGATTTTATTTGGATAGTGATAAATTTACGGAACTTAAGAAACGCTTTTTTTTCTTGTTCAAGATATTACTTCCAGTATCGTGAACTTGTGGGACAATTCATCTCACTTAACTTCTTTTTCATATTTATCATATCGGTATCAAATTTCTGGCTTTTATTCGAAGTCAGAGAATTAATCTTTTTTTATTAACTCGTTATCGTGGTTTCTGCATTATTTTTATTTCACTTGTGATGTATTTGTACCTAGTAGCTTTGTTTTTTCAGTTCCGCTCTTCTTTTTGGCTCTAATAGAATCTTGTAATTGGATGAAATCTATAAAAACTTTTTTAGACTTTCAACAAAAATTGTGTATTTTTTCTTTTAAAAAATCTTAAACGATGGACTTTACGAGGTTAAGGAATTATCCTGTATATAGAATTCCGAGAAGATCCTTAAATTCATGCAGCGGTGTTTTCGAATATGGAAACTAAGAAAATAAGGATAATATAAGTTGTACTTTGTATTATGGAAACTCCCTAAGCGTTACAGTAATACTTTTAGCTGATAGATAGAATGAAATGGGAATATTAGCACAAGAGATGAGGGAAACAAAAATATAAAGCCCACGAGATCTGTAGATTTTGAAAATATTCATTGAAACGCATTTTAGTGAAAACGATATAAACATAACTTTGATTTTGAAAATGTTTTGTTGTCAAAGAATTGTTCACAATTTGTAGATAAAAGCTTGTGAATAACTGAAGAACAAACCCAAAAATAATTAAATTAAGATCAAACAAATGAAATAACTAAATATACAGTCTACACAAAAAAACTACAATGAATAACGATATTACTTTTTAAAATGTATATGTGAAAATTTGTAATATACATTACATGTATACATTGTATGTAAACTTGTAGTAAAAATCAATATTCATATTAATCGTTATTAGTCGTTTACAGTGTAGAGGTACTTTTGCCTTCAATTTCTTGCGAAATGCGATAAAAGACGTCATAGGTTTGATTCCAATTGGCAAATGATTGTGCATTTTTTCGCATTGTACAGTATAAAGCCGTTAACTAATTTTGAACGTTGGTGGATGAAGACCGTGCTCCGCGTGTATAGTTGTGTAAGGAGGGAGAAGCGTGCTTACGGATTAGACAAAGATGAATAAGGAGTGAAGAGTCAATATTGTGAATTTTCCATAAAAGTCCTGGTAGAGAGTCCTACTATTTAGTTTGAGTAAATATCTAGCAGCTCTCTTCTGTAGTATAAAGATGCGCTCAAATTGAGTTGCACAATACATGCCTCAAAAAGGTAGTGCATATCAGAGGTGCGCATCAAAAGGGGCATAATCAAGTGTTGTTGATAAGTTTAGTTCTTTGGAAAGTGATCTTAGTGATAAACAGGCAAATAAAGCGGCTATATGTAACTCCTATTTCAAACAATTGTCTACAACAAGCCCTGAGCATTTTGTAGATTCAACAACGTCAATGGTGGCATTATTTAGTACAAAAAGCTGCACCGTCTTTTTATATGATAAAAACTTTGTTTTAGAAACAATGAGCCACAAAAAATTAGAATCGCAATATGGTTTTAAGGCGATTAGGTCACTAGATATGGTTCTATGTAGCACTGTGACATCAGGGTTGTTGCTGCTGATGTCTAATAGGCAATGCCATTGATAAACAGGAGAAATAAAATAGGGCCTAGTATTGAGCGTTGAGGCACTTCACAGTGCAAGAAGACATCGTTGTAGTAACCTTTGCAAGCAGATTTCAGTTGGTAAGGTATGACTTAGACCATGCAAGAGGTATTCCCCTGAAACCTGCAATTTGTTGATTCAACATTATGATTTACATAATCGAAAGCCTTAGAAAATTCCTGTATAATAGAGGAATATTTTCACTCTTACAACGTGCTTTTACCAAAACATATGCCAAACAACTAAAACCAAATAATGTAACGTGCGAGCTGATACTAATTACGGATAGCGAGCATACAATGTAACTCATTCATTCCTAGCGATTATCATGGATATATCGATGTTTGAAACTACATGTTACTCGGAAAAGTCGTCTTTTCTACCTAAGCGTGTTTTCTGTACCGCATCGATATTGTCGGTATTTGCAAATAAATACTGCAGAAGTTGATGTAGGAAGCGCTATAGATAAGAAACAAATTGAATTAACTTGTCGAGATAAGAATTTGGAAACTTAATGTATGTATGAATGTACAATAGAATATGATCAACCCAATTTAAAAATTGCAAAAAACAATTGTTCCATCACTTAAAAGAAAATAAATTTTGAAAAGACATATGGTATCGTTTATTCTTGGATTTGAACTAAAAAAATTGTATATCGAAGTCATCAATATAATTCTATAGTATAGTATAGGTTCTACTTTGAACTGCTGGTCTAGTAAATAAGTAGCACCACCAGGGCCACAACACTTTTTTTGTGCAATGGATGTGCCTGGCGCCATATCTTGACGATATGTGCACCTATAATTTTTGAGGTTAAAAATTTGAACAATTCGCTATCAGTCCAGAATATTCGCCTTTAGCGACATGTAGGCAGCAAGTCTCAATTGAACAATTAAAGCCAGTATATACCAGACAGTTATGTAAAGTTTGGACAATATTGTGAATGTTGTAAAACTTAAGAAGTTTTGACTTTTTTCAGCTGTTTCAACTTCTATACGATGATGGAACCACTCCACGCCCAGCACGTAACATTTGGTGCCACAAGTCTTAAAAATAATGCCGATTACACTGCAAAAGGAGATTAGTGGTCTGCAAACACAAGGATAGGGAGATAGATAGGTGATTTATATTAAGGAACAGGTGAATACCCATGCAGCAACACTACTTGACATACAAGAGAAACCACAATGCTCGATTGCAATAGTTTTTTCAAATATGTACTATTGTACAAAATAAATTCTTTTGTTATTCACCTACCAACATTCGTTTCTTCCGATTCCTGTAACGCTTCAGAAACATAATTAGAATTAGTTCATGAACATATGAGAACTTTGCTCACATATAATATGGAAAACTAGTTTATTTTGTAAGAATATTATATTATACGTATGAGCAAAGTTTTATTTGATCAAATTATTGAGAAATGTATTCAAAATTGCAATTAAAATACTATAAAAATAAAATTATCAGTTTCTCAACTAATTTGAAAAACAATTAAGAGTTTGAAATGTGCAATAATATGTATAAAAAATATTTTTGAGAGTAAAATGAAACCTTCTTTTTTCAATGTGGATTGAATTGAGTTATTTTCAGCCCCATTTTAACCTTATTTATCATATATAGAGAAAAAATCAATTATTAACATCATTCATTTAAAAGAGAACTGCTGAAACAGCTGAAGTTCTGTTTTTAATTCAGAAATTTTTTTCATTCATATATCACATTTTGATGTACACTTCCAGGCAAGCATGGCAAAGTGTCATCGATAAACTACATCACACGAATTTCATAATTTTTTTGCCCCTTTTCCCATCCTTGTTACAGCTGGCCACATTTGTGAGACTTCCCTAGTGTGACGTCACATATTTTGCAAATTACATTTAGTAATTATTGAATAGAAACAGCGATACCAAAATCAGATTTATTTTCATTTAAATTATTTTTTAATAAAATCAACACCAAATCAAACAATTAACAAAACAAAAAACCATTAATTATATTAATTAAAAAAATTAGTAAAACACAAAATATTAGTAGAATTGTATTAATTGAAGATATAAACTTGATTCCATGAACTTTGAAGTTACTTCTTCAAATTATTTATAACTGCCATAGCAGCCATTTCGTTTTCGTTTGAATTTTTGACATCAGGAACATTAGTTGGATCAACATTTTTTTCATCCAATCATACAGCATCATCGTCATCATGCACACAAAAAAGTTTCTGGCACGTCGAGCGAGTAACAATTCTTTGAGGATGGGTCAAAATTCTTGTTGATAGTTTTGTTTAGTGGCTTAATATTGTATATGTTACGGTAAAGATTACCTAAATTACTTTTGTTGTTCATTCTAAATTTGCTTCGTAAGTTGAAAATCACAAAATAGCAGATGTTGTTTCATTCACGAAAGTCAGTAGTCAAATGATATGGAAAGAAGAAATCACTGCTAGGCGCAATGCGTTTGGCGGCATATATGAATGGGCGCCAAGGGCGGTGGACGCGTAATACTAGTAGAGCGAGTGGTTGACATAACAATTGGTCCACTTCTTCTTCAACGTTTCCAGCTTGTCATTCTTGACATGTTGATGTCCATAAATCCATCCATTTTTTTTGGAGGTCTTTACTAATCTTTTTCTGGTCATCCTGTCCACGTGTTCGTTGCAAGCTCTTTCACCTTTACGTCCCCACCTAACTATTTCTTTCACCTCACATTCGTGTCTTGTGTCTGTGTTTATCTTTCTGCCTAGGTAGTCAAATGACATTACCTGTTCTATGGTTTTATTTTCTAGGGCGAGTTTGCACCTCATTAGCTTTTTAGAGATGACAAGGGTTTCAATTTTTGCAGCGAATACTTGCGTTAAAGGTTTTAGCTTGTCCGTAGAATGATTATAGAAGCTGCTGTAAGTCATCTTCGCTCTCTGCCACAATTACAGCGTCATAGACATAACAGATTATTTTTATTGTGCCCGTTGTAAGTAAATATACTCTTGCTGTATTCTTGACATGATTTATTATTTCGTCCATTATCAGGTTAAACAGTTGCGGCTTAAGGAGTTAACCGTTGTCCGGTCGAGGTGAGTCCAATAGACGAGCAAACTTTTTTTAAATATCTTCTGCAGTATTTGTCTCATTCTAAATTCCTTCCGTGACTTTGTTCATAATCATGGTTGGTACATATGCCTGATGAAAAAATAGAAATAAAATTTTTTGTATGCATAAAAAAATTATTAGTTGTTTTTCAGACACAACCGGGCAGTATGAGCCCGGCAGACTCCGGATAGTTTCTTGGTATTTTACACGTGATGAGAGCATCAGTGCGCATGTCCCTATCCCATAATGCATCCGTTATACTATTTTTAGCATAACTTTTTACATCGTGTTATTTGGTGTTACTTTGCATCTGCTTTCAAACCGCTGTTCTTGCGAGTTTATCTGAATTAGTCTCTTTTAAATTATTATATCCTGGTAAGTCATATATTCTACACAGTTCTGGTAAATAAAATTTTTACTTATTATTGTAGTTGAATATTTACAAATCTTTGGATAATGAGCAATAAGGGGCTGTCTGACAGAGAACTTCAAGAAATTATTGAAAATTTGTCTGATGTCGATGACGAACCCTATGGCATCAATTATTCTGACTGGGAATCTGAATCAGACGACGACAATGAAGGAATTGAGAATGTGACTAATGAAATACCATCACTAGTTTTTACTGGTAAAGTCGGAACGGAGTGGTCACGTGAGCCTGATTGTACTGGGCGCATTAGATCTTGTAATATAATTACGATTCAATTACATAAGGTGCGTCTTCCACCAGGTAAACTTTTAGAAGAACCAGTTGACTGTTTTTACTTGTATATGACAAATGAAGTCGTCTAAAAAATAGTCAATTTTACAAATTCTGAAGCAACTCGCATCTTATCCCGAGATGCAAAATGAAAATGTTGTGATAAGATAGAGATGTATGCATTTTTGGTACTGTTGTTCACTGCCAGTCATTTGAAATTCAACAACACATGATGATTTATGGAATCCTATTTATGGGCTGCCAATCTTTCGAGCAACCATGGGCTTGAATAAATTCAAATCTCTTTTACGCTTTATAAGATTTGATAATAAAGAAACCAGATCTCAATGCCGTGACAAGCTCGCCGCAATCCGCGACATATGGAATGAAATAAATAAAAATTTGAAAAATTATTATTTGCCGGGTGTCAATCAAACCGTCGATGAACAATTAGTTCCTTACAGAGCCCGTTCAAAATATATGCCGTCGAAACCGGATAAATATGGCATGAGGATCTGGTGGATATGTGATTCGGATACTTCTTATCCACTAAACGGTATTCCTTATTACGGAAAAGAAGGCAACACTATTACACATGGACTGGGAAAAAAGTGGTTGAGTCACTGACTGAGCCCTACCAGAAAACAAACAGAAACGTGACATTCGACAATTATTTTACTGATTCATCGTTAGCATATAGTTTGCTTTCAAATGGACTCACTATGATAGGAACAGTAAAGAAGAACAAAAGATTCGTCCCCCAAGAATTTCAACCACATAAGGATCGTGAAGTAGAATCGTCGATTTTTGGGTTTAGCAAGAAAGCAACTCTGGTATCGTACGTACCAAAACCTCGAGCGTAATTTTGTTGACGACAAAGAACTCAGTGATATGAAAAATAAACCTCGAATCATTCTAGAATATAACAAAACCAAAGGCGGCGTGGACACATTAGACCAGGTGGTTCACGAATACATGTGTAAAAGACGCACAAACCGTTGGCCTTTCGCATTTTTTATGAATATGTTAGATGTGGTTGGGATAGCAGGTTATGTGATATGGACAAACCTACATTCTGAATGGAATTCTCCGAATAATGAGAAAAGACGCCTATTTCTAAGGACTAATAATACCGCAAATGCGCAGAAGAAAAAGTTTTGGACTAACAAAGGAAATCAAAGCCACAATGAAGCGATTTTTTCCAGAAACGCAAGACCAACCAAATACATCAAGGAGTGTAGAGTCTTCACCGCCTCGTAAAAAAGGTGTCATATGTGTCCGCCCAAAAGGGTAGAATGCAGAAACAAATTTGCACTAGTTGCAAGAAAAGCATTTGTAGCGAACATTCTCATATCAAACGAACTTGTTTTTGTTGTTCAGAAATATCATAATTTTATCTTGTGCATACGTATAATTCTTTGTACCTAGTATTATAAAGTTAGTATTATCTTATTAAATTTTTCATTGCATTACCATTGACTTTTATTAATATAGCATATGCATAATCAATAGGCATACAATATCTGAAGTGAACTATTATCAAATACTGCATTTTAGCGCGTTGAGTTCAACGGACTCAAACTATTCGTTTACGTTACTAGCGCAGACTATCCGGATAAGGGTTAACTAATATGTGGTACTATTGGTCCACAAATACCCTAAATATTTTCAATTTATTTCTTATGCCAGTCACTGCATAAATATTTATATCGTAAACAGAAAAACGAATACTTGGAGGCTGGTTTTAAACAGTCACATTTTATTTATCTGTTTAAATTTGGCTGCTTTCCCTACAACTGGTGCGATTTTTTTATAATTGTTCTGAAATAGTTGCCAGTTATTGTATCTATCCTACCTATCTTCAATTCCATTGGCAAATATATATGTTGTACGACGCGTGTGCTATGTATCAAAATAGATGATTTACTTCTGAAAATTTATTATTTCAAAAATAAAGTGTGCTGTTCTTAAAAAACAACAACTTTCCTGGCTTCAACCTTGACGAATATAGGAAATAAATCTTTCCTAGATAGCGTCTGCTAGGAAATGTTGGTGCTGATTGGTGTTGATATGATGAAGAAAATATGATACCAATACAACTATATAATATGTTTTAGTGACAGGAAATTGTCGATTCAAGATTTAAGAAAATTTGTTTGAAAATAACAACGGCACTGAGCATCACATTATGCATGAATTTGCAAAAGTAACGGCCGGAAAAATATATAAGTCCATTATCTTTCATATGCATCATCAAATAAATCTGATCTATTGTATACATCAATTCCTTCTCAAATCTCAAATCACATTCTATAACTTAATTTCCCAGTCACATATGTGATATGTTCACTTATGTCCGCTATATGGAAATGGAGGTAACTATATAATGGCCGATTTTAGTATCAAAAGTTACTTGCTTTGGGCTGGCTCTCTACATAACTTTGAACGCATGGAATTAATGTTCATGAATCACTCTAGTTAAACAGATAGAGATCATCAATTTGAAACTTAAAAAAAGGACAGAGGTTTGAAAAACCCCATCTTATGAGAAATACGGTGAATGTGAAATAGAACGCGCTTCCGGTTATACCTTATACTTAGAATTTTGTCCTTAATGGCTAGTTATAAATTCGAATGTAATATTGGACAGTCCTTGGTAGGTGTCTAAGGGTTTCTTGGATTCGAAATTATTGGATGTATAAATATAATGACCAATGTCATGCAGAAACGAGATAAGATTAAGATAGTCAACAAAATAGAGCCCAATTAATTGAAAAGAAGTTTATTGTATCCGCGACATGGTACCACTATCTTAGAATTGATCTGCTAATATTCAATCATGACTACCAGAAGACTATTGACCTGAATATTAGACTTTTTTATTTTATACAAATTATACAAAGATGAGCATTTTCTTAGAAGTCAACTGAATCATCACTTAAACATGTCACTAGATCCTCTTTTAGTATGAGACAGATCATGTGAGCTCATTGGTGACAGTTATGTAGAATAGAAGACAATGTTAAAACCAAATAAATCCAGCATCTCAATATGTATTTAATATGAGAATATGACCAATATGGTCCGTTGAGTTCGCAAATAATTCGTATTATTCAATCAAGACATTTCTAAATTATCTCAAATAAAAATAAAAACAATGCTAGAGGTAGTATATAAACAATAGAAAGAGCATATGAAGTTGCAGAAAAATGTCTGAAGAAGGTGTCAAGCTTAGGAAAAAATAATTTCACTAGACCCAATGAACATGCTTGGAACGGAGTTGGAACGTGTTGTTCTCTTGAAACGAAAAAACCTTTATCAAGCTACTATATAAAACTTTATTAAAATCCTACTTAATTTGTATATTGAGAGAGAGATCCGCCGAATATGGTGGTCGTGGTAGCACTGGAATCTTTTTTGAAGTTGTAATCTCTCACTCAATGTTCAGTAGTAGGGAAATTTTTTGCAATGCAGGTTCCAATTTTTGGGTTAACTGGGCTGGGACGTTAACCCCTTTTTAAAAGTCTTTATAAGGAAATCTGCCCAGGTGGAACGAACTCCTCGACTTGATTTTTGATGTTGGATCATTTGGTGATAGCCACTGTTAGCTCCGGCTAATTCTGGTTAATTCTGGATGTTACTGGTAAAAACAACTTTCATTGCCCATGATAATGCAATTGAGGAGCGAACAATAATCCTTCTCCGATTAGTCTGTCCTAAAATCATTTTGCTCTTCTGTTTTCTCTGATCATGTTTTGCGTGCTTTTTTATCGCAAAATTTTGGAATAAAATCTGTTGTCGCGGTTGATATTCAGTTCTTATGCTATTATAGAATTATTAACAGAGGATATTAACGGATTAGGGCGCGTATACCCTGCGCTTTCGTTTGCACTCTCAGTCCTCACGTCCTATCTTACACCCTTTCATGGCTTTTCATTTTATGCTAACGAAACACTCATGTTCTGCTCATACAATCATCACTAAATAATTTAAGTTATAGTCGTCGAATCGCCAAATTTTCCACAAAATTTGATCACGACGAGATGCTCGAGATTTCCATTTTTGCGACTACGACCATTAACACACTTGTATAAAAAAACCGTTAAGACAAATAATATTCTTATGCAATTGGAAAACATATATGGATAAATTACCATATTACGCGGTACAAGTTTGGTTATTCCACGGTTGTCACAAGCGTGGCAAAAAAGTCAGTCTCATTGCTAATTATCAGACATACTATATAAGTTTTCTGAGGTGTAGTGATATGATTTTGACGTGCTTCTTCAAATGTGTTGTTGCTCAAGTTGTAGTTTTTTGAGATTGATTGAATTAGCTGTTATTCGACGACCCTTAAAGAATAATAAAACTGACGAAAACAAGGAGAGCATGGTACATTCCACTGCAACATTGAAATTCCAAATTTTTTTTCACTGCCCATTTAACAATCAATCGATTGACAAAACTGTTTTTCCGTCTTCACCCTCAATAAAGTTTTTCCAAATATCAGTTTCTCCATTTTTTATTACATATTCGTCAGCATTACTGCGTGGGAAAATATTCAAAGTCTTTTATGTGAGTATACTTTTTCCTTTAACTTGGCAGGTGCCTATTACAGCTATCCGAGTGTTTCCTTCTTTATATCGTATTGCTTGATTCCCGATATATAAGAAAAATCGAGAAGAAGGCGTCAAGTCAAGAGTTTCCTCGTTTTTCTGCTTAAAGGCTTTTCAGAATCCCACTTATGACGTGTAACCGTCACGCATGTTATGCCTATAAAGTAGTTTGGAAAGTCAGAGACGTTTCCAGAAATCTATTTTTGAGGATATAAATAATCCATAATCATATATCATGCACAATTGTCCAGACTTTTTAGATGTAAATCTAGAAGTTAGATGAAGAGACAAAATTTGATTATGTTATCCGAAGAATATTATAATAACAGAATTCTGCATTCCATTTGATTGTTACTAAAATATGATCACAATTATTCCTTCCTATATGTTGATTGGTATATCAGCTGGCAGTCTGTTTCTTCTATAGTCGCTTTAAAGATACTGTGTTTGTGGTGCTAAAGAGGTTCACAAATGTTAAAATTTGTTTATGATGATAATGTAGCAGCTTTGGAGTCTGTTTACAAGTTTTATGAGCTTTTTGAGAGTGGAAATGTATTACTTAACGATAAGAAACCGTCGAGGTGTACTTCAATCTTCAAACTAAATGAAAACATAATTTCTTTTCGAGAATTTCTCAAGATAGGAACGTCTTTGAAATAATGTGCGAATTTTGAGATTTGTAAAATGAACTCAAGGACCTCCACCTAGCAGTTTTCGTTTATTTTCGACAACAAATGTGCTTTGAAGGAGGTAATCTAAATTTCATTACTTAGTTTTTATACATATACATATCATACAATGATGACAACTTGTAACGATTGCACTGCTATTTTCCTTTAAATTTGGTGAAAATCTTTTTCTGTAATAGATAAAGCAATGAATAAGGTTACATTGCAAGTTTGTTTTTTTGGTGTCGAAACAAGCTTAATTACTCAAGTTTTTGTTCAAATCGACTCACCTAATAATCTCTGCTATGTTTTTCTGCATATATCCATATTATTCCAGCAATAGATTTATAGTTCCAAAATTACGTCCCACTCCATGTTGCTAACTTATTAATATCACATAGTGGTGATTTCTTTGAATCGATATACATTTTAGAATGATAAGTTGGAAATACAATAAAAAATGCCATAGGAAGTAGAAACGTGTTGTTATGATGAGAGTGCATTAGTCACCTAACTTAGAGATCTCTAATGATCAATTGCAAAGAGAGATGGGTACCGTTTAATTAGTTTCCATGCTCTTGTATCTGATTAAAGCAACACTCTTTATTTCGAAATTTTAAATTCAAACTGAAGTCAATATCAATGTCGAACCATCTAAATCGACTCATAGCTGCCGATAATGAGATATAAAATTGCCGTTGGTTTACGAGGTGTGTATTGCGTACATATTGAAATATTTCTACATTTAACACTCAGCTCCACTTGCATGAAGTACTGCTGGTCTGATGAGTGTCTGATATAGACGTAGCTCAATTTTATGTGATATGTTTTTGGGGATTAGTATCTTGTTTATTATTCCTGCCTGTTTGCTTACTCGAGTTAACATTGCACCTACGTTTCCTTCTTCATCGCCATTGTCTTTGATGAGTGTTCAAAGATAGACATAACTATTGACTTCCTCGAGTTCAATTATTTTCTGCGCGTATAATTCCACTCTAAATTTGTCTTCGTTTCATGCGTTTTGCGATGCATCATTTTAATGAACTTGGATTCCTCTTTGTTTACTTAAGGATTTGCTACTACTTATTGCTGATTACTATATCAACTGCATTGTATTGAAGCTATCTGATGTTTCCTTACCCCAGATATTAGTGACCACAGGCATAAGTCATAAACGAAAAAGCTGAATTTTTATTACAAGTATTTTAAAGTATACTAATTTATGCAAGAAAAACTTCAAAGGTATATCGAATTCTGAAAGTCAGAAGTGCATTTAAAAATTATTTCGATTTTCAAAATTTCTCATTTCGAAATGTGAAAGAGATAAAAGAATAGTACGTTGCAGAGTTGTTTATTCTTTTATTCGGCTTAATAATAAAAATTCTCAAACATAAGTATAGTGCGAATATTTATTTAGATGAATAATTATTAATTAGGTCTCTCTCTTCGACCATAAAATTTTTGGTTTAAAATTTTACTTCGTTTAAACACGCCCAGTGATTCGATTTTCAACTTTTCGAAGTAATATTAATAAACCAATATTTTTATTGTCGAAGAAGTTGACCTAACTTATAATGTAAATAATCAAGTTAAAAAATATTTGTGTTCTTCTTATGTGTGAGGATATCTATTATTTTGTCATAGATTCTAGAGAAATTTGTCAACGGGGGAGGTAGTGCGAGAATCGACTCTCCTGAATGGAGACATGGGTTTGTACTATCCAAGACCAGGATAAAGGCGAAAACATTGCACTAATCAAATTGATGACCGATTTGGATATTATTGATTGATATATTATCTCGAACAGTTACATGTAGTAGGCTTAAGCCACAGAAAAAACCCTTGCTCACCAGAGAACACAAATTTAATAGATTATTTGCCAGCTGTAATATCTCTTCTAAAGTGTCTTTTGGTGGTTGCTGACAAAACTAAATGCTTTAATGTAATCCTGAGAATATGATAAAAATGAGTAATCTACTGAATGATAAAAGAACCCATGAACTATTGAAATCATATCTAACAAGTCAGTGCCAGGAAAATAATAATGAGCTAATAAATTCATGGAAAAAAATGAATACATAGCTCCAGACATTGCAAATAAACTCAAAATTCTTGTCTTGCCACCAAAAATTTATGGTTAGCTAAAGCTTCATAAAGAAATTAAACCACTAAGAAAATTTTTCATGTGTTCAATTACCTTTCACTACTCTTTTGAAATATTTATCTAGTATTTTGAAAAAAATCGCTAAAATAAACAAACAAACACAAAAGATACTCTCCGCTTAACAAAAATCCTGGACGAGTATATATTAATTTCTCTGGATGTTGTTTATCTGTACACAAATATGGCCATTTCCATAGCTTCAAAAATAATTGTGGAAAACAAAATAAATGATATCAAAGAATATACTGACATTCTTCTAGATATGAAAATCAAATTTTTAAGCAAATAGAAGGATGGCCCATTAATATATAATTGTCTAGGATTTGTATATTTTTTATTTTTCCTCCAAAATAGAAAATGTCTTTTATATAGTGCTTGTTAATATTAACAATTTCTATCAAAATGGTGAAAAAATATTTCGAAAGAGGTGAAAGGTAATTGAACTCATGAAATTATTGTTCTTAGTGATATATTTCTTAATGAAGCATTGGCAAACCATAAATTTTTGATGGCAAGGGCATTACGAATTTTGAGCTTATTTGCAATGTCTGGATATATATATATATATATATATATATATATATATATATATATATATATATATATATATATATACATGGAATAATGCGGCTGTACTAGGCGGAATTCGGACTCATGCAGCCAGCAGGTCTTTTTCGTGCTGGATGAAATAATAAGTGCATAAGATCTTTTTTATTGTAAAAAACTTACTCTAAAATGTACTATTTTTTCATCTTTAGCACATTTCGGAAATTTTGAAAATGAAAATGATTTTTAAATGTTTTTCTGACTTCAGAATTCAATATACCTCTAAAGTTTTTCTTCCATCAACTAAAATACTTCAATGTACTTGTAATAGAAATTCATCTTTTTGGTTTATAACCCACTTCTTTGGCCTCTGGCAGCTGGGCTAAATCAGGGAAAAATTAGATAATGAACTTCCAAATTCCTATTTACGCAGGCTGAGAGGTTCCACCAAGATATCTGAACAACGGAAAATGGGAACCAAATACAGTCATGATAGGTGATTTCCACTCTTCTATAGTTTTCTATAGTAAAAACATTTTTTGTTATCTACCAGTGAATTATTCTTTAGTCGGTACTCACAAAAAGTAATGCATACTTAAGTGAATGGTGTATGGATCTATGGGAATTATGATATTTAATCATAAACAATAATATTTTAGCTAATGATTGATATGTTCCCAGAGAATCATTTTTTCAAAAATGCAGGTAAATAAAAATGATCAATATAACAAATTGAAACGAAACAATTACTCCAACCTAATTTAGTATACATTATTGTAGACTCAATGGAATAACTGAATGTTTTCTGTACCTTACCAACAGAAGTCAGCTTGTAAGGGTTGATAAAACGATGTATTCTTGTGAGCCAATAAAATGTGAAGTCCCTCAAGGCTCAGTAATAGGCCCTATTTTGTTTTTTCTGCTTATAAACGACATCGCCTATCTAGACATCAGTGGTAAAATGTGTGTCTATTTGCAGACGATACTAGTTTCTCTTGGAGCAGCTCTGATCTCACGGCACTTCATAGACCATATCTTGTGACTTTATCACCTTTAAATCATGAGGCGATTCTAATCGCTCTATCTTAATGTTCTAAAACTAAAGTTTTATCATATAAAAATACATTGTTGTGGACAATTCCTTGAAATGGGTGATACATATTGCCGCCATATCTGAAATAAAAGTTCCTCCTGTTTTGTATTGAGATCGGTTTTAATAGAACTGAACTTATCTATTAAGAAAGTGAACAAAGAATGAAATAAACACACATAGGATACAATAGAATGAAATCAGTCTACATAAATGAACCAATGTATGCGAACCACTGACATTCGCTAACACAAAAGAAGAGCTGATTACGTTATTGAACTTCCAGAAGACATTTTTAAAAAACGAATTTCACGGTGAGAAACGTTTAATTAATACATTGACGAAACAGAATTCACAAACTATTAGAAGTTTATAATATTTATATGTTTCACAAAGTGCCTCATCGGCGTTATACAATAAAGCTTAATAAACAATGTTTACTAACGTAATTAGCTACAAAATAGAATACAGAAGTGGGGTAATGAAATCGAGCAATACGTACTGCAGATTAACATGCGAAATATAGAAATAATGAAAATAACAAACAAACCAGAGGAAACAAATGTGTAAATACAAGATAACAATCAGTACTACTACCAATGCTGATCTATGGCTGCGAATCCTGGGTGCTAACCAACAAATTGAAGCAAAAAATGTGTAATGAAGAAATAAGTGTACGGGCAGGGCCAGAAAAAAAATGGAATGGAGAAATAGCAAAAAACTTGGAAAACAGAGGACTGAATTGGAGACGGGATAAACAGGACGCAATAGATAGAATTAAATGGAGAAGAAATATCACCTCTCTGCATATATAGAAGTTGCGGATAGGTAAGTAAGTGAATAAGAAGGAATCCTGATAAATTTCTACCTTTTCAGGTGTAACGCTCGTTTGAGTTAAGTTATTGCTTTCTTTCTTTCTTTCTTTCTTTTATCACGTTTCCATTCGTTCATATCCTGCATCTTTTGTTTCATTTCCTGCCAATTTACTCCTCATTGCATCCTTGCCAGCCCCATTTCTTCTATCTACCTTCTTCTTGGTCTTTCTTTGTTGCTTTTTAATGTTCGAGCTTAAGCATTTTTCGTTTTAATCGTTCTTCTCTATTTTTTTTTCTTTGATTTTATTTGGGACTGGTTTCAGATTCTGTATCAAGATTAAGAGGTGAAACTATCTAAAATTCTAATGCTATAAAATGGCTTTTTTCATATCTTTGTAATTAACCGTATCAAAATGATTTCACTTCATTTTCCGATAAACATGATTGATCACGTTGGTAAAAAACTTTTATTATGAGTTGTTCTCAAAGCTTCGAAATTAATAATTAAAAGTGTGATCAGGCAGGAGATCAAATATAACTTACTTATGGCTACGTAGGTAATAATGAAACTTTCACACAATTCAATAAAAGTCTCGGCGTAGACAGTATTTTCCATTGTGAATAGGGGGGAAACAAAGATTATATCATTTTCCGTCATGTCACGAAAAGCTCGTATTTCGTTTCTTTTAATAGATATCCATTTCGGTGAGCTGAATGGAATATTAGATCTTTTTGATATTTTCCAATATAAATCAGAGGCGTCAACGCACGAAAAATTTATATCTTAAAACACAGTGACACGGCCACTTTTATTCCCAGATATTATTTTTTGCATCAATATAAATGCTTCTTCATTTTTGCTATTTATAGAATATCAAACAAGTAAATTGATTTCATTTTGAATGTTCATTAGGTGCTTTTCTCAATAAATATTATGGTAAGGTACGAGTTCGTCTCATTGAAGGAAGAACTATTGAAAAATTTTATGTGTTTTTCCTGTAAAATATGATATATTTGTTCAACTTTAATATAAAATACAAAATGTTGTAACAGAAAAGGAATAACTCATAATAAACAATTTTAATTTCAAAAAGCCAAATCAAATCACCATTATGTTTTATCGCCTTTCCGACTAATTACTGCTTTCATTCATATTATTAACTAACGTTTAGAATTTGTGATGTGTTGCGGATTCGCAATACTGGAACAGTTCTTACCGTATTTGATCCTTCATGTTACACCACAAAGTGAACTGAACTACTGTACGTCTATTTTAATACCAGAATATTGTTTTTCTACGACCATGCGTTTTAACCCACTTTCCCGCACGCATTTTAGTTTTAAAAGTGTCACTTTCCCGCACTAGTGCAGGAAAGTGACATTCTTCCAAGGAGAAACAACTATCAAACCACCCGGGTTTGATATCAGTTGCTATGACAACCCAAGCGTGTAATTGTTACTAAAATGTTGTTCAAAACGTCTTGAAAGTGACCGAATAAGAACAATCTTCTTCTAAATTAAACCACATTAAACCGGATCCGATACACTAATATTAATGGATTCATCCGACGAAAAACTTCCCGAAGCCATTTTGAAAGCTGCAAATGAAGCTAATTCCGAGCTGTTACCTGCCAAATCCAGACTAAAGTATGAGAAGCAATACGACCATTTTGTTACATGGTATAAGGAGAAAGGGGCCAAAACTTATAAGGAAGAGGTATTTCTGGCGTATTTTTCAGACCTAATAAGGTTTTGAAATCTAATACATTATGGTCCCGCTATTCGATGGTAAAAAGTTTCTCTGTTCTACAAATGACTTAAAACTGTTGCCGTCACCGTCATCGTCATCTTTATGCGACCTGCAACCGATGCCATCCTCACCGACGTCATCTGCCTTCCAGTTGAAACCAAATAACTCCACTGGGCCGGCAATTTTTACTAGTCTACAGAATGCAACAAATTGTGTTTTCAATATTAATATTTATAATAATTAGTAGTTTTTAGTTAATGTTTTGTATATTATTATGTTTGTTGGAATGAAATAATTTTTGAAAAATGGGTTGGTATACTTTTTTGTATATACGGCCGTAGAAAAAATAATGTTCCTAACTCATGCGTAAAGTATCTTTCCCGCACTTGACCGCTTGTCCGAACTCCGCTCCGCGTCGTTCGGGACAACTGCAGTCGCGTGCGGGAAAGTATCACTTTCCGCACTTTTTAGGAAAATAACTATTTCTCTGTGTCGGTATTAAAACAGCGTTTTCTCGCACGCATTTTCATGTAAGGATGAACTTCATTCTTGAACGAATTTTGGTAATTTTCTGTAGTGGGTTGGTGCCCCTGTGAATACCAGTTCATTTTGACAGCTAACTGGACGATGCATTATTCGGTCATTCGATTATTCCAATTTTAAGATACTATTTACAATAAATTATATGGACAAATCTTACGAATCTACTGTGACATTTCTTTGAAAAGACATAACCTTGAAATGAATGACTTGAGCAAACTTTTAAATTCAAATAATATAACCAAAGTCAACTGTCAAATATGAATCAGTCCAATCAACCAGCTACCTATGTTACGGTGTAATTACCTTATACTTTTGTGATATCGGGCTATACATTTCATCGGTGTGATTGTACTATTGGCAGGGAAGGAGGTGTTGTATATTAAGAATGATTACCAGTGTGAAAGATTGTACATAGAAGAAAAAGTGGATGGACTTCAAAATATATGGATGAAGATCAAAGTAAATTGCTAGATCTCTTTAGTGGTTTGTGTAATTTACCCCACCGAAAACATTATTATTAACTGTGTGCATGCTTTGGACAGATTTGAACATTGATTTTTTTGAACTGTGAACTTACTTTTTTGAACTTACGAAGAATCCTGAGAAATATGTAGCATTTCAAAGGATTTGATGAAGAGTTTGAGAGATAAAGCACTTCTCAAGTACAAGAGAACGCTTCTGCAGAAAATTAGGAGGCATATCGAGAGTTACGAAATGCTGCATCTCATTCAGTGACAAAAAAAAACGAGGATATCTTGAATTTCTGGAAGGTCTAAATGATACAAAGGTACTTTGGAGGGGCTTGAGATATATGAATATTCACTCCAATTCCATAACATTCACAAATCTGCCTACAGGTTTGCAAAGGAAGGAAGGAGGCGTTAGTCTGTCCGGTACCTAAAATACACAGTCTGACTGAGTTGAGATTTGCGTCCTATAAGCTTGTTACTTTTTGGTATGGTATGCCGCAGGGTTTACAATAATTGGTTCACTTCTGTTTGCAATAAAATTTAGAATTGAAGTTGGGCAGTGGAACATTGGGTGAGACATTGGTAATAAAATCATTTGCTAAGAGCTTAGGACTAATTTTAGAAGTGGACTTGAGATTTTAAGAACATTTTAAGATACTTTCAAAGAATAGCTATGCTAAGGTAAAACTCTTGTATATGAACAAGTCTATTCTCAATTTTAAGATGAGGAGAAAGCTCTGTGAATCTTTATTATTGTCTAGTTTCACTTACTATAATGTTGTTTACTATCCTTGTCTTGACATGACATCGAAAAATTGTGTGCAATATGTACAAAACGTGTGTTGTACATTTATTTTTAAGCGAAGAAAGTGTAACCATGCTTCCTCCAAAATTACAGAATTGAATTGGTAAAAAATGTGGTATACTGCAAACCTTCATTACATGTGTCTTCTTAAGAAAGTGTTAAAACATTCGACACCTGTTATATACATTATACATAAAGTACATGTCAGACATAAGAATCTATAAACTATTCGCTTTTTCAAAGAACCTATGAAAGGTTCGACGAGGACTTCAAATTATGTGGTATAAATTCATTTATATCTAAGTACAGTTCAATTTTGTTTCATAAGCAAACGTGTAACTAACTTGACCTTTTTTGGGTTTTTGTAATTATATAAAAGTTTATAGTTGAGACTGTATAAAGTCCACTTACATAGAAGAGCGGCTGGAAGTGGTTAGGTGGAAACATAACATGTATGTTAAATCTCGCCACTTCCGTCGCCTTTAACCTCAATGTTGTATATTTTATACATGGTATTGTGTACAAATATCAGACCAATACAGACGATTTATTGTTATTATTATTATTATTATTATTACTATTATTATTATTATTATTATTATTATTATTATTATTATTATTATTATTATTATTATTATTATTATTATTATTATTATTATTATTATTATTATTATTATTATTATTATTATTATTATTATTATTATTATTATTATTATTATTATTATTATTATTATTATTATTATTATTATTATTATTATTATTATTATTATTATTCGAAAGACTTCTGCATTTCTCAGCTTAGAGCCGGTATTATTTACCTATCTCGGATACAAAGTATCAAAAGGATTAGGCTCGGTTCACATAATGAACTTGCGCACTGTGTGGCAAGTACTCAGTATTACAACCTTCTGGATGTCGGCGAAGGTGTTTTTTGTACAAAAGAGTACATTAAAACAGATATGGCATAGGTGTTGATTGCCTGGACTAAGTTGCCTGCATTTAATTCGGATTGCATAAGTGACTTCACTTTTTTGGTTTATTGATCCTGGATTCTAGCTTTTTCCTGCTTGTGGTCCAGTAGCTTAGCCTGTTGAAATCCTAGGTATTTGTAGGTTTCTCTGTTTTCCATTGTCTGTACGATATCTCCGTTGGGAAGTTGCACATCTCCGTTCATGATAATACCTTTCTCGATATGTAGAGTCTTGTACTTAGACGGTGCAAACTCCAAATGTATATCGGTGGGGAATCGATGTTTTATATAAAGAAGGTGATTGATTTGATGCTTATTTGCTGCGTATAGCTTGATATCGTCCATATAGAGAAGATGAGAGATGGTACAGTTGGTGTCTCTGTTCGCTTTAATGTTGAATCCGTACTTTGTAACATTGAGCATGGTAGAATAGGGGATTCATTGCAAGGCAGAACCACAACGGACTCAGGGAGTCGTCCTGGCATATTTCCCTACGAATGGGTATTTCGTGACTACTGAGGGAATTTGGAGAGATTTGAAGATGTAGATTCTTTCGCCATTTCCTCATAGTTGTTGAAAGGAAGTTCAAAATAGTTGGATGAACTTTGTAAATCCGCAAGACCTCCACAATCCAGGAATGAGGTACACTATCAAACGCTTTCTTATAGTCCACGAAAGCAGTGTGTATATTTCGGTGATCTTTCTGTGCTTGCAGAAGTATCACAGAGTCCATAATAAGCTGTTCTTTGCATCCTCGATGATCTCTTCTGCAACTTTTCGGTTCCTCTGCTAAGATGTTATTTTCCTCGACGTACCTATAAATTCAGTTAGTAATACAAGCTGTAAGTATTTTATATAAAGTGAGTAGGCACTTGATAGGTCTGTACTGAGTGAAGTTTTGGATAATGTCAACTCCTGGTGCTTTCCAATTGTTAGTATTTTGGATTACATCAGTGATTTCTTTCAGTGTGAAATCATCAAACTGCATCGGAGCAACACTTTTCCAATGTCTGTTTCGATGGTACAGGTTGATTGGTGTTTTTATGGGGAGTACCTACAAGTATTCTATAAAATACTTTTTGGTTGCTATAAAAAGTATTATTCTATAGCTTCTTCTTTATACACTTAATGTATCTTGATAAACGTTTCGACTTCGCTTTCAACTTCTGCTGAAGCAGATCAATATACTCACGCAAATGTTGATTTTGTGGATGCTGTGTGTAAGTACCTATTTTCTTGAATATTTTTCTGATGTGGTTTCTCAAGCGTTTAGAGAGTTATGCACAATTCTTGTACTCCGTTAGGCGTCCTACCTCACTCCTAATGGTATCGATGGAACGTTCCAGGCGGCGTTGCCACCAGGGTTTTTTAGTGGTGTTATTGGTACGGATATTTGTCACATATATTTGCTGATTGTGTAGATGAAGTACTGCAACAGCTCCACAATAAATAAGTAAATGAAGCCGCTCGAGCTTATTGTACTCGGCGCAGATGCCTCCCATTAATGAATCGACCCCTGCAATGATGTTATAAGAGTTTTTCTTGGTCCTCAGCTTAGGTAATATTGGACGAAGAATAGGATTTGTGCCCTCAAATTCCGCTAATGCCTTGTGCATTTCGAGTGAAACTTTATTGACGATGTTTGGTTCGGTATTGTCTAAATTGGGTATAATCTGATTGTGATTGTTAGTGATCATATTCTCATGTTCGCCAGTGTGTACCTTTTGCATCTAGTACTACGGGATGATCATCTATTCTTCTGCAATTCTGGGTACCTTTTAACAAAATCACGATGAATGTCGTATTGGTAGATGATCATATCGATCTCCATGTTGGTTGCTTTGTAATAGGAGTGCATAATAAGTGCATTCAACTCACTGGTCCATTTCATGCGCTTCCTAGGCAATCCGGCTTTTGTGGTCGTAGGCACATTGACTTCCGTCACCGTAGAAACAGCAAGAACCCGTGGAGGAGAATTAGTGTGGGGTTCCTCTCTTGTGTTTATTATCGCAGTAGCCCTACTCATCGTCACGCTGCGATTGCCGCTAGCCGAGGGAGTCTGTAGCTCATTATTTGAACAGGAACCACTACCTAAATCCTGAACGAGACAATAGGTTATGGTGGTACAATGCCCATCCACCCATTTACTCCGTAAATTATACATCATAATTGTTTTGCATTTTAACCTTACTGCCAGGGGATAAGGAAGATATGAACATTGAAAAGGTGGCCAAAGGAGGCCAAATAGAGAGAATAAAGATCTGATCCCATATAAAGGCTGGTTGAAGAGACCAGTGAAACAAAGTAAGGATCGAAGAGTAAAATCTCAGTTTAGTCGCCTTTTACGACACGCATGAGACACGTTGGGGGTATTTTTATTATTATTATTATTATTATTATTATTATTATTATTATTATTATTATTATTATTATTATTCATCTATTCCGGATACAAAAGGATTAGGCTCTGTTCACATAATGAACTTGCGCATTGTGTGGCAAGTATTCAATATTACAGCCTTCTGGATGTCGGCGAAAGTATTTTTTGGTAATTCCAGTTTGGCGACGCTAACGTGCAGGGTCTTAGACACGAAGGCGGTTGCTGACATAATAACCCAGCTTATTTCCACATTTTTAATGTGCCACAACTGTTTAATCTCAATTGCGAGATCCAAGTATTTGGCTAGTTTCTCCTGATATTTGTTGAGAACGTTATGAGTGTTCGGTATAGTTACATCGACAAGAAAGACTAAATTGACTCTTCTTTCAACCACCACGATGTTATTCGTCACCTGTGTATTGGTGATAATGGACAAATCGTATTATTATTATTATGATTTTTATTGTATTTTCAACAATTTTTCTATGAGAAATAATATGAATAAAAGGCGAAACAAAGAAAGTAGTATGTAAAACTCCCAATAGAAAGCCATTCCAGCATTCGTTTCTTCGGTCACTCGCGCTAAACGCTCGTGTTCGAATTGTGAACTTTTGCTTTCAGTCACTTGTATTCAATTATACTGTCATAAAATTTTTCCTTATAGCCGTATGTCAAGCGACACCATATTATTTGAACGCATATCATCAAATTGAGATGCTAATGTATTTTTATGTACATTGACGTAAAGATCAGTATTCATAGCACATTCCACGAAGCGCGAGTTTACCACTTCATTGGCTGACATGAAACCTCGAAACAGAAGCCGAACATTTGAGACTGTCATTCTAAAACATTCCTCCTTTATTTTTTATGAGACGACTTCAATTTCCACCTATGTATGTTTAAAAATTGGTTTCACCACTTCAAATAATAGAGTTCTGTTGGTTCGGAGATCATAATCTGTGCTTTTCAACTCACGCTCCTCTATTTTTCTTCTAAATGTCTTAATTGTCAGTGAGTGGTTCTCTTTCATTAATAAAATACTGATTCAGAATTCGAATAATAAAGCTTAGTTTGTGAGCTTTAAAACTGAGCTATGGGACAAGTGGCTTTTGACGATTTTGCTTGATAATACTCTAGAACTGTAGAACTGTAGAATTGATTTTGGAATAATACCACTAACCTCCAGTTCTTGGCGTTTGAGCCACCAATCCCATACTTTCTTATAATTTAATGATTTTTTGGATAGTATAGATTAACTGTGATTTAGGAAGCATTTTGAACTTAATATAAATCCATCAACATTTTTCTACTTTCATCAGAAATATCTTCACACCGTTCAAGTTTCAATACAAGTATTTAACAGTAACTTCGGAAATGGAATAAAATGACAAAATCGGTTGAATAGTATTATTTATTAAAAATTGAAATAGAAATCATTTATAACTCATATGAGGCCGAAAGCGCAGAAGTAGCTTAAACTAGAATATAATGATGTGGAAAAATCAATATTCATAAAATATCATCTTTTAAACTTATTCGTCAGATTCAGTTTTTTATTGTTTTAGCCGATTTACTTTTAATACAGAATTATTTTAGAAACAAAAAGAGTAATATTTATTTACTTATGGTGAACTGGGGCACTTTTGCATTATGGTTTATGATTTCTCTGATATTAATTTATAAGATTCGGCCATTTTGACCAGGAATAAATATCAATATTACTATTGATATCTTTATTTTTATTAAACCATACAACAATAAAAATTAAAAAAACAATGAATCATTTTGGTCATCGAGGTTATCAATGAAAATCTCATCAATAGCTATTGAAGATGTTTTCAAATTGCTGTAACAATTATATTGAATGTAAGACAATAACTGTATTGAATCTTTCTTTAACTTTTCACTGATTGTGTGAGTAATAGGATATAAAAATTTCAATCATAACAGAATTCTTCTTTTTAAGGTCAAATTCACGAAAAAGAATATCATTATTATTAGAATATTTGAAATTAAAATGATGCACTTCATAAAAAATTAGCCATTACATCTTCAACTTTGCCTTTACCTCCATATAGTTTACGATTCTTAATATTTTTTTTCTATAGATTCGCAAAAAAATACACACAGATGTTTTTGAAGAACCGTTTCTGTTTTTCCATTAAACCAATATTCTGATCGCATGACATGAATGAATGTTCACTCACTAAAAATTTGTAGTCAATTTTATAAGTACCATATTCAGTAGAAATGGAAACAATAAACTGACAGAAAAGAGCAGTTTTGATATTCCTATTTTGCCCTCCACATTGATCAGATTACATTATAAGATGTTTGCATTTTACAAGATTTTTTAAGAAATACAATAGACAGGAAGCTATTTCTTGGGGACCTTTGAGTGTTACAGTTTCATCCCAGAAAAACATGTGCACTTCCCCATTTTCCATATTATGAACACCTAAGCAGTATGTCCAGAGTTGACGATCATAATAACATATTCCTCTGCTAATAACAGGGGTTGGAAGTATTTTCATAAGATCGAAGCAAATTACACATACATCTTCATTATTTTTATGGATTTCTATATCTTTTTTCTAGCCTTCTCTTGCAGCATTTGCATTGAGGGAATGCAAGCTTTTTCTTGTTCAAGTCTTGTTTTTTCATCATTGTCAACCGCTTTAATTTTAATATTTAATGCATCAAACATTTGGCATGAATCTGTTACAAAGGGGATGAAAACTCAGGTTAAATTGTTCATTAAAATAAACTTCGATGCTGAATTTTTAACTCCTCCAGCGTAAAGAGAATATAAAATACTCAAATTCAAATATGTTAATAGATATTTGCGGTTTATTGTCTTATGAATGGAGTAATGTCACTGTAAACCCATCTCGCCAAACTACAGAGTTGCTAGAGTGCAAATATGGCTTAACTAGGTTATGCCGCTTTTGCGTTTTTATCACAAGATGTTACTGCTATGGAAAAAAATATTTAGTTGCGCCATCTCTTAGTTGCATCGAAAGAAACTACCAAAGGAATATTAAAAGACTTAAGGAGGCATCCCAATATTTAGCTGGGAGCTGACAGAATACTAGTAAAGATACGCCAAACTTCAAGGCTGAGGAAAAATAGCTGTAGCAAGTTGATTCATTCACAAAGATCACTTCTAATTGCAATAAGGCATCTGGGAATTTGCTCTTTTAAAAGGCGACCCACATACACTTACTGAGAACGGCAAAACAGAGAACAAAATGAGTAAAGTACATAGCACATGAGTTTTTTATTGTCATCAGTAATTAGTTTCTAAAATTGATGATAGATATCCAAATCGCAATTGAATTACGAAACCTAGTGAACGATTATTGCACGACCTCAGAGTTTCTTAGAAATTTCCTTGTACATCAAATCTGAAAACTGCATTACAGCTTTATATTAATGTATAATAACATTATTAAGGGGTTTCCTTCTTATTAAGTGAGACTAGTATCAATATTATATAGATGTGATTATGACCACAGAATGGAATTTTATGAGTTCACGACCCAGAACCTCATTTTACAATGAAGCCTAAGCGAAATGTTAGCAAGTTGCTCTTCTTCATTAACATATGGTATAAAAATCTGTTGAAAGATTACTTGTTGAGAAAATGGTCACTGGACAAATTTATTTGCTGTGAAATATATTAATGCTTCGAGTAGTATGTTAGAAACAAAATAGAAGTTTAATCACTGGCCATCAGCTTTCCAGAAAACCTGATTTCGAAGTAATAATATATCAATGTTCCTTGTTGGGAAATAATTAATCAAAATAAATTCACTAGAAAGGAAGGAACTAATGAGCTTACAACAAATCCTCAACAAGAAACATTAATAGGAGGGTTGAACACATGTGTTTTTTTTAATTGCCTCTCGAATTGTATATAGAGTGTTCTATTTTCTTGGAATCATAATTATTTAGGATTGACCTGATGACCTGATTTTTCATCTGTCTCTTTAAATTAACCGATTGAAGCCTAAATACATAATAATAGAGTTATTGCAAAAAAGTCCTTCAGGAGCCGTATAAATTACCGTCCTCATTTGAGAACGCTGTGCTAAAGTACCTAATAATTCTCAAGTGAATTTGTTGTAAACATGTTATACACACAGTTACACACTTTTAGCAAAATATCTATAGTTTGCAACAGCATTTGAAAATTAGTACTTTCGTGTTCTTTTCAAGCACGTGATTCTTCTGATCAAATCTTATATCATCAAACACTTATTCTGGATGTTCCTGGGAAACTTGTTGGTCTACCACGACCTATTTGTGTTCCGTGTCCAAGTTTCAAATCAGAAAGGGCAATACGGAAATCCTTTATCGATATGGAGTACGAGCCATGTACGTTTATAAAATATATGAATTTACAAGAGTCGTATCTAAATTCTAGTAAATAAGCATAAGTACCATTTTCTTCTGTAGATATAGTGTGCTTTTTGAGTAATCTTCTCATGGTAATCGACACCTCCCATGTATAAATTATAATTATGTAAATTGCTTGTGGCTGTTAAATCGGCGTCCGTTCTTCTTCTTATGAAAAATGGTTGTATTGTTATCATTCCATTTCACTATCAAAATTTTGTTACAGCTATCAAACCTGAAGTCTATGGCTCCCCTTTTCTTCTTCTTAAGCTCTTTCGATTACTTCAAAGGACATTTAGCGCTTCTGTTGTCCCTTATTGTGTCACTTGCTCGAATACCTGTTTATTTCAAAGTAACAAGCAAATTGTGACTTATGAAGAAGTTGCCAAAGATAACTATATAGCAGACAACATTTTAAGTACAACTTTCGTACCAAGAGGTGTGTCGTTATTGTTTTCCTTGATGTATGGTGGTACGCCTTGATGGTTTTCTTTGGGATAATTTCGACCTCATATTTCGTTACGCTTAAGACAAGGAAACTAATTCGAAATCACCAACGATATCAATACTATTCGGATTTTGTAAGTAACATTGGTATTGGAATTATATCTTTCTAAAGGTAACACATCTAAGGTCACTCAGTATATATTATTCAACAAAAATTTCATTGCAATTGAATATAAAGCACAAAGCAATCTTGAAAATTATTTTGTTTATTTTGAAATATTCTCCCTAAGCTGGAGAACAAGGGCAGTTATCATAATTAATTAAAAAATTGCAATATATTACTATGACCGTTATAATAAACCAGCTTTTATGATTAGATAAATTGAATCTGATAATGCGTATATTTTGAAGATAATGATGATCTCGAAAGGATTTCAAATTATACGAGTATTAAGCTGTATGGCCCATCAATCTTACTAAAAAGATGGTAACAGGTTTCTTTATCCATTATCCGTATCGTGATTTTCGAACTTTGGCTCATTGAGATATCAGTTTGAAGTATGTACCAAAATTAGAAGACCAATCGTTGACCGAGGTGGTAGGTGGTAGGTATGATATGTGTAACAAGCAACTATCTTTGTGTGTCTGTTTGATCTCTATTCATACCATCGATGATAAGTGCTGTCGTCTACGCTGAAAGTTATGTGTACTGGACTGTTGGCAGGCTAATGGGAGGGACATCAACAATTTTCTTCAAATATATATCAAAATTGCCGTCAAAAAATCATTTCATTCAAAATGACATCGCTATATGATAGTATTTCTATTTAATGGATGTAATATAAAATAGTTCAAATTGACAAAGATATTCTCTTATTTGTATGTGATTTACATTTAAAAATCCCTTAAAAAATATTTTCAGCAACAGCTTTGGATTTTACTTGTAGTGGACTTGAAATTAACCACTCGATTGAAAAAATTCAGAAGTCTGGAACATATTTCCAGCTACTTACGAAATACTAGAAGTTTATTCTCGATTAGTAATGTTTTGACATACATCAATTTATAATTATAAATCGGAAACTTTATTCAAGCAAACTTTGTAGTTGAATATCGGTTTCATTTATAGTTTAGTTTGTAATATTTGTAAAATTCGAAGTAATTTAGAAGATGAAAGTTTCATTTATTCCTTTTTGAAATATACATGAGAAAGGTTCATTTCATTAATTCCATTAGTGTTATTACTAGATTTTAGTATTGAATTGAATTTTTTCTCTTGAAGGATAAATCATTTACATTACTAATAGGATTAAATCATTGATATAACATTTGTTTATCTTTATTTTGTTATTTGATCTCAATGACTCTCTTTTGATATCCATTTTTGTTTATTAGTTCGTACACCTCATTTGATTGTTTCCACCTTGTGATTGCTTTACTACATTAGTGGAAGGTAATTAGACCAAGAGTTAATTGTACCGAACTTACATCTGTATGATTTAGGAATATTTTGTTGGTACATACTATGGAAAATATTGATTTTCTTATTGCTTCCACACTTCCATATAAATGAATGGAACTTGTAAGTGCGAAAAGGAGAAAATGAATTTAATGTCAATAGCCGATGGTACAGTGTTTGTATATCTATATATACATTAACCCATATGTATTTGACTAGATCTGAATTTCTGTATATAGTGGCCTTTAACCTATCATATACGAAGTGGGGACTAACTAAGCCCAAAGTGGTGGACGTGACGCGTGATCAGGTAAGACAGGTATCAATTTTTGGTAAATTCTAAATCCATATGGTTACGTCTGCCACTTTGAAATTTGAAAATATATTGTTATCGGAAAATAACAATGGCAGAGCATTATAGCGCGGTTAATATTGTGGAAATCTGCCATTGACATATTTTATTCCTCATACTCTTTAGAACCTAAATTTATCACGGCAGAAGTCTACATGGCGGATACAGATCAATAGATAATAAAATCTTAGATATTATCCGGTCGGGTAGTAAGCACAGATTTCCTATAGCTAGATATGAGTATTCTCTTCTTTCTCCTATAAATGTTGTACTCATTCGAGCCTATCGTATATTCTCTAATGATCACTGCTATTCAAATAATGTGAGGTTTTTACCTGAAAGGGTCTTATTATAATTCCAACGTGTCAGTATATTTAGGAAAGTTCACACAGATATTTCATGTTACTTGATTGTATTTACGTCGTGTTATTTGGTTTTATCTTACTAATTTATCCATTATTTATCTAACACAGGTATTTAACAGAATGTTACATGAAAAATAAAGAGGAAAGTGTATTTTTTGTGCTAAGGTAGAAACTGAGAAATTATTCAAATATTCGGAAGAGACAATAGGAAAATGTTAGAAAGTACAGACAATTCATATTTTATATAATATAAATAGTCCACGGGCACACACATAAGGGATTTCAGTGATTAATAACAGGCTGAAAGTTAATATACAGCTTCGTTTTGACGAGACACCCACCTTTTATCATTGCGCCAAATTTTTATAGTGGCCAGAAAAAACGCGATAAGGAGCGAAACACGTCGATTTGATGATCAATTTATAACAGCTTATTAAAATCAATATTTCTTTAAAATACTTTAGGAAACTAAGAAAATGTTGTGGCATACAAAGTGAGTACCTTCCGAGCGACTCCCACCTCTATCATGTCAGAATGGTGAATTAAATTATTAATAACAATTTGGTTTTTGTTTCGTGGCTTGTGAAAAATATTTTTCATAAAAAATGCTTTGGCATACAAATGTTTTAGTAATGGTTTTGAAACCTTCAATCGAAAGTTGTTAAGGTTGTGTCAATCTTTTTTTGATTAATAACAACTTATTTTTTCAATTTTTTTTTTTTGTTAAGAATCAAATGTATAAGACCATGTAACTACTGGCAGACAAAAAAATTGGGAGCGATTGATTTAAAATGAACTTTTCAAAATCTTAAGACAAATTAAAGCTTGAATTCATAACATGTTGATGTCCCGGATATAATTTTCATTTGAAATTGCTATAATGGAGAATTCCTATAAAATATTACAGCTTATTTAATTAGAATTAATATTATTTTTCAAATTACTTAATTATATAAAAATTACAGCAATAGAAACAAGAGAATTGCATGTTGAAATTTCTTGTAACGAGTGATTGAGCTATTGAACTAATTTGTAATTTATTTTATTGTTCAATTGGAAACCCTTTAAGGGATAGTCAAGCAAGGAAAATGAATCTTATTTTGAAATTTGAAGAGCCACTATTCCCTCTCAACTTTCTTTAAGCATTATCTGTTACCACTATTTTTAAAAACACAATTCAAATTGTCCAATGTAAGCTTAGTCGAGCTCTCTTTTCGAAGTTGTAAAGTGGTCGTCATCATGAATACTTTTTGTGCAATTCTTTAAGTAAGAACGGACATTTTCATCTGAAGACAGAAAGTATAAAAAAATTTACAAAAGAAATTTATACTTCGTGCAGAAGTTACTTGATTGCTATAATTCATTTCAAGCATAAGTTTAGTGATGTGGTTTTGCCAGACTCCTGGGACGATGAGGTTATAGGATATTATTTCACGTGATACAAAGATTTTAGAGTTGCTCCGAAATATCTACGATTTAATTCAGCGAAGTTTATTTAATACTGTTTATTATTAATTATTTTTTGATTATTTTTATTTTATCGAATCTTTGAAATTCATATATTTAATTGCAAGAAGTTATTTAAAAGCAAATATAAATGTAAACATTTACGTATTAATTTTATTTAACTAGTTTGAAAGGTTTTGAGCACGAAATAAGAGGAGAGGAGGATACTCGCTATGATGTACGCAAAGATTTAAAGCGCCCTACCGATTTCTGTAAGTTGTTTAGAAGTTCTAATTTTGAAGAGAAATTGATACAGTTTTTAATCGAAGACCGGCAAAGCGACGAGTATATTACAATATTGAATAATAAACTATTAAAAGTCGACTATGATAATTGCTATACCTACGACGTCACAAGTTATATGGAAATAAAAAAAACAGTTGATACAATCTCTAGTGTTTCCACAAAAATAATGTTTCATATTTGTCAACTTAATGCTAATTATCGTTTTCAAGTGCACTGTTCGGATTCCGATATTTTAGTTATAACATTGAGCTAATTTTAAGTATCTGAGAAATAACGTTGACGTTATAGTGAATCAATGCACAAGCAAGAAACGAAATATACAAAAATATTGGCATCTCCTGCAGTTTGCCACATTTTTACAGGCAATGATTACAGCTCTGTTTTTTATCGTGAATTGAGACCTATTAACATTTAAAAAAAACAATCATTTTCAAGATGCATTTATTGATTCACTACATTCGCCTTGCAATAATTTATCGTTTTCGAGTGATATTTTAGAAAGATCGAAGAATATATGTGCAGAATGTATTCCTTAAAAACGAAAAATGATGTTAATAAAGGTCGAGCCGAGATGTTCAATGAAAATTATCGTTTCGAGAACGAAAGTGGAGAGAAATTAAAAAAAAAATAGTTGACTACAATCCCTCAAATTTACTACCAACAAAACAAGTGAGGCGAACTCAGTATAATAGCAGTATATGGTGCAATGCAGATATGAGGAGTCCAACTGATAAAACGTCAGAGGGTTATGAATGGGTAGTAATAGATAATAATAATAATTATTATTAGTTTGAAGAACCACAAAGTCCAATGTCAAGTCTGATGTAACGATTACAATTTATATAATTCAACTTATTTTATTACAGAATCTGAACAGTATGATACGATAATTCTGAAGATGACTATAACATCATACACAGTGAAGAATCATTGAGTGAAGAATCCGATGAGGATTGATTTTCTAAATATTTATTATTAAATTATATATAAGTTTCATTTTTCTCATGCACTATTTAATTCAATAATCATTAAAGGTCTGATAATACGTTAAGAACACAAGCTTCTATTTTTATAACGTCAGTTTAATTCAAATGAAACCAGTGGTTATCCTTACTAATATTATAAATGTGAATATAAGTTTGTTTGTTATGCTTTAACGCGACAATTACTTAACCGATCATCATAAAACTTTGTACACATATTCTTGGAGGGATTAGAAATAACATGGGATACTTTTTATAGAAAAAATATTTTTTACGAGATATAAAACAATTTTTTATCAAAAATCTGAAAATTTAGCTTCTTAAACGCTATCTAGTATTGCAGTAATGGAGTTCCAACTCTGAGTACTGTGATACCGTTGCACTGTATTTCTAACCGTCTTGTCAATATCCAATCCAATTTTGACTATAGTTTCAAATATAGTAGTACCAGTATAGAACTGTTTAAATTTTTGAGGTTAGGTGTCATTTCTATGGTTACATGCTATTCATTATTTTAGATCTCACTCTTTGATTTTAATTCTCTCACTATAGTTTCAAATATAGTAGTAACAGTATAGAACTGTTTAAATTTTTGAGGTTAGGTGTCATTTCTATGGTTACATGCTATTCATTATTTTAGATCTCACTCTTTGATTTTAATTCTCACACGGTTATTATTTAAAAATGCCTCGGAAGAAAAAGCCCCGTGCAGTAAAAGTTGTACGAAATAAAGAATATTCGATTCACGCAAATATGAGAAGATAACAGTAAGCAGAGTGGTAGAAACGCCAGAACAATTGCAGATGAGAAGAATTCTTAATGCAGAAATGCAGACCACGCACCGTCGACATTCCATGCGTAAGTATTGGTTGGTATTTAATGGTACTAGGTTTCAATATGATCCTTAATTTAATATCATAATCATCCTTTGATTGTTATTGTCACTATTGCGCTGCCTTCAAATGGAAAGATGCAACTGTTGGAATGTGCTGTTCCAGAGGTAAACTCTCACTTTCATTGTTTGGCGAACTAGAAGAGCCTTTAAAAACTATATTGTTCAGTTTTATACATGAGTCCGAGCAATTTTTAAGCAAAAAAAAAGAAATCATAACTCTAGCTTTCAGTCATATTGATTCATTAGATAATTCGATTTTTTGTTTTTGTAGGTAAACTTAGAAAATACATTTTTTTGTAGGTCACTTTGATATTTAGATTAAGAAAGTGAATAATCATAAATTCTTCGTGACATACAGATATTAAAAAAAAAATTAACATAATCTTAACAATTTTCGAGTGTAGGTTTCAAAAACATTACCAACACATTTGTATGCCAAGGCATTTTTTATAAGAAATATATTTTTTACAAGCCACAAAAAAATCAATAAATTCTTTCAAGACATCATTCTGACATGATGGTGGGGGTTACTCGGAAGGCACCACTCACTTTGTATGCTACAAGTTTTTCTCAGTATCCTATATGATTTCATCGAAGTATTGATTTTTATAAGCTGTTTCGCTCCTTATCGCGCTTTTCCTCCCACTATCAAAATTTGGCCCAATGATAAAAGTTGTGTGTCTCATCAAAGCGAAGCTGTATATTAACTTCCAGCCTGTTATTAATCACTGAAATCCCTTATATGTGGGCCCGTGGACTAAATGAAAATATTTTATATACAAAACTTTCGATTGAGTCTAGTACTTGTTACAAAGCGTTCACAGTTTTGAGATAAAAATGAAGTCGTTGATAACAAGATACAATCGAGTCTTGTTAAAAATATAAGTTGTATTTTATAGGAAAGGCAGATACAAAAAAATCTATTATGTATGTAGTATCGCAGAACAGTCAACTATTGCAATCAGAGCCTCTGATACCATTATTATAATGGTGGGTAATATGGCACAATTGAAGAATTCTCAATCTTATATTTAGATGCATATTGGGAATAGTTGAAGGAAATAATGAAAGATACATAGACATAGTTAAAATTTGTAGACGACTTAGTGAATTGTTATCCGCTTCCATGTATTTACTGGGTGTGATTTTAATTCCACATCCTTTAATTGAGGGAAGAAAAAACCTTTTACTTTGTTAAACAAATGATGGCTATCAACAAGCATTTGCTACTGTTGGCGAAGAAAACCAGAGGACCAGCTACAAGAGCTATTTAACAATATGAAACAGTTCACTTGCCAGTTATATAATTCCAAAAACTCAAATGACGTAGATGATGGAAGGTTCCAACTATTCGTCAGCTATAGAGCCTCATTTTTAAAAAAATGTGAATCAAGTGTACAGAAGCAATCCCAAACCCGCAAACTGAAAAATTGTTCTTAAAGAGTATGCAAACTGAAGAATTGTTCATAAAAAGAGTAGCCTCAAATAGCACTCTCTGATTGAGAAAGAATAACTATTGGAGACAGAAGAATTGTACACATACAACTATCCTACAGAGGTCAAATAAGAGGAAAAGAAATAGAGGATCTATCAGTTCAGAACTCAGACTATATATTCACTAAAGCGGATTTTATATTAAGGATAAGAATAAACGTATCTACCGGCGAAGAATAGGATGCGGTATACATCATGAGAGTAAAAGAAATCTCAATCTTCACAGATGACTTGTAACTAGAAATGCAACAGGAACTGGTGTGTTTTCAAAATTGAAAATCTAATAGTCATACAGACTAAAAAAAGGTGTGACATCCTTCAAGCGGAAAATCAAAGGAAGTGGTGAATAAACACAAAAATCTACAAAGATCGCAATCCTGTACTTCCACTGCGTATTAACAGTAGCGTGATGATGAAAAATCATCTAAATAAAATATCAAAATGAATATATAAATATACAATATCAGCAAGTTAGTCAATTGAATAATTTCTGAGCTTCTTGAATGTTATTTAGTATATGAGACTTTAAAATCTAAAGCTTAGCTTTTCGGATCAAGATTAAAACAATTAAATTTGGTAAGCAAGAATATGAGGATCTAATGAAAAACTATAGTCATGTCTAAAGCTGAAGAACGCTCTCAATATCCTCCAATCAGCTATATGGAAATTAAAAGTGGGTATATTTGTGGAGTCCAAAATACGAGAGATTATGAAAAATAAATCTTAAATCTACAAAGAAATTATCAAAGAACAAGTCACCTAAAATTAATTTCATAGACACTCATTTCACTCCGAAAATTTTCGAGCGGTATTCGATGAACAAAGTTGCATCAGGATATATCGCACATTGAGAGGTGCTGCAACGCAATGGAAAATAGTTGGAAGCTATGCTTGCCGATTTTTTTTGTTCGATTCGTCACGAAACTTCATTAGAAAATAAACAAAATCTTCGAAGTGAAATAAAAACAAATATGTAATATACGAGTATGTAATATTTTGTCCTAATGATTAAAACCCTCACAAAAATATATACGTGTTACATATTTTTTATAACAAAGTTTCTGTTGAGAAGAACCACATCTATATAAATCTTATCTGATCAGTTGAGTATTAACAAAACTCTCTCCGCAAGTTGTTATAAGATGAAATGAACAGGATATCAGAAGTTCTCAGTAGTGGCCAAAAAGAAATGGAGAAAAGTGATCTTCAAGGATTCGTCAATTACACGCTGGATATGAGACTATTTGAGTATGATCTATAAACAAAGTCAACAGTGAGTAGAAATGGATAGGAACGTCCAAAAAAGCGATTGTTAGTGTCGCGCCTAAAGGCAATGTTAAATCATACCACAAATGAGCTTAGAATATAACAATATCATTTTACAAATACACTATTATTTAACAAGCTCAATATCTGTGTCAATGTGAGAAAAAGATTGAAGCTTGAGAAAACTTGATGTGAAATTATTATTGTTCTTATTCATAGAAAGCAGTAACTAGTTTTTATTGTATTTTTGAGGAAAATAATCTTAGAAGAAAATTATAGTACTCACCTGTAGCGGAGACTCGTTAGTTGATAAATTTGGTGAATTGAGGTGAAAAAACTGACTCTAAGTAGTAAAAATCTATCGGTACAAGAGCTCACAGGTGGTCATAAAAAAGATTGGAATTTTGTCAGTAAATTATTGCAGAGTTTGATAACTTTTCTGAACAGATCTTGCATTTTTATTAGAAAAAATAAGTATTCGAGGGGACGAAAAAGTCAATAAACTTGTATTGCGAAGTTTTTAGAAAAATGATACAGACATTATAAGAGAGGTGAATTAGTTATCACACCACAATTATATATTAAATAAAATGGATATGGGAACAGGATGTAGCATCTCCACATTTGGATAATCAATTCTGTTAATATCAGTTTTAAATGTACTATCGACTGGCCATTATCATTATCACCACAAAAGTTCACATAATAATAATTCAATACCTGATGCAGACGAATATTGAAAGAAGAGAAATTATGTTATAAACTGTTATATACGATTTCCAATCCTATATGATCTTAAAAGTAGTTGAACGTACTATATCTTGGATATTTGGTGAAATTATTCAATTCTATTGAGAAAATTGATTCAACTCTGAATAAGGTTCTATGTACTTAGGTTTTACAATTTGTGAGAAATTCCTTTTTTTAGAAATAAAAAGTTGGCGTAGAAGTTGTTTGCTAGCTTTTGTTATTGTTTGGTCCCATAATATTGCATTCATTATAGATAAAGCTTTTTTACCGTGTATATTTCTTACTTTGATTGCAGTGTCGAGTGTTCCATCTTGTGTTATTTACATTTCTTCTATTCCTTGTAGTGTCTTATTTCTCTCCTGTCCTCCAGGTCGATGCCTTGTGCACGTACATTCAGTGTTACTTGGAAACTCCATTTCCTATACTTTCCTATGAGGTTGCGAGTCATGTAGCTTAAATCATCATGATCCTAAGCTATTACTTTTTGATCCTCTACCAAGCAAAGCGTTTATAGTGTGGTGTCACTAAGATGTATTCCCATCCCCCTCTGTATTTTCGCTTCCTTATCTTGAGTACTTCAAGTAGATCTTAATCAGCGTTGCCAAGAGGCAATGCCTTTGTTTTAAACCTTTCGTGGAGTTAAATCTATCAGATAAATCCTGGTTTGGTTCAATTTTCATTATACTTTTTTCGTATGTTCGTTAAACTACTTTTATCAACCTGTTTGTGATGTTTGTTTCTTCTAGCGTTGTCAACAGCTAAGAGGTTTACTGTTATACTCATACAGTTTTTTTCGATCACTGCCGACCTAAAACCAGCCTTTTTTCCGCCTCAAGATCCTTTTTCGTTATTGGCTTGCAGTATTTTGCCGTACATTCTGCTAATTGTACTAGTTACTGCAATTCCTCTTTAGTTTTCACATCAGTGTCTGCTGCCTTATTTGTGAATTGTCGACATTGTGGAGATTTTCCTTTCTCTTCTTCTGAAACAGTTTCCTCATGTAGTGTATCTGTTTCTACTTTAATTGTATCAGTAGGAATATTCGCTGTTTCAGGGGATTTTTCGTTATTCTGGGATCCATATACTTCCTCAATTTATGGTTTATTGACCATTAGTAGAGATTAAATTATATTTATTCCCGTATTTTCATCTATGTTAAATTCTGGTTGTTTTCTGCTGATAGATTCTTGAAGTGTTGTTCCCACTTTTTTATTTCTATTGGCAATATGATTTCTTTCGTCTTATTTGATCTCATTTTTTTCGAAAATTTTCATTTTTTATGATCATCTCGTATATTTCGTCATCTCACCAGGAGGGTTTTTGATTTTGCCGATTTTCATCGTACCTTCCCGTTGCTTTCTCCGCAAGTCTATGTATGCAGTTTTTCATACATTTATATTTATATTCTGTGTTGTAAAGCTGTCATCATACTCCTGAATTTTGCGTCTAGGCGTTTTTTGTAAAATTCTTTCACGCAGTCATGTTACAAACTATTTAAATTGTATAGTATTTGTTTCTTGTTCATGTCTGTTTCTATATTTTCAATTTGTTTCCGTTGTTCTTTGTGGGAAAATACGATTTCAGATTTCAACACATAGTGGGCGCTCCCACAGGATTGTCCTATACATGCTTTCACATCGTCTATTTTCAATTTTGTATTTTGCCCCACGATGAGAACAATCTATTATAGACTTCAGGTTATGAACTTTTTGTATCCAGGTATATTTGTCTCTATATTAGAATAGCGCTATTGCAACTACGATATTGAGTTGATATTAGTACCCCCAGTTTCCTGATCCACTACCCTTCTTCTTTGTTTCCGTAAGGATAGCAACATCTTTGGTGTTCTTGAGGTCGGACATTATTTCAATTGTTTTCTAATGAAATATATTTCATGTGTTCAAATACTCTTTGCCTTTGCATGGACATCAGAGGCTTGAGCTGCTACCTCCACTGGATTCGCCGTGTTGAGGTCCCTCCTCTTCATGCCTTCACTGCCGTTATTGTCTTTGTGTAGGATGATACTGAAGGGACTTTATTAGGTTTATCTGGTAGATTTGGAATAGAGCAATAGCTTGCTATATATGGGGTATATCGTGCAAAGGGGTAGATAGTAATATATCATAAATTTACATGATGGCAAAGTTTGCTAAGTAGATACTGAATAAATACAGGTAACCCACCCTTCATAAAGTTGTTTTGAACTGAATGTACTGTATAATTATCAGCCCATGAAAGTGCAATGAGTCATTTGTGATTTTGTGTTACTAAAAATCATGTGTTTGTTCAAATCTACTAATGAATCCTTCAACTAAGAGTGGCAATTACAGTGGTAATTTTATGGAATATTTGAAAGTAGTTTTAGTTATTTCAGTCACACTCATTTAGAATTTTGGAGTACTTTTGTATAAGTATCTATTAACATGAAACATTCCACTAGAATGTGTGGATGCAGCACTAACGTTTACATCAGCGCACCTTTCGCTTATTTACTAAGCAAAAAGAATAGCACTTTGAAAGTTTACGTTCAAATTTGAATTCTAGAACGCTCTCATCTAAAATTTATACCAAGTAACATCATGAGCTCAGTAGTGACTCGCTTCGGTTATAATCATGGGGTTGGCAATTAGGTCGATGTTCTGAGCTTAAGAAATTATTTCACATTATTGTGATACACAAATGATTTAGTAGATGAATGTTTCTATCATTATTTTAGTGTAGCATGGTGTTCCTTTACTGTAATTGAAAAATAAGACTAACGAGAATCTCAAAATATCGTATAGCAATATCCTATTGTTACACTAAACATTTATTTATTTTTAAATCAAACAACAAGGACGTTTTCAATTCTATATGTATATTTCTGTTACATTGGAGATTACATACATTTCTATAGCGGAGTACGAAAGGATGCTAAAGTAAAGAGGTGCCAATAGCCGTACATAAAGACATGAAACAGTCCATCAGAAGTTGGGAAGAAATAGACGAGCAAATAAGAATGGGCGTGTATGCACCCAGTGATGATGCTTATCACAAATAAAACATCAATTTTATGAAAAGCTTATGAAGGTAGTGTTAAACATCAATTGGAATAAAGAGATGCTCATCTTAGAAGGCTTGAATGCAAGGATAAGCACTGAGAACAACAGTATAATTGTAGGTAAATACAGTGAACCCGTCATAAACGACAATGGTGTTCGGTTAAGAGGTATGTACGAAACTACAGCAATGAAAATAATGGATTAATTTTCTCCGCATACGGATATCCATAAGTTTACGTGGGAACATGCAACCAAGAATTTGAAGTCAGTTATAGACTACGTGATGCATAAGTAGAACTCACAATTGAACACAACAGATGTAAGAGTTTACTACTGTGGATTAGAATAAGGGACAGATCATCATGTAGTTATGGCAATGAGAAGAAAAGTGGAATAACAAGACCAACAAAGTCAAATAAATGGTAAATATTATCTAGAATCGACCCAATTCCTTTATAAACTTGTCTCCAAAGGAATTTAAGCCTCTCGAAAACTGTTTCAAGAAAGATGCCACGAAGCCCAATAATGCATATGTTTACTAAGAGACTAATAAGAAATCGTGCCACACAATACAGAACGAGCGTCTAGGATTACTTTCCATAGGTTCTCTTTTTTTCCATGATAATTTTTTCACAGCTGATATAACAGAAAATCTCAATACAAGAATATGGCTGGGACGTATTTGATCATTCTCTCTACGACCCGGACCTCGCTCATAGCTCCATTATTGAATACAATTGATGCTTAATTTTGTGAAAAGTGAGTACTACTAATGATTAAATTATCTATGTAGCCTCCAGAAAAACTAGCAACAACACAACCGAAAATTATCAATATACTCCATTTTATGTCCATTATATGTCCAAGAATAACTATAATAGAACTGATCGTACTTTCATACTTTCGTTTCCACTTAATTGTCTCTTCCGGTCATATGTGGACCTCGGTATCTTAGAATATCACCTCTACTATGCTCCTGATGAGTCACCAATCCAACTGGTTACTCACTATCTTAGTCATAGCCTTTTTTCACATTGGATTTGAATGGATTTCCTCACTTCGTTGTAGGTGAATTGATCTTGAAATTTTTGTTTTCGGTTATTAGGTAGAAGATGTACTGGAAGCCTAAACTTCTTTCCGTTGCCAATCCTTTTTAATATTGGAGGAAGAGTGAATGAATCGTTTCGTTGTGTAGTTGCTCCCTATTCCGCTTTCACGGTATCTTCTTAAGTACCCATACAATATTTGAAGGCAAGGTCAGGCTCTTCTCGGATATCGAGCACTCCTTTCTCCAGGTCACGATCTCCTTCGTATAGCGCTATTCCTTTTTGGCGGACTACATCAGTTTTCCATTGGGGATCATTTTCATACGATTGATGACATCACTGATTTTTAATTAAATGTGGACCTTCCTACGATTTTTTTTTGATGGACATACTTTTCACCTCGTTCAGTTGTAGAATCAAACTTTATATACATACCCTTCTTTTAAAGCGCCGTCAGTAGTTGTGTGTATAGTAGATATTTTCATTCTGTCGTTGGCACCTTGAAGATATGAGCGAACCAATTCGTTTACAACGTTCATTCTTTTTCTTAATTAGATCACATAATTTTCTCCCACTAGATCTTCTCCAGGCCAACTGCCAAATTCTAAGTCACGTCCAAACAGGATTTTCGAGGGTAATTAACTGTTGGACTCATGGATGGCAGATCAATAAGCCATGACAAATACTAATAGATACTGACTTTAATCTCTCTTGTAACTGGAAACTTGGGATAGGTATCTTCCAATGGTCCTGTTCATTCTCTTGACGATTCAATCTGACGGTGGATGTGATGCAGTGCTAAACTTCTCCATTTTCAGCTTCTCAGAGGTTTCCTGGAGCACATGGCTTTCGAAATTTCATCCTTGCTCGCTGTGGACTTCCAAGATCATACCAAATCGGTTTATATAGTCTTTAACCAATACTGCCGCAACAGTCGTGACTTCTTGTTTTGAGGTCGCGTAAATTTCCACGCACTTCATGAAATAATCCATAGCAACTAGAATATATTTGCCAACGCTTTCTGTCGTTGGAAATTATCTAGCGATATCTGAAGCAATATTTTCGGAGAAGCTTCCAACATTTTTAATGTTTCATGGATGACTTTTTTTGCGATGTGATCTATTACACGAAGCTCAAGTCGTGTAACATCTTCAGTAACTCGGCTACTCTCGTTTTCGTACTAAATAGCTGTCTTCTCTCATTGACACCATTATCGTTTCCAAGGATTCTTTTCTAAAGGCTATTTTGCAGGTACGGATCCCAACATGTATTGATTTTCGGTGAAAATTTTAAAAATTTTTGCCAGGTATTATAAACGTTGCTGTAGAAGAAGGCCATATAAGCTTAATTACGTGACATTATTTTTGAATTCAAATATTTTATTATTAGAGATTTTTATAGAGGAAATTTCCAAACTAGTAATGAATCAATAACAGACAGTTTTCCAAATACCAAATAAATCCTCTACTTCTTAATGACTCATTTCTAGCTGCAAGTATTTTTTCTTCTATTCTCATTTTATCAATATTTCAATGTTATTGCAAATTTCTCATTCTGCGAAGAGATCTCCGGAGTACCATTTTTCTATTTACCTATGGAGTAGAGTCTTTGTTTTTTATGAAAACTGTGTCTCCCATTTATCACCAATTCCTCTGGTGACAATTTCTATAATACGACCTACCGCGTAAAAGGACTCGATGCTTCATGTTTAGTAAGTTACAATCTAAATAACCGGTTTTCGGTTTTCAAGATATAAATTACATATGTCGAAAACACTAGATCTTCTACCTCACAGAGTTCACATGTATAATGACTACAGAAATATTTTAGTATTTACGAAAAATCTCAATATATGCAGAATTTCCTGTCATATCAAGAAAGAGTGTACAATATTATCAATAGCATAACTAGAAATACTTTGAGAAAATTAGGCGTATGTAGATAAAATTTTTACCAGAGCTGTCAAAAAACTTCACTGTTATTGAAAAAATGGAGAATGCCTTTAATGGCAAAAAATCTCCGGTATAATTTCAGATTCATAGTTGTACAACGTTTGAGTATTTAGTGCAGTACAACGTGGTTATTTATGTCTTTTTCTAATTTTTGTTTATCGGCTACTGTGGTGAACCGTTGCCACTCAAGGAAAATATGAATGACCAAGAACTACTTTACGTCTTAACCGAGGTCTCTATAAATATATTACTAATTCACCTTACCTGTTATATGTTCCTAATATGAACACTTACTTAATAGATAGCATGGAAACAGTTGTTAAATTTTATTATTTTCAGTGGCTTTGGGTTCTTTGTTGAGAAATGAAGTCCAAAGTTGACAAAATGTTCAGTTTATTGGACATTGACAAGGTACCTGTCAATGTACACAAAAATTAGTATCTAACTTTCACAATTTTAATAAGAAAAATATTCAGGACTTTATATAAAATCAACTTATTTGTTTATTTACAATTCTCACAATTCTGTGAAAGAAAGTTAATGAACAATGTTTTGGCATGTAACGACAAGATTTGAATACAAGATTTTAATCGTTTGACAATACTTGTTTTGATTAACAAAACTCTTGCTAAACAATTGTCGAATTATTGCTCAATACTTAACAATTCTTGAGATTACAAATTGGAGCACTTTTGCCTGTCGCCTTTTCATTTCGCTTTTTCACCGTCACGTGCCAATTTATCTAAATTAAAAATTAACATGATCATGGTTACCAACTTTGACTCTAGATAAAACAAAATGGTGTAAGGTAAGGATAGGGTCAAGGTTGGGATAGGTCGGGTCAGCTGTCAATTTGATCAATTCTCAACATTAAGCGACCGTTCTTCAATAAATTTCTATGTGATTCGATTTAGGGTTAAAAAGCATCATCTGGCCTTTGATACTGCCCTTGTTGATATTACTATAATTTCTAATAATTTCTGAATCTTTTAGTGTATCTGCTAGATGTTTTTTTATTAAAAATTTTAGAATCAGTAGTACTGAATTCAAACATCTTTTGAATAAATAAAAGACAGTTCACTTCGTAATCTTAAGTAAATGTGGAATGAGTGATTGCATTTTAATAAAACATATTTCTTGCAATTATCAAGATAGTTTTTGGAGTTATTGCATCTTTCAATTTTTCAAGTGCCCTAGATCAGTGACTCTTACTTGCATTCAAGCTTTATTTCCAACAAAATTAAGCAGGGAAAACAGTATATTGCAATTACTAGTTACTTCCAAAAATTAAGTTGAAAATATACTATATTAGAATGTACTGTTATTCAGTCAAAAGGAATTATAATGTCATCGTAGATCAGAGAAAGAGGGATACACATTTAACTATCTCAGATAAATAATAATGCTGCAAAAGCGATAATCGGAAGGTAGGTGTTTTGATTAATTGGTAGCCTTTAGTTAACACCGTTCTCTGGTATTTTTTGCCCAAATAATTCAGGTCATCATCATAAATTGATCAAAACTATTTAGAGAATGGAAAAAAGTCTTATGACGAGAGGTGACCATAATCATGACATGACTTGCAATCCAATTACCAAAGATGTAAATTATATTTCCGTATTTAAAATAGAATATTCAAAAACAAATCAATTCAACAAGTGAAAAACTAGCAATACAATATAAACTGTGAAATAAATTCTGCATCAGATCCTATTTCATACCTCACATAAGGGATATTGATTTTATACTATAAAACCACACTTTACATAGTCAGCGACTTCTGAAAACAATGAACTATTTCCTACAACAATATAACAATTTATACTCTAGGTATATCAAATTATAACAATGTAACTAGTAGTTAGAAGGATTGTGAAACTTTTTGGAAAAGTAGTTCAACTGAAAATTGCTGTAAAACTGGCCATAATTAACTGATAATGAAATAGCTTTGGATGTAATGCAATGTTATTTTGGAAAATTAATTCGGAAAACTGCATTAAAATATTATGTTGTAGTGTTCATCTGCATAAAGTAACAGTAGTGGATTTGAAGAAGCAGCAAAATGGAGTAACCAGCTAGATCTCCCAATTTATCTAGAGAATCTTTCTGAAGATATCTAAAAACTTTGTGTACCGAATGTCCTAATAAGGAAAACTTGATTTTCATAAAATCTCTGTTTCACACCGATATAGTAGTAAAAGTTTGAGTTTAAACTAATCAGTATTATGTAAGCTTGTGGACGCTATTTGATTTATTTACATAAACTACTAGTATACAGTGTTAATGAGGGATTATAAGAATATATCTAATCCCGTGATACCTTCAAAAATCTTCATTTTCCTTTGAACTTACATGATTATGCTTGTGGGAACGGATTATACTGAACACTACCTCTACTCATAACCTAGGTATCAACTTCAGAGACTGGAGGTAAACTGTTTGCTTGAAATAATAGAGATTACGATAAAAGGTCAGGTTATTGCAATTCACTGCTAAATATGATAACTGACGACTCTCAATTACTGATACGTATTTTGTGGTGAGATATATCATCATAGTCTTTAGTCAGTGGATGTATGGTACGGTTTCCTACCTGGTCAGATAATTGGACCCAGAGATGTTAGAAAATATTTGGATTGTGTAGATCCCGAAGGAAGAATAGAGCATATAATCTAATTTTTTAGCAACTAACAAACTACTCGGGTCAATTTTATCGATTTTCAAGAATATGAATTGATACTGCTGTGAATCTTAGCACTTTAACATACTTGACGATGTTTCTCAGTAACATAATAGGTAATAATGGATTAATCATTCAATTTATTATTGATAGGGGAGACAAGTGGATTTTAATTAGCTTAAAGCATTTGAAATCTGTTTTGTGCCTAAATAAAAATAGGTAATCTACATTCTAACAAGGAAAACATTCAAAATTCTATTTGCTCCAATGCTAGTTGGGCCCAGTTTTGTAATCACTCATCAAAACTGCATCTACTATGCTACAAAGATAGCTAGATTTCGAATTATTGAATTTTTATAACAAGATTTGTTCTTGTTATGTCCCTTTAATCAGTTGTATTTGTAAAATCTGAACTTTCAGACAATTCCCTGATACCGTCACGATTAGTAGATAAACAACCTAAAAATAATTTCCATATTTTTCTAGAAGGCATATGTGTCATAAAACTTTTTACACAGCTGTACTACAATGGTTTCGAGAGCATTGGGTCAATCGGTACATGGGAAAACCTGTTAATCAGGACTCCGCAACACCTTCTGATCATCTACAGGCCCAGATTTATCCATATTTGGACATTGTCCGCAAATTTGATGCTCATAACGGAAGAGAGCAATTTGACTTATAGGTGAACCAGACTTGACCAGAAACTTACATAGATAGTACTATTTGTAGCAGACGCTCTTCCGAGCTGTCTAGCATAATCCCACCTAGAGTAGTATTCGTAAAACCTATTCATCCAGGACATCGTTTATCGGGACTCAAGAACGACCGCAGAGATCAAAATACTGTATAGTTAAGCTAATATAGGATATGTGGTAAGAGCAAAAAGAATCCGTTGGCATATAGCCAGAATGGACGAAGACAGTTGGGTGAAAAGATCCTTGTTAAGGGAAGAAGGAGCGAAAAGGAAAAGAGGGCGTCCATGGAAAAATGGATAGAAGCATGCAGAGGAGATTTATAAAGAATATGAATAGAGAACTGGCATGAAGCAGCCATTAACAAAAATAGACGAAGGAAAGTAATAGAGCGACTCCAAGCCTTGGGCCTATAAGATCTGTTGAGCTTTTAATATATATTATAAAAATGTTGCATTCATAAGCCGTGCGTTATACTATAAGTTTTATATAATAGAATAATTGAAAAGACGAAGAAAGACAATTTGGAAATCTGATTAAATGATATTAATAAGCTATATGTTCTTGTTGATTACATACTTTTTAGAGAAAAACTTTTCAATAATTGAATTGAAATAAATAGAATTAGATCTTTGCACTCTTGATAGTCATGTTTGTAATGATGATAAAAATCCATGCAACCAAGGACTTCTAGAACGATCGGAAACGTTGAAAATGTTACTCTGTCTGTTTGTGACGAGTCTAACTTAGCCTTGGGTTCGTAGACCAGATGATTGATCGCTTTCTAACGTTTAGCAACATTCTCGGATGAAGTTCATTTTCATCTTAATGAACACGTCGACATAGTCGACAAGCAAAGTTGCTACTACCTAACCCACCCAAAGTACAAATATCATGAAATACAGTTAAATACTTCTAATCAATTTATACAGGTGGCATGAATTATTTGAAAATAGTTATTTGAATTATAACTCTGGGAAGTGATATAGTACGGTACGAGATGTTTATGGACGAGGCGACGAAGGAGCCGAGTCAAAAATATCTAATCGAGTACCGTAATAATAACTTCACGAACGTAGATCGTAATATGTTTTCGGTTTTACATAAAAAGCAAAATTATATTGAAATGATAAAATATGAATTGTTATATTTGAAAATTTCATTGAAAAATAGCTCCTTTGGTTATTCTCTTATTTAAAAAAATAAAAACTAACAGAAGTTAGTAAGGCAACATTGTAAATAATTATTATTATTATTATCGATAAATCGATACTGTAAAGTTAACTTTTCAGTATAGAATGAAAATAAAGTTTCTTTCCACATTTTTTGTTTTACTATCATAGATAGATAAAAGTTGTTATCCGAATATTCATCCAATGAAATTTGTTAAATTTCTATACAATGCAACAAACTTTTGAATATAATAGCAGTATTGTGTGCATCGAGGAAATGAAATAATATCAGAACTTATACGTAACACAACGCTGCAAAATCCTAGAGATATACCACTGAGAATCTCATGAAAAATTCAGAGTGGCTTTAAGTTCAAAGGAGTTAAATCTTGTGTTGTAAATATTTATGAAAGCTATAAAACTATCTGTGTAAATGAAAACGATAAAATAAGAAGTTTTAAAGGTCGTAGCTTGTGAAAAATGTTTTGTATGGGACATACTCAGCACTTTTTAGACGTACAAATAACACTAACGCTAATTATATAAATTGCTTGTATGAATTTAAGCTTTTCTGTTGTGTGTGTGTGTGTGTAAATAAGAAAAAACAATATGAAATCACGCCTTAATTTAAAAATAAATAGCATGAGATGCTTTCTTATATCATTATTTGATGTTTCTACTTTCACAGTTATGTTTAGAGTCCGTCGGGGAGAATATCATGAAGCTATTGAAAAATGTTAATTTCTCTTATTGATTAAATTACAAAGTGATTTGTGAAATTAAGCATAAATTTCAATTGTGTATGGTGTTTACACATCTTATTTGATTTTCCACTTTTTTATTATGCAATACATTACTATCAAGCATTCGATTGATATCAACTGAAGTTCCAGGACTAGCTTTCGAAATACGGGGATTAGTATTAAATATTTCTCCCTGTATAATATATTTTTTGAATAGATTTCGATACATTAACAACAAACACCAAAGAACAAAAAATATTAAAGCCGGTACCACACGATGCGTCCAATGCTTCAAACGTTGGACGCTGGTATGATTGGACGCAACGTGTGGTCGTAGTGCGCATGTCATTTGACGAATGTTTTGCTTCCAAAGCTGTTATTGAATCGTTGACCATGGAAAGTCGGTTTTGGAACATTGGAATGAAGCTGGAAATAAAACTTGTGGTCCAGCTACACACACTTCTTATCCTCTTGTGAGTAAATTTGTATTGAAAACCAAAGTTACCAGTTTCATCCAATTTATTTTAAGAAAAATTATATATGTTGTATGCTTTTCATTACTTTTTTTGCCACGTTTTCATTTCTTTAGCTAAGTTTAAGTAAGGTTTGGTTAGAATAAATTAGAAATAAAAAAATTAACTTTGAAAAAAGGTAAAAAGTAGGTACATATGACATTTTATTACTAGTGTAATTACAAAATTTATTGTTAGTTATCATACCAATTATAAATATATTTTGTTAGGAAATCTGTTGAAATTTCATCAATAATATTTGTGTCAATACGTAAATCAATTATTGTACATACTGATAAGCCCCAGGTTCCAGGTTTTTCCCGTTATGTGAAATAACGAATTTATTTCTTTCATTTGCATCGCACTGTATAAATTTCCCATAGTTCTCTGCTTTATACTCGTCTCCATCTTCTCCATATGTTCTATCATACTCTGATAATGTCCAATACTTCCCTGTTTCTGTTCGTCAGGTATTTGATTCCATCTTCATACTTTAAAAATGACCCTTTGTGACATTATGAAGTGTTACTAACATATAGCTAACCTATGACCGAACATAAAAGTATAAGAATAAACTTTACTAAGTAACTAAAAACTGCATTAAGACGCTATTGGAAATCTTATGTCGACTGAGCCCTGTGGAAGGTGATTGCAATTCTTAATAAAATCAAAATCAAATTGAAAATAGAAACAATTCAATAACTAGAAACCTTCATGATATTCTCATATAGTGTCCATTGGTAAAAACTTCCTCAGTTTTCTAAAACATATGTAAATTTTTGCATGTTCAAATTACCATAAGTTCCAACGATGCAAGATACGAAACCACTTTTTATTCCTGCTCCCACTTTAATCTTGCTGTAATAATTCTTAAGAGAACTGAGCGCTTTCTAACCCCTTGTTAACGTTTCACCTGAATTTACATATATTACATACATCTGTGATATTCATAGACAATTCATGCTACAAACTTTTCATTTACATTCAAAGTCTCTAATTAGCGGAATTGGTTGTTATATACTATCTATCTAGGTCACATTGCTATTTATGAAGCTACTTAAAAGCAACAGGACTTGTAATTGTACGAGAAATGAATAGAAATATACATCTTTGGATATAACTTCATATTTCACAAGTTACTGTGTTTTGAATGTAGTAATAGATCAGCAAACCGTGTTGTTTTTCAAATTTGACTTATTAGGAAGGATATATTGTCTATGAAAGAGTCGTGCTATGAAGTAGCCGTTTGTGATTGCAAATTTTAACTGAGTGAAATTATTGTTTCATAGCAACCCTGGTATAGTTCTTCCAATATCAATTGCAGAAGACAGTTATGCGAAGAACAATCAATATTTCATGAATACGTGCGGGATTCATAACAAATTAAGAAATGAAAAATAATTTTTACTCCCCAGTAAACATCTACCAAACCGTCAGTCCACGTGGACTTGATGAATGTATGTCAAAATTCATCATATCCACTGTTTACCAATGAAAACATCGAATCGTAAACATAAATGCATTTTCATTGACCAAAGCTGTGGGTACACAAGTTCTTTGTAAAATTCTTACCAGACAGTCTGCGATAAGCAGTGGGATCGTTTGGTGAGAATCATTTAATTTTTAAATTTCTTTAAATGAATATTGCGTTCTTTAGTACACGTTGGAAGCAAAGACGGTTTCGTGCCCCAAGCTTTATTAATATCTGCTAAAAAATTTAATGAAAAGTTTCTACCTAACATTTCACCACAGTCAGTTATCGATATGGACAATGCATCCTATCACTCGCAGCAACTCCTTAAGATACCAAATAGTAGTAGTAACAAAGCTGAATAACAACAACCATTTCTGGTGTTTTCTGTAATCATTATCATTGATATTTTTACATGCATGAACTTTTAAGCCAGAATGATCCTATGATCGTCATGCTTAATAAAAATAAATTAGCATTGAAAAAGTTTGAGAGTTGCTATAAAATATTCGACTATTTTTGTCCCTTGTGCTCTTTTATAAAGTAACAAATAATGTGAACATCAAGTTAACAGAAAATTGGGAAAAAAGTCTGTAGTTTAGGGTGAAGGTTGCAGCCGGGATGGTTGCAGCCCTCAACTGAATTTCCAGTTGCTGGAGTTGAATTTAATGAGATGGTGTTGTATCAAATGGGTTGCACTCCAACCTGGCAGTTGTAAAAATGCGGAAAAATAAATAGAATGATAAAAGAACAAGTGTGTAGAACAAATTTGAATGAAAAGAAGCATATGCTCCAGCATATTAAAACTGAATTCATATTTTTTTTCAAAACTTAATCAAACATAAATCTTTTCTAATCATTCTGTTTACCAAATAAATAGAAAACACGAATTCATATGAAAATAAAAATCCAAAATTTGCTTTAAACAAAAGGAAGTTGGTTGGAGATAACTGGCATTTTGATCAGATGTGACTACTGTGCCGCAATAGGTGAATAAAGGAATATTCAAAATGTTTCAAAAAAAAAAACGTAACAAGCCGATTAGCATGTTAAAACAAAACTTGGTAAAGAAAAATAACTATAGCCAATCGCCAGCGTTTCTACAAAACATGAAGTACAGTGCTGTGAAACCGTGGCTAGAATACCTTTAATATTAGAATTAAATTCTCTTCCAGTGATAATCCAGTAGCTAGCACTTTGAAGGAAGCCGTAATGGAATGTCTTGGAAATTTTCTTTTCCAAAACCTGGATCCATTAACCAAATCGAACATCTCACACGAAAATTCAAGTTGCACTCATGTACACTTCCCTTAAATTAAGATAATTGAGGAACCAAACTTGAATGAATAAAAAAGAATCAAATAATAATGAAGAAAATGATAACAAAAATATCTATTACATCGCCACGAGACAATAGTCGGAGCAATGTCTTTCATGACGATGTTGATATTAATGTTGGGCAGGCCTTTGAATTTTATCCTCCCTTTTTGTTTTAATGTCTTACAGAGATACAAGGTATTTGATTGGCAGTTATCACACGTATTTTGTCATCTATGCCTTTCTACCTTTTGTTTTATTCCTGATTTCTTCACATTTTGTCTCAACTGTTTATGCCACATTTTCAATACATATTTTTCTTGCTCCATAGTCTTTACCAGCTTTCTTGTATTTCTTTCTGTTTTGATGCATCCGTTCCAAACCAGCTATATTCTATCACTAAATAGTTTCATCTTCAGGTTTTCTCTTTGTGTGTCTCTTATCCTACTTTTTTTGGTTTATTCTCTTCTTTATTGCAGTTATACGTGCTATGCGGTTTTGAATCAATGTCCATGTATTACTACTTTTTCCAAAATTTCTTTCTTCACGTTACTCTTAGAAATTGATATTTCTATTACATTAAATTATTCACCAACTTCTTCTATTGTTTCTCCAATTATTGCACCTAAACATTTATAGTTTTTCACTTTTAATTTATGTAATTTGTACTGAATATTTTATTGATATACTGGTAATCATGCTTTTAATTTGACTTCACATTCATTCTATTTATATAGATATAAATAAATTCGCGTAACTTGAAGTTCCTCAATTTGTTTGCCCTCTCCTTTAATGTATCATTATACGGGATCTATGGTAGTCATGTACGTATTGGCTTAGCGTAGTTAGCGTTTGTGTGTAAGATTATTAGTGAAATTTATTCGATCGGTGTACAAAATACGCCAAGCGATCTTTTATGTTAATTTGACAATATGATGTTAAATTTTTATTTAGAGGCTTATGAGTACTTATTTCGACGATAAGATCTCTCCAGATGGTCACACAAGAAACCGAGTTGATCATGTATCAGTTGAAAGAAAGCATACGAGATTTAAAATGGATCTCAGAACTTACAGAGGGGCAGATAACGCCTCGGACTGCATATTGTTGGTGACAAAACTAAACGAAAAAACGCACAAAAACGAACAAAGGACATAAGATCTGCAGACATATAAAGTAAACATCTTGAAGAATGAACTTGTAGCTGAAAAATTTCAAAATATTATGACCACAACTTTAGAGAATAAGCAAACAAGAGAAGAGGTCAAAATGGAATGAGGAAAAATAGCTGATAGACCACAACGTCAAGCAACAGATAAGTTAGTAGCCACTCGAAGTATATTCAAGAGATTTGTGGAAAATTGCAGGATAATTTACTGCAATGTTAATTTAATTTCTATTGATGATGTGCTAATTCCGTATCGGATTCGTTATAGCTCTATACAAAACATTCTCAATAAGCTGGTTAGATACAGCCTTCAAATTTTTGCACTTTCTGATTCTGAGATGTTTTATACAGCAAATTTTGAAATTTACTGCGAAAAACAATCCTATTCAGTATCCAATACTCCAACTGAAATTGTTCACAGATTAATACAATCCCTCAAAGGACAGAAATTTGACAACAAATAATTGGTGCACTAGTTACGCTTTGACAACGCAATAAAGAAAAGATTAATTCACGGTAGGGTAATTTAAAAAGAAAAACAAAAAAAAACTGCTAGTTGAATTTTTGCTAAGCAAAGCAAGACCAATAAACTCATCCATATTTACATCTCAAGATGATAAACTCTTGTGTCCTATTGCCAGAAACTGTTCTACTTTTATCCACTATGCATTCCGATGGAAAGGTTGATGAGGAAAGCCAGAAACCTGACCTTATATTATTTTATAACTATACGAAAAGGGGGATGACTACTTTTGATCCAAAGTGTTCAAATTATTTTCTACAAAAAATAACTAGGAGATGACCACAGTAATTTTCTTTCAACTTCTCAAGATTGGCGGAATTTTTCCTGAAAATTCTGATAGTAGGATAAAGTACAGATAAAAAACTCTCCAATAGACATAAAGTATTTTTTGTCTAGGTATAGACCTACCGATAAAGAAGCAAAGGAACAGGCTGCAGTTCAACTACGAAGAAGGTGTGTTTTGTATGGTCGGGAAAAGAACAGAACCACAACCATTCAATGCTCTACATGCAAACAAATTTCGTGTAAAAACCATTTTCAAACAACATATATTTCTTTCACTTACGTTGAACAACCAATGGAAGTAGACCAAGAGGAAAGGGGTTGTTATATTTAGAAATTTAAGTTAAGTTGTTTCTGAAAATTTTCCAAGAAAATTATTTTTTGTTGGTTCGGAAAGGACTTTGTACATGAACAAGAAAATTTTGGGTCAAATATCTTTTGATTCAACAATCAGACACGATCGATTAAACGAAAACTTTGATTTTGGTTTACTGTATGAAAGAGTAGCGCCCCTTTCGTCTGCAGCTAATTCAACATTATTTTAACCAGGCGCAGTGTAATTATAAAACTTGTTCAATGATAAATATTTGTTTTTTTTTTTCATCACAACGCTGTTTTCCTGATATCCATATATTTTTTCTATAATTCACATAATAAAATTAGTTTCCTTCTAATATGAAGAAATAATAAAATGTGCAATAGTTGGTTGGGTTAGATCAGTTATAATGATGTTTTCTTTCTCACATTTTTGTAAATATCTAATAGTATGTCCTGGCAAAATTGCTTCACATCGCATATTGAGTACTGGATGTATCATTTTCCTATTTCTAAATGCTTTTTATAAACCGCGGAATCCGCTTGACGTATGTTTTATATTATAGCATGCGGTTTTTTACTTCGTTCTTTTGAATTATTTTTGGAAGGTTCATTTAATTATTTGTTTTGTTCCTTTATTTCCTAGAAGTTTTCCGAATTCTTCTGAGATAAACATATGGAATTTCTGTAGCGCAGTTTAATTAGTTTATAATAAATACTCGTAGCGAAAAGACCGAAATAGAGTGTGATCGAGGAATTTGAATAAATTATTTGAGTAAGTTAAGTGATAGTGATAAGTGAATTATTATAACAGCGGGAACCGTTTTGTTTCTATGGATGTTAAAACTAATCTATATGTCAAATTCATTTGAAATTCATACATATGAAAAAATTGACATCTCCACTCTAGAGCCGCTCCTGCTTGGATATAGTGGAAGTCTGAAATTCGGTGAAGGCGCCGCCCTCGATGAAATACCTGGAATTCGTTTTTATAGCAAGCGGTTCACTTACATATTTTTTGAATTATTTCATTTGAATTTCTCGGAAGGTCTATTTATTTATTTGTTTCGTTTCTCTACTTTTCTAGAACTTTTGGAAATCCTTTTAGTTTTAGTTTAGTTTAGTTTTAGTTTATTTCAGTTTATAATAAATAGTCGTAGTGAACAGTCCGAAATAGTGATGAGTGAGAGATAGTGTTTTTTTTATATATTTTATTTTCTTCAACATCGTTATTCTATCTAAAAAGCAATCCTCCTTCAAAATTGACACAAGTTGTGCTTCCCTAACTTAATAAAGATGTACATTTTCGAAAATTTATTATGTTTTCGGGACTGAGGAAGTAGAAAACATATAAATCGACGAGTTATGATTCGAACAATAAATTAATCTCTTATTTTTCTCAAGAAGTCTTGAAGTTAAGAACTAAAGTTGACGCTAAACTGCAGTTGATTGTTGTGTTTGTTAGACATAGGGGTAATATATTTTTCCTAGTATGACATAGAAGGAAAGTCATATTCCTTGAAAAATCACATCACATAAAAAATGTGACGGAATATATAATTATAATATGTACAAAAGAACTATGTTGTCGGGTTGAATCGTGTTGAAGTTTTGAGAATTATCAACGTTTCGGCTACTACTTTGAAACCATGATGAAGGAAGATAGGGGGGGATAGGGTCATTATTCGTTTATTTGTATAAAGTGATCCAATTCTGTGGTCTCAATAATCCTACTCCACGCATCTAATCTTGCTTTTTCTCGATTGATTCCAATGCTTCAATCTGCCTACTCCTTGGAATTTCACCGAGGAAATAAAAAGCATCGAGAATACCGACACTAACTCAATCACTGCTGGTCTTGAGCTAACTGGTGAGCTAGTTGTCGGGACTTAGTGTTTGTAGGGAGCCTATTGGCAAGTTCTGGGTTTTTGGCGCTGGTGGGAAGTATAACGAGATGGATTGTGATACGAGGTTATCAATCACAGAAGTAAGTTAAGCCGGATAATGATGAGATTGAGCGTTGAAGGAACGAGTTGATTTGCAATAGATGAAGTGTTGTTGATCATGACGTTAAGTCAGAGTTAATTCTTGCCCCAAGTTCATCGTGAACTGTTTACAAAGGTGTCAAATGACAAAAGTGTTATCAACATATCGTAGCCAACAGCTTGGTCGTAGAGGGAAGAAGGATTGTGTTTTATTTTCAAAATGATACATGAAAATGCTGGCAATGACAGCAGAGAGTGGGGGCACCTTTGAGTTTCTGGTACAAATTGCCTCAGAATATGAACTACATGTTGGACAAACAAAATAGACAAATTTTCATCGATAGGGATGTTGGTAAATGAGGAAATAATATCAAAACCGTCAAGAATATCTGTGGGGAAATATACATACCTTTAAGTAGGTTAACGAAATGGTGAGAGTTTTGGACATAAGAATTTGGATTGTTGAGCAATTGGCTGAGTTTGATGACGCAATTGAATGCATGAACAATGTGACGTAGTGGAAGATCAGACCGTATATACGAGGAATGCGGGATGATTTTTCTCGAAGTATGAGTTTGGATTATCAGTTAGCTCAAGACTGTATTAGTCTAAAGTATTAGTGTCAATTAAACTATCGATGCTTTTCATTTCTGCGGTGAAATTCCACGGAGTAGGCAGATTGAGATCACGGAGTCGGATCACTTCTTACCAATGAACGTATTACCACAATATCCCTATCCCTTCTCTTGATAATGGCTCCAAAATGGGAGCCGAAACGTCGAGAATTTTCAAAATTTCAGCGCAGTTCACGCCGTTCACGCCGTATTTAATGTATATTCAGATAATATAATATCACACAAATATCATTTTGGCTTAAAAATAATCCTAATAAATTATTAATATCTTACTTATACTCACTTATGTCAGTCTGTGGTAGATTATAGTATTCTGCCACAGAATAAAGATGTCTTTTAAGCAGAAATTCCTTTGTCAATCTCCGGAATTCATTAAATGTATTTGCCATCTTTAATTCTGAAGGTAGCTAATTGAATAATTTTTGGAGAGAGTAAAAATCTAACGAATAAATGTAACAAATAGCCCTTTTTTGTAATTCGGAGATAAATTCGGTGAAAGAGGTGCAAAAAACAATACTTCCACAACGGAGAAAAGCAGTACGAGAATCGAGCTGTTTAGACACTAAATTCACTACTATACACTATATATTAGACACATTCAATATATTCAATGATAAAACAAACTATAATTTTTTCGGCAAACTTTCTACATGCACAGAACATTGAAGGGCACAGCCAATATATAGAAAAAGGAACTGTATTAAGTCATTGTTGAGTTTTAGAGGTTTGAAAACTACTTTGTAGGATAAAACTGAAGTTTTCTCAGTATTTAAATAAAGACGGTTCGCGTCAGACCAGAACTTAGTAATGAGACCCATGTGAATCTGGTATATCTGGATAATTCCAGGTTATACTGGTGTTATCCGCAAATAAAGTGAATTCACTATTGATTTGTAAGTCTGTGACATCATCAATGAATACTAAAAATAGAATTTAACCTAAAACAGAAGCTACACACAACAACCAGTTGTTTTCTACATTCAAGATACAAACCATTTTAATGGATCAACTAGGATGTCATAATACTCTATTCTAATAATCAGAATTTTATAAGCAACACAATCGAAGGCGTTAGCGAAATCACGAAAAATCGAACCCGTGTAAAATTTACTATTAAGTGAAGTATATATTTCTTTAAAAACAGAATACACAGCGTCATCAGTACTTTTGTTAGGTAGGAGACCAAATTATTTAGCTTTCAGAATTTTATTTTCAAAAATGGAAGGCTACAGATGGATTTTAATCGGTCTTTCAATTATCTCCGATAAGATTGGTAATAATGCAATAGGACGATAGGTACTGGTGGTGTTATTCTTCTGACCCACCTCGTGCAGGGGAACAGTTATAGCTGCTCTCACACAACTAGGGAAAAGCCTCTTTTCTAAGGATTCGTTGATTAGAGAATATGAAACGTTGATCATCAATTCTAGAAAATTCAGAAATACCTTAGCTGATAACCCATCGATGCCACATTAGAAGATACGAGGAAAGAAGGAGCATCACGACTTGGAGATATTTTGGAGCTAATATTCTTACTAATGTTCAAAGGTTAATTGTTAAGTTCGTTTGGTCGAGGTCAATAGTGCCGATGATCGCGTTTTGTTTCTCAAATCATTGATAACAGACCAAATTTCACTCGCGCCATCAGTGGCAATTTCCTCAACCCACGAAACCTAAAATCGGCGGTTTTTAAATTGAGAAGTCCAGTATAGTGTTCGGAGGTTCTAAATTAAGTTCGGACGGACTAGCGCATCAATTTGTGCTTTATAGTTTTGAAGTATTATATCAATTTTTAAGGTGTACTGTTCTGCCTGCATGAAATGGTGAAAATAATTTTTGTATTATTTTTCTGAGAATTTCAGAAACAAGTGAGAAAAAGTTATTTGTACAGGGTGTTTCAGATTTGTTTTTCTATCTATATTTTAATGTCGATTGATAACAGGTATATATCGATATATTTTGAAAATATTTTATAATACATGTAATATGTCTTGTCTATGCTTTGAATAAGATTGTTCAAGAGATTAAGAAACATTTTTCTGTGAATAATTTATGAAGATTACCGAGCACTAAGCCTATTATCATAAGATGGATCACTTGTTTGGAAGTAGCTATTTTCATTGCAAGAATAGAGAAAGAATAGAATTCTGTGTTTACTAAATGATTTAATTTCAAAATCGTCTGACGAATAATCTCAATCACTCACTGATGTTAACTAATAGAGGTATGTAATTTGCCATTTACCCGGAGTGTAAAAATAATTAAACAATCTGTTGCAGCTTTTCAAAATGTCACAGGCAAAACGGAAGGCATAATTTTTCAAAAATTCAAGAATGTGATTGAAAAAAATTGTGAATTTCAATTTCTTAACTAATATTTTAGAGGGATAATTTAGTGAATAATTGATTATATAAATTATAAAAACGTGGTGGCGTCAGTTGATTTGAAAGGAAGTTTTGCTTTCCATTTATAAATTTTTATTTTCAGACAATTTTTTTTATTTGAAAACTTCGAAAAACATTTAGTGGTTTACTGTTTTTATAACTAAGGACAATTTGCGTATTAAATTATTTTAATTGAAAGTCAGTTTATTTAAAAGTGAATTAACAAATTGTGGTTTTTCCATTTGGACTTCCTTAACGATAATACTGATCAATTTATCGTTTTTTACTTATGAGAAAACGTTTTCTGTATTTTTTCAAGCGTGAGGCTATAGATCGTTTTGATGTTACCTATATTAACCACTTACTATGTTTAATCTCTATGATATAGGACTGATTTGCAGATTTTCCAATTTTACTTCTAACTTTGGTCTTAAATAAATAAGATCTCGATGCACTAGAACCATTAAAATTCCTCACCTCTCTCATCTTTAAAGGCTTATGTATTTATATATCCAAAGCAAAGAATACACATTATTTTTAGTTATCACACTGTAAAATAGGTTTCTACTCATATATGTTTACTGACGAAATTTATGTAGTAATTTTTTTTGTTGCACTTTTGTTGGCTTTCCAGTTTTCTTCAAGAATCACGAAAGCATAAATAAATGAACAAAAAGATTGAATGAATTTCTTACTACAACGACGTAGCATCGATTGGTAAATGTTTATCCAAGAATCCAATCCAATTAGATCGCAACAATATACCCCAAATGAAATTACCCAATGGCGATTACTCTAACATTTTTCAATATAAGGGTGGGACTCAGTCATGTGGAATAAGCCTACATGTGAAAGAATGCAGGGCTGAATGTAATGGATAGTGAAGGAATGAATGAAAGTAGAAATGTTTGAGATATACGAAATTACAGAAACAATTTTTAGAGAAAATGAACTTCGTTCTTAGTCATCCCCAAAATACGCAATGAAAATATAGTTATGGATGATTTCCTGCTCATTGAAACTGTTAAGAAAAAAGTGGGAAACGATAATTTTCTAGTACATATTCTAATGGTGGATCCATTACTTCCGGAGTTGCTTCCATCTGCTCTGTCATGATATTCTCAATATTAAAAATGGCGTTCAAACTTACATATTCTATTGAATTTTGTGATTTTAGGAGCCGGAATACATATGGTGCTAAATCTACCAAGAAAGAAATTTAAATTATAACAATTCAAAAACTACAACCTCACGTAGAAAATGCGATTTGAGGCATTACATGATGCCTCTTTGCTTCAAAATAATTTCACAAATGATCCATTTGAGTTCTAGTGTCACATTCATATATTCAACTTTCCTGTATAGTAACAATTTTGGCAATGGAATCTGAATCTACGTGGAAGCGATCTTTCAATTCCATGCTATTAATTTTAGTTGTTGTTCAGTCACTATATTTACATAGTATTTGTTGAAATTTTCCATTTCCTGCGTAACCATATGGGATTTAATGTAATTAAGTAAGCTCTCTAATAGTCAATTACCTCATCTTAAGCTGACTCATTCCCGCTTTTTGCTTATACGATTTGTAAATCGATTTGAAAGTTAGTACATTATCGCTACAACAGTTTTGAAACGAGAGCTTGTTCAGCACTTTTTCTCAACGTTGTTAATGACGCAATTTTATTGAGAGACACTTGCAAACACGATGCCACACAGAGACAGTTATAGCACATCGACAAGCTGAAAGCGAATCAACTTGTCACTGTTTGTCTTAACAGATGGATGGACAACTTATTTGGAATAGAAAAAATCTCTTACGATATTTGTTGGTTATTTATCATATGACATATCATATTAGATATATACTCCTGTTATGATTAATTGACCAAATTAATCGGATGCCAATAAGACACTCTAATTGGTATTTTTCCAAGGTACAGGTATGTGGATGATATTTTCGCCATATTCATTACGAAGAAGGCAAACATGGAAGAATTCATTTTGGACCTTTATTCAAAATATCCATCTATTAAGTTCACTTATGAAATGGAAAAATATGGACAGTTACCATTTTTAGATACTTTAGTGATTAGGAATAATAGTATGCTAGAATCCAACATAAGATGGCCAGTCTCAATTTCCTGGCACATCGGTTAATTCAATTTCCACTTACCATCAAGAAATACAATGAAGAAAAGACCTTTATTGAAGATGTAGTTGTAATCAAGAGTAAAGAAAATTTTCTCTGATACCTTTCAATCCTATTTATACAAAAGGATTGGAAGGGATATTTAGCAGAATAGGTTTTAAATTGGTTTATAAATCTAACAATACATTAAAACAGTTCTTGGCAATCCTAAGGAAAGAATACCAAATTTGGGAAAGAGTGGTATATATGAAATTAGTTGTGTGGTTTTTGTGGCGGAAAGTATATTTATCAGACTAAGAAATCCGTTATTGTCTGGTTTAAAGAGCACATAGCTCATTTAGAATATTGACGGACCGGAAAATCAGGTATTGTCAGTCACAATCATGGCATAAATATTTATAATATAAAATTGTTAAAAAATGTCTCCAATAATAAATTGTTGGATGCATTTAAAAGCATACAATATTTTTATTATCAATATTCCAAAGAATAATGGATAAGATTCCTTGAAGCCTTCAAGAATGAATATGTCTTGCAGGAGATGATAACCCACTTGACTTCACTGCAAACTCATTTAGTAAACATGAATTTCATTATACAGAGTTATATTAAGTAATACACAAAATTAATTCCAATATTCACTATCAGTCACAATCATCACATAAATATTAATAATGTCAAATTTTTAAAAAAATTATTCAATAATAAATTGTTGTATGCATTCGAAAGTATTCAAATTGATAGATGTAAGAGTAGCTTAAATAGGGCCAATTTCCTTACATCCCACTCTATAGTTCAGTGGTCAAGGAATGAATATGATGATTCTTGCCAAGGAGGTTTTCCCGCTGGAAATAATTCTCGCGGGAGAAGGTTTATTAGTGGGAAGATTTATTATAAAACAGGTAATTCAAGTGATTAGATTTAAATTTACCTCCAGTCTCTAAAGACGATAACTTGGTTATCGAAACGCGCGTCGGACAGTGTAATCGTGAGTGTTGGTGTAGTCGCGGAATAATGATATAAACAGTGTATTTAGTATGAATATGGCCAGCGGTTTCAGAAATTCCAGCACTGTCCATCATATATAATTGATCGGAAAATACTTTACAAAACAAGCATACCATATGATTATTATCAATATTCCGAGGAGTAATGCACAAATTAAATCCAATGTTCATTTAAAAAAAATGAATTCAAAACACATCCATTAACAAAAAATTGTCAATCGACTGATTGACACTGTTATTCTTCAATATATTGTTCTTCCTTTTTAAAATAATTCACAATAATAAGAAAAACAAGCTTTATCAAATAATGTAAAATAACCTATGTAGAAAAAACTATTGATGACGTTATAACATGAGAAATTTCACGTTTCATCCCTCTGTCTCATATCAAAAAACGCGGCTTTGACGTGCTTTCAAATGAACATTGTACTTTTTATTGTGCATTACTTAATCATAAAAATATATTGTACTTATATTGAGGACTATTACCAAAAATATATGTTGACAAATAGGAGTTTGTATAAGTATTTATTAGAAAGACTTTCTTACCAATTGTGAATATTCGTGAGAAAATTTTTTTATAACAAGTTTTTATCAACAATCAGGATATGAATGAAAATATACAGGGTGTCGAGCATATGAGCCTACATAGAGCAGTGTGTAGGGATCGCAAAGTACGACGATTGTTTTTCGAGCCCGTCTTTCTACACTATAAAATGTTTCACTGTGAGGAACTACGCCATTAAGTTGGAATGATTGTCAACACAAAACATAATTCTTTGAAGATATAATTGAAAAGCTGATTCTATGAAAATAGTCCGGGAGCCAGCAACAGAAATGTACGAGCAAGTTCCTCTTGAGAGATAATTAGTAGAATGCATTAGAAAGTTGTATAATAAAGCCCAGTGAACGTCAGCTGTGGCTCGGTGGGTGGGATGAGATGAGAAAAAAAAAGAAATTTAGTCATTTCCTCCCAACTAAAAATATGTGAAACTGTAACTATCCCAATGTCTCGATGAAACAAAATGATCAACTGACTATACTATAGTGTATTATAAGTCAGTTGGCGCCTCGAACATGAAAAAAAAAATATTTTCATTGATTTCCTCTCAAATACAAATTTCAATGTAGATGTGGATGAATATATAAGTCAGCTGGCTATATCTCGGTGGAAAAAACGTCAGCTGATACTTAAGTTATTACGTAGGAGTTAAGCGGAAGCATCTATCGCATCAGCTGACCAGGTTTCCCTCGAATCACTGCTAGCTAATTTTTTTTATATATCACAGCAGTGTATTAACAATCAGCTTACAAATCTTCAGCTGGGAGGAATGACTGAATTTCTTTTTTTTTGTCGTGCGTGGGAGGCTACTGCCGCTTATACCACCCACCGAACTGCAGCTGACGTTCACTAGACCTTATTACATAACTCTCTGATGCATATCACCAATTATATTTTGAAAGGAAATCATTAACCAAATTTTCACCTGGCTCCCGGACTAGTGCCTTCATAACTGTGGAAATTGCGTTAAAAAGTATGTTAATGTAAAGATAAAATTACTGAACACCTCTGCTTATTTCTTCTTCACGGTCCTTAACTAGACTATGTCTTATATGAATGAATGAAAACAAGAGAAAATTCTCAGTGACGTTTTCTGATATACCAAGATTGAGTTTATTTTTATTTTCAAATTTACTGTTAAACAGTAAACCCTAGAAGACTTGGTTAAAAAAAAATAAGTTAAAGTAGAAATGGTATATTGTGTAGTATTTTATCTATACTAAGTTAATTCACTGTAATCATTGGGAATATTGAAGATTTTATCAGTGTAATGGACAAGTAAAATATATTATAGTGACGCCGCAGTTCATTTGTTCCCAGTTCAGATGAGGTCAAATGGACCAACGTAAGAGAAGCAATGCTACCTACAATTCATTCATTTCATGGCGTTTCTCCCTTTCCTGCTGACGACAATCATTTATTATATATGTTCTGTTTTAACTTTCAAGTTATGTGTAATTTGCTGAATTAGGCGAATATATATCTTCAGCAAGATGTATAGTGACAATAAATCGATGTTTATTATATGGAATATTTTGGTTATTTTTGGAGAGTTGAAACAGAACACTATAATCAAAATCTTCGTTTTTCTAATTTATTTGTACGATTTCTTTTCGTGGAGATCATAAGATTACATTACATTGATGTTATCTGTGGGGTTAATTAATATTACCCCTTCCTTAGATGGAACTATCTCCTGGAACTCATGGATAGCCGAAAGCGAATGTTTAAATCCGCATACGAACCCACTCCTGCATTAATATAATGTTTTTCATATTTTATTTACACGGTTTCTATTCGTGGGTGAATTAAAAGACACTAACTCTTGCGTTCATGATTTATTTAAACACTATACACTACAAACTCATAATAATTCACTTACCCCTATCACTTGATCAACTTCAATAATTTATTTTAATTCATCGATTACTCTCTATTTTGGTCTGTTTACTACGACTATTGATTATAAACTGAACCAAATTGCGCTACAGAAGCTTCTTTTATATATCCCAAACGAATCCCAAAAGTTCTAAAAAATGAAGAATCGAAACAAATGAATAAATTGACCTTCACTGAAATTATTTGAAAGAAACAATGTAAATAATCCGCTTGCTATGAAAACTTATATAAAAAGGGAAATCAAACGAATTCCGTGTATTTCATCCAAGGCGAATCACTGAATTTTAGAATTCCACTATATCCATACAGGACCGGCTCCAGAGCGGAGATGAGTTAGTGAAAATATAGTAATCTATCACCATATTTAGAATTTTGAAGTAGTCATTTTTTAGAGGCTGGCCACATTCACGCTACGTTTATTTTTTTCTTATTTTCCTCTGTATCTTATTTCATATGTATAAGTTTTACGTGAATTTAACATATAGATTAGTTTTAATAACCATAGAAAGAAAACGGTTCACGTTGCGTTGTTTGGTGAATATGGAGTAAAAATAATCTCAAGTCTAAATTAAACATGATTTTTTATAGGGCAAAGCAATTAAAAAAACAAAGAAATAAAAATTATCCTAGAAGTGCTTCATCTCATTGCATGTTTTATAAGTAGTTTTCTTAACAAAAGTAACCTTTTGGACATGGATGATGCTGAGCGTCCGGAAACGATCAATTAATGTATTACACAATATTTTTCATGAACAGTTAGATGTTAAAATGACTATACCCTAGAAAGAAAAATACAGTCGAAAGGTTGAACTTGACCGAAAAAAGTGTGTTTTATGTCCAATAAGTTAATGATTATAGTATTATGGGACTACTAAAGTGTAATCTTTATTAATTATGGTGAGCAGATACTAATTAAAAAGTCCTATTCCTTGTAGCTCTTCCCATTAATGTCTATCTTATCTCAAATTCAAGCGACAAATAAAAATATATAATATAAAAAAATAAAGAGGATTTGTTGTACAACTTTTATTTGATATTTGTGAGTTTCCCGAGGAAACGAGGCTGAATTTGAAGGAATGAGGTTTTTTAAAAGTAACTGATAGCTCAGGAACCGACGCTGTGTTGAAATTGATCAAAAAGAAAACAGAAATACACGAGTTAATATTTGGAACTTGTTTCTTTAGACCTCTCTCTTTAGAAGTTAAAACAAAGTAATCTAATGCAAGTTGTGTGATGTTGCGAGGGAACAGTAGCTGTATTTAATCGGTACTTGAAAGAACGTGTTCTGGTTTTTATGCTCAAGATTTTACCTAAAGTTTTCAATTATTGTGGCCTTGAATATAGGTCTATTTGTTACTATATATATATATATATATATATATATATATATATATATATATATATATATATATATATATATATATATATATATATATATATATATATGTTCAGTTGACTTTATGATCGCTTTGAAAAATATAACAATATAACAACAATGATATTCCAAAAGAAAACTGTCCATGTTTGAATTCAAGTTGTGTTAATTTGGGGTTGGTCGGAATAATATATATATATATATATATATATATATATATATATATATATATATATATATATATATATATATATATATGTATACATGTACAATGTTAAGAATAACGGTAAAATTCCAAAATAATATCAAAATAGTTACTCTGAATAACGTGACGATTTTGAATTTTAATGTACTACTCATGGAATCATCAAGAATTTTAACCAAAGTAAGGTTAAAAGTAATCATTGTAAGAAATTACAAGAATTAATTCACCAATAACTAGTAGTTTTAATTGGATACATTCATTATTTTTAGAAATATTTTCATTTTTCTTGGAATTTTCAATTCAAATTTAAACAAAGTGAAAAAGTTTACGAGTGCTTAGTGGTTTACTCGTGTAACGTGTGAATTATATATATAATGTATTGCTGCATAACCCTTATTTATTGAAAATATATCTGGCTTATGCTCAAAGCTTTTATGTTTTTTATTTAACTAAATTTATGTAAATATACCAAATAAAGTCGTACGCACATAAAAGTTTATTTACCGTTAGATTAAACCAAGAAAATATGAGTTGAGTTGAATTTCACTCATAAGTAATGTCTTCAATGTGATTGTTGACGTTTACTGGCACGGCATGGGCGTAGAGAAAAGAATTTAATATCAATAAATAATATTTTAATTCAATAAATAAGTATTTCCATTGAAATTATCTGTAAAATATTGTATATATATATATATCAGCTATACATCCCCATAATATTCACTTACAATAAAAATCAGACAGACAGATTTTTTACGTTGTGTTTGTTGGCGATATTTAGTTTGAAATCATATTAATTTAATATTGTTATGAATATTCAGGTAAATTGATGAATTATTACTAAACTTTAAATTAATATCAGTATTATTTACTATTGAAAAGTAGTGAGTTTAGGATAGAATTACAAAATAAAAAGACATATCAAATGAAATTTGAAACTATGAATAGAATACATAAAAATAGAGATCATATACATTTTTAGGTTACCCTGTATACGGGTGTTTGTCCAGAATAGGTTTGAATACTAGAATATCAATTGATATATAAAAACGTAGCCACTTTTCAAATATCGGCATATTTTCCAAGTATGAGACGTGTCGTTCGGATTTTTTTGGATAAATTACATAATAACGGAGATACCGACCATTGCGTTATTTCATTCAATTTATTGAAAGAGCGTCCAGAGCAGAATAAAATTGATTCAAGCCCTGCTGACTGCTTTTTTTGAGTTGTTGATATTTTCATTGTGAATTGTAATTCCAAGAGAATTCCAAGTAATGTGGATTTGTGAAATTTATAGGATGTTGTCATCAAGAAGTGAAATATTCGAATTTCTGGTTGAATTTACATATGCAAAAACAAAAAAAGATCCTTCGTAATTCTTGGTATTGTTGTCTTCATGCGGTCTAGATGATAGATTCCAAACCTTCTTCCTTCTCGGTTAAGTACTATAAAACTTTACTTTAGCGATAGCACTAATGAGTATCTAGAGTCTATCCTAGAAAAAAATTCCTCTGAATAAAAAAACAAACGTTTTGAAAGAAAACATGTTTTATGCTGGCTCTTACTACACCCATACTAACTTCTTTGGTATGTAGGAGAAAATTTGACGAATCTACACAATTTTTAATGAGGGTTGAAATAGTATATTACAAACCAAGGTGGGAAGAATTTCATTACTGTTGAGAGATTAGATATAGTTAACCAAGACGCGAAGTGTCGAAGTTAGCTATGAATTCGATATTAAGTTGGTGAATAATAAATTGAGAATAATGTCCTCCGATGAAGAATTGATGTACCCCTCCAGAAATACGACAGGCGGTTATATCAGAAGTAGTGCGAGGAAAAAAAGTGAAAAATACCAGTTCCAAAAGTATACTATTAGCATATTTAGAAGACCAAAGAAGCCGTCCACTTCATGGGCAATGTACAGTATGATTCGGACGATTCTACAAATTGAAGAAAAAACTAATATTTCGAAACATGGGCAACTGTTGGCCTTCCTAAAACGGAAAAATGTGGACTTCATTTCAATAAGTAGTTTGTTGTATTTTAGTTCATTGTTGGTTTTCATTGTTTACCATTAAATGGGTATTTATAATATTTGTCAATGTGTTATATTTTCAAATATAAAAAATGTTAACGATAAGAATATTTTAGAGGGCGGGAAGTGAGGGCGAGAAATGAGGGCGATTAGTTGAGGTGTGTAATATGACAATTTATAGCCTTCAATGCCGTTAGTAATGACAGCAATTCATATATTGTTGTGAATAAAAAATTTTAGTTTATGTATTACCAGGACACTATCCACAACCTCGTCTAATATTCTAAACACAATTCTATATCACCCAACTCTAGATACTTATTCAAGAATATGTGCTAACATTACTTAGGCTCGTGAATCAATTTAGAAAAAGGTCACACTACTTCATTATATTTATCAGTTCCAAAATAAAAACAGATCAGAAAACTACATGAAGTTTCCATTCCAATGCTACAATACAGGGCATATAAAGCCTCGCTCAGATTCACTGAGGTCAAGATTTTCACCGATAGATTCAAGACACTTCGGAATATGTGAGAAGAGATGTCTCACCTCAAATTTTTCTAGCATATACTAAGTAGAAGTAATGGTTATTAATGAATTCTTTGAAATACTTTTTCGAGTAAATATAATTATTTTCTGTGAAAGTCAGGCTGCACTTGAAGCGATAGATTATTATAAAGATAATTCAGAATGATGAGGTGATCAAGATTTCAGGAGTTTCCTTTCCTCACTTCCAGTTCATGCTAGAATCGAGGGTAACGATGTAGTAGATCACCTTGTCAGACAATGTACGACCTCTAATATTCTTCTACGTGGGGTATGCCCATATCAACCTATGGGCTAAAATGTAGGAAAAGCTTTGCACATGAGCGATGGGAGAATATTGCAGCAAGTGGCACTGCGAAACTCATTTGGCATTCCTACAATATGAAACGTACCACCCTGATGGACATTGTCTATTGAGAACTCAGGCTTATCGGTTAGCTTTCATCTCAAACAACTGTAAAAGTTATAAAATCTAGTGAAAAGATGAAACAGACAATACTTCCTATATGAGTGCCCGGCAATGAGTAAAATGAAATGACACTCTCGATCATCTTCTCTATATTGGACTTGTGGAAATCTCTTATCTAGAAATATCAAGTTCATCAACCTTTTCGATAGGTACAGGAAGAGGTCACTACAGATCTATAGAGATATTTTGGTGGTATCATAATAGGCCCATCTTCACCTAAATGTAGTGGCTTATTGAGAGCCCGCCACTTTTATCTAGCCTATCCTAAAGAGTGGTGTGTTTGACTTGACGATGTGCTGAATATTTATTTTCAAATCATTAGTTACACAGACATTTTTAGTGGAATTTTTCAAAGAAAAATTAGAGTATTACGGTAGGCATGACTAGAAGAAAAATGGGGGGCACATCATTTTTCCCATGTTTTGAGACCTCCTTAACACGATTATGATGGTTTTTCGAATGTCTATAGTTTTTAAGCTACAATTCTTATTTTCGTCTCTCAAGCAATTGCTATGGGTTCGATTTGGTTCAAAATTAGCATACATGGCTTTTTTGGCGGCGGATTGATGTTATTAGAGTTTGGTTGAAAACAAATGAATATTTCGAGGGGTCGCAGTGCAAAAAAAGTGGTTTTTGACCTTTGCTCACCTCTGCAGGTCAAACGAAAAGCGACTGAAAAATGAAATTTCACATGTAGGTTCAATTAGTTGCGAGATGATTTCCTGTCTAAGGTCGAAACTTTCCATCTCCACCCCTCTCCATTTTATGGTCATTTTTGTTATATTCTCTTATTTTTTGGCTAGAAAAAGTTTAACTAAAGGGTTCGAACTTCGCATGCAAGTAGGGGTGATGTTGAAGAATTGTCTTTCTCAAGTTCAAAGTTTTCTTCTTCATTTCTTCTAGCACAACACGCCCGAAATCATTTTGATCGTTGTAATTGTTGAACTGGACCGCCTCCTATTTAATGAATAATACGAGTATGATCGTTGCTAGGGTGATTTTTTTTACTTCCCATTTTAGAAATTTCTTGTCATTATGACAATTTTTTCTTTGTTGTCAATTGGAATTGAACAAGAGGGTTCGAGACCACCGGGTCTATTGAAATTATGAATTTTCATTCGAGAGAGAGAGTTAACTTGTGAAATGAAAAGTTATTGAGGAATAGCAAATTTTTCATATAAAGAAATAAGATTGAGAATTGATATCATTTCCAAGAATTCCAAAGATTTGTTTGTGTATTAGTTAAATTCTTCATTCGACGAAAAATTCGACTTTCGTGATGGAGCTCTGCTACTCACGGCTTTTTTTAATAATCACTGAACGATAAATACAAATTTTCTAGAATTTTCAAATTCAACTTCCTGTACGTGACATCGTATCCACCGTTTATAACCCAATAACTTTGTAGATGCAGGAGATGATGCTGCTTGAACAATTAAAAAAATTCGGTGGCATTCAACTTTGATGTAAAATATTCATCGGAACTCAATAGAATTATAACAAAATTGTACATTTAATGTATTTTTTTCTTATTTTTTAAATTATTTCTTATTTTTTAAATAAATCGTTGAAAAAATACACTGTTCAACATGTTAATTGCGAAAACTACTATTATATTTCATCTCCATTCAAGCAATTCTTTCCTATCAAATAGACTAGCTGTTTTCACATTTGAATCATATATCCAGAAATATATAAGTTTTACAAGTTCTAAAATGATTGAAAATGATTGAATCTATCTAACTTGAGACGTTAATCATCATTTCCCTCTTCAATTTCAGCTACCTAACCTATGATTTGTTAATAGTGTACATTTTCTTAATCGTTATTAACTACTATCTACTATGCTTTCCTTCCATTGTCATATTCATCGATTAAATTGGTTGTTTTAGAAAAGCAGTATAAAGTCGATTTCATGATTGGATCGGATTTGTATATATTTAGAAAAGAAAAGGGGAACTAAAATGACGTCAAAAAGGTTGCACGGATATTTCGAGGACTTTCTATGTAGATTCGATTTTGTTTACAGGAGATAATAAAAACATTACACATAGATATTTTGAAAAATATGAATTCTAGGTAATCTTGTCAAACAACTTTACAGTTATATTTGAACAAGAACCAGTTAATAGGTAGGTACCTCAAATTATAGAAGTAATCATGTCCATCCATAGCCGAACAGGCAACTTCGAATTTTTTTTTATATTTCATTTTTATATACGTTGAATAAAATATTGTCATCATACATTTAATGTTTTTTTAATCTTTCCATATGGAACTCTGCTGCAGGTGTGAGCGCGAGACAACTAATCAAGCTGGTACGAGTGAGATAGAGTATTTAGTCTGTTGCGTTCGTTTATGAAGTCAAATGATGATTAATGATTAATGAATGTAGAAAATTTTTTTCTTCCAGGTGTTGTCCCAAGAAAATATAATTTATTTCTATCAAATTTGCTTTAAAGATTTTTTCCATTGAATCAATGGTTCTCTATTATTGAAACTAACTAATCCCGTGTGGAGAGGTATTTTTATGCAAAAAAATTTCATTAATTCACTCAATAATTCTGTAAATTCTTATTGACTGTCGACGTTGGGTGATACACAACATTTAAATGCTGTAAAAAAGCATTCATGTTTTCTGTTTCAGAAGACACAAAACATTTGATGAGAATATTGGCATTCTGAGATTAATCGGTATTTTCATAAACATTTAGTTCCAAAATATCAACATATTTTGTACTTTGATTATCAAATGATATATTGCAAAAGTGAAGGAGATTCGACGTGGCCAACTTGTCTTTTTCTTGTTTGATCCATGGTTTATAAACACTGTATACTTTGCAGAGTGTCTGTCGAGTTTCTCAACAGCAACATTTTGGTTTTTGGCTTTCTGCATTAAAAGGATACATTTCCACCATTCCTACATTTTCTTCTATTTGCTAAGAATATTGAAAACACGTTGCTTTGGTAAGACAATTTCATCTTATGTCATGTTGAAATCGTGTTGCTGTTCCATTGCTTCAGTGAAATAATGGCTAGAAAAACTGCACAAAGACCCACGATCATGGATATGCGTAGTAAAAGTTCACTATAGACTAACGCCCAATCTGACTCGCATCAGAATGTACCTTTGTCGTCTCGCGCTCGCACCTACAGCAAACTATGTGTGCTTAATACGACAAGAATTATTTTCATTAGGATGGTATTCTATTACTGGCACTGACTCATCCCGTATGGTAAAGTACTTTTATTAAAGAAAATTTTGTCAATTTACTCAATAATTCTGCATACTCTTATTGACCGTCGACGTTGGGTAATACAAGCATTTATGTTTTCTGTTCCGGAAGATACAAAACATTTGATGGTCATATTTGCATCCTGAGAAAAATATCAATATATTCTGTACTTTGGTTATCTAATGATACTGTAGTTAGGCTTAATTGCAGCAGTAGCGAAGATTCGACGTCGCCAGCGTGTATTTTTTGTGTTTGTCTATGGTTTGTACACATCGTATACTTTGCCGAGTGTCTGTCGAGTTTCTCAATAACAGCATTCTGGTTTTTGGTTTTCAAAAAAAACTGTACAAATATCCACGATCATGGATATGAGTAGTAAAAGATTTCAATAGACTAACGCTCAATCTGACTCACATCAGCATGCACCTACAGCAAACTTTCTGTGTGCCTGGCACGAAAAATCATCAAAACCCTCCAGCTATTAAAGTAACATGTTTCAGAGTTCAAAGTAATGTGTTGAGGAATGTTTAGCAAATGGTTGCTTTACTAAGTGTCTGGCGGTGTAGGACGTGATTTAGCTTTATATTTTAACGAATTTGAGGTACTATCATATACACATTTACTCTTGTGCTATATATAAGTAATTCGACTAACGATATTGTAAATATTGTTACAAATATAGGAATTTCCATCTCAACGCTTGAACCAACCTAATTTTTATCTACCAGCATATATTACCACAGAATATCGCGACATATTTTAATAAACACAATTGTTCTCCATTGTTTTGTACTACCGAAAGCCATCAGTATCAAAACAATCAAAGGTATAAATTATTTGAGACAAGACAAATCACAATTGATTTCAATTTTAGGTTATGTCATAATGGGATAGTGTATATAGTGTATTCTGAAAACTAAAATATAACAACTTGTAAAATGAGAATAAAGTTAAAAAACAATATTAAAGATAATTTCATAGAGGTAGGTCAAATAATATTTTTATTCCAGCTTAACATTATTAGAATCTATTTTATACAGAGATAGTATCGAATCTTTCAATTGTCTCAACTATATTTACTACGAAATTAAATTATTTATTACCTTTATTGGTTAAGACTGAGAGCTCTATCACATCAATGTCGATAATCAATTTGTTATAGATTATCACAGATAATATACGTTGATATAATAAAGGCCACTTAATCGCATAACGTAATTATATAGGTGTCACAAACGAGGCGCTCAGAAATGCCTAAAAGGTTATACAAATGGTTTATAAAAGCATTCATTATTGATGACGAGCTAGTGATGCGACGCTTGTAGGCCCGCGAGCCAGATTCAACTATCAAACAGGAGGAATGGAGAAATCTCCCACACAAACCCAGGTCTAGATAGACGCTGAATATGATCTTCAAAATTTAATTATTCTCAAGAATTAAAACTGGCATTACAAGCTGCTGTTATTTATTTCAGGATAACTTGCTCCATGATAAATGATTTTGTTTTCATAATTTGATTACTGATCACCTATTTGTTTTTTTCGTAATTTTATTTATAACCGAAAGTGGAATATCGTAATTGAGAATGATGGTCATAACGAAGAATTTGAGTAACTCGTTTAATTTTCAAAGAAAACCATTTTCAATCCTACTGTAACTATATTAAATTTAATAATTATAATGATGAACAAAGACTGATTAATCGATACTAATCATATTTTTTATCCATAATATGCCACTTACTTTACAATACTTAACTCTAAACCTTTCCTTTCCAAATCTATCAATAAAAGCTTATATGTAGTATGTATGTATTTTCTGGAAATAGAAAGTACATAGTGTTACTTTTTCATAATCAGATTCAACTTACACTGTAGAATGAAAATTTTAAACACTTTTATCTTTTGTAGGATTTCAATTTTGTGAATCGGTGATATTGTATCGTCGATATATGTATACGAGGATGTATTGATATCGAGTTAGCATAGACTAGTTCCATGCATAAACAAAATATTGCGTTACCATAGCAACGAAAAATAACTTATTAGAAGTGTCAGTATAAAGTTTGAGGTCAAAAAAGTTACCCAACAAATAAAAATCCACCGAAATTGTGAAAATCGAAAAACTGGAGTATCGAGCCGTCATCCAGTACCTCTATTTGAAAGGGTTAAGAGGTAAGCAGATTTACGAAGATATGCTTAATACCTTTGGTGATCAATGTCCTCCGTATGCGATCGTGAACAATTGGACTGCAAGCTTCAAAAGAGATAAATTTTCGATTGAAGATGATGACCGATCGGGAAGGCCAGTTTCTGTGTCAGTCTTTCACTTTCACTAATACGTTGTTTTCACTACGACTATTTATTTAAAAACTCAACTTACTTTAGTACATAAAGTTATTCACATACCAGAAATAGAATTCTATAAAGTTCCAGAACAAAAAAAAAATAAATCATTAGACTTCCCTAGAAATTATTTACAAGAAATACTGTAAATAACCCGCCCGCTATGATAAAAAGTTTTAAAAGGACACATCAAAGGGCTTCCGCCATTTATAAAAAATGTTAAAGATGCCCTGCGAATTCGCCGAAATTTTGACATTCCATTGTAGCTGAACATGGCTAGTATAAGGACCCATTTTGGGAGATTATTCGTAATAGTGTATATATGTGAGAAAAAATTTATTTGAAAGGAGAAAAAAAAGAGGAATGATATCTATAAAGTATCTCAAGAGGTACGATATAGGAGATTCTTAGAAAATAATTGACACCATATAATATTCCCATATTCCTGATAGGACATCATTAATTATAGAATAGGTAATTTCAATTAGACAAGATTGGCATCATAGATATAAATCAAGACTGCAGATCCTCCATACTGATTGTAATACTGATATCTGTACATCAATATTATGATGAAGGTTGAAGTAATTGATTGAATTCTACTACTTACCTTGTCAAGATAAGCTCTACTAATTTTTGGGTGTGCTCACATTTTTAATATACAACAAAATATAGTTCAAGTTTTCTACCCTTCGTTTGGTAAGAGAGTATGCTTGAATGCTTGAGGATCTTCGTTTCCATATTAAAAACATAGTTAACTTCGCCTCAAAATCCTTAATGTCTAATGGTTACCATCAGATGAAATTCGTCTTAACGAGAGAGTAATTTTGCAATTTAGAAGAATTTATCTCTTAAACTTCGCATTATTATCCAACTGAATCTGTATTGACTACCTGATTTTCGCATTTACAGCCAGCATTATTGGTATTTTCAGATCAGAATGCTCAGTTTATCTAGAAAATTATTCATTGATACATCAACATGTATATAAAGAAATTTGAAACTTAGTTCAAATTGTTTACTAACGAAAAAAAAAACTATCTAGAAAACTATCCCAATAGCTATCCTAATATTTGGGTGATTTGAGGAGTTTCGAAAAAGGTGATCCCGTGTCTAGAATAGATAGATAACTGAAAAATATTTGGGGTTTGCTCAGTTTAGCGTTAAATCTTCTAGTATTTCGATTAAGTGATTGCTTAAAAATCTAGGTTAATATCATTTATTTTTCCTAGTTAGAATGTGATAACCTATTAACTTGTTACCTAAAGTTGCTGCCCAAACATTGACTTCAAATCCTATACTGACTAGACAGGATTTTTGTAAAACTTTACAAGAAACGAAAGCCCTCAGTCTCAATTTTTTTAAATTTATCCATTTTATCGATGGAGTCCCATTTTCGCGATAAAAAGTTTTCAATTCACATAATGCTTACTAATTATTAATGATAATTTATAACTTTATCAATACTTACCAGCATAAGCTATTACTTCATTATTTTCAAATCAAATTATTCCGAAAACTGTACACAGTATCGACTTTTATGAACAGTACTTTTTTGGTTTAAAATCAAATTAAAATTTAAGTTTATTTTGAATTTTGTTGGATAAATCTAATATTGAAGCCCCAAATATTTTTCAGTTTTCTATCTATCCTAAAGTCAGGATCAACTTTTTTTGAAGCACCCTGTAGATGAAGAAGTTTAAAATACTATGAGACCATAGAATCAGTTATAAAAATTGAAATATTGAGTTAAATAAAAGTGAGTTTTTAGAAATAATTAATATAAATGAGAATGTCATTGTTGACATTATTGTCCTTATTAGTATGTAATTTGCGGGTTTAGGACTCCATATAAAACTTTCCCTTTTTAGCACACTTTGTTAATTAGGCGACCTAATGGTAAATTATTAAAAAATTGGTTTTCCAAACCCTCAGCACCAGTTTCACTACTCAACTTTTATTCGAACCATTCTTGGAGACATAAATTAGGGACAATAAAAGGCCTTATACACAGGGATCAACGTCTAAGTAGCCCTGAATTTTATACCGATAATAATAATAAATTCAGACAAATGGTTACCCAAGTGAGCTGGTTGATAAAATTACAAATGAGGTCAATCATAGGTACTTCGAAACGAAACTAAAATGTATTATAAATTCCGTTAGACTAGAGGATTGTCGGAGAAACTTGGAAACTGTTTCAAAACGCACTCTTCAAATAATTGTGAGTTGGCATTTTACCCAATAAACGCATTTGATAACTAATTCACACAAATAAAAGATAAAACACCACCCAGCATTCTAATGTGATTAAGAAAATATTTTAGACTGCAATAAGAGTTACACTGATATGACTAATCAGTACCTGAAATCCAGAATATACCAGTATAAATATGATTGTCGGGAACATAATAAAAGCAAAAAAGATAAAATAGTTCTGGCCCAACATCATTTCACTAATGTCCACAACTTTAATTTTAATTAATAACCGTACGGATGTGGCCAATCTTGGGGTTCAATATAACAATCTTTTGAATGTTTATAAGTCAACACTCAAGATTTTGTTAGTATTGGAAAGTTTGGAAGTATTCATTCACTGATAGATGTATCTTAATAGGAGAATTATTCTTGATAAAAGTTCTGCTTGGTCCAAAAGTTAAAATCAATTTTTTTAAGCAGTATACAAGGTTTGTCAAAAAAATTGATTTCTGTGCAAGAGTAAAGTATCCTTATTTTTCACAATTCAGAAAAATCTTATGAAGTAAAGTTGTTTTGAATTGGAAGTTATATTAAAATATGTAATTACAGCCATTTATTATGAAAATTCAGGTTTTGTGATTATTTACTAATCATTCCGTATTTATTATTCTGGCTGGATACAATTTATCTCTCTTACCAGTTAAAAATATGATAACCTTTTATTTATTACTGTTTTTGAACAACCTTGCAATTTACATACTTAATGAAAGCATAATAATTATTCATTGTAGAATTTGAAAAATCCATACAAAGAATATTTATTGAACAGAAACAAACATAATAAAATTTTAATTCAATGTCCTACAGCTTTGACATATCCATCTTCTATTTGTAAACATTTAATTGTATTGTATTACTGTATCATATTTGGTGTAATTTTTTGGCATTCTTCAGAAATAATCGTCTCCAAATGGTCTATATACTCTATATCATTAAGTGGTCCTCGCTGATAAACCTGCTGTTTTAAGTAACCCCATAAAAAAGTCAAGGGGAGGCAAATCAGCAGACATAGGAGGTCAAAAAATATCTGTGAATTACCTTTACATTAAACATATTTTCAAGGAGTACCCTAACGTTCAATGTACTATGGATGAAGCGTCTTGTTGGAACCAAATTGTCATACGCTCTTGTAACGGATCGTGCGAAAAATTACTTTCTAGATTCTTTAATAATTGTAAGTATTAAGTTCGTTTTAAGAGAATATAACATAAAAATATGATAGTTCTTGTAAAAAACGGATCTTCATCCAACTTTCCTTGGATCAGAGAGCAGAACTCATAATACTCATATCATAATACCTTGGTAGTAACGTGTGTAAGAATTGAGGTTTGTATGGATGATATTTATTACCTTTCAAAATATTTGCCACTGTATCTCTACTTACTGAAGTGGTTTGGATTGTAGAGGCACTTCTTCTCAATGAAATTTAAAGGTCTTCTACGACAGAAAGCAACACTTCAAATTCATTCGCAACCCGTTTTCAGCGTTTATTCTCAAATTTATTTTCTATGCTTTCACTAGCTTTAAATTTATTTAAAATTTTTGTAACTGTTGAATGTCTAATGTTTCTATGCGGATGTCTATTATTAAAAATATTTGTGACCTGACCTCTCTATGTTTTTTGTAATTATCTCCAACAATTAATACAAGTTCTGTATTTAGTAAATTTACCATTTTTATTGTAATGTTATAAAAACAGCTCACTATTACACTGTCACATACTTCAGTCAGGGCATCCTAGATTGCGTTTAATTTTATCCCGCCAGAATAATACGGAATTAGTAGTAAATAATCACTAAACCTGAATAATTAATGGCTGTAATTGAATATTTGAATGTAACTTTTAATTTGAAACAATTTTACTTCAAAACATTTTCCTGAATTTTAAAAAATAAAGAAACTTTACTCTTGCACAAAATTCAAATTGATATTTGATGGTTGCAGTTCAACTTTGCACCTTTTTATCAAGAATAACTTTTTTTCATAAAACCACTAATAAGAAAGTTTTCCATGTGGTTCCAACTTAAGCAGATAATTTGAAAAGATATGTCGGTTTCTTTAAATAGCTTTCTCATTATCCTTCTGTTTTATACAACAATGTTCTTATTTGTTTATGTTATGTAGTTCGTCTTAGATGCAGTGTGTCCTATTCATTTATATGTACATGTATAGATGTTTATATTGCTACATTATCTGATTATTGTTTTTTGTTTATTTTACAATTTTTTATTTACTTGTTTATCTTGATTAATGTTTGACTTATAATGTACCATATATTTTTAGCCTTAAAAAAGACCAAATAAAAGATCGAAACGTTGGCATTTTAATAAACTCTTGTACAATGTCCTCAACCCGCAACACCATTCGAAATAGGAGAATAGGAGAACCGTCAAGTAGCTTTAGCCCTCATTTTTCTTGAACATCTTGTGATACTCAGATATTCAGTTCCCTTTGGAATCAGCATCACTATTCTAATTAATTTTTTGGGATCCCTATAGTCTCAAACACCTTTGTTCTTTCTATCGTATCGTAAGCTTTTTGTCTTGCTTTTAATTCGGTATTGTTTTTTAAGTAAAAATCTGGATCGCCGTGCTCTGCTGCATCTTAAATCCTCCTTGATATTCACCAACACCTTGGTTATAGAATGGACTCATTTTTTTTCTCAATACCCTGACCAAAACTATAAAGGTCACATCTAATAATGCTATAGTTCTCACTACACAGAGTTTTCCTGTCTCAATTTTTTAAAAATAATAAATTGCAATGAATGTTGATGGTATCAAATTTGGTATACTAACTGTCAATGGTTTTACCATCTTCTAGAAGCCTGCTAAATAAAAGGTGAAGGATTCTCAGTAAATGTACAAGTTAATTCATCCGATGATAGCATTAAATTTCCAATGATCACATAAGGTAATTAATTCAAATGTTTCAACGATTTTTTTACAAACAAGTTGAGCAGTAAAACTTTTCTTCAGAAATTTCGCGCAACTATGTATGATTATGTACTCTACTCTATATTAGTTTCTATCCATTGACATTAAAATGATTTTATTTTTTAATTCCATGTATCTAGATTTGCAAATATCTTATCAAAAGATCGTTTTAATATAAAACAGTTGGTTAGAACGAGATAAAAGTAATTATATTCTTATTTTCAGTTTTTCAAAGATTGAAAATGCCCAATAAACTCGTTAATTATTCATAAAAGTTCTTTCATTAGCATCCCTTTTAATGATTTTAATGAACCTGAATTGCAATTAAGACCGGCAAAAGCAGACATCACAAGCGTAACAGAGAGTTAACCAAAAAAAGATAAATATCCTCAGGCATGATAATTACTGTAATTAGGTCTCAGAATAGAAGGAGTAAAACTGATTTTTGATAATAATAACTTTAAATTAATGACAAAAATCTCACATGAAAACATGTAATTAATAATACATATGAAAGCTGTTTCCTAGCAGTAACTGTTGATACCTAAAGAGTGTACTGTTCTTTATTTTGCCAACTATAAAGTAGTCAGAAGCACCTAAATGTCCTATATCCTGTGAGGATTTGTTGATTACTAGATTTAGAAAAGTTACGGAAACGTCGAAATGATCGATCACTCAAAATGGAAACGTCTCTTTGATGTGCATCTATAATGATACTGAATCTAAAAGCCACAAATTTCTATGAAATTGAAAAAGTGTTGTATGTTTGTGACTCATTTATACTCGACATACTTTCTATAAGGCGGCGGACAAATTTATGCAGAAGAACCTGAAATACAACGAAATGTTGCGAAATATTAATCAACCGCGACTTTGTAACGGCACATGATAAGGGGTGAAAAAATTGCTGACTAACGTACCAGAAGCAATAATATTGAAAGGAAAGTATAAAGGCTTGCTTGGTTATGACTATAAACAAATCCCAGGGGCAGTCATTAAGTGTTTGTGGAATTAATCTAGAAAAGTTACGGAAACGCCGATATGATCAATACCTAACACAATAGTCCGGCGATTATGTTTTTTTTTTGGAAATCTTCAGCGATCTTACTTACATTAGAAAGTTTTTGATGAATTGTTATTATGGTGAATTTCTTTCCTGTTCAATACAAATAATGATAATAATCATGCCGTATTACCAAGCGCTAAACGCTTCTGGAGTAAGAAATAAGTCAGTTGATGAAATTGCTAAGAATGTAGACGAACACTGAATTAAATGCTACATGCTTATTGTAAATCCTCTTCCTACATTTGAAAGTGCTTTTCTTCGATATATTTAAGTTGCATCTACTCAATTTTCATCATTTGTATCTTGGCCCATGGAGATATATAATAGATCGGTTTTGACTTCTATACTATTTATTTGTAACATTTCATATCTTCTATAGATCACATAGGATTTAAAACTCATCAGCGAGAGAATCTCCACATTCATATTCGGCCAAATCGTCCATAAGTTCCATTATTAATTAATCTTTGTTCGTGCGTGAATGCATTGAATTTGGAAGTCGATTTAAGTATCCCGGTAGGTAGACTGGCTATTGTGAATTTAGTCGCAAGCAATGGAGCGTTGATCAGTAACAGACTACTTGCTTTGCTCACAAAAACGTTAGTCCAACGTGAAACGTATTCTTTCCTCATTAAAATCATTTACCAACATCCCTGTCAATCAAAAATGAGATTAAACATCAAATCAATCAAAATTGTGATGGGATCAAGATCGTCTAGAATAGTAAGAAACTTCAAACTTGTTTGTTGGTGAAGATTCGATTTGGAACAATGTCCAGGACAAATGTGATTAGAGTATCTTTACACTGCATATTAACTGGATATTAAATCTTCACTTGTTCAAGATTCAATTGGTGCAAGAGCTGTAGCATGGGATGCTAGTCATAGGTTTCACTTTGTATTATGTACGTAAGGTACTTAAGTGCTTCTCTATATCTCGTTTTCGATTGAATACAAAACAAAACTAAATGTATGGTGTGCGACTCTGGTGCGAAGTATTATTAACATTTGTAAAGTTTTTCCTAGTTATAAGTAGAGTTCTAGCAAGATTTTCGTGCAAATTTTGCTCCATGGTTTATGATTTGATTCGTGGGCACAGTTATTAAAATCTTAAATTAAGTTGTCTGGCAAATTTCAAAAGACGTGTTCGTTACAAAAACGCAGCCATTATCATATCGTCCGGACGATTCCCTCAAGAAATAAATTCTGAAATACTCAGATTTGACAATTATGAAGCATTTTTTTAAAAAAACATTAATATTCAAATACAATTATTCAGTAATATTGATCTAAATTATCATTTATCCGAATTTAACTCGAACTTAAAGTGAGAGAATTTAAATTCCAATTATGATTGGTGTTGGCCATAGAATGGGACAGATAATTGGCGTATTTTCTCATCTACTGAAAAAAAATGTACAGGATTAGGACCCGTTAGAGATTGAGTATTTAAAGGTAGACCTACAACTTAATGCAAATAATCTTGCGCGCATGCAAATGTTGTTGACAATAGACCACAGTGTTCAGTGCGAGGCTTATCTAGGTATTTGAAACTTAGAAAGTCTTCAGTCTTCATGTTCAAATATATATACACTATCGATCAAAAATTTCTGTCCTCCCTATAGTTTGCGTGATACACAACAAAGAAAAATAATACGTATATTCTTCCTACCTACTGGTCAAAAATTTTTGTCCAGCCAATAAACCATTCATTAAATTTCGAAATAATCCGCTTCAATAAATTTCTCTATCATATTGTCAAATGAAGGTCGAAAGGTGTCTTACAAACTAAAAATTGTACGTTATTTGTTAGCTTCATACAAGCGTTATATTTTGTCGGTGAATGCTACTAGTTAAAACCTCGTGATCCGATTCCGTGTGGTCTCAATCTACATACGCATTGAATTAAGTATTCCTTTTTTTTGGTTGATTGTGATCCCAGGACTGATTTCAGTGAATGTTGAGTAGTTGATGGAATTTAACTTGAATGAGAACTATGTTTTTTTTTATTTTTGTTAGAGTTTATGTTTATTCTTCAACAATTATTTTATAAAAAATACATTGTAGTAAACTATATTCATGCTCTTGAATTTGATTCAACATGTATCTGCAAAGAATTTTCATCTATAATATGGAAAACAATCGCTGAATGAGTTGCTAAGAGCAAATCTCAAGCACACCTGGACCGATTTCGCCAATTTATTATATTCCTCCAAGTACGAGAATAAATCTTACGCAGAGATATCTTCAAAAAATTGCATGAAAAAGTCCAAAATCAACTTTTTTTCTCTTCTATATTATAATCAAGTGAGAATGGGGGGATTCAGGGAAGCTAAAACAATTGAGTGACATTAGTATCATTCAATGTCATTGTCAATATTTGTCAATATTTATACGACAGTAACATTAGTCAAATACGAATGTCACGTAAAATGTCACATGAAATGCAAACGTCTCTTTGATGTTCATATATAATATTACTAAATCAAAAGATAAAAATTTCTATGAAATTAAAAAAGTATTATATGTTTGTGATTCATTTATACTCGATATGCCTCCCAAAATGCGGCCGACTGAATAATGTAATAGAAGCAATAATATTAAAAGTATAAAGAAGAAGACGTTTTGATACCTTGCCTTCCAATGATTCCGACTGACGTACCACCTGCAGTTTCCAGTACGGTTTGCATCGCTATTACTGTAAACAAATCCCAGGAGTAGACAATAAGTGTTTATGGTATTAATCTAGAAAAATCTTCTGGAAATCTTCCCTTCAGAGACCTAAGAAAGTTTTTGATGAATTATTATTATTATTATGGTGAATTTCTTTCCTGCGCACGAACACTTAATTAAATAATAACAACTAACATAGATTCTATTTTTACAAATGCTATCTTAATGAAGTACCAAACTTCAATCTTTAATGGACGACGCATTTAGAGTTTAAACATCTGATTCAACATGAAATACTTTTTTCCGATATATTTCAGTTGAATTCACCCAATTTTTATCATTTGTTTTGTTTGTTTGTGGTATTCATCTAGAAAACCCATGTTTCTCACTTAGTCAATTCTATGTTGCCTATTCCTGTGTTGGAAAACCAGGTGCTCTGTTTAATTACGCGCCAGGTAATCAAACAAGAAATAAAGTGTATCATAAAGTATAACAAATAAAATATAACTTAATTTAGAATAACTAAGAATAGCATCAAATATAATAAATAGGTATCATAAATAATTGAAAATATGAAATTGTAATTTTTTATTGACTATTAGAGGATTTTCCTTGTTTTATAATTTTAATTCTTTGACATATTGTAATTAGTGACTTTTATTATCTTATTAGCAGACCCAGCGTCTCTAACAGCAGAATAAGTATTGAAAAAAACTAGAGAATCGATTGTTAGGCGGTTCGAAGTTTTCAGAGTCAGCTGGTAATTTATAAAAAAGGAAAGCTTCTATCCTACCAAATGTTTATTATGTTCATAGGTAGTTAATTGTATTTATGATGTTATTGGAATTTTTGTTTTACGTAAGAGGTAAAAGTAAGAAAGACATTGCTTAAATCCCATCATGGACATAGCACAAGACAAAGGAAAATATAATTATAGGTTCAATATTTCTCTACACATTCCTTACAAATAAATTGGATGATTAAATTTTAATTGATTTAGTTAGAGATAAATTGCAAACCCTTTTCCTGGATACGTTCATGACATTGGGAGTTAACTAGTTTTCAAATTTCCATTATTACAAACTTATTTTATGAATCTAATTAAGGGAAATTGAAAAATATTAACAGAAAGGGTGAAACTGTGCTAATTAAAAATTGTTCTCCGACAATACTCTCTATAATAATCCTACTCTGGACTTAAATAAAGATTTTAATTGGGAATGGGCTAGGGTCGTTTAGAATTTCCGCCATTTTATCTCTAGATCTATGGCTCTCTTAATTTTATTTTCCAGCAGACAGTTGATGTATTGCCAAAAGTTAGCAATTTGTAACGAGATTTCTGACAAGTAACAAAACACTTTTGCTTTGGCCCCTATTCTGTGATATTGAATTTCGCAAAAACCATTAGAGTTATGATGATTTTTTTTTCGAGATGATTGCTAGTATTAATTGGATGGATATATGTTTATGTCAAAAGAGAGAAAATTTGATTTCCGTCCCCAATCAACGGAACGATATTTCGAATTTAGAGATTATCGGCTAATGAAAAAACAAGACTGGTATACTTAGAATTGTTCATTTTGTTTATGATGATGAAGTGGAATTCTAAACACGTTTTAATTGGTGGCTTCTAGGTATTCGAATTCGCAGATATTTTCTATCTATTATTTTCTGTCCTTTCTCTCTTCAATCTCTTTGTATTCCTTTCTGTCAAGCACATTCTGTATTAGCACCATACACTTTGTTTTCTCTCGGTTTATTCTTAATCCATAATTTTTTGAAGCTTTTTCTCACCAGAATACTCTTTATTTATATTTTTTGTTTTGATTACTGGAGATAACTTCTCTGCATATGCAATTATTTGCAGTTTGTGATGATAAATAAGGCCCCGTTGTTTGTATCTTGAACAATTTTTTCCGACAATTACTCTATCTAAATTCTAACTCTAAAATCTACTCTAAATTGTTTAATGTTATTTTGGCTATTATGGGTCATTTTAAGACTTAGGATGCACTTAAAACGGTCAATTTTACACATTCATGGTTTTGGTACGGGACCAACGATCCACTAAGCGGTACTAGATAATAGTCAATTGAAAGTGCGTAAACTAGCAGACATAGTAGGCTTTTCAAAAAGTGCAGTACACCGAATATTAACTGAACATTTGGATATCAGAAAGCTGTGCCCAAGAAGAATGCTGCGATTGCTCACGATGGAACAAATACAGCGTCGTGATATATTTCCATGGAGTGTTTGGCAATGTTTCACAGAAATAAAGCCGAATTTCTTGCGTCGTTTCATAACCATGGATAAAACGTGGGTCCATAACTTCACACTCAAAACAAAAGAACAATCAAAACAATGGCACGAAAAGGGATAACCAGCTTCAAAGAAGGCGAAGACCGTCCATCAGCAGGTAAGATCATGGCGTCGGTTTGTGGGGATGCATTTGGGATAATTTTCTGTAACTATCTTTAAGAATAAACTATTAACAGCTGCATTTGGCTAAGAAGAAACTGTTGTTTCATCCGCCAGATGACACATCCGTTATTGCAATGGACAAAATTAATGAATTAAAGTTGAAATTGTCCAAAAACGAAGGTGGTCGGTACGAACTTATAATCGAGTCATAACAGCGGGAAAAAGCAAATGCAACATCCTGTATATTCTCTAATATTTCTTCAATTTCTTATTTCTTAGATCTTTTGATATATTTATGCATCTAAATGTTCGTGATTTTAGGTTTTAAAATTAGTTTTTTTAATAATTTTGTTAAGATAAATTTTGAACTTTCCACTTTTCTTTAAGTCTTTATCAAAATATATTTTGATGCATCTAATATTTTGATCCCTACTTTTATCCCCGATCTTACAAAGCTGAGTTTTAATAAAACGTATAGGGTATCAAAAAAGTAACGATCATATTTATGTCGTAATCGCTCCAAAATAAAAAACAAGCTGAAAATGAATAATTGGTGAGTAAATGATTATTTATTAGTATATTTTGGTGACATTGACAGCCATAAAAACGTTCGAAGTCGTCGTGGAGAGCGATGCGATATTAGGTTTGCTTATACCCAGATAACAAAGAGCATAACATGTATGTAGAAATGTATTTCTCAATATGTAAAGAATATACCCTGATATATATATATATATATATATATATGTATGACATAATATGACAATAATAACATGTAGTAAAATATTTATTATAGTTTGGCTATTTAATTACATCATATGTACATATCTACTTTTATACGTAGTAGCGAATAGTTAATTGAACTATCAGAAAAGCCTCGTAAAGTGCAACGAACTAAGAACATCTTGCTTTCTTAGCAATCTTGTGATCAACAAAAAAATCGTCAACTAATCTAAAAATTTCAACAGCGTCGTCATTGCTGGCTAAATTGAGTTAAAAATAAAATATTACTCAGATTTGTTCTTACAGGTACTGTCAGCTTTACTTGCGTCCCGTCGTACAGCTTACGATAGACTGTGTACATTATACACTGGCAAATCGAATTCTACTTTATACAATAATATTTACACACTTATGAGTAAACTAGTTTCACTGTCTGCCCGTTGTCGAATTTACGGTGCTTTCCAAATGATTGCGAGTAATAGCTCCGCCCAGTATACTTTTGCCGGCAGTTCTGCCTTTAGACCAGAACGTTATAAGTTATAAAAGGCTTGATACATAAAGAACAACATATCGCAATCTGAGATATTTTGTTAAAACGCAAACAAATGGAGCCATTTCACAAGATTCAAACAATCGGTACACTATGAAATCGGCGTTCCAGTACTACAATGTCAACTGTCAATATACTTCATGAGGATATTCTAAAGTAGCAGCGGGAGTTGGTCAATGTAACAAGCCACACAAATATCTGATGATTCATCAAAAGTTAACTGAAATTGATGGGAAGCCTTGATGCACTTTCTGGAAATATTGGAATATATTCTAAGATCGTTTATTATTTGGTTGGGCTTTTGTTGGTGGCTAAAAAGTTTTATACCGATAGAATTATAAAAATACCCGGCAAATAATATAAGGTCAAGGATAATGATGATATATGTACTTAATATCAAAAAAATGAGTGGAAATAAGAAAATAACACTTTCTATAGATTAAAGACATAATTCAAATAATCAATTTAATGATAGCTACGTCTATTTTGATTGATTAATTCTCCAATATGACAAGATTGATTCAGGTTTAATTACTACACATAAATGAGGAATTTATAGATAATTTGATTGCAGCTATCTAAATAATATAACAGTCAATTAACTTAGTATATCCAGTACGGTTTATCTATATATTCACTTAAGATTTGCCTCCAAGCTTCATATCTCCTAGGGTGATTTAATATCGATAATGTTCGATTTATGTTCAAGTACTCTAAGTTGTGAGTAGTTTTTGGCCATTTGATGAGAGTGTCATCATGTGCATCCGGTGTTGGATGTCTGAAATTAGAAAAAGATTGTGTAGTGAAATGCTATTCCTGTACTTAGACATTAATACGAACAATAAATTTTGTGAAGTTATGATAACATCAACAAAATATTTCAGATGAAATCTATTTAGTTGTTGTTTTTACAAAGAGGAGAAAATTGAAAATAAAAATTTCGCGTGGTCACTGAGCACAATCGAAGATTGTGATCACAAATATCTCACTCCCTCATTGTTTTTCGAATGATGTGTGCTCACAAATGAGTAAAATCGTTATTTCGCAGGTGTGTTCGAAATTTTTAATCGCAATGGACGAGACTTTTTCGAAACCATGAACAAAATGTGTATCACTGCAACACACCAGAACCCAACAGCTGTCAAAACAGTGTTTTATTGGGGCAAATCAATTTCAAAGGAGATCATGTGGGTTTGTCAACCAATATAATTATAACGAATATTTTTTTATTCACGTAATATAATCCACATTGACCGTACTAAAAAGGGTCAAACCAGTAATGGCGAATATAATACCAACTTACAGGGTGGATTTATTGAGGATGTAAAGAAACGATCGCATTTGTCCAAAAAAGTTCAATCACTTTAGGGCAACACTAAATTCATTGAGCTACGTAGTATTCCCTTATCATCCTATTATCCAGATTTAGCACCGAGTGGCTAATTCATATTTTCAAACATGAAATACTAGCTCGGCGGGAAGATAATTACTCCTACTATGAAATTATCTTCTCAATATAAAACTATTCTACAGACCTTAGGAAACTTGTGTTGAATTCAAATAGTCTCTCAATGGTCTGCCCTCGTATGTATATGCAGCATATTTTGAATTACATGTGGAAGGGTTGGAATTCAACTAAAAAGCATGAAAAGTAATAACAAGTAGGTGAATAGAAACAGCAATGGGAGCAACACCATAGAATGTACTAGAAATGGCAGACTAGTACGGAACGATTATTTCTTTGGTCCATTATTTCATTCTCTCAACAATCTTACGAGTATCTTTTTTGAAATACTTTCTCTGCTGAGAATGTTACTGTTTTTCAAGATATTCTTCATCTCTCCTTTCTTCCAAATTCTGTTCTTTCTTTTCATCCTCTCGTTTGAAATTCTTCGTTTAACAACCCTCTATTCTTTCTGTTTTCAAATTCATACATAGCTATATGTTTTCACTGATTTGTGATTGGTGTCCGCTCCCACTAATTTTTTGTTTTTATTTTATTAATTTTATGTATAATGTTTGTTGAACTTTAGGCATATTCGGCATAAATTACTGAAAAATTTTGTAATAAACAATGAGAAATAATTATTAGAGCTTTTTGAAAATAATTGTCCATAATGATGAGTAAAATGGATCCCTTTATTTCCATAAAATAAATTTCCATCAAAATGAGCAATAGTTTAATTTTTTCTGATCAATGAAATTCAAAGATTCACCAAAATGATCATTCTTTCAATCTTTTGAAAGTACACTAAGATCAGTAAAGAAAAAAATCAAGTGAATCGCACAGTTACATAATACTTACTGGAATTTGATGAAATTAGTCCACATTTTCATCATTCTTTCATGCGTTAATCGGTCTTGTTCATTTGGAAATTCGTTGTCACGAAATATGTATCGCAATTCACTGCTATGTCCAACTTTTTCTGCTCCTGAAATTTCTCGATTAAATATGTCTCAATCAATATCCCATAGTGTTCATATGGGAAAATATTGAGTTCTTAGTCTATTACTCGTATTATACATAATAAAGTATGATACAAAGCATGAGGTTATCTAATAACCAAACTACATGTTTTATTATGTATGAAGAGGAAAGTCGAACGATTTACGCCAAATAAGAAAGAAGTGTGATAAACAAAAAAGAATGGATATTCTTAATCCTACCAATGACAAACTTGGCTCACTGGTAAGCATACAAAACTCGCAACATTTGTATTTGAACACTTTTCTGTCCAACATAAACACAAAGAGATATTTAATTTTTTTTCTAAGTAAAAACGATTGGCTCCAACATATGAACTGAGTTACTGTTTCAATATTATGCATTTCTTCGTTATGATTGGCCTTTTCGATGGTTTTGGAAGATACGATACCCGCTAGGAATGTGTAAGAAAGAGAAAATATGTGACAAGATACTTAGCAATTTTCTTATCTATGTTATTCGCCAAAAAAAACTATATCATACAAGTTTCCGAAGAGGACGCGTTTAAAGGATTACAATTATATTACTTTGACAACGTTTTATCCCTTTGAACAGATCTAATTAAAGAGTGTTGCCAGGGTTGCTACTTAAGTTTTAGAAATGACAACACTGATGTGAATATGTGAAATCTGATATTGCTTTAATGAAGTTTGAGATTGTTAATAGTCAACGTACTCAGAATGTGTTGTCTTACTATTTGGGATTCTTGAAACGTTCATCTTGGCTAAAAAAAAATTTCGTGCGATAATTTTCTATCATTTTCGACGTGGATTAAAACATTAGTGTGCTGATCAGCGCGCAACGACTTATGGTGATGAAGCACCGTGTTTCGCTGATTTTCCGAATTCAATGGTGGTCGTATTTCGCTACAGGATGAATTTCATGAAAGTCGTTCAAAATCAGCTGTTGTACCAGAAAACTTCGATGCTGTGCGAAAACTGATGTTGCAAGATCGTTATGAGACATACCTTAAGATTGAGGCATACTTGAGCATTAGGTACTAGTATATATTCAATATTGCAGGAACATTTGGCTGTCAGAAAGATTTGTTCGCGTTGGATACCGCATAATTTGACAATCACCCAAAAAAGCTCGTTTTGATTGATGTAAAGGAATGCTGAGAAAATTCAATAGCGGTGCTTCAAAGAAACTTTAATTCGGACAAAGTCAATCGCGAGAAAAAGCAAATAATTTGTGATTTGTGAATCTCATTGTGTTTAAGCAATTTATTATAATTTTTGTGATTCTATTATTAAGAAAGTTTAATTACAATTTCATCCTCAACTATTCTGGATATTTTTATGCGCTGACATTGTGTCTTGGTGGACTGTAGATTGATTCTATAGGGATTGGTCTTGTGTGGGCATTTATTTGTACTATCGAAGTATATTTGTTTGATAGGATAGGTAGTTATTGATGTGATATTTTATTCCTTATAATTATTGCAGCTTCTCCGTGTACTATTCCGTCAGGGTGGATTGTGTGATAAAGTTTTTAACACATTCAACAACATTACATCAATCTTTATTAAGAGGTTTAGTTCTGTTTTGTAATTTGGTGGTATCCGCCAGCTAGTTAATGAACGTTCACGTTTTGGGATGGCGGCAAATAAAACACCGAAGTGCACTCTATTTAATATGCATTCCGAGCTTTCCAATACGTATGTATTCATAATAGGGGATTTAAACTATGATCAAAGTACAATTTGATAACAATATTAAAAATTACTTACATTAATTACTTCGATTGAGATTTGTGGTTAGGTTAGGTTTCTGTTCTAATTTTTCATTCGATTCATAAATCAATATTCAAACCGATACTTAAATATGTAGCTTTAATGATTCCTGTTCCTATTTAAATTTAAGGTATATATGTGAATTTTCATTGATTCGACCATCAATAATGTAGAAGACTCTTATAGGTTAGATTATATTCAATTTTCATAGGTTAGGTCGTTATAAATGAAGTTGAATTTTATAGGTTAGATAACTGATGATGTTGAATTTTTTATATAATTGTTTTGTTCAATATTTAAAATATTGGTATGGATTACGCTAAAGTTATTTAAATCAAAAACATTGGCAGATTCATAATCCATAACCTCTCATAAAAGTGACAAATATATCCAGATAGATGGTCGCTTGTCTCCTACGTTTTCTATGAAAGTTTTTAACTTAAATATTCACAATTGTAACTCTCTACTGTACTGTACTGTACATTTTATAGTTATAGTTATTGAAGTGTAGTAGGATAGATAGATAAAAACACTAAATCCAAGGTACATGCACTGTTACCTAAAACAATTGTGTCTCCTATTAGGTAGAGCGAGGCGGGAGTCGTATATTATGAATACAGATCCAAAGTATTGATGATTATTCCTATTTAAAAGGACATCGGAGATGTTGATTATTTCCTTGTATGTATAATGTATTGCAGTGTACTCGTATAGGTATAAGTGGTTTGTTCATACATATAACTATACCTATAAGTTGTCTTTCCAATTCTCTTTGCTACCCAACTATATGGGAAGCTCTACTCGAAATTACCTCTGTTTTGTACAGCATTTACTGGGAGGGGTATTTTTTTACAAGTGCTTCCAATTATTTTGAATTTGTTATACTCCATTTCCATAATCTGCCTGGAGTATCCTGATAAAAGACGCGTCAACATGTCTTTGTTTGATAGTATGCGGTGGAGTTGAGGATTTAGTTTCATCACCTCATCGACTGTTGTTTGAGTTTTCTCTACGACATGATTGCTTTATATGTTATTATTGGTCTCAAATATTCATCTATCGCAGTATGTACCCCTTGATATCTTTTAGAAATTTGTTCAACTTGTTCAACAAAGGTACTCTGGTTCAGAACGTCGCTGGAAGCCTGGAGATCACGAAGAACGTTGCTCAAGGCCACTTAACCACAACTTATGATAGGTTTTTAAAACCTCGATAACCTGCGAATAAACACTTCACAGGTATTCGTATCGGCTATTTATCATACGATAGCGTCTCATGGAATACGTTCATATCTTCCTTTCACATGATTCTATTGTCCATGCGGGTTTGGATGAACTAAATATAAAGCGAATTAGGGCAAGAATTGAATCAAACTTCCTACGTGAATACTTCAGATTTTACAATCTTACAATTGATTGACTAATTTCGCTAATGATATTGAGTTATTATGGAACTATCACAAAAATTGTACTACTGATTATAGAAAATATATGCGAATCTTATTTTAATAAATAATAAATTGGGCTCACCTGGTAAGTCCGTCTGGAGCTTCGTGGAATGTTGGTATGAAAACTGGTAAAGGAAAACTGGTACATGGCTTCTAATTAGATCAGCCTGACGTAAAATAGGCGTGATATAGTAATAATCACTAAAAAACTAAGATAGTAATATATTAAAGAAAATGAATAATAGATGCCATGAAAATAGTGTGCTTTATTAGGATTAAAAAAACTTTACTATACTACTTTGGTCACTCATAAATACAAGTGTACCAAAAGCATCATTTTCACCCCGAACTGAACATTTTTACTTTGAATGCGTGTAATTTGTGAATAATGAAAAATATTTCAATAAAATACTTGTTTCCATAAGTTATTGATCGTGAATATGAAGCAATCACGAAGGTTCGAGTAGCAACAAACGCAAGACAAATGGTCGAGGATATTCGTGAGCAGATCGTTAATTTCATGGAACACAAAGTGGAGATGGTTTCGAAGGAAATCAGATATGTACATTGAACATTAAAACCTCAGATAAATATTTAAAAGAATACCAACTGAACTGATTCTGATACTTAAATACTTAAAAAATATATAATACATAACAACATATAAATATACCACGGAGCATATTGATGAATAGATACAAACAAGCTGTTGGAAACAGGCAAAATAAACTACATCAAATAAATAACCAGAAGAAATGGAAACAACTATGACAAATGCTCTGTCTCAGACACATGAAATGATAGATCATGAGGGTTAAGTGAGTGTGTTTGTTTGATATATATTCCTTAAAATTATATGGTCATTTCGCAGCAAATAGGAAAATTAGGGAATGTGGACGTACCCTTAATTTTGTCTACTAATTTAAGCTCACTAACTGATCTCATACAGCCCTTCAAATGTACTGATGTAATTCAATTTAGGTATTATTACGGTAGACACTTTGCATCTGGTCACATTAGCTCATAGAGATTCTTTTTTTCACGGAATTCAAAAATAATATAATTCTCTGTATAGTTCACTTACATGTTGAAAGATATATTAGGAATATGATTTCCTCATGTATGCTGGCAAACAATAAATCATTACAATTATCTTCCGCACAAAATTAAATATCAGGAGAGTCACAATTGTTTTAAATATTATAATATTGGAGTCTAGTATATACAAATTCTTACTCATGATTATTCATATTTAAGATCCCGTATAATTTTTTTTGCAAGTATTTTTGAGCTTACTCAAATAAGAACAAATATCGTGTGAGACTCTGGGGCTTTATGAGAAAAGTTAGTAAGAGAGTTTGTTAAATTTCATTCATAATGGAATACCAACTTTTACTACAGCATTAAGATTCGTTGTAAAATCTTCCGTATACACAGCTTTAAGCTTTTCCCCAGCTTCATGTTTATTTTTAATATTCAAATTTGGGTCTATTAGAAAGCCAGGATTGTCATTCGCTTCACGAGCATCTTTGAAAGATTCTTCATATTCTAAAAAGAAGCACATATCATTTTATTTATATTTTACACTGTATTTCATTAATAAGATATTGATAACGAATGGATGGATGAATGTTGTCCATTGTCTTCCACAGCTTAATCGATAATTGTATTAGTTCTCAAAGCTATTTCAATGAAGAATTCATTAGTACCATGAATTATGATGTCACCTGTTCACTTCCTCTAAGTAATTTGAAACAGTGATGCACTTGCTAAAGCCTAATGTCATCAGTTAATCGGCTGTAAGTTTGAGGTGGCTAATAATGGTAACTTTTCTTTTGCAAATGATCTTATTTGATTCACATCTGAGACATTTATCCAGAGTTATTTCCGTAAAATAAAAGTTCGTGCTGAATTTCTAAGCTACACTCAAATTTTGCAAAAATAACGCTATACTATATGTTCATAATAAGTTTTACTATTGACGCAGCTTGATTTAATTATGTCTTTGAAGTCAATCACTTATACGGAGGTGGACTAAAATATTGGAAGTTATTTGCCTAAAACACGTCTATATAAAACAAGACCAAATAGAGGAAAAAAATTAAAATTGCCATTCATTGTCGAGATAGGTATTGGTATTCATCGTCGATTTCAACTGCTGATATGTTGCAGCTCCTACTGATAAGTGAAGTTGTTTAAAGGTAAATAATAATAATAATAAAATAATATTGCCGTAGACATCCAAATATTTGGAACATCTGTCAATTTTACACTTCTGAAAATGCCAGACTCGGCCTATAATTAACAACAAAAAAAGCAATTAGTTTATAAAAAATACGAGGAAAATATTTTCTATTCTCCATTATCCCTATATGAGAAATTTTAATTTTTTCCGTGTTTATAATGTTCATTTATTCAAACGAATCTTTTTATATGCCGAAAATTTCTATCCATCACATACAGTGCTTTTCAAATAAAAGTATCCACCTTTAATAACTTTTGTAATACTGGTATTTAGAAAAAATCCAAAAACACGTCAATTTATGTTGGAAGGGGCAAGTATTATGGCTCATTTAAACTTACTGGAAAAGCCACCCCCTTACCCCTAGCAGCATCCCCTTTATTTTTTTAAATTACTTTTAATATTTTTTATGTAAAATTTGGATACTCCTCTTTGAGCTGATTTCAAAAATGTTAATACTTGTAGGTTAAAGTGGTTAGTTTATGAGATAAACAATTTTTCTTTTAAGAGCACAAATTTTACTTATTATTTACTTTCACCTTATGTGCCTGTACTAAAATGGGTTGTACAATAGTTCAAACTCTTTAATCATTTTAACTGTGCTATTTATTATGAAGTTACAATAAGTGTTCAAAATGAGTACCATTCACTTCCATACAATGGTATAATCTATTTTGAAATGCCTCTCTGACATTGCTTAATACGACTGGATTTAATTGTCGACATTCATTTTCTATCCTCTCTCGTAAATCATCCAGAGATTCTGGTTGGGTAGCATAAACTTTTGTTTTTAAATACCCCCATAAAAAGAAGTCTAGGGGTGTTAAATCCGGTGACCTAGGTGGCCACTCCATCATCTGCCCCCTTCTACCTATCCAACGAGCGGGGAATGTTTCGTTTAAAAATTGTCGGACAGGCATAGCATAGTGTGGGGGAGCTCCGTCTTGTTGAAATACCAGTAAATCTTCGGAAAGGTTATCATCATTTTCTATTATTGTTGTAATACGTGGGTCAACCCTTTCCCTGAGTAACTCAAGATATGATTCACCATTTAAATTTCCGTTGATGAAGAAAGGTCCGACAATGTGGTCACCTAGGATACCACACCAAACGTTTAACTTTTGGGGATGTTGTGTATGGGATTCACGCATAATATGTGGATCACTTTCAGCCCAATATCTACAATTATGCCTACTTACTAAGCCATTTAATGACCATGAGCATTCATCAGAAAAGCAAATATTGTTTAACAATTGTGGATTGTTATTGATAATTTGCGTCATTGATTCGCAAAACTCTAGACAACGATCAAAATCATCTTCATTCAAGTCGTGCACCAACTTAACTTTGTATGGGTGGTACTTGAATTTATGTAGAACTCGGAAAACTGTAGTAGATGAAACACCGATCGCTCTACTTATTGTTGACAACGATTGGGGTTGTTGAGCCTCTAAGCTGACTTGCCCTAAAATTGCCACTTGGATTGCTTCGTTATTTACGAGTCCCTCTCGCTTATGCACTTTATTGCAAACAGACCCTGTTGTGGTAAATTTCTCCATCAGTTGAATTACATACTTATGAGTTGCATGTCTTCCGTCATGTAATTCGTTAAATATTCTAGCAGTAGCTCTTGTACAATTATTATTTTGGTAGTATAAACCTACAATTTCAATTCTTTCTTGCAAAGAGTAAACCATTTCAGAGAAACAAAATAAATAATGTATCAAATTACACTATCAATAGTGACTACAAATTCTAGTTGACAATGTCAAACTTTAATAAAAAGTAGAGTTTTTTGTTGTTTGGATTTTTTAAGTAGAATAAATAGCACAGTTAAAAAGATTAAAGAGTTTGAACTGTTGTACAACCCATTTTAGTACAGACAAATAAGGTGAAAGTAAATAATAAGTAAAATTTGTGCTCTTAAAAGAAAAATTGTTTATCTCATTACAAGTATTATACATTTTTGAAATCAGCTCAAAGAGGAGTATCCAAATTTTACATGAAAAATATGAAAAGTAATTTAAAAAAATAAAGGGGATGCTGCTAGGGGTGAAGGGGTGGCTTTTCCAGTAAGTTTAAATAAGCCATAATGCTTGCCCCTTCCAACATAAATTGACGTGTTTTTGGATTTTTTCTAAATACCAGTATTATAAAAGTTATTAAATGTGGATACTTTTATCTGAAAAGCACTGTATACAAAGAAAATACATAACAAGTTAGCATATAAAATTCAAAGAACTATTCGATTCTACTAGTAGAAGGGCATTGAAGTTCGAAATTATTGTGGGGTTCTGGTAATTAAATACCAATATATACTTTTTTTAATATATAATTGAAGGATATTTACATATTTATTGGGAAATAAAATCATTTCCATGAATATGAAAGAGAAACTGATCATTATTATGTATAAAAAATTCAAAATTACTCCCATTCATTAATTGAGAATCGAGTCGAAGATACAATATTATAATAAAATATTAAGTTCGCTTTTCCATAAATACGAGTACATTTTCAAAATACATACTCGTATGCGGATTGCTACGTAAGTTTTAAGATAGATAAATAAGAACAAATAATTATAATTAGATATTCTCCATCAAAATCAGCACATTATTGCTTGGATTTGAACCAATATGATTTGAACGCATCAACAGCTTTTTCAGATGTGTAGAAACGTTGAACTTTTAATTGATTTCTGTGAGAACAAAAAGAAATTATTGTGGACTGTTAATGACCCATTAATTCCATGTTTTGACCGTTACGTTTTTGTTTGAACTGACCTGACCATTCGGAATCGACTATTTTACATTGTTATAGGTAATCGAACAGTGGCGAAATATGAAGTTAAAAAACAGGAGACCATATTTTTCACAGTTTAATGTTCATGATAATATGGTATGTATACCAGTGGACCTCATGTCCAGATATGCTTCAATTTCATGATATGTCACATGACGATCTTGAAATATTAGTTCCGTACAGCATTGATGTTTTCTGGCACAACAGCCGATTTATTATTACTTTCACGAAATTCCTCCTGTAGCGAAGTGCGACCACGATTGAATTTAGAAATCCAGCGAAACACAGTGGTTCGAGATTGTACTTCATCACCCAAATCGATGCGAGGTGATCGTCACACTGCAGTTCAGTCCACGTCAAAAGTCATATAAAATCATCGCACGAAAATGTTCACGATTTAATTCCACTTTGACTAACATGAATGTTCGAAGTATCAGTGAACAGCTCAAATAGCACTCGTATGACAACATCTTCTGAGTACGTTGACCATTAAAAATGTCAAACTTTAAGATGGCAATGTCATATTTGACACAATGACATCAATGCTTCCATATCTCAAATCTTTAGTAACATCCTCGTACAATTCACTGATTTTGTTATATATTTCAAATTTCTTTTGATTTTGAAACTGGAATCTGTTGAATTGAAGGTAGTTAAGATTTTTTTGTCATTTTTAGGAATGTAGTATTGAATGTTACTACAAAACAAATTCTTCCATTCTCCTGCATCCTCCTCAAGACCAGTTGTGTTCCAATGTCCAATCACCAAAAAAAAAAAAGTATTTTTTTATATTAAACGAATAGAGATGTGATGCATCGCTATTGAAGTCAAAAAGCCAAAAAGAAGTAAAATACCTTTGACGCTGATCAATGTACACATTCAAACATTTCTATTATGATGATCGAAACATTCATATCAATTTTTTGTTTTATCTGAACGTTCGTACCTTTGCATATGTAAACTTAACGAACTAGTCTTTCAAACAATGAAATTTGGTTTTTGTAACTTACCTGGAACACCTACAGCTTCGTCTGATGTAAATCCTGCAATCATGGGAATTTTTATGAATTGCCCGTCTAAAAATGCTTGATGCATAGGCATAGGAATCACGATATCTTCATCCTTAGAATTCTCTACGACTGGTAGCCACACATTATTTAAGATATTTATTTGCCAAACGTCATTTTTATTATTTAACTGGAAGAAATTCAATGTGAATTATTTACCTCACTATTATTTTGCTTTTTGTTTTACAAATATGAGTCGCAATAGAAATTCTCATGCCTAAGATTCTTTTAGAATATATATATATTTATATATATAGTGTCAACTTAATTCATTCCATCTATCAATATCCTCGCTTTGAGAACGCTACAGTCATGCATGTGCTTGGTACGTCGAAAGAGCGGAGACAGGGCTGTCATGGGAGCCAACCATACAGACAAGCACCGCGTGCCGTTCGCATAGCTCAGAAAGAGGTAGACATTAGGTTTCTCTCATTCTCTTCTTTCAAAGGTTTGAGTTCATCTTATCCATTCATGAATTTTGAAAAAGAAAACTTGAAAAACTTTGCATTTGTAGATTACTATTCGTTTTTCGACTAATACTAACATGAGACGTTCTAGAAAAAAATTTAGAACCCAAATCCAAAGTTAGTATTTTAAAGCTTTCGATGCATGGTGAATATCATGTCTAAATTTTATTTTTACAATAAAAAGAGTGAGGAATGTAGAGTAATGATAGATGATGACATTTTAGTATTTTTTATATATGTGTGTATAATATATAATAGGTAGTTTCTGTACTTCTAAACCTAAACGTATAATTTCTCATGAATTAAATCGCCATTACATGTAACTTGTAACAATTTTAACTAATTTATACCTCAACTTAATGAGCATAAAGGAAAATTGTTGGAACTGTTGAAATGATTATAAAACCTACTAAATTATTAAAACATTAATAAAAAATCTTGAAATTGATTCACACAGTTTATGAATAACTAAACTTAAGTCAATGTTAATCAATAGGTCTCATTTCGTCTGCATCAGGATAAATGCTTCTAAATTTTGATCAGTCATTGTTGCTCTTAGTCTGGTTTGTATTATTTTTGAAAAAACTCGTTCGCATGTAACGTGTGTTAGTGGAATCTTTAGAAAATATTTGTACTCTTTTTACAGTTCTCCAGTACATGTTTAATCCACTATCACTTCAAATTTGATACACAAATTACATATTTACGTTTTACTGTGCAAGTTAAGAAGTCTTCATCATTCTTACCCACGGTTTCTTCATCTTTATCTTTAAATAATCGTCATCTATACTTTCAATTCTCTGAATGTTTCCAGAACTATCAGATTTCCAGTCTTATCAGTACAATAATTATGTCGATGACAGCCGAGTCTAAATATAGCAGTTTATGCTTGGCAAAAAGGTTTTCCATTGTTCGATTTATGGTGTCTACAATACAGTTGAAGACATTTATCCTAAAATCATTTTCAGGAGATGAATAAACTTTTTCATTGTTACATTTTTCTCCTACCATTTTCTTTATTTTCATTGAATTTTGAAATCAGGTTCAATCAACAAATCTTTCAGATTTTCCAATTCCGAAATTAGGTTTTGGCCAACCTAGCATAGTGATAGTTTGAAGCAAGCTGATTAGAAGTCTCAATGGGCACGCAGCCCTAAAGCCTCCCAAACCCTAAAACCTACCCCTGATGAGTCCCAAATCTCTTTAACCGCCTTATAACTACCCCGAGATTTCTCTGGAAGAAAGGGCCAATTTTTCTAAATCTCGGCACAATGATAATTCAAAGAAAGCTATTAAAAAGTCTTGAAAGATACGAAATTCCAAAACCACATACTACTACAGAAAATAACCTATGAAATAGATCATTTAAGGCAATTAGGTATTGTAGGTGTTAGTTAGTTTGTATTCTACACACATCTTACTTGATTCATGCAGGCGAGTAGACACACATGTAGGTATACGTATAAATAGGTATGTACATTGTAAGATTAAATATATATGAATTACTTAAACAGTGATCGCATTATCAGTATCTTTATCTGAGATTTTTTACATTTTTGATAATCAGTTGAATATTAGAAATAGGGAATTGCTTAGCGTGTATTACTTGCAGTAGATAAATGAAGCGAGAACAAATGAGTACAATCGATAATGACGAGAATATTGAGAAATGGGAAAATGTGTTATTTAGAAGAAATACTAGAAAATAATCTTCCAATACCTACTCTATATGTGGGCACAATGATAACATATTAAGATTGAGAAAATGTGTTAAATTTTTTTTAGTAAAAAATATCTGTGCTTCTGAAAATACATGAGGATGTACTCGTAGGACAGTTCAGGGGTAGTTTCGTGCCCATTGAGACTTTTAATCAGCTTGCTTCAAACTATCAGTGTGCCAAGTTTTAGAAAACCTGGCCGTAGCTCTACTTCTTATGGTACCCTTGGACTTTTGGAGGGTAGTTTTAAGCGTTTGAAGGGGTTTAATTTCGTGCCAATTGAGACTTTTCATCAGTTTCCTCCAAACTGTGCCAAGTTTCAGAATAATAGACCGGAACTTTTTATGAGGATTGAGCGGAATCCTTAAAAAGACATTATTTAACATTGACAAATCGAAAAATATCTGTAGAAAAGATAGACTTAAGTTTGGATCTTTATCTAGTGTAAATATCATACTTGTCGCTTATATTGTCGGATCTTGTTATTCGAACCTCCTGATTTGGAGATATGGATTGAGTACCTATATCACGAATTTTGGAACAAAAAACTATTCCCATTTTGGGCGTTAATTTATGATTTGAATTGAATCCAAAAATGTATTTCAAACATTTATTCTTACCCTGAAATATGGAGAGTAAGCATATTCCATGAGTTCGTTGATAGACATTTGCTTTAATGTTTTCAATAAATCGATCGAGTTATTTTTGAAGTCAGGATTAATGAGACGACCTAAATGATATGCCTGAGTTTTTGGATCTGATTGAAAGTCATGTGGACATAAAGCCGACCCACTTTCCAATATAGCTCCTCTGAATAGTCCTGCAAAAACGTTTATATATTTAATTATTATACATGTCATTTATTTAATTTTCACAGTGTAATAAGTCATACTGAATAAATTTTTGAAATTTTATGATAGATAGTGTAATTTAACCTTGAAACCTTATTACTTGTAGCATGTACATGTACAATCATTCTATAACTTTTTTCGACGAATATTATCCGAATTTCTATAATTATTGTGGGTCACTTTCAAAACAAGGAATTGATTTGTTCATTTCTCATAACAATAAACTTAACCTACGAAATTCATATTCCTTTCATTTTACCAATACCATTACCATTACCAAAATCATTAAACCATAGTTGATAACTACAACAATCGAGCCTTTTCTAGATAAGTTTCTACCTCTTTTATTTAGAGAGTAGAGAGTGATAAGAGATCAATTGAATATGACGGATAAGATTATAAGTCGTAACAAAAATTGGATATTTCTTCTTCAACACTTGCAGAAAAGTAAGCTGACGCATTTTTGTGATGCAACAAATATCTTTTCTTATTCAATAAGTTTCTATTTTTTTCAAATACGGAATCAAAGGATGTTAATCAATCACCATGATATTGGCTTTTTCTCTAAATAATCAATAAAGATTACACCTTCCAAATCCTAAAAATGAATTTTGCTTTATATACTTTTTTCACTAAATTTTTGATTCTGGGGTATAATGGTGTAGTGAAATATAACCTACTGTGTGTGTACATTTGAATTCTTAATGCCAGCGAGCTTTCGATCAGTACTAGGCAATTCAGGCAAACTCTTTGAGATAACTTCTTTATATATAAGCTTTCATGAAAAATACTGTTTACCTTTTAGGGTTTGTAGTTATTGATTGCTGTTACTTCATTTATTTTTACAATTTGTAGATAATTAGCAACTCATATTTTGATTAGCTAAAGATTAGTGGCGTCCACATTTTAGTTTATCCCTTATTAGTGGATCGTGTATTGTATATTCCTCAAAATATTTTATGCCAAAAAGCCTACAAAGATATGACTGGCAATTTTTGTTTATATTTGTCCATTCTCTTCACTGAACTGAATTTTGCTATCAAAAATTCTGGCTATTCTGTGGAAAACGTTGCTCTTTCACAAAAACATTCTAAAAGAGATTGACTACGTACAGGTGATTATATTCACTTTTAACGACCTCTGGAACAAGTTTTCATATTTCTGTATCCACATACCACACATCCAGCTCCCTAATTACTTATGATGAAGTATTAAAAAGTACTCCATCAAGTTTGAGATCTTTGCGATAAATATCTTAGATTAAGAGTAATATGAAAATACATTTTCTCTGCAAGTAATTTCACGGTAATTTTACATTGAGAAAATAAAGCAAAAGGATAAATATAAGATGCAACATACTTATTATTAGCAAAAACATTAAAATTCAATTTTTTGTTTCTAGATTCCTAGTACTCGTATGTTCTAGGAAAGACGTTTTGAAAATATTTTTTGAGAGAATTAACGATACATAGTATGAATTTATATAAAGGGCCGGCCAAAATAAGTGAAACATCGGGTTTGTAGATTAATTATGACTTTCATTAAAAAATGTTTCCAATAATTTCTTTTGAGCTTAGATCAATGGCGTGACACACATTATTTGATCACAAGAGAAATGATGAAATAAGGGAGATATGTGAAATCCAGAATGAAGTGAGATGTCAGACAGAATGTCAGAAGAAGGTTGGCAAAGATTGCAAAGGAACAAAAACCGAATACATCCCGATCACCAGGACGACCATCTATAACAGGGATTCCAAAACTGTGGGGCGCCCCCCCTGGGGGGCGTGGAGAAAGTCCAGGAGGGGCGTGACACCCAAATAAATAAATAAATAAAAGTTACAAAAATAATTTCCTCAAATCTTTGGAATAAAGTCTTTCTAAGTTTTCATGATTATTTTTGTAAAGTTTTAATAAAGTTGTAAATTTTATCATACAAGGCTACCGTTTTTGAAACTACAAAACACACAAGAGTTCAAGGTTCTCAAACTGCCCACTCCATAGTAGTTACTGTCAAACGCAACGGCCGTGTGTAACGATATCTCCGTATGACCTTGGTGTGAGTGCGAGTTTCCTCGCACCCTTTCCACCCGTTCTGGCACAGTGCTTACCGTGAAATATCAGTCAGCAAGTTTGCTGTATTGTGGCTATAATTGCTGTGACGTTTAAATTGGAGTAATTGTTTTTGTGTTGTGTCAGTTCTGTGTGAAGCTGAATCAGAGAAGATGAACACGGCAAAGAAACGCAAGTATATTGAAGATTATATTCAATATGGGTTTGTTTCCTTTATTAAAGATAATGTTGATCACCCTCGGTGCGTTCTTTGCTATGAAGTATTAAGCAATGACGCGATGGTGCCTAATCGTCTTTTGAGACATTTGTCAACCAAATATGCCTCTTTAAAGGACAAACCTAAAGAGTTTTTCGCTGCAAAATCTCAGAATTTAAAGCGCATGAAGTTAGATAGCACTGGATCTGATGCTCAGTCATCTCTAAAAGTGCTTGAAGCTTCCTATGAATTATCTCTTCTCATTGCTAAGAAAAAGAAAAGTCACTCTATTGGTGAAACGCTTGTTGAACCATGCCTTTTAAAAGCAGCCGATGTTATCCTTGGAACTGATAGAAGGAAAAATATATCACAAATAGCACTTCCAGACAACACCGTAAAACGCCGAATTGATGATATGGCCAAGGACATTAAAAACCAGGTAGTTGATGCAATTAAAAAATCCCCGTTTTTTGCTATCCAGCTTGACGAGAGTACAGACGTAGCACAATGTTCTATTTGATTGTATATGTTCGTTACATTGAAAATGAAAGAATTAAGGATGAACTAATGTTTTCTACTGAGCTGCTGACCACTACTAAAGCTGTAGATGTGCTGAAAGCAGTATCAGACTTTTATGAGAAACACGAACTTTCTTGGCAAAAACTTATTGATGTATGTACAGATGGTGCTCCTTCAATACTCGGTTCTCGCTCAGGCTTTGTGCAGTGGGTTAAAGAGAAGAATGCTGACGTGGTTGGGATTCATTGTTTTATTCACCGTTAAGCCTTGGCAGCAAAAACGCTTCCAAACGAACTCAATGCTGTTTAAAAGCTATGTATTACAGCAGTCAACTACGTAAAGAACAGTGCATTAAATACTCGACTGTTTAAAGTCTTTGTGAAGATTTAGGAAGTGACTATTTCATACAGAAGTACGATGGCTATCAAAAGGCAATATTTTGGGAAGACTATTTGAGCTCCGTTATGAACTGATTACGTTTTTGGCACTGCAGAAACAAAAGGAGCTTAGTGCGGAGTTAAAAAAACCATGTATCCATTTTGATGTTTGTCAAATCACATTCATTTTCAATTTGTCAACGTATTAACATAATTAAGTATGAAACTCCAGTTCGATTTTTTGATATTTGAAATTAATTTAATATTAATCATGTCGAATCCATATGAACGTGAATAAATTACTTTATTGATGATTTTTGATTCCAGGGATAGAAAGAGATAGTTACAATGGGCCGCTAATAAAACTTACAATGGATAAAGATTATAGATTTGCGAAGCAAGAATGAAATTGATGTGAATAAGACATTTATGAATAACATTGTGCTTTTCGATGAAACAACAGTTTGCTCAAACGGATTCGAAAATTGTCATAATATCCACAAAATTTGAATACTTTGAGGAATGATTTTTCTTTTTTGTAAAAAACATTGAAAGGTGATAGATATTTACAACTTTTATAACATCCGATAGTATCAGAATTAATTAGTTCGCTTCTCAATCATTCTAATAATTTTCAGTTATCAGAAGAAATTTGGCTTCATCACCAACTCGTTTTGATGATACGTTTTTACAATATCTGAACATTATATTTCTTTAGAGATGGGTGGGCCAAACAGATTATATTGAGTTCTCGATAAGGTCACAGTATATTTTCCTTTCCACCGATTCTATAGATTATAAGGGAATACCTCAAACTTTTTAAAAACTAACAAGTTGAATCAAAGTCAAGGCACAAAATTTGTTAAAGTCGTTTGTTGATAAATTAGGATACTATCAGGCAGCCAACGGTTTTCACTTGAACTTTAACAATTATTGTGAATAAATGTTGAATTTTCAATTATTGTCAATCTTGCATCAAATAACTATTTCACTGTACTATTTAAAATGATGTTGTTAAACCATAATCTGTAAATCAACGACTCAATAAACATGTTATCAGTGAATTCAGCTATAACATATCTAGTAAAAAATATAAATACATATAAACCTGCAAACATCATTGGATAGTATACAAATTATACAGAAATATTTTATTCGAGGCAATTTTTCATTAAACTCATGAACAAATTAATATTTCGACCATTTTGCTCGAACCTGTATAAGTGATTTGATCTTGTAGTCTGATAAAATGAGAAGTGAAATTGGCATCCAAAAGGAAAGCCTGCATTTTTCAATATAAGTTTAGTTTAGCATATATCTTAAGGATTTATAGTTATAGGTTATAGTTGAATTAGAAAATTCTTAAAAACCACCTCTAAAATAACTTTTTTGAAAATATCTTAAGAACGTGGAAAAATATAAAAAAAGGTCCGAACAAAAAATGTAGGAACTAAAATTTTCTATAAAAACGTCTTGGATCACTTTTAACATATTTGCAGTAGAAACCGAGATATTTGCAATTACAGATCGAAATTTATTGCTCAGCCGGGTGGCATATTAAAAAGATTACAAAAAATCGAAAAAAAAAAAGAATACTTTATTTCCAAATTTACACCTACAAAGCTTGATTGATGATCTTAGAGATTTATTTTTTTTTTAATTTATAAAATTCATAAACATTTGTAATGTTTAATGTATTTTTTTCAATTTATATCATTTTTACATTTTTATAAAAGACTCGACAATTATAGTCCCATAAAAGTATAAATTTACATGAGATTTTACCTGTTCTGTTCACTTATTGAAGAATAAATTGAGTTTATGCCTCTGAGTCCCCCGGTAGAAAACGAGAGAAATATATGTAGCTTGTCTTTGTTACTCTTATACTCCAACCAGATAAGTGTCCATGATCCAAAACAACTCACACATGCCCACTTCTAGATATGTGCACTTGGGCCGTAGTAATCCCCTCCCGTGATTATATCATAAATAATAATAATATTATTAATAATAAGTGCAAGACTCTACAAATCGAGAAAGGCATGAACGGAAATATGCAACAACAGGCGATGGAAAACGGAGGAACCTACAAATACCTAGGATTTCACTAGGCTAAGCTGCTAGACCACAAGCTAGTATCCATACACCAAAAGAGTGAGGTCACTTATGCAGGCAACTTAGTCCAGGTAATCAACACCTGTGCCACACCTATTTTAACGTACTCTTTTGGAATCCTGAAGTGGACGAAAACAGAGCTACAGGGTATTCAGAGGTTGACACGAGCAATGATGACGAGGAACAACAACCACCACTCGAAGTCATCCACTATTAGAACAACATTACCCCGAAAAGAGGGTGGAAGAGGCTTGATTGACCTTCTTAACCTGCACCCTCGAGAGGTAACGAAACTATGTAAATTCTTTCATACTAAATCGGAAATCTCAACTCTGCACTGGATTATATCCAATTCGGATAAGGATTATTCACTCCTCAACCTTGCATCGCCAGATTCTGATTTAAATATAGTATTGGACACCGAGAAGCTGGAACAGTGGTTACGAAAGGCACTACACACGGTAGACATCATCATAACCGCAACCAACCGCATGTGGACAAAGAAGCTTTAAACAGAATTTCTTTCCAAAGACCGAAGGCTTCATGATGGCTTATTATTAACACTAATAACTACAAGAAAAATATTATTAAGAATCCAAACACTCAATCTGATAAATGCAGATAGTGCCAGACCATCTAACATATAACATCTGCTTGTAGTGTCTTATATAATACAGTCCTTCAGTCCTTCTTGTCAACGTAGTTATACCAAACACTCATAACATTCTCAACAAGTATCAGGTCGCGTACATTTTCTATCATTATCAATAGAATTTTGAACTAGTGTCGTACAATCATCATCTACCAAAGTATAAGCTGATAAGTCATTGATGTCTTCTCAATTAACAGTACTCATTGAAACTGGTTGTGCGTTATCAAAAGTAATTACACTGCAATTCTTGCAGATTTGTGAACAGCGCAACCCAGATTTTCGACACCAACATCGTTGAGTGGCATAATTGGTATTATAGCTGAAGAATATTGGAAAATATAGTTTCTACAAACATATTTTAATTAAAATATACTGTTTCAATAATAAAATAATAATACATAGCCAATTACCTGTTCTAACAAATCTTCAGGCACCGGTTGCTTAGTTGTCATGATTGGGATCATCAACATATTGAGTCGTTTCCATCCCCATTCCTCATTCTGAAGATTGCTTCCCTGCCATTTATAAATTTGATAGAGAACCCATTTACTATATTGAAGTAATGCTGAAGATGTAGGTAGTTGTCAGTTTAATTTCAGTCTTAGTTTGCGTAGTCAAAGTAACAAAAATTTTATAACGTAGTGTTCACTTTCCTTTATGATGTCTATATGGATAAAATATAAATATTTTACACTACAAACAGGATTACTGAACACTTGTGATAATGCTCGTGCTTGTTCATTTTTTTCTAAGATCTTGATATTTTTTTACTTTTACAAAAATAGCGCTGGTTGTGTCACAGACTGCAAAAGCGTGAGCAAATGGTTGGTTACTCAGAGTATAACAGTAACAAAGACAAACTACATATATTTCTCTCGCTTTCTACCAGGAGACCCAGAGGCATAAACTCAGGGGCAATTTATTCTTCAATAGATGAATAGGACGGGTAAAATTTCAGGTACATGTATAGTTTTATGAGGATATATATGTGGGGTCTCTCATAAAAATGTTAAAATAATGTAGATAAAAAAAATACAAATGTAAATTGGAAAACAAAGTTTAAAAATTCTTTTTTTTTCGATTTTTTAATATGCCACCCGGTTGAACAATAAATTTCGATCGTTTATTCCAAATATCTCGGTTTCTATTACAAATACGTCAAGACGTTTTTTAGTCCCTAAATATTTCAAAAAATTGTTTTTGAGGATGGTTTTTGATTATTTTTTATCCCCTGAATGAATGAAATTCAACATTTTGTGTTGATGAATAATTTTTCCCATTTTTTTTAAGATTTATCAATTCGTTTTACAGACATCTACAATACTAATCTTGAAAATATTTATCCAATTACAAATAATATCTCCTGATCTTGTGGATGATTATTTAGATGGTTCTAGTGAAATACCTGGTGAACAATAAACAATTTTCAATATATATATTTACCTTGACATTTTTCATCTAGAAGAAGATAACTGATACCAATTGAACCAGCGCTTTGTCCTGCTACTGTCACTTTAGTGGGATCTCCCCCAAAATATTTGATATTTTGGGATACCCATCGAATAGCTTGCCTTTGATCTTTAAGACCTAAGTTACTGGGTATTACACCATCATGGGTAGAAAGGAAACCTGAAATTAGTGTTCGCGACAGTTTATAAGTTTCTGTTATTTCAATTCAAAGATTAGCGTATTTTTCAATATAACACAGTTATAGAATTTAGAAATCAAATGAAACCTCATGAAAACTTTTCAAATATCAAGTATTTTGAAGTATACTGTGAAAAATTAATGTGAAGTTACATATTTGAATTTTCGAAATGTTGCCCATCATTTTTCATTAGTGATCAATCTGATCTCAAACAGAGGGAAACTTCTTCCTGAAGGTCTTGGAACGCAGCTGTTATTCCTTTTAAAATTTTCGCATATCAAAACTTTGTGTCATAGTTAATCGATTGTAGATGTCTCCATGGCTAGAAAAATAGTAGTGCTTAGACCCTGGTGTCCAGTCCATAGCTTCACTAAGATCAATCCATCTATCGTTCATCTATCCAATTAGAAGAAAGTGAGTCATTCTCACTTGACGCGACACTCCAAAGTGACGTGGAAGTTCTGTAATGAATATGTTCATTATTTCTACTGTGTCAAATTCTTTTTCCTTAGAATTCGAAGCAATTTCATTTATTGATGCATACAACTAATAGTCAGATATTCCTCAATTAACATTCTTAACATTCTTCTTGCGCATTTGCCAGAGTCACCGTGATTGAGAAGTATTCTATTTCTTTGTTGGAGTGTAAGCACCATTTCAAAAAAAACTATTGAAATAAAATATATATCTCTCATAACTAAGCGACAATAACTAAATTCGGGAATGATAGATGATATTTAAATATGAAAATGACCAAAAAGAAGCTCAACACGTAAGGTTTTATGTTACTCATTAAGAAATCACATACAACTATTACGTTTAATATTTATCCAAAAAAATTTTACAGCTTTTGTATTATCTATATCAAATGTGTTACAAATAAATAGCATTTATTTGTAACACATTTCATTTTTTCCTTCCGTAAAAGGTTATGCGTTCTCCCTTCAAAAATCAGACCCATTTTGGATCCCATCGCTCTTGGTAAGAAACAGCACCCCAGTTCTCAAAAAATAATGATAAATGGGAATGGAGAGAATGAGTTTTTCAATGGCATTTGATAGCCAAGCGATTTTATGGGAATCTAATAGTTCATCAACCTAGCTCTTCATAGTTTAAATCTATATTGTTGCCCAAAAATCCCACACGACACTTAGGAGTGAGTTCCAAGTTTTAAGTTCTTGCAGGGTTTGCTCTTCTATAGAGTTGATATCGCCAAGCAATCTCATAATTTATTGCGCCAATTTAAAATACCCTCCATTAACATGACGTCACATAACTAGTGAAAGACTTGTATTAGGTATTTGAATTCTTCTTAAAGTTTTAATTCATCTCGCATCTGACATCTGTAGACGTTGTAGTTTATTTTATTTAGGTGGTTTCCTCCATTTTTACTGAATGCAAAACTATGTAGATCGTTGCCTATTTCCATTAAGTGATAATATAGCTTTAACACTGTACTTTCGTGAGTCTATGAATAAGCCCATTTACAAGAAGAATGCTTGACATCGAGTCTTGAAGCTTTGATATTAGTACAGGCATATAACAAATTCTCCATTTTGTGAAATGGGGGAAACACGGCGGGTCTTTCAAAACGTTCGCATGCGAATTATATCACTGCATTAAGCGAAAAAAATCGATCAAAAATCACCAAACAATCCCATGTCTAAAACGCAAGGTTCAAAAATGCGGCAGCAGTCAAATACTTTTATGACTCTCTCGACCGCTCGATAGGGAAAAACTTAAACGTTCCACAAGTTTTGATTAGCTAAACCTTACTATTAATTCGCGATTAATCTATGCGTTATAGACATGTGAGTGTTTGGTGATTTTTAATCGATTTTTTTCGCTAAATGCAGTGATATAACTCGCATAGGAACGTTTTGAAAGACCATGTATAGTAGTACGTTTATTACTAGGGGTTTTTCAAATGATTTAATTGGAGTACCGTTTTTAAAAATTGAGCTTAAGCTCACATATTTATGGGAACGATCTCTAACCGCAATATTACCTTAGAGAAAATACTGTCTGAGCTAAAAAGTATTACTGGTGATCACAATGTTATTTGGTTGTAATTGAAAGTTAATGATGATAATTTTAAATTGTATCCACTTTAAGAAAATGACAGAAATATTTTCAGAAAATGTTCAAATTATTTCATATATGTATCCACACGTAGTGGAAAAGTAAGAATTTTGATTATGATGAAAATTATTGTTCTCAAAACCCTTAGTTTTACCAAGTAACAAAAATGAAGCAAATATTGACCCATAACATATATTTGTGATGAAGTACAATGGACCACTATATTTTTTATTCCATTAAAACAATTTATTAACCTAGTTATTATTATAAATTATTAACCTTGATATTGAGGGATACATCTTCAGTTTAATTTATCTGGTAATGTTGTGTCAGCTTCATTATTTATTATTGTTATATTTGTTTCGACACATATAGAAAACGATTCAATAGAGAGACAACAAAGCAAGATGTCTTTGGTTACCTATTCTAGAATAATATAAACTCAATAAATAATAGTATGCCCTTCACATAGCTACGTTACCATAACAGAAATATCAGTTCTACAAGGTTGTGAGTGAAATTTAGTTTTATCCTTGTATTAAAATATCTAGACTCAATTTAATGACAGATAATGAACTAAGCATTAAAAGTAGAAATATATTCATTTTAAAAAGATGAATTTTGGAAAGATTTCATTAGATATAAGGTGAGGGATCGGTGATGGCACTTGAAATATTGCACGATTTTTATAGAAATGAGTCATCATACAGGAAATCCTCTACTGAAGTTCTGCGTTCTGTTTGTAGTATTACTTACTTTTGTAAGAAAAACTTAAGATACAAGCAAACAATTTTTGTTAAAACGCAATATTGATCTTGATATTTATTAATTTATTGCAGGAACTTAAAATAAAATGCAGACAAAAAAGTGAACAACTGAAGTTTATGTCAAATTTTTTCAACGCCTACCGATAAAATTCCATCTTGTATACTAAAGAGAAAATAATTGAAATTTAATCGAATACAGTGATATTGAATCGTATTACAAACTCGGTTAAGTAAAAAAAAATTTATCGAAAGTTTCAAAAAATATAAGCAATCCTAATTCGGTATAATACAGGGGGTTATCGATGGAAAAATCTTATGTTTGATTTGTAACAAAGTTACCTAACACTCTGTATAGTTATATAGAGATAATTTCAAAATGTGGACCAGGAAGATATCAAACATTTTGCGTAATAAAATTTTTTGCATCTGTTAAAATAACCCAAATTTTTTCGTATATGCAATGAACACATTTAGTCACTTTTACGAATCACTTCATTTAAAGTAAAAGGTATTTATTAGGAACACAAAAAATGACATCATTAAGCTAGATGGTATTAGAATAAGAAACACCAGACATGTGAACAAAATTGTGATGTATAGTGTCTTTTTGTTAAATTTATTTCCAACACACCAATTCTGCTTTCTCCTTTTATTTCGGTGTGGGTACATTTCTCTCTTTAGAGAAGATCATTTATCATTGTTGGATCTCATTGTTCGAATTCCCATTGTCCAGCTAACCTTATAAAATTTTCCACCCTTCTTGTTACTTTGAATTGTTAGAAAGAAATTATAAATTATTAAGGGGAATTGTTGATGATATTCATTATGCGATTGATAAATAATTTACAGTATTTCATAGATTATCCACGGTTTACATCCCGTTTGTTGCCTTAAAGTTACCATAGTTCCAAAATGTTTCTACTCGACAAAAATCAACAAAAATCACGAATATTACAATAGAATAAGGTGAACTTTGTGGTGTTATATAACTCCTTCCTAGTGAAGCAGATGAAATGAAATTTGAGTACATTTTGACTAACAATATCTAATTTAATAGGTTTTAGAAATGTTATTATTCTTAACTGAACGTTATATCTAACAATACATGGAAATGCTCGTACTCATCTGTTGGGGGCCTTGGTATCAAAAAACCAACAGTATGAGTCCCAGAACCGCAATACATGATTATCAAATTGTTGTTTGTTTCATACCAAGGCCTCCAATAACTCAGGTCCACACTTATACAACTTTGAAATACAAGATCCTATACTGATTGGACTGGATTTTTATGAAGCGTTACAATTTTTTTAAATGTATCCGTTTTGTCTGTGGGGCCTGATTTACGCGACAAAAAAATTTTTTAATTCACATAATGCTTATCAATTAATAATAATTAATGACTTTATCCATACTTTATACTAGCATAGTTTATTACTTCATAATTCTCAAATCAAATATTCATCGAGTTCTATCAAGAGTACCTTTTTGGTGTAAAATTAAATAATGATTGAGTTCACTTGATATTTAGCTTAATGAATCTAATATTGAAAAAGTTATTTTCAATACTAAGAGGGACGAACCGTGTAACAAGTGCCCTCTATGAGAGTCAGACAAAAAACCAATTCATTGGATGTATCAGGTTCTAAAACATATTCGTATGGAATTTCAATACAATTTGTCAGTAGTTGCGGCAAAATCGTAAAAAATTTGTACAATTTTTTCTCTTCAACGTCCTTTATCTTGAATACGGATGATGATACGAACATTTTTAAATTATCAAACCCCAAATATTTTCCAGTTTTCTATCTATCCTAAAGACAGGATCACCTTTTGAAACGCCCTATATATAATAAGAATAAATACAAAGCAATATTATGATTAGTATATCTTTCTACTGGCATCATTGTAACAAATTTTTACTTTCATTTTCAGTCTAATATTCTTATCAGTATACTAATTAGTTGGTTTTCAAGTATGTTAGTGTGTTATCAGACTCATACAAAGTAGAAGTAAACAACGGCTATTTGTGAAATTTTGACAATTATTCTCTCAAATTAAGCATGAATTATCTATGGAAATATAGGTTTGATAAGATATGTGCTACTAATAATATATTTCAAAATATAACAATTTGAGTATATTACCAATAATTATTAAATTATGAAAATATGCAAAAATGTTACTGTTCGATGATTGTTGATAGTGTGTTTCGTTTTCTAAGCTATTGAACATATTTTTGTTCCAATTATCATGATAGAAATAGGAGTAATTGATATTTAAGCCATATCTCAGACATTAACGCATCAACTAATTAACAATTTATATCTTTCATACAAAAATCAATATCAATTTCAATTACTCTAACTAACGAGGTTACGAAGAGGTGGTTATTGCGAATGAGAATACATCACTTTTATAATTTTTGGCAGGAAATCATCCTAGACCAGTTACAAATTTATTCTAATACTTAATTCTCTGGACCTTGTTGTGTTCAGTGTCCCTGATAGTGACCATGAAAAAACGTTTTTTTTTAAATATTTTAACAAACGCTGTCATAGTCGAACAATGTGATCTATTTATCAACGGTATTGGTTAAATTCATTTCAGAAGCTTTATTTCGAGAGTGCCAAATGAAGTCGAGAAGGACAATTTATAACAGAAAAGCCAGATTTTGTAATGCTCACAGTAAGCATGCGGAAAGAATTGCTAATGACCTTACCTATACTTAAAAAAATCAACGCATATTAATGAGCGAAAGACCAAGTGTACAAAATCTGATTGAGCTTTTACTACATACCGAGATTATAGCATCCAGCAAACGGAGGTAACCAAATATCTCGAGAATTCGATAAAATATATAAAAATCAAAGCAAAGTTTTGTGTTTTTACTATAGTCGAGAGGAATATGTGGAGATTTTCATTGATCTCCTAAGGGTACGATATTTCTCTTAATTCTAACATATTTGAAAAGGTCAAGACGAAGAAGAGCGAATATGGATGTTTTGGTGTGGCAGTTTGACTATGATGGTTGAGATATATTGTAGGAAAAGAAAGAAATATCAAGGATACCACCTAAAAAGCTACTGATAATGACAAGAACAAGTGGAGAAAGCTGTTAAAGTAACAAAGCGATGTGTATATAATATCAATGATTATATATCCATACCTTACTTCTATATTGCAGCATCTTAAAATTAATCATTTTAGAGTTAAACCGATATTATAAATGTCGACATTGAGTTTAATACATTTCTATACAGAACCAATTTAACCTCTAGATGTCACTAGTTACATTAAGGAATTATCCTGAAATCGAAAAGCACGGGAGTTCTACACCGTAACATAGACGCCCTCTTGTTCGGCCTCGGCTGGATCGGCCTCTGGATGGTTCGGCCGGTCCTAAGAGGATGAATCATATCCGCGCCACGCCGCGAATGACTTTCGACAGCTCTTTACTTGAATGTTTTGTTTCCGGCCGTGCAAACAAACTACATACAGTTTTTATGTCAGTTTAGTGTATGGGTGGTTTCGTTATCGATCGGCTGCACTTTACCTGTGACATTCGTTATTGTTATAAAGTGAGATTTTACTGTACCGGACGTTATTTTGTGAGTGTATGTTTGAGTAAGTGTTGTGTAAGTGAGTGCGCGTGTTTACTTGAAGAAAAATGTTTTCTAAAATTAGTGAAAAACGTAAAAATACGTTTGTGAGTATGCAACAAATACTTGATATCCTAGAGAGTCTAGACAAGGGTGAATCAGTCCAAAGTATTTGTAGAAAATTCAATATCGGTAAAAGTACTGTGAATGACTGGCGTAGGAACCGAAAATCCATTGAATCTTTTTGTAAACAAATTGAAACTGAAAAAATTCTGTCTACTCGATGTACTTTAAAAAAACCTAAACTTGAACAAGTTGATGACGCTTTGTGGCTGTGGTTTATGCAAGAGCGCAGGCGTGGTACTCCACTAAGTGGTCCAATTTTAAAAGAGAAGGCAATCATCCTTCACGTAAAACTTGGGGGAGAAGGTACGTTTACTGCAAGTGATGGCTGGCTGGTAAGATGGAAAAAACGCCAAGGAGTTCACTTTATCAGCGTATGTGGGGAAAAATGTCAGCAGATCAGCCAGCAGTAAGTCAATTTTCAGAAAAGTTTAAGAGAATCATTTCTGTGAAATAAAATTTAAAGAATCGACGAAACAGGACTAAATTTTAAATTGTTGCCACGGAAAACTTTCACGACCCCATAAGAAATGTCAGCTCCAGGGATTAAAATCAACAAAGAGAGAATTACAGTTACTTTGTGTTGTTCGAACGCATCAGGGTCACATAAGCTACCTCTCTTCGTCATTGGAAAATCAGTAAAACCTAGAGCATTCAAGAATCTAAATATGAGTTGTCTCCCAGTGTACAACAGAGCACAGAAATCTTATTTGTTCAAAGAATGGTTTGTTGCCGAATTTGTTCCTAAAGTGAAACAACATTTAACATTCTTGAAGTTGCCAATTAAGGATCTGCTTGTGCTTGACAATGCACCTACACATCCTGAAGAGGACCTAGAATGTCAGGGTGACAGTGGCATCAAGCTTTTATATATGCCACCTAATGTCACAAGCATTGCCCAATCCATGGACCAAGGGGTGATTGTATGTTTTAAATGAAAATATCGCAGGAAACTTCTCTCCGAAATTTTAGGTAAATTAGACAATGAGGGTACCTAATTCAGGCCCTAAAATCTATAAACTTGAATGACGTCATTTATATGGCAGCTAAAGCATATGATGAGATTCCTTCATCAACGTTTACAAAGTCTTGGCGGAAGGTCTGGTCGGATGTAAAAGAGATCGTTGACAAGGCCCAACAAGAAAACCCAAATCTTGATGAAACCACCATGACTACACCCAGATGTACCCAGATATTGGAACAAGATGACAACCAATCAATGTTATCAGATCTTCAACGACTGCCCACAACAGGTGATTCTAACAACCTTGTTGAGAGTGACGTTATGGAATGGATTGTAAGCAATGATAAATATTCAAGCTGTAATAAATCAAGATGCTAATGACATAGATGAGGAAGAGGACGGGGAAGAAGAACGTAGTGAGGGAAATTTAATCCATGAAGAGGGTAGCGCCGCACTTGAACGTGTAACAATGTACGTTAAGCAACAAGCGTCTGCTGCTGCTGTTGACGTAATGTTCATGACTATGCCTTCAAGAACACTATGGTTCAAAAAAAGCAAAAGAAAAGAACAGATTTCTTTTAATTTTTCAAGGTTATGTGTATTGTAAAGTGATTTCCGCAAATGTATTTTGAGTTGGTTTTGTTCAGTGTGTATAGTATGTTTTTATTTTCATTTACGTAGGTAATAGGTTTAATAGGGTTATTTTAAACTTTGGTATTACATCCGGTTAGTTCGACCATTTTGTCGTTGGGCCGAACTAGAGAGATTGTACTGTAGATTTGTTACAGTATTGAACTACGTCTTCATTTGTTTATGTTCGGACTTTGTTATTGTTACTTCTGTATAATCAACCAAAATGAGTGATTTCTCTTTTAATAATGCAAGTAAAAATCACAGTGAGACGCGTAACAGTTTTATGTTGCGACTAGCAAAAGCTAAATTCCAGGAACCGATATTAAAATTTTGGTAATTGAGCATATCTAAAATGGAGGAGACAACATGCATGCCACGATTGAAAAAGAGAAAAAACGCATGCTAAAAAGTGGTCTTATATATACATCTGTCGTGTACAAACTTCGCAGGGAAAAATTGGAGCTGAAACCCAAACATCCTATGGAAGTTGTAAGCCGCGAACAAAGCATCTATCATCACAAATCAGAAATATTGGGACCCAGTCTGTATAGAGATAGAATTCTGTGGAGAAACTCCCCTCCCCTACACTTCACAGTATTATGAAAAGAAAGAATAGCTTCTCAAATAATTTCAATATAGAATATAGTAATAAGAAGTAAAACGATGAAAACACTATAATTATATAACAAAGAGATAATATCACTAAATACCAAACAGGCGGTATGAAAACAGAAAACAAAGCGTCTGAGATAGGAGTGGAAGAAAACATTCTGTTAATGTAAGACCTGGAGCACATTACAAGTGGACAATCAAGCAAATTGAAGATACCCTCAGATAAATATGAATCAGAAGTATGAAAAGTAGAAATTAGACATAGAATATCAGTAAATTTTACATGGAGATTTAAGTAGATATGAGATGCATTCAGATCAATTACAATTAGAAATATAGAAGTATACATTAAAAATAATATTAGATAGACGGCCAGCCAGAAAAGCATTGAGCTCTTCGATAAATTCCAAAATAGTTGAGGAATAATTTACCCTTATGTGAACCAGAATTTAATTGTGAAATTTGCACCTACGGAGACAATAAAGTAGACCTTAAACAAGTGAATACACTTCTGAGAAACCATGACCAAAAGAGAGCATACAAATGCTTTAGATATAGCACATTCTCAAATGGGCAGTAAGTATGATTACAGATAACATAATTATTTGATATAAGGCACCACAGACTTAGGGGCTTACTGTATAGAGCATGAAGATTAAATATATGTCCCGGCGAATATCCTAAAGGTCAATTAATGGTCAGGTATTGAGCAACTACTACTTTCAGAGATATTTATTAAAAGCGGAACAGAAAGCGTGATAGATCTTCCAGGAATCGACACCATGTTAAGTACGTATACATATCATTTAATGATCAGTCCAAATGAGTTTACTGATGCTGAGGCAATCAAATGTCTCTACTGGAATAAACAATATTTTTTGAGTTTTTGAATACTACAGTTGAGTGAACATTTCAAGACATTGGTGATTATATTAAATCAATTCTTACCTAGTGGTCCCAATCTGTAATTAATAGTTACTACGACTATATCAAAATCCATGAAAAAATTTGGTTTATAAAGTTGCTTCGATTTATATTGAAAAGCGCCTTCATGTATCCAAACAAGTACTGGCAATTCATTATTTTCGCCTTTTCCTAAATTCTGTATGAAAAAATAAAACAATTGATGGATAGAAGATTTCATTGATTCATTTATTTGAACTCACAAACTTCATTTCAATGTCTCTTAAACGCTTAGTCAATCAGAACGTCACAGCGACATAAACCCAATGCATAATCTAGATTTCAAACAAATGGATTCAACCATTTCTATAAGAGTTTGCAAATATGTCGAGTGGATTAGATATGGAGGGAATATTACTTCCATACCTCCCATCACTTTTGCATAGAGAAAGGAAATTGGCGTTAGATAGAAAAAGTATAGAGAATATTATCATTTCTGCCCAGATATTTCGACATTTGACTATCGATACAAACTTTCGTTCGTCTTGAGAATATTTCGAAGAAGTATATTAATAGACCAGACTCGTTAATATTTAAAACAAAAAAATAGTAGGATGGAACTGATTGGGAAAGGAAGAGAATATAACAAAAAACAAAAATTTTAAATGCAAAATAATGATAATTATATCAAGCTACGTCGCTAAAAACGCATTTCTACTTCTATGATAATTATATCAATCAAAAAATGATTTTAGTAAAGCTCGTTTTCTACAATTAAAAGTATTTGAAGGCAATTGAATAGCTGCTTTTTTCAGGCGTGGTTTTCCTTTTAGACTGAACTAGATATGCTTCTATAATCAACAGAATCAGACAAAGTGTCCGTCTATATTTACGTGGAGCTACCAGTCTTTGCTGTTTATCTAACGAAGAAAGCGAAAATGAAGATGACGGTGATATACGTCATTTAACGGGTAACCTGCAGAATTAGTTCTCAGAGGTACCAGGATTGAAACCAATCCAACTCAAGATGTTGATATCGAATCAGCGGTAAATGAAGATCGTACTGACGAGGAGCTACAAATTGCTACGAAGCTAAAAAAATGTCAAAAAAACTTACGTGCAAATGTCATATAAGTAGATTTTAATTAAATCTGGAAATAAATTGGAGACGAAACAAACAAATTTCCAATATAACTGAAGAGGATATCCAATGTTTGGTTAGTATTGCAATAGTGATAGTGGATATAACGTTGCCCCATCAAATCGAAACTATTAGGACTAAAAGCCATATCTTTAGAATGAGCTTATCAGCAATGGAATGAGGCGAAATAGATTTACCACTATATAATACGGATATTCACTAACTTTAAAGCTTTTGAGTCTTGTGAAATATTATAGTATGAAAAACTTCGTCCCACCATCTGACATCAATTATGATGATGTAAGTAAGATTAGGTATTTGGACAGCCATCAATGAAACAATTTATTCGTGGTAAGCTAATTCGATTCGACGATAAAGTCACATGTCTAAACTCTTTGATGGCTATTTGATTAATGTCGATGTTTATCAAGGAAAGATCCAAAAACTAAATGTCGAGAATCCTGTGCGAACGTCTGAATGAAATTGAATGCATTAAAATACTTTTTGGACAACTTTTTGTAGTATCAGTTTATTTTAGTTCTTGAGACAGATGGGATATTTAGAAAAGGGAACATTTCTCGAGCACAGATTCCGGTACAACATGAAGAGGAGATACACAATGTAAAGAATCTGAAGTAGAGGAACTAATACAAGCATATTCTAGCTTATTACAAGCTTAATACAAGCTTATTATATAATACAAGCGTATTATGTTTATTCGCTGAAAAAATAATGGGGTGGTAACTACGCCATCTACCATGGGTTAACAACGGCAGTTAATGTGGAAAGATATTCTCCGGAACAGAAGAAAAATATTGTGGTCCACATACCACAGCTGATTTATAGATATAGGTAAGGCTGATACAGATCGCATGGACCAAAATATGAACTGTTATCACTTCGTAATACGTAAAAAAATGGTGGTGGCCCGGTTTTTCATGGATTATCGATGCTGCTTTTCAGAATTCGTGGATATAATAGTAAAAAATTAGTAGAATATCTCAGTTACAGTTTAGAAGAGAACTTATTTAAAACGTCATTCTATTGCAAAAAGACGTCCAGGAATATCCGGCAACTACATCTCAATATCAAAAGTTGTGAATGTTATTACATTTGATCACATTCATCATTATGTTGTCTATTCGCTAGAAAAATCACACAGAAGATGCGCTGCCAATAACTGCGAATCTCAGACACGGAAATTCTAAGTGCTAAGTTTCTTTGTGTGTTGGATCCTTTTATATTATATGGATCAATTCATTTGAAGTTTCTAAATTTTATAGCAAAATTACGATCAAAACAATAACTCGCTTTAATGTTGAAATCTTTAATTTCTGTCTTATTTTGTCTTAATATCGAAGAAGTACCCCAACTTTCAATTGGATTCAAATAATCAGCTTTTTAAGACAAATTTTCTGTTTTCTCTTGGTATGGAAAATATACAGAGTAATTTTTATGGACAGAATGCCTCAATTACCCCGTAAGCAGCTTATAATGAACTTTGTTATTTCAAATGTATATTTTTCGCGATTGAAAATACTTATTTTTTTCATCTAATGTTCCCTATACCTATCTCGGCGTTATCTCCGCCGAAGTTAAAATAATACATTTAGGTGGCTATGATTGCTACAATTACAAATTTGACGTTCCAATAAATTATTAAGTGTATTGAAAATCACAATGGATCGTTTATCTAAAAAAGAACGAATTGATATTTTAATGATATTAGGATATGGCGATAGGAGTAGAAGTCGACAAGAAACGTGTAATATTTTTAAGAATTTATATCCTATCTGAAATCCCTACTGTCAGTAAATTAGTAAAAAAGTTTAACGAAACAGGTTCAGTAGAAGATTTATCCAAATCAGGGCGTGAAAAAACTGCAGACAAATCTTTAGATGTTTGTGTCCTACCATCAGTTATGAAACTTTCACGTGATAATAAAATCCATTCATATAAAGTATTGTCAGATTTTAACACACGTGAAGAGTTTGAGACCTAATGATCTCCAAGTAAGTATTTTCAATTACATTTAACAAAAACTTCATATTAGGAATTTTCAGACATTAACAATAACCCGAACGACAATATTTGGCTACAACAAGATGTGTTGCACTATGCATGTGTGGTAAGGCAATACCTAAATAATGTCTTTCGCAGAAGATGGATTGGAAGGCGTTGTTTTATCGAATGCCCCCCGCGATTACTCGACATGAATCTTTTAGATCATTTCCTGTGGGGTAACTTAAAAAACATCGTTTATAAAACAAAACCTGTCAATATTCAGGAATCAAAAGATAGGATTACCACAGGGATAAGATGAATATTGCAGTCAGGGAAATTGCAAAATGTGTTGCAAAGTTTTAAAAATCGGATGGCTTGTTGTATTGAAGTAAATGGACAACATTTTGAGCATCTGCTCTAATCTCCTTTACTGTATGTTTTCTAGAATTCGTAATATTTCTACTTCACAAATGTGGATCTACTTTGTCTTCAGTTGTTGTAAGCTTTCTTGCGCCATGATTTGGATAAATAATTTTCTGCACCAGTTGTACTAGCACATAAATTATCGAAGAATATTTAAATTAAATGAGTTCTTTCAGTCGTAGCCATCTAAATGTACAATATTTGTTGTGGAGATTCTATAAATGTAGCTATAACTCCGAAATTATTGCATTTAGGTACAATGAATATTACATGAAAAATAATCAGAATTTCTTAAGTATTTCTAAAAACACAAAATATATGGGGTGATCCATTTAAAATAACAAAGTTCATAATTTTTCCGGAAAAAGGAAATATCTGACAACAATCACAAGACCCTTGCGAACAAAAATTTATAAAAATCGTACAAGCCGTTTCCGAGATAATTGAGGCGTTCCATACATAAAACACGTTCCGTATATTACCGTGATAATTTTTCTCAAAAGATACAAAAAAAGGATTCTCTTTCAATCATTTTGTACAATTTTCAGCTAAACATTAAAGTTTCACATCTTCCGTAAATTATTTTTTCTTCCATTTTAATCATATCCTCTTTGTTTTTCAATTGATTCCGTCCTACTACTTTTTTTTACTTCTTTCAAAGGCTTTAGTCTTAGTCTACAATTATTCATCTTAAAAAATAAATAAATGTGTCACAAATTGGAAAAACCTTTTCGACTGACTTCGACTTTAAAGTAATATTTTTGTAATTGTTGTTGGAAATACTTCCGTGGTTATTAAATACTTGACGTGCTATAACCAGTTGGATACAATAGAAAATAATGTCATAACGCGCAGCTAAGGTTCAGCGTACTTACGCTTTATCTTGCAGTAAAATTACGTTCTGTTTGACGAAGTCTCAAAATAATTTTATTATTTTTTATTATAATGGAATAATATATTAACTTACCGCGGGTGAATAAATATTCAGATATAAGCAGTCTTCTGAACCTATTATATGAAATGAAGGGTTTCCTGGAAAATCCGAATAATCTTTCAATAGTATCGATTGCACACATTTATGACTGTTATCATCAGCTTTAAGAACACCACTCCAACAAGTGTCTAGTTTTCTTGAAATCTATTAAATAAATAGATGCCTTGTTTAAAACATTAGCAACTAACATATAGTTAATACTCTTACATTAGAGCACTCAGAGCAGTTGAGTATTTGTTATAATCCAAATTTTTACGCATATTTATGATTAGAATATATATATCTACCAGATTGCCTATAAAAATGTGGCCGCTAGTATTTACATTTTTTTTTTAAATTAAGGTGTCTCGACAACTAAGATCATTGACACATTGTATAGTTATGATACAATTATTAGCTTTAACTACAACACCTCAACATTAACTAAATGTTTGGATTACACACATTAAGAAATTACATTACATTATATAGATAGATTAATGTCTTTTAATTAATGGTTTAGGCATGTTTACCGTTCCACATTATTTAGACTTTCTTTAAGCGAATTTCCTAGCTGGTTGCTACGGCGTTTATTGCAGTATTGTGAACAAATTTTTAGTATGTGATTAACCGTCAGTGGTATTTTGCGGTGCTAACATTTGAGAGGATCAGAAGTGACCATTACGTAGACTGCGTACAACAACTGAGATTCTACGATTCTTGGGAAGTGGGTTTTTGAAGTCGATGGACCGTTGAATTTTATGTAGCTTCGTGCTTCAACTTGCCAAGTGATTTGTCCATCGGTCGGGTATGGAACGTTTTATGCTAGTTATGAGATCATTGTGAATTTGTATCGAGTCACTGTGGAGCTTCGACGTGGAATCTTCTTTTCTAGCTTGATCTGCAATAATAGGTTGTACTGGATATATTTGTCTAATGAAGTTTCTAGAAAGTGTCTGTTTGTCGCCAGGGGATAGGGAGTTCAAGGCTTGGAGAATTGCGTCTCTAGCGAAAGATATATATATATATATATATATATATATATATATATATATATATATATATATATATATATATATATATATATATATATATAGAATAGATAATAGTAGTATATTGAGTGGAATTGATAATATTCAGAAATCGTTCAGCATATGTGTAGATACGTATTATATTATAGTTTTGCTTTTTGCAAGGACAGGATAAGATAAGAATGGGGGCTATTTCAGATGGGTTGATATTGGTTATGAGGGTTGATAGGATTGCTGAAAGTGATTGAATTTTAAAGGCAGAAATACTGGTGTTAGATAAACGACTTATAAGAAGATAAACTGGATTATTGGGTTGTACTAGAACTTTTTCACTTTACGACATGAGAAGCAGTTGTCGTCTCAGCCATGGGGAGGTTCATTAAATTTACGATAGATGCTTGATATAATTTGCTAGCTGACATCTAAATAAAGTAGAGTTTTACACATCAGAAGATATTTTTTATTTGGTGGTTTAGAAGTAACAACCAGTTAAAAGGAATTCCTGACCAAGTTGATTCACCGCTTCCTGAATCAAGTTACATGTGGTTTGGTTATTTTTACCACTACAAAAGATGATTAGGGATATGGGGTACCTACGCCTATTGGAATTGTGTCATGAAAATTTGGCCGTTAATGGACACCTGGAATGATCTATCAGTTGTATATGTTGTATAAAAGGAAAAATGTTACCTTGAAAGTTGTACTATCTCAGTTAGTCAAGTATTGTTGATTTTGATAGGGTATCAAAGTCACTTTCAAAATCGAGTGCAACAGCTACAGCATCCTGTATTTTGAAGAGAAAGTCTCAATGAATGTCTGTTGATAGGAAAGAATTTCAATAGTACTGCGGTATGTTCTAAATCCCGACTGAGTTGAATCAATTATTTTACATAAGTGCCAAAGTATTCTTTTATTAATCATCTTTTCCATTAGTTACATACATATTTACATACATTGTACATGTTAAGAGAAGGGACGATAAGAGTTGAGATCTGTTGATGGTTTATATCATTTTATCACGGGATTTGATATTGAGTCTCACCATTGCGTTGGGAACTGATGTTTAGTCCAGATGATGCTATATAATTCCAGTAATTTAGTTGAAGAGATCGGTGATAGATATTTATAAAAGAGCGGCAAAATTTTCACAGCAAGAGAGAATAGGTTTGTTCTTCGGAAGAGAATGGAAGATTCAGAATTTCAAGATCAAATATTTCAGTTGGAGAAATGGGGATTATTATGGTTATTGGGACTGCGTTTCTCTTAAAAACGAGTAGCTACTGAGTTTGCGATTTTTTTATTATCCGTAACAATGTTACCATTGAGTATCAGCGCTGGAATTTTATTCTGTGTTCTAATGCCTTTCATTTGTCCTTGAGGTGTATCAGAGGTAAGCGTGAAAACATAGTTATTAAAGATGCTTTTTTACTCTGCTTTATCACCCATCCTGTTTCGACTGTCAGGTTTCTGAAATATATATAGTTATCGGTAGTCCCAGTCTTCATAAATTTATTGAATGCAGTTTCACAACTACAATTGCACATTGCTACACCTTACATTATACAGTTAGTGAATGCTGCTACCGATTCTTCGATATTTCCAAAATATTGTAGATAGATACTCGATATTCAGTGATTATTGGAAAATTATAGCCCTCGTAAAGACTATCTAGCGTTTCTCCGGGTGGGGAGGGTGTATTTTTAGGGTCACAATACATACAATAGTATGATTTAGGAAATCTTCAAGTGTTATTCCCTTTTCAAAAGTTTGTTTTTATCCTTATTATAATAGTAAGATTGGATTTATATTGTAATTCGGAGTGATGTAAATGGTACAAATTGTGCTTTTTGGGGGACCCAGGCTGTGCCAGCTATAGCTTCTAGTGGAGTGAGTAATGATATATATGTACTATATATATACAACATATATATAGAATAAAAATCACTAAAAACAAATATCGAGGTGCCGGCGCTAGCTCTTAAGAAGTTGGATCTAAGGTAGTGGTAACCAAAAAAAAAAAACTCCCATTTGTGATTTTGATTGGAAGGATAGAACTCTCAGACATATAGTCATCACCCATGGACGACTGAGGTGTTAGATTTTCAATATCAGTATTTCTCATTTTAAGAGCCTTTTCAGTTTTTTCGTGATTCTTTTGAATCGATTTTTGAGGGATCTATCGGCAAGGGCAGTATAAATTGTATGATTGTCAACAAACAATGGTTAGATGTCTTTGGTAAATTGCTGGGCTTTTGATAGTGGGTTTTCAGATCCATTTTTCAGAGGATAATTGGAGGGGGGAAGTGTGTTGATGTTATTAGAAGACAAGGACTCAGTGTCAGTTGAACTTGATAAGGGTTTTTTATTTGTGGGAATTACTGGTGTATGTAGCAATCTGTAGCAGAGAGAGCAACTTTAGTAACATCTGCGGTACTGTATGTGTTAAATCTAGATTGACGAGGTAGTGTGTCTAAATTCTGCAAAGTTAAATATCTCTGATTTAATATTAGTGCTGTTGAGGTCTGGTGTTTACATGTATGTTTAGTGCTGATGGCTGCTCGCATATAAAATATTCCCTTTTATCAGTCGTAAGAAAGATTCGATGATTATTGTTCTTGAAAGGTATTATTATTGAAGTTTGTATCTCAAAGTTTTCAGAAACTGATATGATGTAAACTTGTCTTCGTGCCAAAATATGATTGTATTCATCTCCAAAATATTAGTGATGTTTGGTGGTGGTGTTTGCTGGGACAACTAATCTTCCGATATTTAGTTCCAAAGCTCCAACTGTAATGGTGGAGTGCTTGGTGATCAGTTGGTCAACTAGTTGAACTTTGCTTGAATAAATATAGATTATTATATTTTTCTTGAATGTGTCATTCTATTTCGTCCAAATTCAATGTTGCGGTTTCCCTGCATTATTCTATATTTTCTATGTTGTGAGTATAATTTTCATTACAATATGTAACGTTTTACAATATCTAGTTGTTTTTACTTTATCATCACTTTATTCATTTAACAGAGGAATTTTGTTGCTTTATTGGATTTGGGTCTTAAATATGCTTCTTTTTTATATTTGCATTAGTGTTCTTTACATTTTCACGATTGTATTTTTTGAATTTGTTTATATTTATTTTAACTATTTTACTTACTTCGTTCTAATTTCTGCATTTGTTGGATTCATAATCAATACTATATTATCTAGCGTTTACGTTTCTGTATCGTATGTTTGTATCCGTCCTCATTGTTATTTATCTTATCAATGACAAATAAATGGCAATAGTATCATTCTTTCATTCTTTTTATAAGAGATTCTTCTGATATTCCTCCTACTATATTTGGCTTGTTTTGTACTTAATTTGCTTTTTATGACTACTACTAACTTTGTTGCCATTTTCGTGCCTTTATAGCACCATATTTCTGTCTGTCTATCTATATGCGTTTCTTGATTGGACTTCCCACATCAATCTTCTAACTCAAATCAAGATGCGAAAATCGCAGAGAAATAGTTCACAAAAAGTTGCTTTATTTGATACGGGTTTATGTATTGTTTTTTTTCTGCCTAAAAATATCTCGTAACAAAACCAACACAAAATATATCAAGAAAAAAATTGGTGATAATAGGGAAAGCGCTTTTTTCATATTATTCACATCAATATTAGTGTCAAAAAATCTCTTCGCTATAAAAATAAACTGTGATTCTTTTATAATTCATTTATACAGTTTGACCATTTTACCTTGTTGGCAATCTACTTTTTTCAATTCTATTGTCACTTTAAGGAGCATTAGATATAAATATTCCTTTCATAGAGTACTTAAAAAGGTGAAGAAATATATGAAAATGTTTAATCTTTGTTAAAACTCCTTTCCGTTCGAAGCTCTATCACAAATAGGAGTAGAAAATATCTCACTCATCATTTACTTAAACATTTCTAGATCTGGCACCACCGCTCTGTTTGTAACAATATTCAATGAACACTACTATCACGTTTTTATTGTGGTAAACAAGAATATCCTTCTATTTATATCCCTTTGCGCATTCTATCCGAGTGGTTAGTAATTTCGTAAGCTAACAAGACAGTGCAGTCGTTGATTTCGGAACGATTTGTACTAATTTTGTAGTTTGGATTCTTCAATTATATGAGTATTGATATTGTCATTTCTCCTGCTGGGTTTGAGAAAGTTATGTAGATAAATGTTTGTGTTACTAACTCAACAACTATTCAGACAAAAATTATTGATGAGTTGAGTAAACATTATTCTTATTTGTTTTAGGTCCAAACTAAAAAAATCAAGTCGATAAATCTGCGTATTTACTAATTTTAAAAAGTTGATATTGTGTCATCTACCTATAATAACGATTTTATTCTGAACACAATCATGGAATTTTGTTATGTGTAGAGTGAAGAGTTTATAATCGTATTATTTGATTGAGGTAGCACTGAAAACCTAAGATGAAATTTATCCACATCAAACTTTACGACGATTCGTAATAAATGTAAGAACTATGTTTTACTTGATAAGAAAGATGTCCACATAATAATTATAGACGAAATATGTAGTTGTTTTAGCTATAGATATAATCGAATAGTCAACTTGAAGAAATTATTTGGAATGTCATAATACATCTTATTGTTTCGAATTTCAATGTGCGTTTAGAAGAAGAAAATAAATACTTTCGTGGCTAATGCCGCGACGAATGTTGAATCGAACCTCGAACTCGACAACTCCAACCAGCGATTCTATTTGGTTCCCGTAGATAAAAATTCTCCAGCGCTATCTGGGGCCATCCTACTAATAATTGCGAACCATCAGACAGGTAAAATCGAGCTGTAATCGATGATGATATGAAATCATATTTTGGTGATATAGAATGTGATGATTTTCTCGAAATTCAATAATTTTAAAACCTGGTTCAAGTTCTTCGCAGAAAACAACTAGCTTCCTGACAAATTTTGCGACCAATAAGTACATCATTTGTTTTCTAGATTTTCACCTGAATTTGGTACCTTTGATTGTTATATAAACCTTAAATACTAGACTTTACTTTTTATTAAGTAGTTGTAAAGATGCAATTCCACTGAATCTACTTTTAAACATGTGGCATCCGGCAATGAGGCACATAGCCCTTTCATAAAAGAAACAATACGACACAGTTGAAATTTCTGGGACCGTTAGCAATATTTATACTGATTACATTGTTCACACCACAACTACACCAACACTCACGATTATACTGTCTAACGCGCGTTTCGATAACCAAGTTATCGTCTTCAGAGACTGAAGGAAAACTGCAACCATCCCTCCGGTAAGTCGCATTTTCTACCTTTAGCATATATATATTTAAGCTTGGTCTAACTTTATACATAACTGCTTTGTATCTATTATGTTTCACTGAAAATGTTGTTAAGGTGAATTTAGATCCCTTTCAATACATATATTATGTTCGAAACTTTTTCATTGCTTCCAGGAATTATATTAATTTGAAGCACCGTATTCGGGGATAGTTTCATTTATTTATCTACCATTATTTTATTAATTTTTTTCACATTCGACATGAAAATTTTTATTTATAAGACACTTAAAAACAGAGAATGTGAACTTTCCGATGTGGTATTCTATTGTAAACTGTGTATAACTAACTTTTGAATGAATACTGTTACCATTGAGATATGCAAGAGCTTGAAAAAATTGAAGACCCAAAACCCAGCAATACCTAGACAATATAAAATATTGAAGAAACTGACACCGACTCTGACCGCAACAATTGATTATTTTCATGCAATGAGTCAAATATTTATTTTCCATAAATTTTGGATATTGCCTTATCCCGTTATTGACTTTTTTCGCTTTGTTCTCTTCTTACTATTCAAATTAATTGCTATAATAATGTATACAATATATTGCGTATCATTTATGATGTGGGAACTTTTTTCTTAAACCCTCCAATTTCAAAATAATAATATTATCAATACCTCGAAAATTCCGTTTTCCTACATTTCTATTAATAATTTGACAGAAAAACCGTGAAAAAAATTTTGTAAAATTTATTTTGAAATAATTATATTTTCTTGTTAAAATTTACACATTGTGTTACGAACCGCAAAATGGTTCAATAGGTCGGCCTTGTCCAGCTACTATGAAATTTTGAGAAATCGACGTATTCAAACGGCGTCAATTACATTTTTTATAAATGAGTGAACTCGTTTTATGTTTATTTGTATATAATTTATTTAGTAGCAGGCGGTTTATTTACAGTATTTCTTCTAAATAATTTCTAGGAGAGTCTATTTATTTCTTTTGTTTCTTTTTGTTCTAGAACTTGGTAAGAGAGTCACAATAGGAATCGTTTGTGAAATATAGAGGCAGCACTACTGCTAACAAAAATTTAAAAAAATGATAACAATGGAAAAAATTACAAAATATGGATTTGAACCTGTAATTAATAATATTATACATGACTAGAACTGTAAGATAGACAAAAAATGATTCAAATCAAAGTGTTCGGTGTTGTTGAAGAAACGAAAAGAATTAAAACTGTCACAACCGGTAAAGTTGTGTCACAGACAAGTGTATCGGAAAAGTAAAACAAAAAAATATTTATTACACTTTTTTATTATTTATTACAACTAGAAAATTAGGAAATTTTTTTAATTAAAAAAAATGACAGAATTATAGTTTTCAGGTTGCTACAAATCGACGCTGTCTGTACCTGTAAATCTGGTCTTGGGAATAAGTGTGCATCCATTCTACGTAAACATCCTCATTGAAAACGAGTCATTCTTAGCAAAGCAATGGGGCAAGCCTATTTATTCAAAAGCAACTACTAGTGTACGACAAAGGTGAATGTATGTCTAAGCTCTTTACTCCTTTAGTTTTGTCTGCTATAGTTGGAACCTATCAAACTTACAATAGCAACTATGCCTGAATCTCTAAGTGCTTCGAAAAATCTTACAGCTTGAAAAGAAAGAGTATATAGTAATAACACCAGCGGAATCAATGTTAGAAATGACACATACTAAGGCTAAAGAAAACCTCCAGGACAAAAAAAGTAATAAATTATAATATATTTGAATTGCAAAAATTTGAATGTAATATTTAGTCAGGAAGTTATGGTTATCAAGGCAATACATGCATTCTACAAAAACAAATATGTTATGATTCTAGGAAAGCATTAAATTTAAGTCTTTCCACCATTCATCAATCAAAGCAGTGAATGGTTTGCACAACGAGCACTACGAATAACTGCTAGTAATGGATACAGCTTGAAAGGACAATGTTTTAATGTGAAAAAAATTGTGACTTATATGTAATAGCCAAAAATAACTAAAATTGCAACGATAACGTTCTGAAAAAACAATGAGGATGTAACATTAAAGTGTATAAACAGTTATTCTATCCAAAGTTGGTGTGATTATTTGTCTGCAATAACTGTGGCTAAGCTATTCTTCGGATGCAATCCTCGTTCATGGGTATGAAGTATAGCAAACGGGACTTAGAAATAGAAATATAAATTGAATATCCATATACTTGCCGCGGAATTTCTGTTTTGGATAATTCAAGCCAGTCAAATGTTCCATATCTAAAAGTCGATGAAAATGGACTACATTTGAGTACAACGCATTCATTAAAATTCAGGTCCAACTGCAAAAGTACGTGACTAATAGAAAGTTTTGTGATTGGTACGTGTACCCAATAAATACAAAAATTATAAGCTAAATACTCTACTAAGTACCAATCCATTGATGATTTTTATTGGTACATTACTTTTTAGATATAAATTATAAAAACACCTTATAATAATTTTGCAATCGACTAAATGTAATACCACATTGATCTTGAGAATAGTTAATTATATTTAATAATCAGAGATAAGCACAAATTTGACAGTATTGAAAAACTTCTTTTCCTACTTTGGACAAGGGATTTTGTACATTTATCAAAGCACTAATAAAAATAACAATTTCATCGATATCGAGGAAATAATGAATCCGGCACTTTTGATAGAATTCTTAAGTCCTTAATTTGTTGATTTACTCGTTGTATTTGTACCCTTACACAATGTTATATGTTTCGTCAGCTTCTTCAGATGTGAATTAATCTAATAAGGAAAACATTTTTATTTTGGACTTGAGTTTTGATCTTGGGAAATTCTTTGTCAGCTATAACAACGTCACCGAGCTTAATTAAATCAACCAAACCACAATCGTTTGTAATGAATCATGAAGACAGTTATAAATTCATCTAGCACACAACGCACCAAAAACTTGACAGAATGACGATGTTCATATTCAGAATACGTTAATAATTCTTGATTAACTTCCGGTGGTACGTCAGTTTGAACTTCAGTACAATCAATTATCACACACGTGCCTGGCTAATGCCGCTTGAAAGATTTTGGTAGAGATGCATGTATTTTGATGGCTAAACGATAAAACTCTATAGCAAAATATTTAACTACTGCATGTGTACATGAAGTAAATGATAAATCCGTCTTCAATTTGTTTAATTTTATCAGGAAACTTGTCTACTTTTGAGGCTATACATTCAGGTAACATAGTTAGAAGCCATGAAAAAATTGCTAATGTCGCACCTGTTAAACTGCTCATTGCCTCGTCGGTAGTAATTGGAGAGAGTTCATGAAAACCTGGACAAGATTTTCCAAGGTCTATAGTTACTAGATCACTCGAATCTTGAACATTTTTCATTAGTGGTACTTTAGCTGCGCCAATTTTCTTTTTTAATGCAACATCTACCTGTACTACTTCTTAAATAGTTATGGTAGTTAAGATCACAAAACAAATTTCAAAATCTACATAAGCTCTGTTTGTGACTATCTCTGTTTGATAACACATGCTCCCTTGCACAGGCTTCACCGAAAGAGTTTAAACATGGATATAAATCTCATGTTCTTCAACACTACTTGCATGTTCTTCATTACTGTGTGTAATGTCTTTCTAATGTTTATGTTATTTATTTATTTTTGTCACGTACAATATATTTATTAATGTGGTCTGTGTTTCAAGTTTTGTGACTCTTTGGAAACGTTCTAAGGATTGAATGTTCTTTTTTATATTTTCACATCCAGGAAAAATCGAAGGAACATAAGATGGATGTTACAGATGGTCTAATTTTTCATTATTTACAAAATGGATACTACAAATCCGTTTGTATTTATTTGATACTCAGTATTTCTCTGAAATCGAAGGAAAGAAATAAAAGGTTAAGTAACAGACATAAGATATGATCAATTTTTACAAATTTCGCATTTAAATACAATAATTTTATTGAATGATGCAATTGATTTTTTTATTTTAATTAATATTGTACTTACACGTAATTTTTTACTGCATTCATGCACTGTTTACATTTTACTATTTTCCATTAGGCTTTTAGCACGCCATTTGGAAATTTCGAAAAAATTCACTTCCGCACCGAATTCACGTTCTTGACGTGATGTATCATTACATCCAACAACAATTTTTTCTTGAAGCTGGCATTATTGAAAAAATTAGATCTATTTTATGTGTAAGTATTAAAAAGTAAATCTCGTATGTTTAAATTAAATACATGATGCCAACTGTTTTGGATACTTGCCACTAGTTGGCGTGAAAGTCTGGAACCACGTTCCCTATCTTAAATATAATGATTTAAGTAATTCATATCAAATGCAGTTTTGTCCTTTAATATCTGATTCAATGTATCAATATTTCTGTGCAGAAAAATAAGTAATATCAAATATTTTTCTTGCACCGTTTTACTTCTGGAATAATACCACTTCTTTCAATGAATTCTACTGAATTTTTCGTCGTCCACACTTCTTGTTTACGATAATTCTGGGAGGATAATAGCCAATAATCAACAAAATCCTATTTCAAAATCCAATCTCAAACAATTGTGAACATTGCGTCAACTAATTGATTCACATAATAAATCGGCTCTAAGTCCCTCTAAACCTAAATATCTATAATCGATAAACTAAAACAATACCAACACTACCTTTTGAGTATTTTGGTGGCTAAAATAGAAGGGAGCCGAAATATGATTTACCACAAGCAAAAACAAGTATAAAGAAATCTAGAAATTAAATTAATTTTTATTAATCAGTTTGTGTGACGCCTATGAATAGAATACATTATTTTTTATATCACTGAGTTTGGTCAATCGTAGAGAAGCATGTAGTAAATTGAAATCCATGTGATTGATGACAGTTTTTTGTAAGTTGAAACGCTTATACCTACTGCAAATTTATCTTTCTCATAATATATATTTTGTAACATACATTTATAAATGATATGTATATTATAATTTATTATTTGAACTATCAAAATTCACTCTTATCAACATTTCCAAATCAATAAGATAAAAATTGTGAACTAATCAAACAACATATTGAGAATTATTTGATTTATGATAGAAATTTATATTACTTATTTATTATAGAAATATGAATATTTTAATTTGCAATAAAAGAAGATACTCACTGTGAATCGCTCCTCACCAATAGGTGGAACCGCAAAGGGTACACCTTCGAAAGCATGAAATGTTTTACCGTTTGAATTTTTCTCAACTCTTCCTTGTATTTGGCCATCTAAAATTTCCAATACTGGTCCTAATTCAATCTTAAATAATCACTAGTTTAATATTCAAATTAAATTATGAAAATATTTAACTCACTCCCAGAACCACGAAGGAATACAGGTACAAATATACAATAACAAATTTACACATAATAATTATCACACTGAAAAACAAGAGTTGTGAATAAATTCATATATCTATATTTCCCTGTTGAACAATGTAATATGAAAATACCAAATCACTCTAGTAGGTGAGTATTCAAACTGAATTTTTAGTCAACACACACAAATTGAAGGTGCGCCGTTGCCAGATGTATAGAATATTCTGTAAGGAACAGTACAGAGATCCTCAAACAATCGGATTTTGGAAATATCATGAAATAGGTATCTTACTTCTTTCAATTATGATCATTCTCATAAAATGTAATCAATATTTTTAACATCATTATTTGGAGTGAAAAATCTAAATCTGAAGAGTAGTTCTACTAACTGCGATAGAAGTTTAAAAGCAGCATAGACCAAGATTTTCAATTATAAATATTTTTTTGAAAGTGCAAATCACATCACATCACATATATAGACTTACGCTAAGAACCGAGAAGTCTGAACGTGCCTACAATAGAAGCTCGAATTCGAGAAAAATATTAGCTTCAAAAGGTTCAATATTGAGCAAAGCGCATGTATTAAATACTTGCGTTTTCAAAAGAGTTGATTCAAATGAAAATTCGTATTGGTTGGGTAAATAAATACATTAGGGTAATCTGCAGTATCATATACTGTGATGAAAATGTAGTGTCATGAGTTTAAATGTGACAGACATTCATGAACATGTGGATATTGGATGAATATTTGAAAAAAAGTGGTAAATAATATACTACCTGCAGAACTGAACACAAAAAAATGTCTGCACGAAGGGTACCACGAATGTTAACAAATACACACAAGACATTTGTAATTGTTTTTAAGCAGTTTGGGAAGACAAAAAAATTTTTCTCACAAGATCGTTAATTTTCTTTGGTGTATTAGCTGATTTCCTTGCGTTTCGTGTACCTATATTTGGTTTTTCTTGTTTGGATTATTGTATTATCTTAGACATATGATTAATCTATGACCTCTTATGTAGAAGTGATAATTATTTGCTACCATTTATCTACAAGTAAGTAAAAGTAGCGCTATGCTCTACGTTCATTGAATGCGATCATATTTTCCCCCGTCTTAATTCACTACATCATGTCAAACCATGTATCGTTAAAAAAATTACGCTATTCGCTCATGAAATTTTTTGTATTTAAAAGTAGCAACTTTAAGAATTTGACACAATATTTACACGCTGTCTGTCATGAATATAATCTAAATAATCTCTTAATATTGGCTGTTTAACTTTAACAATATGGCAACACGGCTTTCTTTCTATGAATTATGAATATATAATTCTAACAAAATAAAATTTGCGATTTGCCATTATGTTTATTCTATTTTTAGTATACTGTTTCTCATCGCAAATATAAAAAACGTTTTTAAGTGTTTGAATGTTTATTAAGAGTATTTATACAATATTTAAGACATAGATATGAAGATAAAGAATAATAAAAATATATTATTGAAACTTATATTGCTGTGATTTCGCACCACTGGTAAAAATGATCACCATAACAAAAACTATTTTCCATTGTGCATTAAAAACAGTATGATCATTGGAAATTTATATTTGCGATATATTTTATTGTAGACTTTCTAATTTGATCATTATTACTGAAGTGAAACAGCAGAATTTAAAAATTTAGTGCTACTAAAAGCCCTGTCTCAGTGAAGTTGGCTGAACTAAAGATTTTGAAAGAATTCACCTTTTAACGAAGTAAATCTGATGATAGAAAATGACACATTTATTTAATATTAATCTAAAACCTGTTTGTATCAGGTGAGAAATATCTTAGGAATAGTAAATTAAAGTGAACTTAAGATCAAATCACTAGAATGTTAAATAACCCTTTCAACTGATTACTAATTTCATTCTTTTGTCATACTATCAATACTCGAACGGTTCTTCAGGATTTGATCAGTGCTTTCTGTTTATGTTATGCCAAAATGCATTAATCGTCAAGTGATCTGAACTACTACTGAAGTTCATTTTAATACTGAACAATTGTTTTCTAATAAGCAATTTTTGCTTTTTTAGTGAGAGCCTCAATCTTGTTGGGAAACAGAATATCATTTGAACGTTTGTTTTCAATTTGAATTGTTTTTAAGTTAATAAAGGTACATATCGTTATTTATAATATTCCAATACCACTAACTAACACAGATCCTCACATATTTTGAATGTCGTGTTGTGTCTTGAAATAAATCCTTTAACTTGGGCCCATATAAGTTCTATAGGACATAACTTCATATCCCAATAGTCTGAAATAGTCAATATTATTGATATCTACTCTTTTGGCAAATATAGTACACACACATCAAGATTGTATTATGTGTTCTTCAGTTAATCATCAGTAATTTGTGATATCTTTTTCATGAATTTGTCATCTTTTTAGATCCATGTTTCCCATGCTCCACATGGGGGCCATTTGATTGTAAAGGAAGGCAATTTGAAAATACACTCGATACGAGTTGAACACTCTTTATTTGGGCTATTCAAATGAAATTCTAGATTTCGGTACCAAAATTAAAAGAGAAAAAAGATTCGTAAATAATTGCGGCCAATATCATAAAGTCGTTAGGAGAGGCTACAATATCAACTGGGTTTTTGGCGTCAAGTTAACCTTCCTGCAGCACACGGCTGGCTCCACGTGGACCTGCGGACGCTAAACAACGAAGCTATTCACATCTAAGTCTGAGTATGAAGAAATCGCCTAGATGCAAAATGATGAGTCAGTTAAAACTTTATTTATTGAAGTTGCGAAATCAGAACTTATATGCAACCATATTTCCGAGGTTATAAATTCGAACATTATGAATTTTTAATGGATTGTTACGTATGTCCATGTAGTGTGTTTGACAAAATAAATAATTCTTCACTACTATTTGAAGGCCAGGGACGGCTTATGCCCAATTTTAATCTGTACAATCTAAAGATAGAAACAAAGATTTTTTCAATCGATTTATAATTCAGGACATATGTAGGCTTTTATATCGACATAATAAGGAAATCGTTAGCCGTTCTGAAGAAACTTATCATACATTATTTATTGTTAATACCTACAGAAGATGTTGAAACAAATAACTTTTGTACAACATAGTATCGAAGATCATATTACTAGCATGAGGAAAAAGTTGAAAAATATTATTATATACTACTTGATATTTAATTAAAACTCAAGCGACTTAAATTGTTAATGTCAGTTTGCTGTGCATATGATATATGGTTTGGCTTCTGGTAACTCGTCTGAAGCCAGAAGGATGTATACTGAATGCTTTCCAGGCAGAATTATAGACGACTGTATAACTTTTGTTGATCGCAGTTTACGGGAAACAGGTTGGTCTACATAAACTTCCTTAATTATTTATACAATGTTATTTTAGGAAGTACCCTACCAATAAACGGTGGCGAAAATCAACAATGAACATGAAAACCAGCTTTAGAACAAAATCCATTAGATGCAGTTGTGCGGATACCACAACCGGTTTCACACGAGACTGTTTACTAATTCACGTAAATTACATTTATGGGCAGATTAAAATTCTCATGGTACAATTCAGACAAAGAATCAACATCAAGTTTGTGTTCATCTGTAGGTAATAATTTAGTAGGTCCCTTTTTTTTATTCTAACCTCAATGGTCAGCGATACTTAGAATTTCTCCGAAATGATTTCCCACCCATGTTATGTTATATTCCTCCAAACATTCACAGATACATATGGATCATGCACGATGGAGCCCTTCCCCACTTCCTAAATAGTGTGAAAAATCATCTTAATATCATTTCCCCACCAAATTCCCCTGAATTCAATACAATGGATCTATTTCTGTGGGAATATTTTGAAACTTGATATATGCAGCACTGGTAATCACAATGTACGAAATGATTGATAGAATAAACTTCCATTGTGACTCTATAAGGTAGAATCTTGGAATGCACTTATAAGCTCAAAGAAATATCCTCTGTAGACTCCGGAAGTGTACAGAAATGCAAGTTAACCCACTACGAATATTTATTATAGTTTTTTTTGTTTGTTTACTCGATAAATTGTAAGCTAACATACTAAATTTTTCTACATTTCAATTTTTACTTATGTAAGTATCACTATGTATGCAGTTCAATCAGAAATGTTTGATTATGTTTTAATACCTCCTGTACGTATTTTCGAAGAATAATTACAGTTTATGATAATTTTTGTCAAAATGTCATTTTATGGTGAACGGTTCCCTTGCCATATACAAAGATCTAAAAATCTACATATGTTCTAAACCATAAATATTATCGACGTTTTTTGTTTGAAATTGTACAGATTGCCCTGTAAAAGTTACGGATTTTTAATTATTGGATAGTAGTGTAGAATTATTTATTTTATCGTACACACTACATGAAAAATGGATGTAATTATTCATTAAAAAAATCATAAGGATGAAGTATATAATTTATAAAATATATTTAAAACTCAAACGCTTATATCTCAGAAACGAGGGGTTGTATGTGAAATTTTTTCTCATGTCACAGCATTATTTTCACGTCATCTACTCACTCTCGAAGTTTTTGCATTGCGTCTTGGAACACCCTGTGTAAAAGGAGCAATGGCATGGCTTTATGAGGAAACAGATATCAAATACAAAAATTCGTGCAAAAAAACTATTACTACAATTTACATGTTCATTTTAAGCTGTGAGCTGTATGAGGATTTAGTAATGTGACTGGTTTAATGGCGGAAAAGAAATCGTCTGGATATAACAGAACGGGGAGACTTGAAACTAAAGGTAACCAAATTAAAACTTAACATGAAATCTGTGTGGGACAAGCGCCAAGTGCGAGGATCTCACTAAAATTGAAATATTAAATTTAAATACGAAAAATTCTAATTCACTCACTATGTTTTATTTCTTAGTGACTTCTGCCTTAGCCTATCATTGAAGTACGTATATGTATATATACGTATCTATATGTTATCCTATGTAACATATAGATATGAGGATTTTAGAAGGGTATGGCATAAAAAGTTGTTGTAAAATTTTTATTTAATTTGACTCATAATTTTGTAGTTTTATTAAGTATTATGTGATTCATAGCTCCATTCAAAAACTTGAATATATACTCCTGAACCTTCATATTTCGTGATTATGTTTATTATCCTACTAATAATTAAAGTAAATAAGATTTATCATGTAAAAGACGATTCATGGATTCTTCCTTACATTTTGTATTAATTTGTTCTCAGGTTTCAACCGAATAATTATGAGTTATGAATAATAATTATTTATTTTCCTTCCTTTCATAATCTCAATTTTAGAAGTGGATTTTCAATTTACGAAATCATTGGCATTTTTTCTTACAAAATAGTTCGATCCAAAAGAACAGATAATAAAGTTAACAAGTGTTTTAAAAGCGAAGTAGATAAGCTTTTAGCTGTACCGTGTGTCATTCAGTTAACACAAGTTAGCGGCAAGTGGGGGACGCGAAAAGTTAGCTGGAAAGGCGAATCGGCGATAGCCAAACGTTAAATCACATTCCAAGTTATGCGATTACGTTTCCAATAAAAGTTTTGGTGTTCGGAAATGGTTCGAGTAAAGAAAATTATGCCGGTCACATCTGCTACATCCATAATCGATATTTGCCGGCGTTTTACCGTATGAAGGGATGAATTTTTCAATAGCGGGCACAAAGTTTTCGGCTAGTCGTCGATCTCTCTCTTATTTTTGCGGTTTATTGATTGTTTAAAACACATTTAAATTGTTCAAATTCATAATAACTTGTTTATTATTTCAAATTTATCACCATAAAACCAATAATTTATAAATCTTCGCCTGTTCAGGGTCAATTTTAACCAACTAACCGTCATGGCTTCGCACTGAAATAGGACGTATTGTACCTACATAATATATGGAATATAATGTCTACACTATTCGGTTATATCATTATGATGCTGTTTCCATCTATTTAAACTATTTTTAATGGTGCTGTGAACTTATATATACTGTCTCTCACATAATTAATTTATTCACACACTTACACGAGACTAATCATTATTCATAACCATTGTCTATTAACTGTTTTTTACTACTGTGATCAGTGTGACATTGAATTATATACTGACTCTTCAGGTGATAAACAAGCAAGAATTCATCCCAAAAAGAATTTCTCGAATAATTCTAGAAACAAATTAATCAATTGAATGAATAGAAAGGCCTTTCTAGAAATTGATTTTGAAAAAGAATATCAATAAATCGCTGCTGTATATATAAGAACAGGTGAAAAAAATTCAAAAAAGAGCTACCGCATTGGACAAAAATTAGACTCTTTCATCATCGGCGTCACGGTCCTTGTCGTGGACGAGTTCTTAGAAAGGCGTTCCTCCTGAAACTTATGTAAAGCCGGGATCTTTAACTCGACAATTGGACCAATTCCTGCACTATCCAATCACATGAAATAACAGGGCACCGTCTTAATAAGGTGCTGATGACGGTGTGTATATCTGCAAATTGAGATATGAACACCGTTATTCTGGAATATCTACTCTATCATGTTCCTGCCGACTCGCCAATCCAACTGGTTACACGCTATCCTAGTCACAGCCTGTTTCTTTATTTTTCTTCTCAGCACATGGTCGCGGAAGCTTTGAAGCATTTCCTACACATCGCGATACCAGTTAGGAAATGTACAGTGAATTGTGTTTGATTGTAAGCGTTTTGCCGGGGGCTGGGATTTTGTTTTCAAGGTCTTCTAATTGACCAAACTACTTCCCGAAGAGAGTTACCAACCCTCGTTAGTTCTTAGTACGACCAGAGATGCTGCATCCCAGCGAATAATTTTCCGGCAGAGTGATCAAATCTCGTTGTTGTTGTTTTGCCGGAACCACCGTACACATAAATTCTATGACGGTGGGACAGGGTTTTCTCGCAAATTGTTCACCGATTCATCTAAAAGTCAAGGTCTTCTTCAAACGATGCTAGTCGATTTTGGTTTTACATTGGGTATCTTCTCTTGATTAAGTATGGGACTTCTCAGGATTTTTGTGAATTTTGAGGAAACTCTTTTCTCCAAAATTGGTTTGTGCAACCACACTTTCTTCATCTCTTTAAAACCAAGGTCTGTGGCATAAGTGTCGTATTGTTTTTTCACTCTGTCACTGGCAACTTGAAGATTTCATCGAACCAATTCGTGTAAGTAGTCCATTCTTTTTTCAACATATTTTTTTTAACATAATATTCTCCTGCAAGGTCACAAGGAATGTTCATGTTTATGTTTAAACAGAATTTTCACAGTAATGTTGCTAGTGGACTCATTAATAGCAGATCGACAAGTCATAGAAAATAGATACTGATCCCAGTATATCCAGTGGCTGGAGAGTATTTTGGACAAAAATCGACCAATGGTTTTGTTCACTCTCTCTATCATTGCATTTGATCATGTATGTAATGCGGCCGTACTGGTCTCCTTTCTTCTGGAAGATTTTATAGTTACATGATCCTGAACTAAGCTGGTATTTCTGGAACGGTTGGTGGTATTCAAACTAAACAAACTTTTCATAACACCAACATTCAGGATTACTCAGAAATATTAACTTAGTCAAAATGTAGCTTTCAAGAATCAGAAATTTTTGTCCATCAATGGTCATTAAAAAAAGGGGTCTATTACCTGATTCTTTCGTAATAATCCCTCCCTCCAGTACATTTATCGTCCAATTGTGAGGGATGTTATAATGATAGTGTGAACAGTGCTTTCGGCATCTACAATACTATAAAATGATTGAAAAAGTTGTAGGTATTATACCCAACACGAGGTACATTGCTTCCGTAGTTACAGTATTAGGCAGCTTTAGCATTTTGAAGACATTCAAAATAGACCGTGATCATTCATTAGCTTGATCATGTGTGAAATAATTTTAATAGGTTGTAGGCATCACTTGTGTTTTTAACAAATACAAATAACACTCAATGTAAAAGTTTTGCTTCAATTAATTCATTCAAATTTGTTGATAAGTAGTTTCTAGGGTTGTTTTCCTTTCATTCATATTCTCCGTTTTTGGTATTTGCAAATTTTTATTGTCATTACCAATGCAATAGAAATGCAAAATAGATGACGGCGTAATAAAATCTTTTTAAAATTATCAATTTTTCTTTCCTCTATATTTAAGGCTATGATTTAGATAACAAGATACAGTTTCCAATGAACTATTCCGGAATCATCTTACTAGAATTTATTGGAAAATAATTCATAACTACACTCATTTTTCTAGAGAAATTCTCAATTTTCCGTAATTATATAAAAAATCGCGCTCTAGCAACAACATTAAGATAAATTTTTTATCCCATTATAACTGTACATACCACTCAGTTCAAAAGTTCAAGATGATGAATACGGCTCCTCTTGCTAGAATTAGTAATTTAAGAATATTATCCATCTTCTTCGTCTACGAACAATTGTTTCCAAGATACAATGTATTATGGCCAATCTGTGCAAGCAAAGGAAACGTATTGTGGAGAGTTATTTGATTCATCAAATTATAATAGTAGACTTATTAATGTTTTCTATTCATTTTAATAACGATTCAGGAAAAACCATTCAATATATTGAAATTTGATAGCTGTTCTATTTGCTGTAATAATCTCAAACATTAATATGTAAATGAACGTATTCTACTTTGTATTTCTCATCGATTTGTCTTGAATATCGGTAAAAACCAAGAAGCTGGGACTATAAACCTGAAATAGATTTTCAGAGTGAACCTCAATCCTTTTTAATTATTTAAGTAACTATCTGGAAAGCAGCAATGCAAAACTTTTTTTGGGATAATGAATTTTTAAAGTCAGTTGCGGTGAAAATATGTAGGGTCGGAGATGGGAATAACAATGTTTCGAGAGATAGATGATAAATATATGAATAAAATATTACTTCAATTAGTTGAAATAATATTTAGAAGTTTCTATTGTATTTTGGCGTTAATTGAATATGTCTTTTTTTACGTTAGTAAATATTAAATATGAATTGAGAATCTTTTTATCAATTGGTACAATAAATTTATTAACTCAGCAAAATCTATAGTAAAGTAACCTAGGCAGAAAGCGCTCTAAGAGAATGAATGAAATAGCATGAAATAGCATATGTCAAAGTTAGAAAAGACTTGAATCGGAGTATTGAAGGAAAAAATAAGTTAGGAAAATTGAGAATCCATTTCCACAAAATATTGGACTAGATGATGGGAGTATATTGCAAGATGTATGAGATCTGTTAAAAAGAAGCAAGTTACTGCTCTATAACGTTTTCAAAGAAGGAAAGTTTCGAGTATCTTTATACAGAAAATATTATGTGTAAAAAAGTGATCCTCTATACATCGGCAGTATTTGTGCTCATAATGTAACAATTACTTATATGAATCTCAGTCAAAACCGTCACAGCTAATCAGAAAGGATAGAATGAGAACTAGACTATAATTAATGTTTAGATTATATAATTGGTGGATAAGAAACAAAAAAAAAACATTATGGTAACCGAATGACAATATCGGGAGATTTTCTCTACAGAATTTAAATAATTAACAATTTCTCGGGCAGCAGCACTCATGCTATTGTGAACTATTTACACGGAATTAAAGCTGATTCTCTGGAATACTACAACGCACTCAATGAGCTAACAGGAGAAAGGACGCTATATTAATCTGACGCCCTCCAACTGCTGACAGGGCCGGAATCTGTGGAGTAATATCCTCAAATTAAGTTGGAGGAAAACAAAATATCAGACTGTATACAAGCCGAATCCGTCATAGGTGAGGTGAGTCAGATTGGGCAGAGAAAATGAGAAAACAGCTAACTAAGTGCAGGGAAACATGGAGGAGAAAACTAGAATACAAGTTCTCTGCAACTATGGAGCTCTTATATATTAATGTCAGCAATACCGTGGACATTCTCCTATTATTGAGAGCTCCTAGGGCTAAGGCGGGGCGAGAAACTGAAAGAACTTTCAAGAGACTACCTAGCCAATGAAAGCCCAGAAAGTCATCTATTCTTGGTTGTAGTAATTGTATGCAGTATGTATTAACTAGCTGATTAGGCAATCAAAATTGCAACAAATAAATAAAAACGACAGATATCAAAAGCAGATAAGTAGTTCACTTTTGAGAGTGTGATGAAGAATTGGAATTTTAGGTCCAAAGAACTTAGCTGGTTTTAACCCAGAAGCATTAATTTTTTTGTACCTTGGTAGTATAAAAAATTCAGACTCTGCAGTGATACAAACAAAAAACTATTACCAGGGAAGAATTAGAAATGTATTTCGTTCTTTTTTCCAGCAATGAATTCAAGGTACTATATATTCTGGAGAATTACTTCGAGTATTCAGTAGAGTTGATTCAATATTCTATTTGTGACTGTATATATTTTATAATCATAGATGGTCCGCGTTCACTATCAAAGGAAGATTTAATTTCAGTTTGCTTTTCTAACAAACTGTCCGTGTGTTTTACATTTGTTAATAATTTGGTCATTATAATTTGGACTATAGGGAGCTGTGGCTTCATAGACTATTTCAAGTTTCGTTTGAAATTTTTCATAAGCAACATTGCTTTTTATTTTATAACAAAATCGTTTCGAGCAAACACATATATACGAAAACTGTTTATTAGATTTTGGGCGTCAACACTCTTTGTTTTCCAGCATAATGTCTTTTTGTTTCCAAAAAAAATGATTTTTTGTGAGTCACGTGCATCAAATTACTGAAAACTAGAAATGCTATTTTGAATTGAGTTGTATTGTTATTAACTATATATCAAACACATAATCTGTTTAAGCGTTCATTGTTGAATGAACAAAGATGATCATTCAACTCAGCACCCGAAACAATGGCTGAAGTTCTAAGGCTTAACCGTAACAATGGCCAATACATTTCTAACATCAACTCAGTCTAGCAAATACTCCAATGGATTAATCATTTTTACTTACTTTCATCTAGGAAAATGATTTGTAGCTCTCGGAGATACCTACCTGGTACTTGGTCAAACACAAGACAACAACAATTGACAGTTTGAATAATTATTTCACGGAAACGCTTCAACAAATTTTTATTTTTTTGACATTGACATTTTTTATTTGTATGTGTAGTCGTTTGTTATTACATTGTCAGAAGTCCTATTCCTTTCTTTAACTTTAATTTAATAGGTTATGGGCCCAGATGTACGCCAACTGTGGGAGTTCAATACGTGAACGTGACTTAATCAAGTTTGTTTTGTGAACTGCTGTGTGATAGTTTATCATGAGCACGTCGGGATCATTTCATTTCAAAGCTTCTTTTGAGAAACCAGAGGATCAAAGCAACTGGGGACATTGGAAAAGGCTAATCACAATACTGCTGAAGCATCAAAAAGTTTTGGATGGTAACTTGACATAGGCTGCTGATAGTTGAAATGAGGATGAATTCGAAACCAAGGTCTCGCATGCTAAGCTCTTTTTGGTGAATACGCTGAATGCTATCAATGAGGAACTTACGTCTACTTAATGCAGATTTGTGTGGGCCCTCTCAAGATGGCTGCTTGCTTGGGTATATTCATCAATGAGGCGAAAAATGGTGGCAATTTTCTCTGATCAAGGCAATGTGTTCAAGAATGCCAGTGTTCGAACGCTGATGAATGAGAATGGAATAAGCATGCGAACAACCACTCCATATACCCTTCAGCAAAATGGGGCGTCGAAACGAGAAATCCGCATGCTTATTGAAGCTGCGCTGTCTAAGATCATAATATCTCGTGATATTATTTTTGAAAGAGAAACACCTTTGATCAAATTACTCAAGTCTGACAATGTCGAGCCTGTGGTAGAACTCTGCGAAGGAAATTCACAGCTGGATCCAGTGTTTATGTTCCGGGAACTGGAGTTGATCAGGCTGAAGCAGGGAATGATGAGGGTACATTGGGTTCCTGCCAGTAAGAACACTCTCATTGAGATACCATTAAGCGATCTTGACTTGACTGTCTCTGACCGTGACCTGATCTGACTGTGCCCCTAGATGTGAATCCGCCTTAACTCATTGACAGATAATGATACTTAGGATTTCGTTTACCTACCCGAAGGCCAGAAGGTTGTTGGTAATAGATGGATACTGAAAGTCAAACTCAAAGCGAATAACGATGTCGACAGATATAAAGCCCGTTGGGTTGCAAAGGGGTACTGTGCTCGATTTAATACAGTGTGGGTTGACTGCTGCTGAAAGGTACGATTTGGCTCAGTATGGACAGAAGCAGTCACCCCGTAGCTGGAACCAAAGATTTGTTCAGTGTATGGAATATCAACACATGGTGGTGATGCAGATAGCTGTGTGGCTAAGTAGGCTGCTGAACGAAATAACAAGCCTATCTCGGTTACCAACGTTCCTTGTTAACAATATGAGTACTAAAAGACTAATCTGGAAACCAGAGTTTCATCGTCGGACTAAGCACATAGAGATGCGCTTCCACTTTATATGGGAAAAAGTCATAAATGAGCAAATCAAGCTGGAGCACATTTCAAGTAATCATAAACTTGCCGATATGTTCATGAAGAGTCTTTCTGCTCTTCCGTTCTGAATTAGTAGGAAATCTATTGTAGTCTTGAGTTTGAGGGAAGCTGTTTGAGCCACCGGCCTTGTTCTTGGTCAAACACAACACAACAACAATTGACTTACCGTTTGAATATTTATTTCACGGAAACGTTTCTGTAACTATTATTTGATATTGACGTTTTTTTTGGTATGTGTAGTCATTTTTAATTACATTACAAAAGTTCTATTCCTTTTTTTAATTTTACTTGAACCCAAGAGTAGCAACCACTGTAGCTTAATTTTTAAAAAATAAAAATGATGCTTAAAGAAGTTAAGCAATTCTAAAAATTTCCGAAATTATTATTGATCACAAAATTTAGATTTGGTATGCATTAGACAAGCTTTTATCTAAATTGTACTTATATTATACTTTTCACACAAATATTGACTTTTTCTTTACACGGCACATTAGGGTGACATATTATAAGTGGAGGTCAGTAGGTAGCTAGTTAGCTCCAAACAAGACAATAATTTTCATGTTTTCCCCATATCTCAAACATGAGCTCTCAAATTTGTAGCCAATTGCTCCCAATATTGCTCCATGTGTTTTCAAAAATAATTATTTCTTAGTTTTTTCAAACACTCAAAAGTAATTCCGTTAATGTGTGGTATTCTTATTAAATCGAAAAAGAGGGTAATAATGATGCGAAATACTTAGCTAAGGAAGTATAAATTTTTATATTTCATCAGTAGGACCAATGGTTAAAGCAGTCGGAAAACCAAACTAAAAATGCAGTATTTCATAACATTGGTTGAAAGTACCTTTATCAGTGAAGACTTTTTAAAAAACGCATTTCATATAAATTGTTGAATTGCTTCAGGGGCTGAAGTTTTCACTGCTTGGAAACAGCTCATTACTGATATAGACCTCGTCCAGTCCTGTTGCTTTTTGTTTTCTAAGCCAAAGTTTGGGAGACGTGCTAGCTATTTGTATTCACATTGTGATTCATTATGATTTATTTATATTGTTTTTGTGACTTTATCGAGACAAATTTTGGGAAAGCTTTTTGTTTGTTTACAGCAAATTTAAGATTTCCAGGAAACTGAAGATTCTAGAATGTGATGATATGTGAGTATATATTACGAGTCTTGAGCAGCCGGATGGATTGAGTAAGCAATTTGAAGTCAAAATGAACACATCGAGATGATGGCAATTAAAATGAATTCAAATAAATGAAATGTTGGGTATTGGCAAATAGTTAACAAAAATAAATAAATAAATTTTTTCCCGCTCATTTTTTTTTATTGAAAACTGTTTGAATAAATAAGAAGAATATTAAAATAATTTGCCGATTTTCGTTCGAAACTGCGTGTAGTTTTGTGTATTTTGATAAATGAACACATTTTTGGGTAAATATTTAGAAGTAGGGCTCGACCCCAAACTTACACCAAAAATGTTTTGCTGCACTTCAGATTCTTTTTGACGATAAAATAATTCACAATTACATTTAATGAAAATTACTCAACCATCCATGTTATAATCACGGCGGCCGAATTTTGGCATATTATCACGTGCATTATGCCACACCTGCTTCATATTTTGGGCGTATGTACCGGAATCAGGATCAAGGAAATTATAAGTATGATCAACTCTCAAGTGCTTGAAATCTATAATATTAAATAAAGAGATATAATCATTTTTCACGATAAGCTTTCAATTGTATAATGAACGGATGGATGTTTAGGTAAGATTTCGTGGAAGAAGGGAAGAGTTATAATCTAAACGGGGGGCTGTGCCCTCAGACCCCACTTGTGGTTAGTATCTTTGGAATCAACCCCCTCTCTTTTTCGTTATGTGTCTCCCCCACCTTTAAATTACTTGCGATGTACTAAAAAACATCTCTATACACAATTTTGAAAAATTATGGTACTTTTGTGCTGTAGCATTGAGCTGGCGCTTTCTTTTGAGGTATCAGCGATTAAAACCTTCATTTTTTCTTCTCTTAAAATATACGCTTCCACTATTAAATGCAAACGATGATATAGAACTTAAATCACAGGTTACATAATTCTAATTTACTTCTACCAAAATACCCAAGTCATTTAATTTTTCTTTGTCGTTTTTTATTCTATACAAAATTATAATTATAATATGCTATGGTACAATGCTGAGCTGATTTTTTCGATAAAAATTTAAATCCAATTATTCCTCATTATGCGAGATGAATATGAAGCACCTTTTTATCGTGAATTCTAAACAATATTGTTTATTGTGCAATTCATAGCGATACTAAGTAATGCTAAAAACCCAAACAACGATTAGCTAACAATAGCCGTGATTTTGTTAAGAGAGTTTTAGAAATGTTATCATTAAATAGGACCGTTATACTAATATGCATTATATTTTTGACGAAAATGAACTTTATTCTGTTCATGGCATTCGCTCCATTCTTTTCATTCTAATCACGCCTTCTAATAACAATGTGCGGCTATTCAATTAAACTTTCATAAAGTATTGAACTTTTGAAGTGTTTATATTGGAATTTTTCGTTCGGTTTACAATGTATTCCGTTACTGTCGTTCAGTCCTCGGTTCTTCACAAATATTTAATTTGGGAGTTCTCACATCCGAGTACTGATGATATTTTTTTTGTCTCACGTCCCAATTCTTTCCTAGTAGGATTCTAATGTCTTTTGGAAAATTACATTGTTGCCTTTGCGATGTGTATAATATACATTCTAAAAGTACGAGTATATGATTCACAGTAATTTCTCTGTTACAAGTTGTACTCATAGGTTTGTTACTTCTACATAATAAATTTTTGAACTGATCCTTGACACTCAGATTGCCACTGAACATAAATTTCCTTTTTGATATAAGCTTTTACGTCACTATCCTCACTATTCACTATATGTACATCATTGCATACCGTAGCGTCTTTTGCGTGTTTATTATCATCTTGATTCCCTTGAATTCCTTGATGAGAGGAAACCTACAAAAATCTGATATCTAACTTGTTGTTTTCCAGCCCAGGGGTCTCCAAACTACGGCCCGAGGGCCACATCCAAACATAGCGCCTTGTTACTGGACTCAATTACGAAATACTGAATGTTTCACTGATCTTTGAATTTTCTGCATTCACTATCAATTTTTCGCTTCTTTTCCATACTACTAAATCATACACAAAAGGAACAATTCAAATCAAAATACTGTTACAAAGATGTCTCAAACTTGAACACATAGGAACTGACTTGTGGTTGCACTACTAGCCTTCTTATATATTCCAATTACTGCCATCTAGGAGTGAATGGAAGACACCAAAACTTTCTCGAATCAACGATTATTCTGTACATGCTATTAGCACCATCTGTTAGCGATAGAAGGTACTACCTATTTCCGCTTGTGTCCACCAGATGTCGTGTCACGTTACTCCTCATGGCTCGTACTCTACGACTAATCTAGAAATTACAGATAATGACAGGGAAATTAATAATATGCAGTGTTGCCGTTTTGCGGAATTTAGTCCGATTTGCAGCCTTTTTTAAGCTGCGTACGTTGCGTACTTTTTTTTTCATCAGTGGACTATTTCACTTTTTACCACCGGCAACAATGATAATATGGTTTTGGCCCTCGGAACGTACTGGAGTAATCAGTAAGGCTGGAAAGTTGGGAGACCCCCGTTCTAGCAGATGCAATTAAATCTTGATTTGTAGTTCAAGTTGTTTGTATGGGTATTTTTTAAGAAATTGGTGGTATTTGAGTTATTATTATTATTATTATCAATATTATTATTATTATTACAGTTTTTTTTTATTTGAAGATTGAATTTCGACCAAAGCTTGTGGGATAACATATATTTCTGATGTGTATAAAGAGCTTACGTCAGGTAATTTATATTTCAATGGATGCTCATCGGAAGTGATAACATCAACTGTATTTAGGGTTTTGGATGCATCAGTGTATTTTTCATGGAAGTTAGAATACATGGAGAATTTCAAGTGACAGTTCTGATATATTATCGCGTGTTGTTAAAGATACTCAAACTTGTGTCAATGCTCGGAGCTCTTATCCATGAAGAGACATATATTGAAGATGTTGTTATCAGATGATTATACTTCTTCTAAACAAACCTTAGAGTTTTTCGGGATAAGAAGTATACTACTTATCAAACCAGATAATGAACTATCAATTAATAGAATTCTATTTTGATCATTTTGATCAGTTTTCACCTTATTAATGAATGATTTTCTTCAATTTGCTTCGTTGTTTATTTGATAGTGAATCCGATAGCTTGCGATACAATTTTTATTTGAATTTTGAGATACATCAACACCTCAAATCCTTTTCAAACTTGAATCTGACTGAAAATGTCCATATAGAACTCCCAATTGAGTTGTATGTAATTTTATACTTATAATCTGATATATTAGTTCGCATAGAGGATTAATTCCTTTGAACAGAAATTCTGTATCTATTATGAGCGGAATTATTTCGTTTAATTATACAGCAAGGAAAGTATGTGAGAGGAATTCAATTTTTATCGTATTGTTTATTAACGAACATTCGAAAAAAAAATTTAACATTTATAGTAAGAGTTTTATATATTGAATTATACCAACAATGCAATAGAGGCATTTCTCAAATTCATTTTGATCTTATTTGAAATTTCAATTTTTTATAAACTTATATGATATACATGCACGAATACAACTTGTTACTATTTATACTATTAATAGATAAAATTCTTTATTCAAATCATTTTACGAGAAGGAGGCAATTAACAGACAACACACGCAAATACACATTCATGAAATAGATTTACATAATCAACTTGAATGCTTATGGTATTTTTATAGAATACATCAATTTATTTTATAATGTCGTTGTGCGTGATCTGAAGGAGTTTAAACTTTTCTCGTGAAATTATTTAAATAGAGAATACCCATGATTAAAAACGGAAACTATTAAGCATGAGTTTTGAAAACCTAAGTGATGATATTTATCTTTGAATCCGTATTGATTTGATTTTTGTAGAAAGCTATAATAAAGTGTAATGAAGGTAAAAATACAATGGAAAATAGGGAATTTCTATATGAATTCAATAATTAATATAAATAAATATCAATTAAGAGAAACAGAAAAAGATAACAAGATTCACAAAACAATCCATATGACTATTGGTGTAATCACTAGACATTATAGAGCGAGAGCTGGCTACAAAAAACCTGGCCTACTCACTGTAATTATTGAAAAATCATTTAGTGTCAGGGAAAACATGGTGCACAACATTGCTATATTTTTTCTACGGTACATTTTTTGGACATAAACTGTACCTTCGAGTAACCGCTTGAAACTGATTTTAAAATTTAGTTTCCAGTGAGTAAAAAATAATTATGAACAAGTGCCTTGTTAAATCTGGTGCTAATCCCATGGCAACTCAATTTTTTATATTTTTTTGTTGCGTTACCGTACCTATCGAGTAACCGTTTCAAATTATAATCAAATTAAAGTTTAAACATTTCTCATTAAGAAAATACATTTGTGCCACTTTTATTCTAGTGACAAATGCCTGGCACGATACTTTATATTCCTTCAAGCCCTATACTATTAGTATTGTGTCGCATCATTTTTGCGCGATAAGAAAGTGTATCTAACAAATAACGATCAATGTTTCTTCTTTCAATTAATAAATAACTCTATTGTGAAATATATTGAACAAGATTTTGCATAAAATCATGAAGAGGCCGATACTCGTATTATCATGAGTGAATTGGAGAATGACAGTAGAGTAATGACCAAAGCATTTAACACTGACATTCTTGTAATAATACTTCAAAATATTCGTAAATTTCATTAATTGCTCTAAACTAGTTAAACAATTTGGTCGTTGGTTGTGTGTCGTTCTTTGCCCGGTTTCCATGCATACACTGGATGCGATTATATAGCTAGCTTTTTCAGAAAAGGTAGAATTAAGCCTTTTAAAGAATTATTGAGAAATCCACAAGTACAACAAGTATTTGCTAGTTTGAATAATATTGATAAAATTGATAATTTAAGAAGTATCAAAATATTGCAAGAATATAATTGTAAAAGTTATGGAATAAGTTGTAATAATGTAAATGATGCGAGATTATTAATGTTTCAAAATTGATTTACGTCAACGTCTGTAACAGAATATTTTACGAAAAATGTAAGAAGATTTAACTCAACTCAACTTCCACAATCTTGGAAATCAATGAAACAAAAAATTCTACGAACCATTTATGTAACTTCAATGTGGCAAAATTCCACAGAAGCTAACTGCATCAATTTATCACCAGATCAATGAGGATGGACAGTTAATGACAATAAAACTAAACCGCTTTGGTTCGAAGGTGATCCGACACATCTCTTAGTTGAAGACTTTGTTATGGTAGAACTTGATGAAGTAGAGCTTGATGAAATTGATAATTCTGATGATGATTATTATGATAATGATGATTGCAACAAAACTAATAACAGTGATCGTGACGATAATATTGATGATAATCATTATAAAAATAAAGATGACCATGATGATAATCATGACTGTAGTGACGATGATCAAGACGATAGTGATAACATTTAATGATAATTCTATATTACTATAATTGCTGCTCATCAGATGTTTATTCATTGATCCCCCAATGTTTCTGTTATAGGTTGTATGAGCAATAGTATAGGGCTTGAAGGAATATAAAGTATCGTGCCAGGCATTTGTCACTAGAATAGAAGTGGCACTAATGTATTTTCTTAATAAGAAATGTTTATACTTTAATTTGATAATAATTTTAAGCGGTTACTCGATAGGTCCGGTAACACAACAATAAAAAAGTTCAAAAATTTTGGTGACATGGGATTAGCACCAGCACTTGTTCATATCAGTTTTACGCTTACTGGATAGGCCAGGTTTTTTGCAACCAGCTCTTGGACTATTAAACTGTTGGCTCAAGACTACAAAAATAGGGGGAGGACAACGAACAGGTATTGCTAAGAGTGTAACTAAGAAAGAGACGATCGAGCGTCTGCTTTCTCGGTGCCGTCTATTGTCTGGAGAATGCTGAGAGACGATACAGTAGATTGTCCATTGGGTTGAAATTGCTGAAACATTAGCTGCAAATGAAAAATAAATATGGAAGGGTGATTAAATAGTTATTTAATTTCCAAATTGTGAAAACTGAAAGATAACACAAGTCTTATGCCTTTGAGTGAACCACGATCAATGTAGGTCAATGTTGGCCGAATCAACCTAACCTATACAACTAACTTTCATGTGTAGAAATGATAGAAAGACGCAATAGTGAAGTAGTACAATAGTATTTTTTTATACTATTCGTAATTTACATAAATTATATTATCCAATTATTTCGTACCTCAGTGTTGTAGTCGTAAAAAGCGAGTTATTGATAAGAAATCACTGGTCAACAAAAAAAAATTGTAGTAACAAAAGAATGAATAGCATAATATTATAAAATGGACATATACAATAAGAAAATATGAAAAACATAATTGTAACACGTGAGGTTTTTAAGTTACATTTATAGAAAAATTATTTCACGTTTTTTAAATCGTATAAACCAACAGTAATCACCCATCATGGCGGAATCCCATCGTCCTTGAAACCGAATATCCATTGTTCAAATATCTTGGTGGAACCTTTCACCCTGCTCATCACCGCCAGCTCCCAAATTTTCAGGAAAAAATGTAAGATGGTAATGTAGGAAATGAATTTTCAATAACCTTCCAGCACCAATGGATTTGTGGGCGTTCATCCCAAATCACGTGCTAAATCATTAAACTCAATTTGAACAATCAAATATGGCTCGCCGGAACTGGTACTTGGAGTAAAAATAGGGTCAATACATTGTTTTTCGGAACTTCCTGATGATACATTCTCTTCAGAATCTTCTAAAACAATATTTTGTGAATCTAAAGGCGCAATCTGTACTGATAAATCTTTGTTATTTGAATACTCGATCTTGTGCTTTCCTTTCTAAGAATATCCTTCAGTCATTGTTAGACAAAAATAGCAGTCGTCAAAATGGTTAGTAGGTTCCCGCAATACCATTGAAATTGCAAAAGGCATGCTTTTTACCTTCCCATTCATCCACTGCACCAATGAAACGCTACAACTAACACAGAACGCGTGAGGGGCCCATTGCCTCTCTTGGTCTCCAATTAAAATACCAAAATATTTGGAATAGGCTTTTTTTACATTTTCGGAAAATGGCCTGGCATGCGATTTCACCATAAATTCTCCATAAATATAGCAAAATTTATCAGGAGAAGTTTTGCAACTGCGGCTCGTTTGACTCGACATTTTTTTCTTTATAATCACTTTTTGCACTATGAACACAGAACCACTTACTATGAAACTCAACAGAATACTAATTTTTAAGGTTATTCTTATGTTTATAATTCTGAGTAATACAGTTCAGGTATTTTTTCAGCCATAAAATTTACCAATATTAACCGTCCCTTTTTAACCCCTATCTGCTAATGTAAATAGGGATAATCAAGCTATTGAAAAGCGGTATGTGTTAGTGCTTAATAAATATTTTTTCTATTGCTGGACGGGTATTTTCATTTTAAAAATAAAGGTCTGGCCTGTGTTACGAAAATCTTGTCGGCCAGTGATATCTATGCAGAGGTAAAACAATTTATTTAAACTACTTTATAAATGATATGAATACAAATTAAAGAAATTCCAGTCAAAAGAGAAGCTTCCTTATAACGATCTGTGGTAAGTCATTCTTTAGTTACGAATTAACGATCGATTAAATATACTTTTTCATCCAAATGGATGTTTGGTACATTAGGCGAAAGCTCAATAACATCAGTTCGTTCGTAGAAGCGAGGTTTGTACAAGAATTCGACTAGCATATGCCTAAATCCTTGAAGGAATGTGAAGTTGAACTATTTTTGTTACAGTTTTTTATTCAATTTCATTGTTTATAAATAAACATAATTTCTATTGACAACTTTTGATACAGTGTAATCTTTTATAACTGTCGGTTTTTCTTATTATTATTGTAATGATTTTCTTATTTTTTTACAATCTTTCTATTAGTTGGGTGAATCAATAAATACTGTCCCCCACATTCTTTATTTTGCTTGAATACTTCACCCCACACTAGCTTATAATATAATTCACTTATCACTATCATCGAAGTAACTAAAATAATTTATTTAAACGCACTGCTAATTCGTTCTGTTCACTACAACTATTTATTATAAACTGAACCAAACTACTCTACAGAAACTCATTATATGTGTCCCAAAAGAATTCCAAAAGTTCTAGAAAAATGAAAAAACAAAACAAATAAATAAATAGACCTTCCTACAAATTGTTCAATAGAAACAATGTAAATAAACCGCTTGCTATAAAAACTGATATAAAAACAAAGATTAAACGAATTGCGTGTATTTCATTAAAGGTGGCGCTTAATTTTAGAATTCTACTATACCCAAGCAGGACCGGCTCCAGGGCAGAGATGAGTTTGTAACAATATTTTATTATTTTTATGAAATTTTTGGTCGGATAGATATTTTTCTATAAACCCTTGTAACAATTCTTTCGTTTCGATTACAAAAAAGTGCCGTAGAATTACTAATATGGTATTGAACAAATTATTTTACAAAGTAGAGGTAACGTCTGTTTTTAAAATAAACCAGTCATCCTGTGGACATCAAAGTAGTGACAGTTTCAATGAAATGGTTTTGTTCAACGGTTTGCACAAATAAAATCACTCTTCAATGAAAGGGGGGCATAACATAGGAGCTGAGATTGTAAAATCAAATCACTTTTTCCTTTCCAGGTTAACTTTATATTTGAACTATATGAAACTCATTTCAAATTAAGGCCTATTTGATCTGTCAAAATTGTATCATTTTCACCAAATTTGTGGAGAAAGAATGTAGAAAACTAACTGAACAGTCTATGAAGTGAGCTGTTGAGCAGATAGTTGTTGCAAGCTGTATAAAAAAGATCGCATTTGTTGACCAAAAGTTTTATTTCACACGACAATGCGTATGTCTTTTAATCCGCTATGGTTGTATTGAAATAAACCCACGTGCCATGTTCACTTGATCTAGCTCTTTAAAACCTTAAAAAAAGACTTGATCATAACGATTTCACTCAAATGAAGGGGAGATGGCATATAAATGTATATTTTGTGGAAGATTATTTTTTAAACAGTTTTCAAAAAATTATCACTTGATACGAAGATTATGTTAAAAAAAGGTTTTAGACTATTCACTCTTTTGTCCAACCACCATCGAAAAGTCAAACCATAAATGTTAATGTTCACTACCCAGCGATATCTCAATATTATTCAAACAATTTATAAAGCATCGAAATGTAATAAATCCTTGGAAATGGGGTTGAAAGTTGTGGTAAATTATGGACGATGTGGTAAAGCTTGAAACCATATACCAATTGATAAAATAGCGATAATATAATTGATAATTCTTAATAATTCTGGGTTTAGTTCACATTATATCAAATACCAATTTGCTACTTGTAACAACGTTGTATGAAATACTGTGTCTGCAACCATCACATACAAAATCCCTATGCTATGCAGTTCAAGATTCATGTTTTACGACGGACACTGCATACACGAACTTACTATAGGGGCTATAGTATGAGACTGACAAACCGGAAGGAGATTTAGCTTGTTAACAAAATTGAATCAACACTAGAGGGTATGGAGCTTAAATAATAAAATCGATACAGCGTGATTGCTGCTATACAAATTAATGAACAGTATTTCTAACTACACCAAATATTTTATAAATTGATGGATAATGATAAAAAAGAAAACATGAAATGTAGAATGTGAATTATTATTTCGCTAGGAATTGAACAGTCAAATTCAATGTAAAAAATCTTCAGTCAAAAATTCAAGTATATTTGATTGGACGTAACGAATATTGTTTGAATCTCAGAATGTATTTCGTTTCAATAATACTCGACAATAACAAGTTCGGTTTTTTCTGTCTTAAATTCATTCTCTCCTTTCAATTGGTTGGTATTAAGTTACAATTGTACTCAAATAGAGAAAATCAATTTCAGTCCGACAAATTTATGTATGTATGTGCATCGTTCATGTTTAGTATTGGGAAGTTTTTAAAACATAATGATAACCTTTAAGTGACAAAAATAATTGCACTAATAATAGTCACAAAAATATTGAGAGTTAACACAGTAATTTCATACATTTCTAACGATCTATATTGAAAGAGGTTTTTAAGCTTATGTCAAAAATTCAACTATATTGATCATATAATCAAAATTACCTGTATACATACAGTTATATAATTCATTATATGATGATTATTTCCAAACACAAGAAATATTTTGTTGGTAATATATAAATTTTTATGAGAAGAATTTTATCTTATATTAGTTAATGTACCGATTTGATGACAATGAAAGAGTTGAAAATAAAGAAATGTGGATGCATTGAAGAAAAGTTTGTAATTGAGCAAGTTAGCACTAAACCAAGGTTTTTTCCAGTGAATAAAACTTGTAAAAAAATAACTTGTTTAACTAGTATTTCATTAAGAGTGATATTTTATGGGACAACTGTATTAATGTTTGCACTGATGGGGCAAAATCTATGGTTGGAAAAACTGCCGGTGCCATTTCAAGGATTGAAAATATAGCTAAAAATTGCAGCAGTGGTCACTGTATAATTCATCGTCAGGCATTATCCGTTAAAAATATGCTAGTTTCATTAAAAACTGTCCTCGAAGAGCTGTTCGAATAAAAAACTTTATAGAGACTCGACCGTTAAACATTAGACTTAAATTAAGACAAGATTTAAAATCTTGTGCGATGATATTTGAAGCCTTCATACTTGTCCACTACTTCACACAGAAGTTCGATGGCTATCTCGGGGTAAAATACTACTTCGATTTTTTGAGTTACGAGCTGAATTCCATGCTTTTCTTTTGGAAAATGCTTTTGATTTACAAACCAGATTTATTGATAAACACCGGTTATTTAGACTTAGCCTATTTAACAGAAACATTTTCTAAACTTAATGAAATTGATTTGTCACTTCAAGGAAAACAGATCAGAGTGTTGACAGCAAATGGTAAAATGAGATCTTTTAAAAGGAAATTACAATTTTGGCTAAGTAGCGTTGAAAGTGAGGAGTTTGACTGTTTTCCGACATTAAAGGAATTTTGTGAAGAGACAAATACAGAAGAATTACCTCAAGGAATAGTTACTGATATTGCCAAACATCTTAGAAACATTGGAAGCTCGGTAACACAGTACTTTCCTAATGAATTGGGAACCAATCTGTACAAGTATTTATCGGTTAAAAATCCTTTTCTGATAAATGAAAAGCCTCCAACTTCATGCTTTCAAGAATACGAAAAACTTAAGTTGACTTCCGATCCTTCATTCAAACTAAAGTTGGAGAATCAACCAGTAGCAGAGTTTGACAAAAAAAGCTTGTTACATACACACTAAAAATAAAAATATGCATTTTTTACTTGGTTTTACTATTTTAATTTTACTCCTACTTATTTTTACATTTCTTCAACTAAATACCATACGGGGCTCCGTCATATTTGATCAAACTATATAGGGGCTCCGCCATCAAAAAAGTTTGAGAAACGCTGTAAATATGTCAACGTTTGAGGAACGAAAGTAACCCATGTAGCTGTTAAGGATTTAATCTTATACGATTACGGAATTTCTTATAATACCAAACCCGTGAATTTGGACTGGTCTTTATTATCTCAGATACGTACTAGATCCAACAGGCTCCGATAAGAGATAAACGAACATATAGAGGAGATCACGCTGATTTCGATCATTATACGGCAATGGCCACTATTGAGCAAAAGATTGATATGATGGATGCGAAAAAAAAATAGAATGAAATACGGAAAAGTTATTGAATGGAAACAAAAGGGAAAAATAAGGGATCTATATCAACACGATGAGAATAAAACCGTGCAAAAGCAATGGAAAAATATTTGGAAATATCTAGTAGTGAAGCAACAATTAGGAAAAGATGGAAAGAGGACAACAAAAGAGGTGTAATAAGGAATGCACCAAAAATGTAAAAATAAAGGGGATAGCATGATAGATATAGTTGAAATAATAACGTAGAAGACAAAAATACAGAGTGGGAAGAAAAAATGCAATAAAACAATTATAAAAACAAAAAAGGGGAGTGATGACAAAATTATGTATGATTACATAAGTTTTTCATAGAATAATGGATGACTTGAGAAAGAAAGGAAAAATAAAAGAAATGAAAAGAGAAGTGTTAGAAGAGGAAAATCAGTTTGGAGAGATCTTGAAGGAGTATTTTCAACGACTGTTAACCAAGAATATAGATTGTAAAGTTGATTCAGGAGAAAATTGGAAGCACTCGACAAAGGAGTCAATAAAAAATCAGGTAATAGAGGTCATTAGAAAAAGTAAGATTGGGAGAACAACTAGAAATTAAGGAATACATATGGAACTGATAGAGTATGATGGAAATTAACTGTGTGAGAAATTATATAAATTGTAAAGAAATATATCGAGGGGGGAAAAGATGCCAGAAAAATGGTAAATCAATAAATCATTATAATACATAAAAAAGAAATCAACAACAGTGTCAAAAGTACAGAGTTATTACGCTTTTTGAAAAAACTGCAAGTATACTGACCGGCAATCATATGTAATGCTCAAACCATCAGTCGAATTTGCAATCTATTCCACAGGATACAGAAAATAAAATAATAAAAGTCAATATCAATTGAATTGATTCTTTATTTTTTAAACAGATGTTTACATTCTAATAGTGGTGAATAATAGTTTTAAAAAGGTAATTCTTAGCCAATTCTTAGGATGAAACTGATTTCACTGTTCCAATTCAAAAAAGAAGCAAGCTTATAGGGATTATTGTACAAGGCATAAGAGACAATGCTGTAGTGTAGATGATGACACTAGAATGAAGGCGCTAAATTTGAACAAAAAATCAGGGAAAGTCATGAATTTCTCAAGATACACTGCCAAATTAAGGGTTACAACAGCGCGTGTCAAAGAATAGCAAACGCCAATGTACTGTTCAGAAAGTGAAATAATATATAATGAAATATGTTGAACTAACTGGAAATAGAAATAAAAGAAGAAATGGGACTAGAAATAAATAAAAATAGATTAACAGTAATTAGGAAAGAAGTTCAAAAATAAAATATAAAATGCTAGCAACTAATAGCGCGTATTATGCAAAGAAGAAAGTATTGTGAAGCATAACAACAAATGAGGAGAACAAAATGAATATATACAAAATAGTGAAAAGACCGATACCAATTTCCTGCACAGAAACAATGACAAAGACGAAAAGAGAAAAAGAGGAGTTGAGAATATAGGATAGAGAGATCGTAAGAACAATATTGGGATCAATCTAGATTGATGAAAATTATTAAATACAGACAAAGTATTGGTTCCCAATAATTCTTTCAAGTTTGAAATTAATTTCCAATAATAAACACAAAGGTAACAATCAAATAATGTTTTTTTTATTTCAGTTTACAATCTTTCTATTTGGAAATTTCATTGCAACTTTGAGGTAGGATAAGATAATCTTTGACCAATTGCAACTGATTTGAAAATACAACTTCACTGTTCGCTCTATACTAATTGTGATATATGAAAAAAATTGAAATATATTTTTGTACCCAATGTATCAGGTTTTATTATCAAAATAAATACACACATATTTCTATCACTTCTAATCTGGAAAGTGGAAGGGTTCCACATAATCCGAACCCTAATAAACATGAGTTATTCTCTTTTCCGGAAATATTAACTGAAGTTTTCACAGCTATTAATTTTTTCGGTATAGTTGATATCCTTATTTTGACTGTTGAAATGATTTAAAGTTATACAACAGCGTTTGATTCTCAAACTCACACTAACTGATGAATATTTTCCCCACATTTCATACGGTACAGAAGTTTTAATAAAAAATTCTCCCCTTTAGTTTCACTGCTACATATTTCACAATTTTTGTGATATTATTAAGATTGTAAACGTACCAGGAATGTGCTAATTAAATTTTATTGTTGAATATATTAGTTAAAATATAGAGTTTAAAATTAGCAGCCCTTTTTTCAATTATGCTTTAAAAGTTCCATATTATCGTGTTGGCGCTGGTATTGGAGTTTTTTTCTCGTAATATTCCAGAAATGAGCTGGACGGAGACATACAAAAAAATACTACTTTGTACTTCCACATTATATGCAAAATCAGCTACGATTATACCAAATTGAAACCAAATGCAAATTATTTCATAAAATTTGAAGAATATACTTAACTAATCACAAGAAGTGCGCAACCACTAAACACTAGCAAGCGATAGGTGTTATCGTAAAACCTAATGGTACGATTGCAATGCTATCAAATCATAATTAATTGTGAAAATATAGAAAGAAATTGTGAAATTTCATGTGAAACTTTTTGAAACTGCAACTTAAACTCATAATATATTGGAATAAGTATATGTCAGTTGGTGTTTATCGCATGCACTTGTTTTTGAGTGGATTTAGCCTTTTTAAGATTACTGAAAAGACGTCCCAGCTGATTTCCGCTCAGGTTTCCCTTTCATGTCAAAAATAGCATTATAACTTTGAGCTTTTGATAAAAGGATCTTAGTGGAAGGGTGTAATTTTCACTTTTATTCTACTAATCATTAAATCGTTAAATCCACATTCAACATGTATACCAAATGAAGGTTATGATAAACCAAACCAAAGACTTGTATCTGGGGTCTTAACGTCCCAAACGAATAGTTTTGAAAGTGTCGAACATACACAATTGACAGGAAGACGTGTGAATATGGTTAGCGAATCAATTCGATTCTAAAATTATAGAACAGCATTTCGATATGCTGATCTGAATTGAATGTGAATGCCATTCTAGATACTTATTATAAGATCAAACATTTCTTCATTTTAACTTGTGAATAGTGGATACCATGAACCATCAATTCTTCTACTACTTACACTAGTACCGTTTGATGATGATTGAAAATATATTGAATGTTATGAACGCTTTGATGTGAAAAGCTGATTATCGCTGTTTAAATATATATATATATATATATATATATATATATATGAATGTATAGCGAACAGGGAAAGAAACAGCTTTATCCAAGTGTTCAGGTGAAAAACCAGCGAAATAAAATGACGCATTATTTTTATCGTTTTTCAACAATTCATTCAGTATTATGATGATCAGTAAACGTTTGGGTTGTTGTTTTTGTGCGTGTGTACGATAATATCAAAGCTAACGGTTATGGCTAGCAGTGAGTCAGATGAGTCCATCAAACAAAATTATGCATACAAAAAATAGAAAGAGAACCGGACGCTTATCAGAAGTCGCGGACTGCCTTGTAATTGCGGAAAATTACAGTGTTTTGTTGTGATTGATGAGGGGCAAAGAAACTGCATATTTCAATCCTCTGCTTTCTCACGATGAGCAAAAATTCATATCTAGCTGGACAAATTAGTGTGGTCCCTGTCAAACAAAGAAGGCTGCGTCAAAATGAATCTACGGCTACTCTCCATGATGCTAGTTATAAGTACCTAGTGCACGTCCTATATCGTGATAATCCTGTATGTTCCAAAGCATTTTGTTCGATTCAAGGAATAACAAAAAATGAGCTGATTCACATAAATGGAAGTCTAGAAGGCACTGGTGAAGCTCCTAGAGATAAACGAGGAAAGCATAGTACAATCCATAGAAAACTGGACGAATTAACAAGGCGTTTGGTATGTGAATCCCATTAAAAGTTTCAAGGGTCGTTAGAGCCATTATAGTTGAAAAGATACAAAAAAAGACATATCCACCCGAAGAATTTACAATTAAAAAAATGTTTAACCTCTTCGAGCAAAATCATCCAAACAATGTTTAATTCTCGTACTAAAACATACAGAACTATTTTAAAAGCCGCTTAGCAAGATGAAATACAATGTGCAATACAATGCAAGACGCAATATTTCTTGATTAAAATCAGGAACAGATGTTGTTCATCTGATTGTTTCATCCAAAATTCTGACAATATCCATTCTGTGTCATTTTTATTGCGTGCAAGTTGCAATCTAATTCCTTTTTGCTTAAGAGATCAGCTGACTTTCTTAAAACTTAGCTTTGTTATTTTCATTGTTAAACTAGGTACAAAATATTAAAGAAAATTTTAGGTTAGGAATTTGTTTACTTTTAATGTTTACAGAGACTTGCATGCAATTTCTTTGAACGTTGTATTGCATTATGTCAAGCGTCCTTAATATAGTTTAATATACCATTTGGTTATCCTCGAACTGATACTTGCGCAACATGTGACGAATTTCAGATTAAGATTAAAAGCATGTCTGCTGAAAAGGATACGGTTGAGATTAAAAAATTAATGATAGGCATAAGAAAAAGGCTAAGGCGTTCTATTGTCGAAAGAGGTGAGCAAAAAGAGCTGCAAAAAAACTAACAAAACAGAAGCCATCTGCAATAATTTTGCAAATATTTCAATCTCGAAAATTGCCACAAATAAAGTATATTACAAATGGCAATTATCCATGTATGTTTTTAATGTTCTTGTTCTTCTTCTGGTCAATCGATATTATATACTAATCACGAGGGAATCGCCAAAAAAGGATCAAATGAAGTGGCTTCTTTTCTCTTTCATTTCATCAATACTTATTTAGAAGATGACATTGAAGAATTGGAAATCTTTTGCCACTCAGCAGGAGGAAAAAATAAAATTTCTGTCATTTTTTGTTTTATCCATTTTATTGTTAACAACAAAATTCATTGCTTGATAAAAATTAAAATTACTTTTCCTGTAACAAGACACTCCTACTTGGAATGTGATAAAAATGTAGGGCTTTGGAAGTAGACAAATCCCTTTGAGATCCCAGAAGAATCTAGAAATTAGAAATACCCGTCGCAAACCATCGCTTTTTATGGTAGTTATTGTGACAAAAAACATTATTTTAATTGGAAATCTTTTTTAGACTCTCAATATACAAAAATGTCTATTTAAAATCCAAGTCTTAAAGGAAATAGTGGCAAAATCTGAACTTGACCGTCTTATTTACTATAGTTCCACTTACAACGGACAAGCCTAATCTGGAAGAATAAAGAAAGGTTTTGACACAAACACAGGTTTGAAAAATGGATTTATGCTGCTTCCTCCTGTAAATGATGTTAAGTGATCAGATTTACAACAATGAAATTTAAAAGTTTTCAAATCTTTTGTTAATTTACAGATTCTTTACCGCTTGCAAAACATAAGTTTGTGAACCTGATGAGCCTCATGCGGTTTTATAGTCCAATAGCGGTGACATTTTTCAAAAACCTGGCACATAAGTTTGAAGTAATTACATGTATAAATTTTAAACATAAACAAATAATTGTTAAAAAAACTACTTGCATATTTTCTGTTTCTGTTTCTGTAAATGTAATTGTGACATGGATGGTTCTTGTTTGTTTTAGATGACGTAGCTGCTTTCTTCCCCGGAAAACATTAACTTTGTTTGTTTATCTTGCAAAGAATTCGTTAAAACATTTTTTAAAGCTTTGGTACTATTATCATAAGATTTTGCTATAATTTTAGTTTTTTGTGAATATTTGATTTATTTCTAATTTTAAAATAAAATATTCAACATTTAACGGCGGCTCTTTTTAAATTACCAAATGCCGTTCAAATCACTATTTTCCAATTATTCTGTCAAATACGGAGGTTCTTCCTATAAACGATAACTATGGAGAACCTGTACATATCTTATTGGTTTTAGATTCAAGATAAATCGTTAATATTGTATGAGACTATTTCAAAATTTGTGAGTATTTTTAGTGTGCCCCAGAATGAATCTATGAATCAGGCGAGACCGAACAATATAATGTCAGAAAGCAGAAGCTTAAGAGTTTTTTGTGGAATCCGATAGATACCAGCTTTGCGAATCTGTGATTTCTGTCAGGCGTAAAGCACACCAAAGCTTCGCCCGTAATCTACAAAAATCCACTCGTCATGTTGATAGGGACCTTATCATTCCTACGACATTTGTCTGGCTTGTTTTATGCCGACGTATTTGTGTGAAACAGTACAGATTTAAATCACTACAAGCCTTCTACGAAGCGACGAAAAACGACATGTTGAGCTTTGTAAGTTTTCCCAATCCAGATGTTAGATGAAGGTGTGGAAAGTGATGAAGGTTTTGTATCACGCATAGTGTTTAGTGACGAAGCATCTTTCCATTTGAGTATGAAACTCACCCACCATAATGTGAAAATATATGGAACCCAGCAACCATAGCAAATTGTACAGCATAAAAGATACCCCCCAAAAATTAATTAATAAAGTTTTATCGTTCTTGTGCTGACATTTTTATGGAAATAATATATTTTATCTGAAATGCAAATGTACACGATTGCATAAAATACGATTATCCGAAATTTACTGTACAAGAAGCTAACGACCGATGTTACCGAATGACTGGAGTTGGAAAGTTCACCATTTTTAAATTATTGCGGGGAAGAAAGATAACAGGCCGAGTGGAACCTCCCAAGAAAAGTCCAGACAGACCAGTAAAAGTCCTTGATGAAGACACTAAAAGTGTAATCCGAAGAGAAGTTCACTCTTTTTATTTTAAAAAAGAAATAACCACCCTAGATATGATTTTAATGGAGCTTGGCCAGGATGACAGTATTCCGATGATAACTAAAAATTTTTTACGGACCACTTTGAGGAATATGGATTTTGCTTAGGAAAAGCACTTCTTCTGGAAAGTTATGAAATTGTTTGCTGGCGACGAAAATACTTAAAAAATATAAAGTAGTACAGAACAGAGCAGAAGAAAATCTTTTATCTGGATGGGACGTGGATTAATGAAGGTTATACAGTAACAAAAATGCGGCAAGACAAAAATATAATCGCCGCTCGCCAAGGTTTCATGGAAGGCCTGTCAACGGGTATTAAGGTGCCTTCAGGTAAAGGGAAAAACTAATAACAATCCTTCATATTGGAAGCGAAGAGGGATTTTTAAAAGAAGGTTTGCTAACCTTTCAGTCGTGCCACACAGGAGATAACCATGAGGATATGGATTCGGATGTTTTTGAAGACTATTTTGGTGAAATGATAGAATATCTCCAACTTCATCTTGGAGAAAATAAGAAATTATTGACTGGTTAACCACCAAAAGTATTGAATTTGAAGATAATTTGATGGAAAAGAACTATAAGCTATAGTAAATTTACACAAACATCCTTTTATGAAATACGCCGTGGAAGATGTAGCAGAAAAACATTGTGTAACTGTACTGCGCAAACCGCCATTTCATTGCGAACTAAATCCTATAGAACTTAAAAGGGCGCAATTGAAAGGATTTGTATCAAGACACAACATGACATTCAAAATGAAAGACGTTAAGCTACTGTTTGATCAAGTCTTTAAGAAGGTGACACCAAAGAACTGGCGAAAAGCAGTTCAGTATGTCATTAAAGGCAGTTCCGTCAAATATAACGCAAAGTGACTAAGAAATAGTAATACCCCTAAATAAAAAAGAAAGATATTGGAGACATTAGGAAAGTAGTTGGACAATCTCTGACGCAAGCAGATAAATTCTAGTTACCAAAATTCCTGATAATCGTGCCAAAGCCGATGATAAAAACATTATGGCTGTTATTATTTTTCAGGAAACAGAAGGCATGTATAAGCTGGGAAGTTTGCATGAGATTCTAAATCAACAATGGAAAAACGTTGACCTTGCAATCTATTTTTATCTGCAGGAATAAGAAGAGCCAAACAAGGACTGTATAGCGAATGACCAACTCTACCATTTTACTGTTCAAAAACGTTTTTCTTTATACAATTCGACACGAGATTTTTTAGAACGAATGTCAAATTATGCGGTATCCAACGTGAATAAACGTTTGTCACAACCAAATAATTATGCTATATTGAACGTATGCGAATGAGACTAACGCTCAAGGATGCTTCAATCTCACGGTATGTCACTTGACGATCTTGCAACATCACTTTATGCATAGCATTGATGTTTTCTGGCACAACCTATTTTAGATGACTATCATGAAATTCATCCTGTAGAGATTTGTGACCACGATTAAATTCAGCAAAACAGCGAAACACGGTGGCTAGAGATAGTAGTTCATCATTAGAAGTCGAAGCGAATTGATCGGATTGGTTTGACCTACGTTGAATCATCAAATCAATCAATTACAAATATCTGTAGACAACTCAAAGAGCATACTCATGACAACACGTACTGAGTACGTTCACTATTAAAAATGTCAAACTTTATAATGGCTATGTCAGATTCTAGATATTCACATCAGTTTTGCTACATCCCAAAACTTAGGTAGCAACCCTCGTATAAATAATGGATGAATAGTATATATAATATCCGGATTTGTTACTTTGGCTGCAACATATATCTACATATATCAATGGGTGATATCTTCTAAAACGTCCTGTGGTGCAGCTAATCTAACAAAAAACATGTTTTCTCTCAAAGAACAAATCGAATCAAATATTCAAACCTGGCAAATCTTGATTTATAGTAAATGTGGGCGTTTTTTAATTATCATTTTTTATGTGTTAGCTCAGCAAATAGTTGTTGCAATAACACAAATGGCAGGTCACTGTATGGTTTTTTTATCACTATGCTCATAAAGTTATTTTCATTTTGTTTGAGAATAATCCATTGCATAGTACGAAATACAAAATCCCTTTCCTTTTCTACATTTCCATTTATTCATATATGTCATTGGAATTTATTTTCAAAATGATTTTCATCTTTTATCTGGCTGGTACATTTCCTAAAAACTGTGCTATTCAAATATGCTGTTACCCCTTGGCACCAATAAAGAACTCGTAACCCTCGACCTGCTGCCTATTTGTAGGTGAAATAGTGTCATATATTAAGTAGTCTCCCTGATGGGCCATTTAAGGTGTTCGGAACGAGTCTTTGAGATATTGGACATAGAAGGCGAGATGCGACAATGCCTAGTATCGGTAACGTCGTGTGAGAAGCGCAGATAGTGTGTACAGGGAGTCGTTGTTACATAATTGATGTTCTAAGCCAACGTTTTGGTCGGTTTGGTCTTTCTAAGGGACTATATACAGCGATTTGACAAAGGGTTATCGGCTGTAAGTGGATTAATTGTGATAGTAAACTCATTAGAGTGAATAATGGTAATGTGTATGAAATTTTCGAATCATGAAGACATTGCTCATAGTCTGTATGTATGAGAGCGAATGGGTAGTAGGTTGAATTTTTAAAAAAAATATGCATTATACTGTGATTTATATCTTTGTGAACATAATATTCTTTTATTTCTTTACACTTAGCCCTGCGAGTTTAGAATTGATTCAAACTATTGTCTTTTTCCACCAAACCATCTGCTTAACATTGGGAAAGTTGCCAGGGGAACCAGGTCAGGTTAATATGGCAAATTAGTCAATAAGCGTAACGGATTTCGGCGTTTATCCAAACATGGTGAACAAATGAGCACACGCATTGTCGTGATAAAACATAATTCTTTTTTTTAACAAGTTTGACATCATAACGTGTCAGCGAATCTGTTGTATGTTGATCAATTGTGATTTTCATTATCTCTATATAATCAACAAAACATTTCTGACGGTGGGTTTATTGGTGGAAAAAACGGCTTTCTTTCCACGGAAGAACGTTCCTTGGTTGAAGTCTATGATTTAGAAGGTATTGTTGTTAATGGGGTATAATAGTTTCATCTACGGTAAAAAAATGGGTTGGACTACGTTCGAAATAGTACATTAAGCATCAAAAATCGTGTGCTAGGATACTCTACTTTTCTCCCGTGGTTCTCTCGCCGGAATGAAAAGTTCGACCTTGGCGTATTTTAATTCACTATAACTAGAATCGTCTAAATAAATTTTTTTTAATTCAATCTTGTATTTTTACGCGTAAATAAATACTAAATGTCGTATGAAGCAAACTGTCATCGAGAGTAAATAGTTCGTTTTTGATACAGGGAGCAAAAGAAAGCTATTTCCGGGAGAGAATATGCTACTTTTGTCCCGCACTAGGGACGAAAAACGTAATTTTCATCCTGCGAGAGAAAATTTTTTATTTGTTTTTAATGCAAGTGAGCTTCTCATAATGATTCATAAGTAGCAACATTCCTATATCTTGCAAATAGCTTTTTCACATGTAATCTTCCATTAGAAACATTGCTTATGTGTTTGGTTGGAATATTCAATTCATCAGATATCTTAAGCGTTATACTAGTTAAGATGAAGAATTTTGAGAACAGAGAACTGCTTACAAATTATCTAGACAACAGTTTTGTTTCTTCAATAGTTATTTCTTTAATTACAAGTCTACCATACAACCAATAGTTTTCTTTATGTAAGTATTGGAAGTTATCTATCTCTTAGAATTATATAGTACTTCGAAAGGTGACAGCATTGCGAGATATAACAATATATTCATCGTCAGTTAAAGTGTTGTTGTCTGAAAAATACTCTTGGATAACTGTGAATTTTAGAGGATGATCTGTTAACGTGTTGAATTTTCGTTTCAATGATGTAGCTCTTGTGGATTAAAATAAATATTTTTGTTGAACTGATGTTTGTTTCAGGAAACATTCGAAGTGAATTTCTAATGTGGAAAGCGTCTATTGTCTTAAACAACACGTGCAGTATTTTTATGAATTTTGATTTATGATAGCTTTATGATTTATTCAATATTATAGTGGTATTTACTTTGTTTTCACCTCATTATCATCAATATAAAAAGCTTCCTCAGCTTAAGTGGATCACTTAATTAGGTATTTTCCATTTAAAATTTCTAAAAAATGATGAATATTTTCAATGTGAAGTTTTCTATAACTAGTTTCTAAAATTTTGAAGTTATTTACTGCCCAAGTAGAAATAATATATTGATATGGCTGCGATTGCAATGATAACAATATTGAATGATCTATTTCATTAATATATGATATGGTGGAGTGCCTACCTAAGTCAACCAAAAACATGTACTATCTTTAATAATTCATACTACAACCATCCCATGGAAAAATATACTATTACTCAGTAAACCGCACTGAGTAAAAAAGGAATTCTTAGATTTTTGTATCATTTTAGAAGAACACCCACTGCACTTACTTACTAGACATCATTGAAGATATGCGTTTCTCTACTACAATGACATCCGTTTTTATAACCAACTGATATGTTTGATTTAACCCAATACCCAATAACTCAATATTATCCCAATATATAATAGAATTGTCATACCAACAGTATACTATTGAATTGGATAAGCATAATTGTTATATATAGAAATATATTCTTCAAATGCAAATGTTGAGTAAGCAGGTAAAAATTTTAGTGTATGGCAAACGTATATACGAAGACCAATGAGATATAATTGCTTTATTAAAAACCCACTACCTAATAAACACAAAGAGTTTATTTATAAATTGCATTCGTGCACTTGGAATCGTTAGTATAGTCTTGGGTAAAAGCTGTAAATATTTTAGTTTGTATATAATCCAACATTAATTTTTCCAACCAAAATGATGTTTAAAAGTAAAGAGAACCTGGATTTTTTAAAGGTCAGAGTAGTGGAATTGTGGACAATGTATTAGAAGCAGAAAGCTATAATAAACAACTCACAATGTTCAATCTTAATTCAAATTCAAATGCTTTTCAAGTTCAAGACTATTTGGCCGCAGTTGGTGTGAAATATTCACATAGAGCAACGATTTTTGCGAATTTTTTTAATGTAGATAAATTATCCAATTTTTTTCTAATTCAATAATTGATTCACTCACACCTTTGATTCTAACATGAAATTTTTATTTTTTTAAATTGTAAAAATGGCCGGTTTATGCGGCACTCTTTAGGGTGCTTCGAGGCGAGAGGCCTCGATCGGTGAGTACTCTGGAGTCCGTATTTTTTTATCCGGAACAGAAAAATATGAAATTTTTATAATTACTGACGTAACGATTCCTACATGAGCCTATTTAAAGCTGAAAAAGAAGAAAAAATACACAATGAAACTGTTGATAACAAATGTGGATTTTGAAGCCAACTTCTTCAGTTTTTTTTAATTTTTTTTTTCAAATAATTAGGTCCATGTAGAAACTACTAGTTTTGAGAAGTTATGTGAAGTTTTACAAAAATAAATTAATAATTTTTTGAGCTATGCTGCCCGCCGATTTTAAAGTTACTTTGAGAAAAACGCGTTACAACATTCACTGATTTCAATATCTTATCGCTTAGATAGGTACTCATAATTACTTACAATTGCAGCGCCATATAAACGTCCTTAGGTCCTCTCGAGGAACTCATTTCTCTCTGTTGAATCTTCAATTCGGTCTTTCTGGCGATAAGCTTCGGCTATTCTGCCGATTCACCCGATTGTCATCGTTCTTGTCGGCATAATTCTTACATTGTAGGCCAATAATTATTGCAGAATTGTTAATCATTTTTTAATTTATGCGTATAATTTATTAAAAGTTTTGTCTAAATTAATGAATAACAATGAATGTTGATGAAAAAGAATTAGTCGAATCCATGCCTCCTGATCTCACCGAAGAAAGCAATGCGGCCGTTCTTAATTCGTTGCCGGATAAATCTCGTGCAAGGTACGAAAAACAGTACGAACTCTTTAAGAAGTGGTGTCACCAGGAAAAGGCGAAAAACCCAACGGAAAACGTAGTTCTCATTTATTTTTCAGAAAAATTTAAAATCTGGAAAAGTTTTACTTATGGTCTACTTTCTCGATGATTAAAAGTACTGTCGCAATAAAACAAGATGTTTACGTCAACAAATATCTAAAACTCATCAATTTCCTGAAGAAACAAACAAAGAGTACACTGCAAAAAAATCAAAAACTTTAACCAGAGAAAATATAATAGAGTTCTTGTTACATTCTTATGCGTCGTCTAAAAAATCTTGTATACGCCGCGGATGAAATACTACTGTGTTGGACTGGTCTGCAGCTCGCCTCCCTTCTCTCGTCACGTAATTTTCAAACTCGTCCAACAAAGTAGCACTTTCAGTCCTTGGTATACAAATAACTAGAAATTCAGTTTCAGAAACACATTTTCAAATGTTCAAACTAACTTTTTGTGGATTTTTTTGAATTCTATATGTATTTGTCACCTTAGCGAATCAAAATTGAAGGGAACAAAGATATGGTGTGAAAGTATTTCTTTAAAAAGGTGAATTTCTATTTCTTCAAAGTTCCAATACAGTGTAGCATTTTCATGTACCCAATTTCACACAATTCTCCATATCTCTCACATCCCCTTCTCAGGAACTTTAGGGTGGAGGGGCCCCTTGTAGATTTAAGCTGGGGATTCCAAATGATCTCTGTTCTGGCTTGGTTGTAATGATACCTGTTGTTAGAGATTTGATATCACAAAACAAAATGCTAGGAATTGATAGATTCAGGCAGAAGACAACTACAGATAATTCTCTAACAGTAGTAATGAAGGTGATTTCTTTTCAACCAGATTTAGTGTCTTTGGTTCAAATGCCTCTAAACCCATGAAAAATGATAATATTCTTTTTTTTTTCTAAATATAATAGATATTTTTGGAAATCATCACTGGAATGTTAACAACTATTTCTGGATATAATTTTAGCTAGAGGGAAGGAGGGCAAACAAGAGCTTGTAGATTTGACTTATAGATATTACGAAATGCGTAATATGAATAAGGTGAAATCAGCTACGAAGTTTTTGTAATTCATCAACCTGCATCTCGTACATTCAATTAAGATATCTTTCTTTAGTAATGATATACATTTTTCTTCAAATTGATGAGTTGAATTTGAGATTCTTCATAATATTCTTCGAAATGTTCCTAGCGTGGCCACCACCACCACCAAGTTTATAAACACTTCGCATTCCAAAGAACCTTCCACGTTCCGGAAACCTTGTTGATAAGAAACATGTTAATAATTAAGTAACAGACTTGGCACTCTGTTGTTTTGCGAGGACGTTCCATGACTCATACTCTTCGTGTTTAGCTTTCTTGGTGTCAATTTTGATAGCAACCAATAACAGTTATCTATTATTCCTACCAGCCTAGCTTTCCGAGAATCAACAACCCAAGTAGCACATCTAATTTTATTAACGAAAATAGCCGTTTTTCATAATAATTTTCCATAAGTTAAATGATACTCAAAAAAGTTGAAAATACGTTTAAACATTATTTAAATAATTCTTATTCATTTGATTAGGATCATTTCACTTGACAGTTTTATTGAGGTGGTCAAAACATTCACTGTATGAGGTGCATGTTAGGTGGATAACATAACATTCGAGAATTTTGTCATTTTTTCTCGATTATGTGCATCATGGCGTCCGTAGAATGAGTATTATTGATCATGAAACGTTAAAGAAGATCAATCTTCCACCAAAATTTATCAACAGCATCCACTTTACTGTGAAACCTGTCTAAGATAATTCCAAAATAGACGACCCCTCATTCAATGTAAGCAAATTCAACTATTCATATTATAATCATTCCAAAAAAAAAAAGTTGAAATATTAATGCCGTTAAAATTACTTTTATCAGCTTCAATAACAAATTTTCTGAAAATGAATAAGTTCTAAATCATTAAAAAAATATTGTGATATGTTATAATTACTTCACAGTGAAAGAATATGGCTACATATCAGTTTTTTCTCTAACTCTAAATAATCCTTTGACAACGTAACTACCTAATACGAACTCATTATTATTTTATTCTTAGTAGTTTTCTCAGTTAACAGTTTGGTAAGGAGACTTTAATAACACTATCACTAAGATCTTTTTGAGATACGGTCATTCTATAATCAATATGAGTGCCAAAGTTACAATGACATCAGATCTTTAAATAGTTAAAAATATTTTTTGCGCATGCCTGAAATTCCGCCATGTTTTTAGGGCAATTTACAAATAAATATACCATACACAATACGTTTTCTATACAATTTAAGACAAAAAAAGTAAAGAAAATCGCTCATCTATTAAAAACAGTGAAATTAAAATGAACGCATATTTATAAATAAAAAATTAACAAGTATTTTTATTGAAATAAAAAATATTACTAACAAAAATGGGTGTAAAAAAACATTGTTGTTATGGAGTATGCCGTAGCGATACATGAAGTAAATCCTTTTTAGAAAATCAATATTTTTGTGAGTTTTCCAAAATCTTGTTTGGAATACCGTCAAAAACGTATTAAAACAAAAGTGAAAAATCATTTAAACACTTGTTCCAAGTGATTTGTGGGTTAAGCGTTGTGGTCGAGGTGATGGTCGGTTCCAAGGGTTTGATCATGTAAATAAAGACTTAACATATAGCTTCCCTCTTTATATACTGTATCTAAAATGTTCCACTCATTTTCGTCATCGTCATCACAAGAATCATAATTTTCTTTCTCTACTATGAAAGATGGAATCAGATAGTCATAGATAGAGGCGGCATCAAATAATTTTGGCAAACTTGTTCATGGATATTTTTGCCATACAATTGGGAAACTCAACAAAGGACTATTATTTACTGCTTGACGATTTAATTGCTTGTCTTGTTCTAGCTTTAACCACTTTCCTTTGTCTAAACTTGGATCTCCTGGGACACGGTTGCGAATTGTGTTCTTTACCCTAAAAAATTTACAATTAATTTTAGTGGCCAGTTTCACTTGTCATTAAAATTGTGATTTTAGCCTCTAATTTTGCCTTATTTCCACCTTGAGGACGTCCATGACATTTTAACCATCGTCTTATTTGAATACAATTATGAGCTTCTACCGTTGGATGCACTAATGATACACTATGAATTAATTTTTTATTTAATTTTATTGGTGAAAAAGATTATACAACTTGTTGCCTGGCCATATTTTGAAAAAGTGCCCAGATATAGATCTTTGAATGTAGAAAAATTGCCAAAACCTACAAAAATCCATAACTCAACATTGAATGTCCGCGCCTAGCTCCTCTCCAACTCAACCGATTCAATTGTTCAAAAACTCAAAAGAAAGAAGGTGTTTCAGCGAGTGTTCTTAAACCAAAACGAAGTCTCTTTCTTGAATAGAACTTGAGATATTGAGGATAGAACGTGTGTATGTGAAAAACTCCCATAAGTAATGTACAGGGGGAAATCGCATTTGAGTATGGTGAAAATTAGATGAAATCCGATGGTTGATGGGTGATCTGTGCATCAATACCTTTCGTTATTAAGCAAATCGGTTGGGTAGAACGCCTGAACGGACTCGGAATGGAAATCATCAATTTTTTTAATATATAAGGTAGATAATATAAATTTGTATAGACTCAATATTGATATGAATGATTTATATTCAGAATTAACAAATTTCAAAGTAATTTAAGGAAAAAGTGAGAAGACAAAGACTTCATTGGCCAAAAGTGGAGCCATTTATTAGTAAACACTTCAAAAGAATTTGAAAACATAACTACAATTGTATCATATCTACTTCCTGCTCCTGCTACCTCAGTATTTACTCAAAGAGTTTTTTCGTTAATTAATTCTAAGTAGCGGGAGGGTGAAAATAGAGCATCTATCAATTTAATTAAAAATGAGCTCTTTATTCATTTTTATTTTAGTTATAATTGCGGTTAGGCGTAAGAAGTTTTAAAATAGATTGTAAATAGGTGAGTTGGGCGAGAAGCTCTAAAAATATGTATTTGAAACACTAAATGAAAATAAAATACTGTTCATTGTTCTAAAATACAAATTAATATTCTTCATGGACCTCAATATACTTTATTTCTTGTTAAAAAAGTTGGCAACCCTACTTCTCATTAATCTCTTAAGCAGAAAGAAGCTTCTGTGTATAAACGATGCAAACAACGGTGCTTGTGGACCTATTAAATGATTTTAACGTTTTTCTTGAAGCTCCTAAAAACAACAATTAAGCTGTTTTATGAACGAAATCAGGTCGAATAAAATTTTATAAAATATTCATCGAACACCGAAAGGTATAATAAGCTAATTATTATAATAAGTACCATCAAAAACCTCACACAGCAGTTATATTTGTGAAACATTTTGGTTATAAAAGAGAAAACTGTGTGTTACTTGGGAAAGCAAGCTGTCTTAAATTCAGTTAGATGTCAATTTCCACCTTGGAAAGATAATATTTGAAGGCACTACACTTTAATAAATTCTATATTCTGAAATCGCAGACGGTTCGTCCAGTACTTACAGCAACATATGATAAATATTAACAATAATATTTTCAAAATAAAATAATATTTATCGGGTGGTTGAAGTCACGAAGTTTATCTTGTCTGTCGGACTTATTTCAATTATCGTTGATTCAAATAAACAAGCAGTTATTTTGGATAATAATTGAGAAACAATTGAGACTTCCAAATAAAATACAATGCACAATATAAAACTCAATAACCACCAGGAGACAACAATTAGCTGAAGCTTTTCTGATTACCAATAATACAATGTGAAGAAATGACTATACTCATAGGTATTAGAGCAATCTAACGAATTGTCAAAGCTCAGCTAACGTGTCGTAAGTTTGCGTTACGTGAAATTATTTGATCTATTCTAGACCTCATTATTTCCAGTTTTTTTGCAAAATTGCTACTAGAAGAAGTGCGAAATTTCTTTCTTGACGTAGACATGGTGAAACATATTGATTTTTTTCCTTAGAGGTACTTTCGAAACCTCTTATTTTCAAATTAGGAATATACAATATTTTTCATGGTAGTCAATGCTTTTGTTTTCGTTATTCATATTTAGAAAACCTTAGTTTCATTCCACTTGAATTGCAATAGCTCTTGAAAATGGAGCGCATCGTATTTGTGTCATTCAAACAAACTTTGCAAAAACTATATGATAATTAATACTTATGTTACCTGAATCAACCAAATTAGAAATTATTAAATATAAAATGAGGGAACTACATTTTCCAAATGGAGCCCATAGGCTTTCATAATTTTTGCAATTTCATAGGATATGCTCGAAATTTCGTTTAACATTTCGAAGCATTTCAAGACTTCTTTCATGTATTATTTGTCTATTTGTGATAAAAACTTTGCCAATCAATTCACCCCACATTAAATCAAGAGATCCCATAGGCAACTTTATAATCTCTCTCCTTTCAATGCATTGCATAAAAATTAAGATATTGCCTTAGAGTTCTTCCGTAACGGAAAAATTGGAAAAAGAGATCATTTTATAAGTATCCATCATGATATTAGATCATATGTTTTGAAGTGTTTATTATTTATTAATAATATTTAAAAATACGAACTTCATGAATGTCTACCTACATTTGACAGTATATTCAGTTTGTGTTCCATGAAAAGTATTCGTCATACAAGTGAGGCAATTTTGTCGATTTACGTATTCTTTCAGAACATTCAGCTGAAAACAAGATAATGGATAATTCATATTATTATTAATTTTCACAGAAATATTACAAAAATGCAGTCGTCTATCTAAGTTATCCAAGGATGGTAGTGAACGAAAAATCAAATATATTGTCTAATTTAATGTGAAATTCTAAATTTTTATTGAATCTGATATTAATAGAAAAATACTGATAATTTTTCACACGAAAGATACTTTTTAAGTGAAGTTTTACAAAACAATCAAATTTAAAGAAATGTTTACGTTTATGGAATCAGTAATATGAAGTATGTTGCTTTTCAGAAAAATATTGTTACCAACCTCAAATATCAGAAATTGGAAATTTTGGAAAGTTTATACTTGGAATGGAGAATGGAATATATTGCTATTGGAAGAGCTAAGGGACAATGAAAAAAGCAAAATAAAGCTTAAATAATGACATAATTTCGACGTCTATAACTAACATTCATATAATAAATTGCGAAAATAGAGTATGTAATTTTTTTTCTTTTAATCAACTGTATTATTGAATACTTTTTGCATGATTAGAAAGTATGTCATTTTTGCACCAATAATCAACAAAATTTATGATAAGTCGAAATGGTTGAATATCATGTATTTGGTTTAGCAGTGTAATTAATTACGTATTCATATAATTATCACCGTATACAATGAATAAATTCACTTTTCGCATGATGCTCACGTGACTGAGAATATAATATATAATTCGTTGGCATGTCTTTTGATCAACAGTTCATAGGAATTATTGAAATAGTTGAATTCCATATTAAATAACACCATGAACAATAGTTTCTTGTTATTTTTTGTTCTATTTTTCACTACCAAGACGATTAATGGTAAGCTTTTTTTAATGAAAATTCATCATATAAACGTTCAAATCATTGAACGAGGAACGAATCATCTTGTGTTACCTATACATTGATAATTAAATTGGTGAATAGATATTTCGAATATATTCTATATTGTATTCGGCTAGACGTATAAAATCCCAGTCATGTACTGAATGTGTTTTATTAGTTTATGAGTTCTCATATTTTTTTTTGTTTCTTGTTTCAATATGATAAATAGATATGCTTATCAATTCAAGATTTGAGAGCTCTATCAGCCAATCTGAAAATGTTATATATAAAATTCTTGTGTGGCGGTGTTTGTTGTCAAACTCCTCCGAAATGGCTCGACCGATTTTCATGAAATTTTGTGTGCGTGCAGGGTCAGTCTGAGAATCGATCGACATCTATTTTTCATAACTACAAATGTTAAAGGTGGTTCTCCTATTAATTATTGTTTAAATTTTTTATTCAAAATGTTCTGTTCCAATTTTTTCATGATACAGCATTCAAAAATACATACAACCATAAATGTTCACCTTTTTACAATCAACCCCTATTTTTATTTTATAATCATAAACTTAAATTCAGATTTTTATTTTGTCTTAAAATAAAAAAAATTATATTACTCTCAATTTTTCACCCTTCTACGATCAATCCCTATTTTTCTCAATCTATTTTGATCTCGATCCTCCGCTGGTCGATAACTGATTAACTATCAATCGATCAGTTACCCCCTCTTGTAACTACCTTTGTCACTATCCAGCACAGGATAAGGAAGAAGCCAGTCTTCTGTCTTACTATAAAGTTTTTGGCAATTTTTGTTTTGATTTTATTTTTGTATCGATCGTAGCAGTGATTATGTATTTCATACGTACTTTTCTGTGGAACTCTCATGTTAATTTTACTCTCATCGTTAATTTATCAATTTCCAGTACAATATCAATTTATTAATAATTGATAAAGACAGTTTTAACTCTCAGTGATCTCATAAACACGTGTACCGTGTCCCGCCAACAACGGCCATCACCTTACCTGTACAAGTTGTACTTAATAGAAACGTGTGAGTGTTTAATAAATATACGTGTTCTATTATTGTGATAGGTGAGTCAAATAATAAGCACACGAATACAATATTAAGTCACTGTTTTTCACCAATAAGTAATTTAACTTGATTTATGTATATGTTCTATGAACAGTCAGCAATGCCAGCAAGATGCAAAAGGGGCCATTTGAATCTATAGTCATGCAAGAAATAAAAGCACGAAGATCAGGCGAAAAGATGCAACAAAACAATGCAGATGTGCGTGTGAGCCTAGCGCAGTTACGTGAATCACAATCGCAAGAGGCGCGAGCTGAAAGAAATCAACAAAGATAATTGGAACGAGAAGAAACGCGCAGTTTTCCACCTGTTTTAGAATCTAATTTTTATTTTAAAGACACATGAAAACATGACAATCAAGCAACAGAAATATTTTAAATGTATATATAATTTGTTTCAGTAAATACGATACTTATGAAATTACTGATATCAGGTTCAGTAGGTCTCTGACTTATGGAATATTTATTTGATACAAAATTAAAAATAGTTGAAAATTCACCATTTATTTACAATTGAAATTTGAAGTGATAACCTACGGCTGCATGAGAGTATCCTAATCTGCCAATAAATGACCTTAGCGAATCATTTCAGGCGTTATATTTTGTACCTCTGCTCTGATTTCATCTTTATTTCTTGTGGAGTTTGAAGTGAATTGCCAAATTTCAAATAGTCCTAAAGAAATATACAGTAGAAATAAATCCAGTGATCATCATGACGCCAATAAAATATTTTTAGTCCACCCACCTGTGGACAGTGTTCAGGTACTGTCTAGCCTCAACAGCATAATGAGGTGGAACACCATCGTATTGAAACCAAAGTTCTTCCAATAACTGTGAATTATTAATTGAATTGATGAGTAAACGATTACATTTTGGTACATGTTGTTAAAGTAAACTGTGATATAAATTTACATCGCCAGGCTTTCAAACAATATGGTTTGTGATACCAAAATCAAATTGACAAAGTGTATCACAGAAAATAAGTAATTTTTTTATTATGCTATTTTATTAACCATAACGAATTTGGGATATTTCTTGTTCTTATCGAGCTATTCACATTTTAAATCTCGACATTTTTCTGGGAATCAGTCAGATCGAATTTCATAGGAAAATGATCTTCCCGATGATGAGTTGCTTTGTATAATAGACAGAAGAGTATCTTAACGAAGAACATTTTGGCTGTTGGTGACGACGACATATCCAATATGTCTTAATTGGGCATCTAAACCTAAATTTTACTCCAGTACATAGGGAATACATTTTTAATGTTAAAAAGAAGGGTTCTTTAACATAAATTTTATTATCTCTATTGATAATAAACATTATAATAAATTGAATTGTAGCAATCTGTTTAATGTGTGATAAATAGTGTTTGTGATTCTTATGTATATTTATAGTCCACTTTAACAAAAAAGGCAACTAACAAAAAAGTTAAAGGATACCATGCGTTAAACAAATATTTGCTGCCATATACGAAATTCCACAACAATCCTTTGTTATAGTAGATCATATACTTGTTTACCTCTTCTTCTTTATAACACTTCTTATAATGTACTTCTGGATTTATTGTTTCTTGGCAGATCTGGCAACAAATAAAACTAACGACGGATTATTTTAAGTATTAAGGTTCCTTTCTTAAGTCAATTAAATCCTGCATTTGAAGGCAATTATATAAGTCTTGAGGACATTTTAGAATGGATAGAAATAATATTATGTCTGCAAAGTCGATAATTTTGTTACAAAGTGGATTAGAAGGAATCAGATACAAAGGTGTTAGCATTAACTTTCTCTATTTTTCTAATATATAAGATATAAGGGTATTACACAAGAAAAAATCTGATTTTCTCAAGATAACCTCCTCCTTCAGCAGTACTGACTTTTGCATTATGCACTTCGTTCGCAGACTTGGCTTTCTATGATTTCGTTTCTCAAAATGTATGCGTCGGGGACGAATCCTATTGAATTAAAAGGTAATAGCAGTCTTCAGAACATTATTAGATAGCGTTTGAGGAATGGAATCCATATATTAAAATGTCATTGGCGTAAGTAAATAAAAATTAGAAAAAGCTTATAGAATAATTCCTTAAAATCCTATTTTTTCTTGATCGAACTTCAAAACTTGTGAGTGGCCATATATACAAAGGAACTTATATCAAAGCAAGTTTTGTATGCTAAATTGACGGTGTGATATCAGAGTAATATTTTTCTTATTTATTCAAAGTTATCCTAGCTGTGGGGTGAATTTAGACACACAATTTGTTACTTCTCCATTTATTCGCTCACTCATACTAGATACTATTCATAATAATCAACTTATATAATTTAAACAAGTTCACCGGTACTATTTCCTATTTCGATCCGTTTACTATGACATTCAATTATATACTGACTCTCGCTGCCAAACCAGCACGAATTTATACCAAAAAAATTTATAGAATGATTCTAGAAAACATACAAATAAATAGACAGGCCTTTTTAGAAATAAGTTCTGAAAAAATATAAACAAATCGTCACTGTGATAAAAACATGTAAACAGCTTTTCTGAGAATTTGGCTTTCGGCGCGTTCACCAAATTATAATTAACATTTGAAATCCATAACAATTATGCAATCTTTTTTGGGGGGCTTTACTCATAACGTGAAAGCATATTCTTGCAAGTGATAATTTTCTCACATTTTTTTAACAATATGAAGATGTATTTTTAGTTACCGTACAACTCATAACTATACTGTAAATGGAGCAGATGATGAAATACTCAAGAGGTTAATCTCCAGTTCTCATATTCTTATCCTATCTACAACTTTCTGAAATTAATTACTACACCATGAATGCATAAAACTGTAGTAGATCTTCAAGTAACTCCAAGTAATTTGCAGTCTCTCAACTCGCAGTAGAAACTATTGAAATATTAGGAAATCGTCCACAACATGAACCGCGGTTCGGTTTGGTTTAAGTTACGTCTGAAATTTGGCAAATAAGTCGGTTTGGGGAATTCGTTTGATGTTTGATTTTATATGTTTTTATCATAGCGGTAATTTGTTTACATTGGAAAGGCCTTTTTATTTATTTATCTGTTTGTTTTCTTACTTCTTGGAATTTTAAAAACTCCTTTCTGATATATAATCGAGCTTGTTTAGCAGCGAGAGTCAGTTTACAATCAAGAGTCATGGTGAACGAATTAAATAGAAAGGTATCCGGTAAATTTAAATAAATTAGAGAAGTAGTTATGAGAGTAGTGAATAGTTGATTATATATGTAGTGAATAATTATTATTATATAAGTTAGATGAGTACTGTAATTTTTTAAGTAAATTAAGTAAGTAGAAGAAATTTTGTATATATAAATTCATCCCACCGTTGATAAACAGTTTAAATAAATTAGGAAATGAGTGAAACATTACAGAAATTTATTGATGGACTACGATTTCTAAGTGACATTGTAAGTATTGTAAGAGAGGCAATAGACGTTTTCAATTCTATGAATTATCTCCGCTCTGATATCGAGATTGTAGATTATTTTCGAATATTCTGAATTACTTGTTTTTTACAGCCGGACTAATAGATTGCCCACCAAATTCAGAATTGAGGAGCCTTGGAGGATCTAACTGCTACACTCCCGTGCCCACGTGTCAAGATCCAAACCCATCGAATGTTACTAATCCGGAGGGAATTTGTTTCACAGATTTAGTAAGCGGGTGTTGGTGTAATGACGGATACTTAATGAATGATAACACATGTGTGCTCAAAGAAAATTGTCCTTAAGAGAATATGAGTGTGATATAATTTAGTTTTTGTGGAAATACATATGTTTACTCAAATAAACGTTAAATAGCTGACAATTAGTTTAAAATTTGTATTTCCAGTACCCTCATCAATCAAGAAGCAGAAGAATTTGAGCTATGATTTTTGTAAAATCACATACTTCTGTAGGCTTGGATTTTTGACGGTAGTGGAACTTTTTAAGAGTAAATTCTCAAAAGTCGAAGGAAATAAGCTTCAGGGTATAAATACTCAAAAGTCGATCCATAATAGTATTGAAATTAGGACGGCAACAAAAACAAGTCGATTCACGGATCTAGAGCGTAATGTAAATAAATTGGTTGGTATCTGGGATGTCGAAATTAATAATTGTAATGAGAAATCATACTGAGTGCTCTAAATTAATCCTAAACGTTATAATAAAATATAATAGCATGATTTTAAATGATTTGGTATTAGTGGTAGCGAACACATGATGAGAACACGATTACAGTAACTTATTGAGAAAGCGTTGTTATGATGGAAGGGGTACCAAATGCAAAATTTTTGCTTACATCGACGAAAGTGATCTCAGTATGTAGTATGAGTGTAAGTATTAACTCGAAGGTAACGAGTGAAGAAAGAGGAATCTAAGAGAGTATTTTATCTTGCATTGACGATATGCTAGATAGTTTGAAAAGCAAATACTGTTTCATACGTTGGAACTAGAATCTGGTCATTGAAAATTGGAGCTAAAAGCAGATGATAACAATAAAACTGCTTACTAGGAGTTGATTGAATAACATGCCAAAAAATTTCAAATACATTTAATAAGTTCCAAAAATTGACAAAGACATTTTGCTTGAAAGACCTTATTATTCTGTGGTAGAATTCTACAATTTCATCTTTTTATATTTTCATATTATCAAATATGAAATTGTGATAATTTTTTAACGACAAAAAGCTTATCTCTCTCTCATTTCGGCTTTGTAATGTACCACTCTCGAGATTTCAAGTATTCATGGAAAATGTTCTGAAAAGATTATCCAAAAATTTGACCGAGGAGCAGCTGAAGAATTCAGAAGATGTATTCAAATGACTTTCAGCTGATAGATTATTCCAATACTAAGTCAACTCTCTGAATGGTGGTGGTAGAGCTCTTCACTGGGACTGAGACAGATGCAATTTTTTTCCTCTTTGGGCAGAAAATAATCGATTCAGTTTATTTTGAACTAGATCGAAACTGTTATATCAGATAAAAAAAACTTTTGGCGGTAGTGAAGTCTGTAGAGTACTTCAGCCAGTGTCTCTGAAAAAAAAAATTAATTACAGTATTCCATTGGTTCTCAGATCAGTAGTGAAGTAGATGTTAACTTATCTGGCAAAGTTTATTAGACTCATTTAAAGCACTTGTCCTGGAATAAGGAATAGAACAATTCAGCAAGCTCATGAATAAACAAATATGACTGCTATAACTCTTTAAATATTACATCTTTAGCCACTATTTTTTTGGTTATTAGCGGAAGGTTTTTGCTTTTTCTCAGTTACTTATATTTTCTCAGTTATTAGTATGGTCCATAACTATTATATAATTGGTTGGAAAAAATCATTTAACTAAGATTAGCAGTAATTTTATAATTGTTGTATTTCAAGAAATTTGAAGAAATTCTATCAATCTTCTAACATACCTATCTTTTACATCCTCCAATAAGGATAACCAAATGCGACCTTCACTATTTTTAAATTTTGAGCTACTGAAGGAAGGAAACATGACAATAATGTGTAATCAATTTGTCTTATCAAACTTTTTTCAAAAAATATCCTTCATTGATTTATGTTTCATCTAAATAAGAAATATTTGATGTAATATTTCTATATGATCGCAGATTTTCTATTGATCTTCCGAACGAAGTCTTAGATGAATTTACAATCACAGTACTATTTCAACAGAAATGTGAAACTGAAGTAACGAGAAAACTATTATTCATTCACTTAAACAAGAATTTTCTAAGTGTTATAAATCATTGATTTAGTTACAGATGCGAATTAAAACAAAATATAATTCATTAAAATTCGTTGACAGAATGGTTTTAAAAGCTTTCCTGATTCATTAAAAGTGTAGAAGTACTTTGCTCAACTTATGTATCATCCTCAATATCAAATTTTATGTTTCAAAAGCACATAATTGAATCCAAAGTTCAACCTACTCCAGTGTTGCGCTACCATAATCTACCAGAATTACTAGACAAACAAATCATTCTTTGGAAGGTTTCCACACGATATATCATGAATACATTCACTGTGAATTTTTTTTGAGATAACGAAATTCTATGGTTACGTTGAATTTCGCTAAGGTCAAACTACGATATATATTTGGTTGGTAATGTATTGTATGAGACTATAGAACGGCAATTTCATAATAAAGAAATGGTTTCTTATATGTCTGTTCTATAGAACGTTTATTATTCAAAGTATTTCCCAATGATCTGAACATTTGATATTCATACTAATCTGAAAATTTCGTATATGGTAATATCAATCACAATCCTGTAATTCCTTGATATTTTCTATAAAATTCCTTAAAATCAACGATTAAGTTATAAAAAATCGTCATGCCATTTTAATTGGATCGATTTCTTTAACAATGGTATTCAGCACCAAGAATTTAGTCATACTCTACCGGTTAAGATAATAATTTTGATATTTAGTACGGTGATAATATTATAGTTATAATGAAACTGCATTCTGTAATTGTTACAAATAATTACAAAATTACAAGACTCCAGTTTTATTCTATAAAGGAGATTTAAAAACTCTAAAACTCAACGATGACTTAATACGATCCTCAAATTTCTTGGTCTACATATTAACGGTGCCCTTCAATGGTCTGTACATAGGAATATGTGCCTGAACAGACTACTTTAACAACTTACTACTCGTTATTCGAATAGCATTTTCGGTATGGTTTGCCTTTCTGGGGGTCTTGTAGTTCGCATCTCTTCAAATTGCAAAAAAGATCTATTCGTTATATTTATGGTTTGAGTAGTAGAACGCATTGCGAAATCTATTTTAGAAAACCCAAAATTCTAACTCTCTCCGCTCTCTTCATTTTAGAATCTGTTTGTTTGGTTCGCAAACACTTCCACAACCAATGCATACCTACCCTACTAGAAGAAAGAAGTTGTACATCCACTTGACTATACCTAATTCTGATCTGTTGAAAAATTCCATTATCTTCACTGCGAAGAAATTATTCAATCAACTACCTCCTGAAATGAAAATGGCAAAAACTGTTGATAAGTTTCGAGGCGTTTCTGCTTGTAAGATCTTATTATTTTTTGGTTGAGTTCTACAATTTACCATAGACTCTAGTGACTGGCATAATTCAATTTGTGATGTAAGATATTATATACATTATTACTATTACTACTATTGAATTCGATAATTATTTTTTATTTTCATAATATGTAATATAAAATTATGTAGCTTTAACCATAAAAATTTTCTAGTGACAATAAAGCTTATATCTCCATTTGGTTCCATTCGTTCTTCGGGATATTCCATTGATGACTACCCTATCCAATTTATTCCTTAATAACCGAATCGGATTCACGACTGTGACGGTCAAATAAGTACTTTCAGTATATTTTTTCTCTCCAATTCTTTCAAATACTCTTCGCCCACTTTCGAGTAATGCTTGGGATCGTTGTCATACTGAAAGGTAAATTGTTTGCTGATTAGGCGCTGGTCAGAACGTACTAAATTTTCCTCCAATATTTTCTATAGCCTTATTTCTTCAAAATAAATCAAGTTTTACTAGATTTTAGATCCAAAACTTTGACTTCGACTACTCCATAAAACTCTCTCCATTCTCTCCATATGTCCAATTTTTATGTTCTTCTGCCCACACACAACTTTTTAATTTTATATATTTTGAAAAGGCCAGATTTGTCCCTTTTTCTATCTACAACTACTCAAAAGCAGATTCCCAGATCCATCGATCTCAGCTGTTGATTATGGTCACTGATCAATACAATATGTTCAACTTCAGCGGTTGTGGTTTTTCGAGGCCACCGTAAACGTTTTCTGTCGCCAAAGCTCCTGGTGGATGCTTATTTTTCCACTTTGTATTCCACGGTACGTCGAGGTATTTCTGATACGGTGGAAATGGTACGGCTTCTTTCAACTATGCTATGATGACTGGATTAATGCACGAGTTTTAGCTGATAGCTCTTCGGTTTTACCAATTTTAAAACTTAGAAGTCTGAATTAGCGAGAATTGAAACAACTGGTATGCGAACAGGAAAATATGACAGTATAACTGATAGCACGTCACAGGTCTAGGTGGTACTAAACTACCACCATAAACACCGAAAAAATAATTCAAGATAGAAAAATATAAACAAATAGGGAGGTACGTGCAAGTTTTAACTTGTGGCACTCAGTGTTGTTGTTGAAGTGTATTATTTTGAAATTCAATGAATGGATTATGGAGAAGGCGAAAACTTTCCACTGGTAATGAATATCTATTTTTAGTAAATTTACTCAAGATAGAATCATTATTAGAGATATAATGATGAATACCAACTTACGCAAAAGAAAAAAGTAAATTTTTCAATGGCATGGTATTAATTTAGAAGTAGGGACTAGGAAGAAAATGACCAAAAAACTTGAATCTGGGGATATTTATATAGAAAATGAGGATGAGATAAGAAGAACGGACGTTAAGATGGATCATATAATCATTCTGGATATTTGAAAATAAAACCAAAGGATTAATAAACAACAAGCTTGGAGGTCATTTATTTAATAGATATGATCTTTCGTAATATTTCTGATATCTTCTAGTTTGATTTTAAGAGTCGACTCGTTATGCTGTCGTCTCCTCCCAAACTAAGAATACATCATTCGTATAATTGAAATTGCCAACTCTGTCGCTATTTTCAATAAGATGTTGGATACAATACTTTCAAATTCTCTCTCCTGTCATAACGGTTCTGAAATTTTCTGAAATTTTCCTATTGAAATTTGATTATATTTTTGGTTTCATTAAATCCGTTACTCCTCTCTTACGAGTAGTTCCCAAGATATATAGCTATCAGGTATGAATGCAATTATTTAATTTTTTCTACTTCTCACTATTCGGTATCTTACGGAGCTGCCGTGAGTAATACGGTGGTATCGTACGGTAACATCTGCAATCTGCTCTAGCTATCGCTCAGAGAGGGTGTGTCAATGACGGTCTGTGCATAAACCCCTTAAAGACCACCCTAGTTGGTCTAATTAACTCTTGACTCAGATATAAAATATCTCAGGGTGACCTTCAATCAGTGACTAACATGGAGACAACATCTTCAAGCAGTATGCCATTAAGCACGAACTGCTGTATAAAACTACCGTAGAGTGTTCGGCGGAACATGACGTTGAAAACCCAAAATGATGGAGTGGATGTACAAATCAATTGTGTGACCTATATTAAGCTATAAAGCTCTCATAAGGTAGCCACGAACAAAAACTAAAATTGGAGAAACAACCCTAGATAAGTTGTGAAGGGCGATAACAGTAACACTACAACTCATTCTAGAATGGCTTCCTTTGACGACTTTCATAGAAAGGGAAGCAAGTGGCCAATAAAGGCATACAAGGAACAGAACATAAGGCTGGTCGTCTCAGTATTCTAAAGAAATGTAAGGTGCCCATAGATATGATCATGGGCACCATGTCTTCCAAACTACGCCTTACCAAAAATTGAGGAATTATAATAATAAGCAATTGACAAATGCAGAGATTGCGTTCCCACGACTGCTGATGGCTCGAAAACGGACAATGGGCATGAATTTGTGGCCCATGAACCAATTTCGTTATTCCAATGGGCTCGGAACCTACCATTTTTCCAGCCAGAAACATATGCTATCCTTACATGCGCTGCTCGTTGCGTACAAGGTAGCTGCCGCAATTTTAAGATATACATTTTATCAGATAGCGAGCATTTGACTTTTATGGAATTGAGTCGAAGGTAGAATGAAACTGTATCGAACTTTTGAACTCAAACAAACAATTAAGTTATGCCGATCATCTAACAACAAAGACAAGCTGGGAAGAGTTAATGTTATGCTTACTGGCACTGTCCGGTGAAATACCATCTGAAGAACGGGGAAAAAATTCTTAACAGCTTTTGTCCCTTCTGTAAGAAACCGCAGGAAACCGCCTAGCACCTTCTTTATGAGTGCGAGGTAATCCATAAACAAAACTACGGTACTTACATTCAAGCTCTTTAAAGCTAGAAGAGTTAGGCTGCATAGCCATCAGACAGGTAGCTCACTTTGTAAAGTCCTTACTACCTGTATAATGAACAAACCGGTGTACACAATAGGTCGAAGTGTTAGCGAGGTAGATTCGGGCTCTTACACCGTTGTTCATCTAATCTAATTTCATCCGGGATAGGTAAATGATACCGTCTATAAACTAAGTAGTGTAAAGGTCTTTCTCTAAATAATGATAATAATGGTAATATGATTCCGTATTTCTTGAAATAATTTGTTTTGTAAGGTATAGAGGTCAATTGTAAGTGCTTCAAAATTAAACAGTATAATTTTATTATCTGTAGCTCTCTTATTCTTGAACGTAATTTTAATGTCACCAGAATGAGTCAACGAAAGGCGGAATTATTATATAAACTCCTTTTTTGTAGCGCTCTCTATAGTATAACTGACTGAAAGAGCAAAAAAGTGTTTTTGTAAAATAATCTAAATCAATATAATCTAGATAAATCACTAGAGGGCATAATTGAAGAGCAAATTTTTTGTAAATTTACCCAATTAAGTAGCACTCTAAATACAATAATAGAATTCTTTAACTAATTGTTAGTTTTTCCATGTTACAAGATTGAATTTATCGTTGGCGTTGTTTTATATACCTGTTTTAGATATTATGATTTCTCTTGCCATTTTTCAATAGAAAAATTATAGTTTGAATACATCTTTTATAAGGGAACTGAATTTATATAAAAATAGCAAAAAACGCAAGTCAACATCTTTTTTCTGTCCCTAGACACCTTAAGGAATGTGTAAACGACTAGAATTTCTCTTCAATCGTCTAGTAGGCTCATGAAGTGAGTTGTGTTGAATTATTTCAATTATTTAACAGAGTTGTATTTGTTTGTTTGTGAATCGAACCAAAGAATATAAGTAGAAACCTACAAATTTGTCAAATATAAGCAAGTAAAATTTGAAATATGAAAAAATAATGAATGAAAACAAGAATTCAAAAAACGATAAAAAATAAATTAACTGTTGAAAACAAATGAGATTCGACTTTCACACATATCAAAATTACTCCTTATGTCAAAGTTATTAGTTTGTTACTGCAGTTATAGGACTTGAAAAAATATGATTTATATAAATAAAGAAGTATTTTACATATTAGCACTTTATTTTGAAGTATCGGAAATGCAGCAGCTGCTGCTAGAGCAGTCATATCAAACTAACGGCCCACGGGCCGCTTCCGGCCCCTGGGCCGTATCAATAAAGCCCACGATCACAATGTGTCACAGAAACAAGAATCATGATTTTTAGAGCTTTTAAACTTCATTCGATTCCTCTACGGATGTTTTATACACTCGTACTCTCTAGTCTACGGATGTCTATAAGTAATTTTAAGGGCAACGCGTTCCTAGACAAGCGAGAGAGTAAGAAAGTATCGTCATCTCTTAGCAGCGGAAATATTCTATTATTTTTGTCAAGAACGATAGACTCTTCCACACGCTTCGAGTCTAGACTAGAACCTTCCTTACGTATATAAAACGAGTGAGTCGGCGCGACGTGAATCAGTTGAGTCAAGTAATTGAAGCGATACAGTTGGAGAAGGATTTTAATTGTACTGCGAAGTAGTGATTGCGAAGGGATTATGCATTTGTTTGTGTCTTGCGCGTGCGATATAAATAATTGTTGTGTCCTGTATTACAGGTTTGACTTAATGTCACAAGAACGTAAAGTTGATAGTGCAGAGATTTGAGTCTAAATGGAAAATTGCATACCTATTTTTTCTATCGTTCTTTGTTTGATCATTAATCGAACAGTTTCTGTTTGTAGGGAGTTTAATTTGAAGAGATAGTATGATACAAATCATAAGTCAAAATTCGATTGTTACACTGAAAAAATAAGAATCGACACATTGTCATCTTCAAAATCTAAACTTCAAAGTCAACAATCGATCTGTAGTGTATTTAAGTTAATACAGAGAGCAAAGATGCCCTGAAATCAAATTTTATTATTGCATTAGAAATCGCGAAAATATCAAAACCATTCACTGATGGTGATTTTATTAAATATTGTATGTTGAAAGTTGCCGATGTTTCAATTCCATCTCAAAAGTCAATAATTCAAAATATTTCGCTCTCAAGAAACATTTTTGCTTCAAGAATAAATGATATCTCAAAATTTGATTCTTCAACTAAAGAAGAAAATTAAATAACTCACAAACTTTTCACTGGCTGTTCACGAGAGCACTGATACTGTTGATTAAGCTCAACTTGCTTTTCTTATACGCGACATTAACAGTAACTTTGAAATAACTGTTGAACTATTGAAGTGCGTTCCATTTACAAGTACTACAATAGCGAATGATATTTATTCTGAAATTGAGTATTTGATAGCAGAATATAAACTTGACTGGAATGTACTTAGCAGCACAAATACGGATGGCGCTCCTGCCATGGTTGGTAAACATTCGGGCGTTGTAACTAAATTAAAAGAGAAAACATCAAGGAATTTTGTGGGATTTCACTGTATAATTCATCAGGAATTATTGGACCATGTCATGCAATCTATAATTAAAATTGTAAATTTTACAAGGAGCTCAACATATTTACCTACCATTTTTTATAACTAAAATATAATAAAATGTTATAACCATTCAATTCAATTTTTAATTTCAATCTGGCCCACCTACGAATTCAAAATTTAATATATGGCTCTCTGCAAAATTGAGTTTGACACCTCTGTGCTACAGAGTATAGGCTGCAGTACCTAAACAGTTAATATCATAGCAGAGCGTATGCGTACTAAAAAGAATGTGCACAAATGTGTATCAAAAACAATGCAGTCAATATGTCGAATGGAGGAAAATGATGTTAATATCAGATCTTGAGACTTGGGAATATGTTGAACCTCCATGCGTAATATTTAAAGGGAACACTCGTTTCTAATTGTGTAATACATAATTTATTCGTAACACCAAAATGATATGAAATTTTTGTCGCTTGTCCATTTTTCAACAGTACCTATCTAAAGTTTTCTCACATTTCAATCATATCTAAAATGTTATTATATTGAAAGTAATTTGTGATGAGGAGGTTAATTCAGTATATCGCCATATTATCTAATTTAATAAAACTCCAGACTATCAAGTGAAATTATCTTATGCTATAAAGTGGAATTGATTTTTCTCAATAACATGCTATCTAAATGATACATTAGACGTTAATATTCAAATTCAATTCTATTGTATAGAGTATTTAGAAGAAAGTAATATTGTAGCATCAACTAATAAAAAATAAGAGGTCGACCGAAGAACATCCTCTAAAATACCACGAGGTTTGAGGTTTTTTAAGTCCAGATTGATTTGATAGTAACATAGGATTTTGTCTTCCTGCTGTTACTATTTATACCATACTAATTATACTATTTTAAATTGCATCCATATCATATTGTCCTATTCTAGAGTTTGAATGTTCGAGATTTTAATGTCAGGCGAGATTATTGCAACTGGCTATTAAATGTGATACACGGCGATTATTAGAAAGCTACAAGAATTTTGTGAACAGATGAGGCAACATTTCATAGTCGTGATAAAATAAATCGCCATAATAAGCACTACTGGCTTTAACCGAATATCTATTGGATACAGGGGATCCAACGTCAGGGTAGTTTATCTGTAACTGTGTGGGATTCTAGACGGAGACAAATAATTGAGATATTTTTGTAATGAGACAGTTGATGCAAAAAGATATTCAGACTACTTGTAAAAGACATATCCTTAGCCATTTATCCCAACATGTTCTCACAACATGATGGTTTGACTATGTTTGCTAGATAAAACATACACAGACAGGTGGATAGGACGTGAAAGTTTTTGGCCATCCAAATCTCTAGACCTAGATTAGGTTTTTACACGTGGGGCAAGTAAAAGATTTTGTTCCACACTACACACTATAAATTCAGGTGACTCACTCTGTACAACATGAAGTAACCGAATCTATATAATTTCATCAGCAGTGCTAATGATAATTTCCATTTCTATTGAATTCTACCAAAACATATTAGTCCAACTGATAACTTATCTTAACCCTTGAACTACATTTTTTCATGACTGATTATTCATTTGAGTCGACGATTACTTCATCCTTCCTTCCATCAACAACCAATCGATTACTAAGAAACATCTCTTATCACAAGCGGTTGTATAGTGATTTATATATGTACTTACTTATATAAGGTGGTTTATTATTTTATATAGTTGATACATTATATAACTAGGATTTCATGTGATACAATTCTCACTTACCTTGGCAATTTTCTCACTATTTTTTGTAATTTCTTGTTTCTTCGATAATAAAAAAAAGCAACAAAGTGAAATTCAATAAAATTATAATATTTCAATTGATACATATACTCCACGAAACATACGCCGTTGCCAAAGTTTTTAAAATAAACGAAATAATGATTAATTTCTCTTTGGTTTGACAAATACAATTCTGGACAAAATTCTGTAGCCTGTTCATATGTAACCTTTGAAGTCCAGCATTGCGGACAAAAATATAAAAAATTCAATTAATTTTTCGATACGATAGTGATTACACAGTAATATAAAATCAAATTTATTTGCTAACATCTAAACATCTCTACATTTAACGTTTGAAGTTATAAAATACGGGAAAAATAATATATACGTATATAAATAAATTTCTTTAATTTCTTTTTTTTGAACCTTTTGATATGTTTATATTTCTAAATGTTATTGATCTTAGGTCTCTTCTGCTTTAAAATTGATTTTTTTTCCAATAATTTTTATCTGTCTTTCAAAAATTATTAAGAAAACTAATTTTCAAACAGAAGAGACCTGAAATCAATATATATTTCTTTGATTTCTTGGACATTTTGATATGTTTCTTCTTCTTCTAAATGTTCTTGATTTTAGGTCTCTTCTTCTTTAATTTAACTTCTTTCATAATTTGTTTCCAAAATATTCCAAAAGAAACTAGGGGTGCCAGATTGTCCTGGTTACCCAGGCTATAACATGTAATCGTTTGGTTTATCAGGATTTAAATTATTCAACTATTTTTTCGACAGGTTTTCGTAGTGAAGCAACAATAGGGTCCGATTAAAATAGGAACCTTATCAACTGCTCACTATTTGTCGCTATTCGTGAACTTTTTTCCTAAAACGTCGAAAACATTTGTTTCTGTCTTCGTAATCTCTTCCTCATCAGTCAATATTCCAATTGAAGGACGTTGATTTTCATTAATTTGTTTGATAAGTAGGTTGGATAACTGAAATTCTAAAATCCACACAACTAGAGTGTTTATTAAAAATTCCTCCCACCGTTTGGAAATTTTATCGGTGAGACGAGAAATTTTCCAAAGGTTTAATCTCGAAATCCTCTTGATTATTAATATGTACGGAAGTAAATAATTTCACAAAGTGGTCTTTTTTCTTGAAAACTCAATCCAATTTTCTTTCTTCAAATTTTCTTCATGTTTTTTTAGAGTGTTGTGAAAAAAATTATGTATCACCAAAACGCTAGACTAGACGGATTAATGGAACAAATCCCACATACAAATAATTGAAGTAACTTCAGTGTTATATAAATTTGCGTTATTGCATGGAGGTATACATAAACAAATTGCTAAATTAACTGTACTGATAGATTGCAATGTATATCCAACAACGATTGTGGAAATATATCTCACCGCTCCTAGCAATGTCGATTGTTAAATAAAAGCGAAAAGACTTGGCCATTGTATAAAGATAATTTCACTGCCGTTTATTGGGTTTTTCCGTAAACAGGAATGATTCACTTGATAACTATTGATTTGTAAACACATTATGATGTGACATATTAGTATTAAGCGTCTTACCAATTAAAAATAAAGGAGTGAAGTAATCAGATATTACAAAATTTGGCTCAACTTTTGTCCACCTGGATTGGTGAATTTGCCGTATGTGCAACGCTTAAGTTCCAACAAAGAAAGATGCTTCTTTCATTTTGAATGCCATTCGATATTCGAGGTCTGGCTATTAAATAACGAGACTGCGCGCCTTGAGGTCGCCCTAGACGGGTGTGGTAAAAAATGAGTAGAGCATTAGGTATCTAGATATCTGTGCACGTCTCAAAACACGTTTCCGTCACTATTATAGTATTTGTGCAGTAGTGGTTTAAGACGAACGTGTTTTTTCTGTTCCGAAAAAACAGCAGCAACGTATCAATCTTGAATTTCTTGTTAATTTGAAAAACACTCCGACTGAGTGCTATAAATTGTTATAGAGGCCTCTGGGAACAATTATCTATCTCGTGTGCGTATTTTTGAGTGATATAAGTAAGCGCGTTAGTAAGGGTCCAGAGAGCACTGAAGATGAACAGTGCCCAGGTCGCCCTGTGACTGTTTCAACTCCGAAAACATTGACCAAAATCAACCAAATCGTCGAATGAGCGTCCGGAAGATTGCCGAGGGTGTAAACGCCAATAAAGAAAAATTTTACACGAGAAATTACACATGGCAAAAGTCTGTGCGAAGTTGGTGCCAAAAAATCCTAATCCTGACCAAAAGCTCTTGCTTCAACGGGTCTGCTCAGATTTCCTTGGAAGGCGAGAAAAGCAAGAAAAAGAACTGCTTTAAAAGGGACTTGATTTGAGTTGATGGAAGTGGTATAGCAAAAAACAGCAGACCTCCTAAAAGGGCTCACCAAAGAAGACTTCCAGCACTGCTTACATCAATGGAAAAAACGAAAGTTGTGTCGCGAAGGGAGGGGAGTATATTGAAGAGGAACATTCGAATGTAGAATCATTTTTATAATAAAGCCCATTTTTCGTACTCGTTATTTAATAGCCAGACCTCGAAGGATCTAAATATGCACCTCTAGACAATTGATACAAAAACCTTGAAATCGATCTATATTTATAAATTCTCTAAAAATAAATATGTAGTATGATCGCGATATATGAAAAAATACCGTTTTTTTGATCTACTAAAAATTTATCATGGTTGCGGTATTATAGCTTAAGAGAAGATGTGTCGTTTTAATAAGTTCAACTTCATCCATATTATCTCTCGTCAATTAAGTCAATATGAATATTATTACTCTCTTTTAATGAATAATGGTGTAAAATTTTCTTTGTAGAAAATGTTCCATTAGATAAGTTTTCCTGTGATACTAATAGAACATTCTTGGCAACTGATATTGGAAATTATCTGATAAACAGTTACCTTCACTAATTTACGTATATTTATCCAAATCTTCTGTAACCACATCTCTATATGTTTGTTTTATCAATTACATCACAACTTTTGGAAATTTGAATGGAAAATAAATGGAATCGTTACTAGTACTGTTATTCAAGGTCCATTGTCTATTCAAGTTGGATCTATGATGGTCTATATGATATAAATAATCAATACTCTTTCATCATGTTGGTGTCAATCATATTTATGATGCTAGCAAACTTTTGATAGCTGAATCAACTTCGAATGGATCTCATGAATTCCTGTTATTGGAATACCATTTTTCAAACCAATAATTCGAGTATTTGCTGAAATGAGATTTGAAAAACCTAATATTGTGATAGGTCTAGTAAGGTACTTAATAATTCCAATTGTGTATTGATCACATATGCCGTCTACAAACAATACTTTCTCATAAACTGTGGTAATATGTGAGGGGTTTTAAATTCACTAGAAGTTGATTTAATATCGACGTTTATTTCAGGATCTATTGAGGGTACAAAACTTCTTTTGCATCTATTATGTAATGTTTCTTGAAAATACATAAAAGCAACTGTACTAATTTCAGAAGGTTATGCTTTTGTCAGCAAATAATATAGGTACTTAATTGAGAAAAATAACAGAAATCATCATAAATTATTTATTGGAGTTAATCAATATCTTTACATATACAAAATTAGGAACTGAATTAGCATTATATTTTATTATTGAGGACAGTTTTCTTTTAGTAAACATTTGTTATCATTCATTAAATAACCTTCATCACACCAACAGGCTCTTACCAAATCCAAAACACATCCATTCGGATTTACCACACGCTTTGGGTTTGGATTTTGACATGTAGGGACAGGAGTGTAGCAGTTAGATCCTCCTATTTCCTTCCAATTTGAATTTGGCGGGCATCCAATTATCGCAGCTGTAAATAAAAATATGGATTCCATATAATTTCCATCTTTGTTAAACTTTTCGATATCAAAGAGGGTAGTTCTCATGAACGGGGAAAATTTAGGGAAATCATCGTTCGAAATGTGAAAGTCCATATAAATTATTACTCGGTATTTTGTTTGCAATCATATATAGATCAAAATCAAGATGTTTTATTCTAATCAGCTTTGGACGTAATTATAAGACCTCGAAAATGAGTCAATGAAGAGTACAATTATTTCAAATACTTATTTATTGCAAAAAATTTGTTGGCTGATAATTCAGAACTCCATATTCATATTCTGACCATTATTGACCATTTGAGTACTGATTCAGTACTTGTTTTCATCAATATTTTTTGTACAATTAGCTGCGAAAGACATATCGATCAATTTTTTATAAATGATAAAACTTACCCCTGATCGTTCCTATGAATAAAATGAAGGCAACTAATAATATCAACTTCATATTGTTATTGAATATAGAATCTCACTATCACGATAAATAATCCTAAACTGTTGCCAAATACACTAAGCGATGGTTTATAATAAATTCTCATTATATCACGTGTGCTTCAAATTAAAATTAAATTCACTATTGATAATAATATTGAATTATAATCATTTGCTACCAATAGATATAATGTTTATTAGAAATAGTTACTTATTAGAAATGAGAACAATTTCTTTCTGTGAAATAAGCGTAAATGTTATTATGAGATTTTCGTGTATCAACTTTGGAGAACTCCATCCTCTCATATCGCAATAATTTCTATAAACAGTCTGAATCAGCCTCATATTTTTCCATAATCCTCTAGAAATTCACGTTTAGTTGAACAATTTGCTAGAATGTCATTTACTGGTATAATCATAATAAAATTAATTTCAGCTGATGATAATTTATCATTAATAACAACTGTAACTTTGAAATGACTTCTATTAATTTGCGCTTTTATAAACATCGCCATTACTTTCCTCACCTCCATCAAGTAATTCTACTAGAAGAACTTGCCGCTTTTATACCCTTAATCAATCTTTCCTTTTTTTCTACTTTAAGTAGTAATGATTCTGTAGTATACGAACATTTTTTTGAGTTGGTGCTGTGATTCGATAGACTCTAATTTCTAAGTAACCATTTACAGCTATTAGGAGCGTTTATCAGCATTTCAAATCTTCAAAAATGCATATATATATATATATATATATATATATATATATATATATATATATATATATATATATATATATATATATATATATATATATATATATATATATATATATATGGAAGGTACGATGGTTAAGCTGTATTGTACATTTCCGACGCAAAAATAAAATAAATATTATGTACTTGGTCTTGGATTTCCGCAAATTGTTTATCTTTTTTTTTCTCAAATATTAAAAAATCCATTATCTAAATATCGCTTCTAATATGTTTGGTAGCATTATTATGGTTATTTTTTCAAATATATTGCGTTTACGATATATCAGCAGTTTTATGACATTGATGTGATTAATTTGTAGAAATTATACAGTATTATGTGTAATCAATTGTTTTTTCACCATATATCTTCGATCTAGAATATCATCGCCAAAATGAAATGCGAAAATTCACGTTCCCAAATTTCTCCGTTTTCATTTTATGTTTCTCATGGTATCTCAAAGTATACAATGTCAACCATATCAATATTACTATGATAGGAATGATTTCATCTAAGAACTTAGATAAAATGTCCATTATTAAGTTGACTCTCAAAATTTAGAATGGAAAAACTTTGAAAAAAATGTCTCATAATATTATTCTTAAACTGTTTTTCTTTCCAGTTGTGAAATGTAAAACAATGGAAGAAATCCTTTAGGATAATTTTTTCCAAATCAAAAACTGACCTTTGAAAAGAGGTATTTACATATTTAGCTGTGATGTAGTACGTTGGACAAACTAGGAGATGTGCTAGAGACCGATAGGTATAAGGAACAAGTTCATTCAAAATATGGAGGAACAAAAAAATCGGGTATTGTCGAACATGTTTGTATTTATAATCATGCGATATATCGACATTATCGGAAAGACAAATAGTTTTAATGGAGACCAAGACCTATCTTTTACGGTTCATTTTATAGTTCAGTGGATAGAATTGATTCCCTTGTTTGCTGATTGGCAAGAAAATTCAGTATATGTGGATAGATTAATATTTGAAGATATTTGAAGACAATTACCTCAATTACCTAAACGTGCGTGAAACAGTATAATTAGGAGTGTTGATAATAATTTCCAATTAAACTGTATACTATTATAAAATAACCTTCACTATGGCCACTTGTGAAGGGCTTCCTATACTATTAATTAACAAAAATAAACTAGAAGAAGGAGGAGAAAAGATATATATTCAAAATAATATCGTATGTTAGACTTTTATGTACAGGGTGTCCCGGGACTTGATGCAAAAAATCTGGGAGTGTGTAGATGACGTGAAAATAATGCTGTGACATGAAACAAATTTTCTCATATGACAAGACACCTCATTTCTAAGTAATAGGCCTTCAATGTAGAGAAATCAGAGCTCATATTTATATACGTATACTCTATAAATTATACATTCGAACACCATTCCAATTTTAATGGATGATCATATATGTGTGTGTTTGACTGAAAAACATTCTACACTACTCTCTGAAGGCCACGGCTCATGCCAAATGGTTATGAATCCTTAACTTCCATAGAGACAACATGTATAATTTGAAGAAAGCAAAAATGAATTTTTCAATCGATTTTTTAATAAAAACGTACTCTTTGTTGAACTCTATACAATTTTTTTGGTCTTCGTTTCAGAATTTTGAAATATGTACAAAAGCACGTGTTTAATTTTTTTTTTCTCTTTATCTTCAATTTTTGGTAACTTACAATAATGTCATCCGTGGATAACTTCACACGGGATAATATTTGAGTTTGTTTTATTGCACTTTTGGTTCATATGATTTGGTTTGGTCCATTTTAATACTCGATATTTTCGTGGTTTAACTCAATAATTTACCATTCATATTTTTTACTTTTTCAGAGAAAAAATATTGACTAATTAGAGAAAATATTTAATAGGATCGCCTTGTAATGTCGAATTTAACATGTGTATACTAAGTGATAAAACTCCTTTACATCAGTCAGATAGGTACTTTACTTTTGTCAAATTCATCCAACTTCAAACTGCTGTCTCACGTGAGGCTTATTAAAGATGAGAAAATGTGTGAAGGACTATTGTTTGCAAGATATTTAAGATGAATACGGAAGGAGAGACCATATTTAATTGGAAGAGATTTGTGATGAGAAAAAAATTCTCTTGAAGAATATAATATCAGCTACAACAGATAGCGATCTTGCTTTGACAAGGTGCCATGTCCTTGTTTTACATTGCGTTATCTATTGACATTTGGTTGCCAAGAATCTAAATGAACAGCTACTTCACTGCAACATGCCATTAAGGTATCAATCAAATCCGTAATATCTCATTGAATGATAGATTATCTCATTAGATTTGTGTTACTAGTGAAGAATATTTCAACAGTTTGCTATTTCATACTGAAGTTCGTTGGCTATCAGCATGCAATATCACCTCAGCTGGAGAAAGAACTTATAGAATTGACAACAAGCGAGGAAATTGAAATCAAGCGCAATTATAGCCTGGATTGGGTTTATTGTTTATTGATTTTTTATAGCATTCCCATCGTCATTCAATAAATGGAACTTTTATATTTTATCTCTCGTTAATTAAGTCAATATGAAGATTTTCACGAACAAGCTCGCCAAATGGGTCCTTAGGCCGGCCCTGTCCAGTTACAATGGAATTTTAAAATTTGGCGAATTCACTTCGCTCCTTTAATATGTTTTTTATTAATGGAGAACGCGCCTTTGATGAACATTTTATTATAGAAGGCGGTTCATCGCAGTATTTTTGTCAAATAATTTCTAGGAAATTCTATTTATTTATTTCTTGTGTTTTCTCTTGTTCTAGAACTTTGTAGAAGTCTATTGGTGGTATGTGAATAAGTTTATGTAACGCAGTAAGTTAAGTTTTAAATAAATAGTGAAAAGAACGAATTAGAGAAAGTAATCGTAGAAATTATTTAAGTGTGTAAAGAACTGAAGTGGCAGTGCTTATTAATTCACCCCCAAAAACGTTACAGTATTATTGCTCTCTTTCGATGTATAAGGATATAAAATATTAATTTTCCTGAAATTTTCCTCTAACCACAACTCTTTATGCTTGTTCCATCACATCTTTTTGAAATTTCAATGGAAAATAAATTAAATTGATTTTTTTATTAATTGTTTATTTCAGGTACAGTTCAGGATCTATTGAGGGTACAAAACCCCTTGTGTATCTATTATGTATCATTTCTTGAATGTACTGAATTCAAAAAGTTATGCTTTTTGTCTACAAATGACATAGTTTCTCAATTGAGACAAATATCAGGAATCATCATAAATTATATATTATTTATTGGAGTTAATCAATATATTTATACAGAAGTAGAAATTGAATTAGCATTATATTTTATTATTGAGAACAGTTTTCTTTGAGAACGCATTTGTTATCATTCATCAAGTATCCTTCATCACACCAACAGGCTCTTATCAAATTCAAATAACATCCATTCGGATCAACCACATGCTTTGGATTTGGATTTTGACATGTAGGGACAGGAGTGTAGCAGTTAGATCCTCCTATTTCCTTCCAATTTGAATTTGGCGGGCATCCAATTATAGCAGCTGTAAATAAAAATATGGATTCCATATAATTTCCAAGATATGTTTGTTGAACTTTTCGATATCAAAGAGGGTAGTTCTCATGAGTAGGGCAAATTTGGTGGAATCATCGTTCGAAATGTGAAAGTCAATATAATTTCGTACTCGATATTTTCTTTGCAATCATATATAGATCAAAATCAAGATGTCCCCCGGTTGAAAATAAAGCAGTATACTTTTATCACTTTGGATGTGATTATGAGATCATCAAATTGAGTAAATGATTTCAAATACTTATCATCATACATTTCAAATACTTATTTTCTTGCAAAGCTCTTTACAGTTTAACTTCAAGCTGACTGGAAAAACAGAAAAGGTTTTGTTCAACAAGTGCAATTCATATGTAAAGAAGTACTGTGATTTGTTGAAAAAAATTTGTTGACTGATAATTCAGAACTCCGTATTCATATTCTCAGCATTATTTTCCATTTGGGTACTAATTCAGTACTTCTTTCATCAATATTTTTTGTAACCTTAGCTGTGGAAAAATGGGGTAATTTATGGAAGAAACCGATATTTGAAGGATCAGTGTGCGAGTAATTTGCAAAGATAATGTACAAGTTTGCTATTCTTTCATTGGAATGGACTATAGCTGTTTGAGATCCTAATTAAGAAATAGTGAATAAAATAATTCTCTATCTCAAATTACAATACAAGTTTTTGTATAAACATAATCACTTATTACGAATAAGAATTTTCAAAGATATATCAATCAATTTCTAACAAATGATAAAACTTACCATTGATCGTTCCTATGAATAAAATGAATGCAAATAATAATACCAACTTCATATTGTTATTGAATATAGAATCTTACTAGTACGATAAATAATACTAAACTGTTGCCAAATACGCTAAGCGATGGTTTATATTAAATTCTCATTATATCACGTGGGCCTCAAATTAGAATTTAATTTACTAATTGATAACAATATTAAATCGTAATTATTCGCTACCAAATAAAACCCATGTTCATTCGAAATATTGACACTAATAATTACTAATTAGAAATCAGAACTAGTTGTTTCTGCGAAATGAATGATGTTATTATAAGATTTTCGTATATCAAGTTTGAAGAACTTCATTCTTTTTTATTGAAATAGTTTGTATAGTCTAAATCAGCCAATGTGTTTGACGGAATAAATATTTTACACTTCTATCTGAAGGTAACTTTCACCTGTACAATCTAAAGATAGCAAAAATAAATTTATTAATCGATTTCTGACAGAGAATTTATATATATATATATATATATATATATATATATATATATATATATATATATATATATATATATATTATTTATTTCTACCTCTATTATTGTTTTTATTTTTCTATTGTCGTCGCTAGCACGTTATTTGCCGGGCATGAAACTCATTCTCTTTTTGAGTTCTGGCATAATTAAATAACAAATCAATAAAAGTTTTATGTTAAAAGTTAATTGTATTATTTTTAATTCAAATAAAGTTTAATAAAATGTAGTTGAGTACGCCTATGAGTCTAACCTGAAGTTAGCCGTTCCTCTAATTTGATAATTCTACACAGTTCTCTGTTATAAATCGACTCAGATGAATATTCTATTATTTAGATGTACAATATAAGGAAAATACTAAAAAATTATGTCAATTTTATATGATATAATCAAGAAGTTCTATTTCTGTGGAAGGATTACATATGATACATTGAACAAAATTTAATTATACTACACAATTCATATTATTTCTACGGAAAAGGAATCTTAACCTCACAAATAAGGAATTTTATCCATTGTCAAAGTAAGTATAGGTAATATTGCTTTTTTTTTATAAATTATTTTATATTGTTACTATTATTATTATTATTGGCCAATAATACGTGAAGGAACTGACCTGAGATGATAATATCTTGCAATATCAGATCTAAAACTTGCATTTACTTCTGTGAATTGTCAGTAACAAATCTTCAACTCATTGGATTTTCTTAAGTCCAGATATTTATCTTCCATTCATCTTTAATAATTCGCAATTATTTTGTATTTTGATTCAAATTTAACTTCTATTTCTTATAACTTTTTCACTCCCCATTCTCTTTTCTGCTGATACTCTTCTTCCAATAAATAATAATCCCTTTCTTTTTTTTTTCCTTAGCAACCATATAATATGACTGACTAGACTTTGCTCTTGTCTCCTCACAATGTCACTTTTCAAACACTTGTCAGTTCTTATATTTATGTTTTTAAATAAACTGTTATTTCATTAATAGTTTATGAATTTTCACTATTATGGGTCATTTTGGCAACAGTTTCATATATTTTTTTTAAAAAAATCAATCTTCCACTAAGTTTTATATTAATTTATAATTAATAACATTATTCTATGATACAAATTATGATTTGTACATATGCAATCCTTTTAGAATATATCATTTTTAATAAATAATATAATATATTAATAATAATATAATATATATATATATATATATATATATATATATATATATATATATATATATATATATATATATATATATATATATTGAAATGATCAGAAATCTAAAAGCAAGTAGGTACATAATGAAAATTTATAATTTATTGAGATTAGTTTTACTGAAGATAATAATTAAACTAAAGGCAGAAAATCGATAAAAAGAATAAAAGAAATTGAATTGATATTTGTAAGTTAATTAATTATAGTTATTTTATATATATAGGGCACGGAAATCATCCCTTCAGGTTCTTTTCTGCGTTTAAAGAATCAAATAACTCAGTGATTGTAGATTGTAATATTTAAATTAATCATTGAAACCTAACCTAACCTACATACTTTTCTACAAAATGAAATCCAATCACAGAAGGGGCTGAGTTATCGACTTCGCTTATTTTCCTAAACTATTACAAAGGATATTCAATAAGGAGCCTATTAACACAAAATTGTGGTATAAGTATTCTTATAACGCCAAGAAAAGTTCATAGAGGTTACATTTTGAGCACTGACGCGCATCGTTTGTTTTGAAATCGCACCCGTGTTTTTCAAGTTTCTTTAACTATCGCAAACGATACTTGAATGTCGAATGAAACTTATATTATCTGTTACAAAATTTTTCAAATACGTGAGATTTATTAAAAATGAGAAAATGTGTAAAGAACTATTGTTTGCAAGATATTCAGAGACCATCTTTTCCATATATTGGATGCGTTAATCACTGATAACATTTGGTTGCAAAGAATTTAGATGAACGGCTACTTCAATCGTTTGTTTGTTATCAAGAGATAATATTACTTCAGTTACTAAAAGATCTTATAGAATTGACAACGAACGAGAAAATCGTTCATCGATTCTTTATAGCATTCCCATAGTCATATTTGTGTGAACGTGAATTTAGTGTTGTGGCAACACTGTTTACTAAAAAGAGAAATCGTTTGCATGTTACCGAACGTGACGATTTGCGGCTGTTTTGACTGATATTAAAAGGCTTATTAAACATCAAAACTAATTATTGGTGTTATTTTGAATGAATGATAATCTGTGTGAATACTATGAAGTTGCATTTTAATAATTATTCTCATTGGAAGGTATAACCAGTTATAGTTAACTTGAGACCTGAGTGCTCTTGTGTCTATCTATAATAAATGTATCGTTTCAAAATTAATGTTTAATCTCCGCTAATATAGCTGACAATGATTTATTTCATTTGAAGTTATAGTATAGGTAGGTGGTAAAAGGAGGGCGTTAAAAAATAATTTGTGTCCAAAGTGGGCAGCAGAAAAATATGTTTGGGAACTTCTGCTCTACATGATGTAGTGATAGTATCAATTGCAGTAGATGTTATCGGACAATTATAATTTGAATCACAGAAATATTGGAGCTTGACATTTTGTTTATAAGTTTTATTTTATCATATCAATTCAAATAATTATGAATTGGGACCAAATAATTACATATTCAAATTGTTATCAATAAATTAATTGTTACTCACGTGACCTAATGAGAATTTAATATAATCCAATGCTCGTCTGTCGGGCAACAGTCTTTAGTAAACATATACACATTCAAAATTCAGTGACATTATAAAGTTTGTATTTATATTTGTCTTCATCTTCATTATAGGAACGATTAGTGGTAAGTAAAATTTGATTGATTAGAGTATTTTGAAACTAACTCTTGTTTAAAATGTATTATTTTTATAAGAAATTCATAAGAACATGAACTAATAATATGAAATCAATCCATTTTATAATTAAATGGAAATGCCATGTGATAATAATAAATATGCATCAATATAATATGTATACATCGCTGATTGCTCATTCTACTAAAGTCAAAGTTCAGAAACAAATTGTGGAAACCATATTTTTGGGGATATTTATTTTTCATTGGTTTTGTTAATTTGTTCCTGTAGGAAATAAGATATTGCATTGTTCTTCACAAATTTCTACCATTGTCTCTGTCTCTGCTCATTCATTCATATATATTAGCACAAATTTTCTGTTATAAATATATCTATCACTCCATCATAATATGAGCTGGTCAAAAACTTTGCCGTGAATCCTAAGCATATTGAGTGTAAAAAAATTATATAGACAGAATTCTTTGGGTTGAATTTAATGTCTAAAAGTATCTATAAATATTAGCTCTTTAATATACTTATTTAAAGTTCCTTTGACCGATTATGGTACTTCAGTCCATCACTCAACCCAATACTAGAGCTTATTAAAAAAGAAGTAATGTAATGGAACTGTGATGTAATTACATTATATATCATATTTATACCACATATGGTATTGTTGATGTACTTTCTTAAATTAATTGAAACACAAGGACCATTCTATATTTTTTAGATGCTACGTAACAAGGGAAATTGTACCAAGCAGCACTGCGTTTTTAAATACCACCATCATTGAGTAGTAAATTCTGACTACAGTTGAATCAAGGTTTAGTTTGAGTTAACAACAAAATCTTGAACGGTTACAGGGTGCATTTAATTACTATTGAGAGCTTTGAGAAAATGATGCTTATGGTCGAAGAACATTAAAAATGCATCTACCAAGAAATCGAGAAGAATTTTTGTGCTGGATCCGCGGATCCGCAGAATTGGAAATCAATTTTACTTGATCGTCTTTATGTAAAAAAAATCTTACTCGTTGTAAACTACCTACAAGTTTCTGATATTCCTTTCCGTTAGGAGAGACATGTATGGATTCACTGGGATTCAACGACAACAATGAAGATAGAGCTAACCTTTGTCAAGAAAATTATGAACTCCATATATCAACATTTTCTCAAAAAATCTTGTTTTTTTTTCGTATCGTTGTACATTGTGAGAAATTTACACTTACCTTTGTATATTATTAGTTTAACAGATCTCCATATATTTATTGAAAGTTATCCTGATTTAATTTCTCTATTCACAGCTGGACCAACCACTTGTCCACCTAATTCGAAATTGAAGGAGTTGGGAGGGTCTACCTGCTATTATCCTGTGCCTACTTGTCAAAATCCAAATCCAAAATTCATAAATGATCCGCAAGGATGTACAATGGATTTGATAAGGGACTGTTGGTGTAATGAAGGATACTTGATGAATAATGATAAATGTGTACTCAAAGAAAACTGTTCTTAAAAATGAAGCTTGTTCAATTTTTCATTTTTGTATAAATATATTTGTTTATTTAAATAAATAATACTTCTGTCAGTAACTTTTCGAATTTGTTTATTAACATAATATTAATTGACTATATTATATGGACAAAGAATTGTAATCTTAAGTTTGTAATGCAAAGACAGATCTATTAGTCTAAGAGACCAGTGACCTGTAACTTGTAGATATATTTAGAAGTATAGATGTTTAGACACTGAATCTCTCAGACCTGCCACTAATAAGTGTGGTCCTGCTAAGCCTACCAAATTAGACTTTTGAATTACTCATGATGCATCAGGTATGGAAAATAATCTAACTTTTATGAAAAGTATTTCATAAAGTTTTACTGTTCAAAAGCTTGAAAATTTATGATTTCGGTGCTTATAATGTTACAGTAAACAATTGCTCATTAGCACAATCATAGAAATAAATAGATTTCATTAACCTTGATTCTACATGAAATAAGGCCGGTTCGACAGAAAAATGACTTTTGAGAGTTTATTTTGTCCTTATTACTTCGTACGGATTGCATCAGTACTTATAACGGAATATATTTAGTACTATAAGCAAGTTGGTTATTTCTTATGTAGTGTGAGACATTATTCCTCACTGTTTTCATTGATAATCATTTTGTATGTGTTTTTAGGAACTAATATAACTGTTTGTTTAAGTAGCGTTCACCGTAATCACTTATTTCTACTTTGACATAATTTACTTGAAGATATTTCTTGATTTTATTGTTCGGTATAAACCACGGTACGTGCGCGCTTGTGCGTAAAATTTTAGACTGAAGCCTCTGCATAAGCTTGAACTGAGATTTGGTTGCTGTCCACCACAACTTGATCCCATTGGTTCATATTGGCGTGAAGACGACTTTGAAAGGAAAATTTGGATTTACGTCCTAGTAACCAATAGTGTTTGTAATTCATTTCTTAACTGTTTCTTATGAGTAAGGAGATGTGTTTTCAGGGTAGCCCTTCGTCTAAATTGATACCCAGGTACTTTACGCTGTCTGTTTGTGGTAGGGTTTGTCCGTTTATCGTTACTGTAGGTGTAACTCCTCTACATTTTGTTAAAATAGTTTGGAGTTATTTTGCTTCATTAATTTTGACTCCACAGATTCTTGTCCAGTCGTTTATTTTGATAAGATATTATTGTAGATAAGCTGCTGCTACGGTAGGGTATGTACGGTTTGCCAATATTGCTTTGTCATCGACAAATGATGCGGTAGTTATATTTTCACTTGTCAGCAGATGAGCAGAAAAAAATAAGTATAGAATAGGTCCAAGCACGCTACGATGGATATCTCAAGAACCTAATACCTAGGGAATACCTAACTCATGTAGGAGCCCCCAGACTTGAACAACTGGGCTTAGCTTCGGCCAACTCTGGAAAACCCGGCTTTGGCAAACCAATAATGTCATAAACCTGGTTGAATTCTGGGTTGCTCGACCTCGGCCATCCTACAGTCAGCCAGGCTTGGCAGAATTCTGAGTAACCACCCTATAGTCACACAAACTGGGCTGAGCTCTGGGTAACCCGACCTTGGCTATCTTATAGTCAGCCAAGCTTGTTAGAACTCTCAATAACTATATAAAGTTTTGTTCTAATATCTTATCTATAATAGATATCTGAACATTAGAAGAAATAAATAATTTTATATGAATGAAATTCTTGTATGCATAAAAAACCCAAAAAATAGAATAATAAAAAATAGTATCATTTATTTATTTAAGTATTTAACTGGTATTTTTATGTACAAAAATTAGTGGAGCGCATTAATAGAAATTTCTGGTCCATGGTTGCAGACCAGTCTTGGGTTTATCTACGCAGGTAGGCCTGGTCTAGGCTTGCAAACGAAGCGAGGGACATTGTTATTGTCCCAGAGTTCCATCTAGTTTGAGTCAATAATGGCTTCCAAGCTAGTGCCAGGGGTATACATACTTGGCCCAAGTCTGGGCCCATCGTAAAATCCTATAAGGAAGTACATGAAATATATTTCAAAGTTGATATAATTGATTATCCATTTAGAACTCGAAAATAAAGGTCACTCATTTAATTTTAGTAAACAAATCTATATTATTTCATCATCAGTGCTATTGAAACTACCCTATTTTATGGCATTCCATTAAAAAATATTGGTTGAACTAATAACTTATTTTAACCCACGAACTACATTTTTTAACGACCGATTGTTCAATTGAATTAACGATTACTTTTTACTTTTTTCCATAAAAAACTAAACGATTACAATTCTTTTCATTACAAGTTTCTATATGGTGGTTATACAAGGTGGTCCAGTATTATATACAGTACATATATAGATTGTGAGACACAAAGATAACTAATTAATTTAACCAGTTACTATACTTCATATGATTGAATTGTGGTTTTGGAGGGTGTATGAATTTAGTTTCATTTTTCCTATTCCTATAGTTTGGAGTGATAAGGTTGAATTATGTTTTTCTAATCTTTTCTAGGCAAATAGAAAGCAGTTGTAATACACTCTAAACGGTGTAGATTTGCATAACAATGAGCATACAATAAAAACTAATTGATAATTGATAATAGTTTAAATACTATTATCCCCCCCTATACGGCGGGGGGCTCAAATATAAATCGGAATTTTGAGTATAGTGATAATGACTGCAATGGATGTTAGATTGGTCTATCACGAAGCGTAGAGAACTGCCGGGATCAAGCAACTCCGCTTTTTAGTGTACTCATAGCTATGATCGAGAAGGATGTGCGCAGTATCTGTTGCGCAACCCATCCTTATTCGTTTTTTTGGTCGAAGACAATTCATCGAAAATTTTGGAGATGAGTGCGTCTTCAAGACTCAAGTGTAGGAATTTTGTTCCGCTTTTAGGCAAATTTCTTACATGCGGAGCGCCCCAGAACGTTAACAGAAGTGTTACCGATGAGAACGGCAGCGCTGTAGAAAAAGTCATTTTGAAGACCGAACTAGTACTATACGTAATCTAAGAGCCAGCTTAAAGATGAAACACATATATTACGGTAACTGAAATTTCGTCCAGTGAAACTAATATACACACTTTCTCGGGTTAAGCCCACACCAGAAAAGATCTAAGAGTAGACACAGTATAGAATATCAATGATTTTAATGTTTCTCACAAAATTTTGGTAAAAATGAGAATGATGTAAATTTTGCCATGATTAGGAATTTATTCTAATATACTCGTCGTAGATTTGTTTCCAACTCATAATTATTTTGACCGAATATGGCACTAATTACAATCAAAGAGCTACAGAGCTTAGGTCAATTTTTACGCAAAAACAAATCTCATTTGGTGAATTATATTTTCAAGGAAAAATTGGATTAGCCATTCATACCTCCTTTCAGTCCACATTTTGGCGGCTCATGGGAAACAACATGCAAAATATATATTCAAAGAGTGAGCACTCCTTCCTTCAAAATAGAACAGTACTAAATTCCAGGCCACTTTTTCCTTTAAATAATCACCCATCAGACTTTAAAACTCTCACTCCGGCTCATTTCCTAATTAAAAGTCTAACGTTGTTACCAGAATTACATTTTGATAACAGACTCAAAAATAGACTTGATATTCATAAAAGAGTTTATAAATGAATTGCAGCAACGCAAAAGGTGGAAAACCCATGGAGGAAGGAGAATGGTGAAGGTTTATCAAGATTCCGATGGGATAGCTGTTATGTGTTGCCACCTTTAGAACCTACATTGGGGAGATTAGCCCTTTACATATTAACAAATATGAAAACAGCGTGCTTTCTGATAATCAGCCTTTCAGGTTCGGGAACATATTGAGGATACTCTCTTGTTACGAATCTGATTAGCCTGTGTGGCGGCGCTTTAATCAACTCATCAAATATATCAAAATAATCAACTCAAAACTATCAGGGAAATAATTATGCACTACCATGATGATTTTTTCTACTATCTGTTTATCTATTTATCTATTATTTATAGAACTTTCCAAAAATAAAGTAGATATACAATTAAATAATTAGATAAAAGAAGTATATAACAAAATTAATAATCATGTTTCAATGATTCTCATCACAAAGTAGTCATTTATTTTGAACGAACAACGCTTATATCTTAAATAACGAATATTATTTGAAATAAAGGAAACGAGGTTGTTCATAGTTGGTCAAGCAACTATGAATAACCCTAACTAACAAATAGTTATTGCGAACTACTTTTGTTAACAACTTTTCTACCCTGTAACAGTTATCTGCATTATTCTCTGTTGCTTTCCAATGTACTATTGATTCTGGTTTATAAACCGAATCAATTCATAGGCAGTCCTCATTCAGAGGTATAGCATATTATATCTTGATTCTGATCACAATTGAGAAATCTTAAAAAACATTGGAAAAATATCAAACTAACCAAAAGTTTCAAAATTTGGATTGAATTGCACAGTCTCTTATTGTGGTATGCTCCATTTGCTCCGGTAGCGTCGGTGAAGGAAATAAGTCATTTCAGAGGTCAGTATGGTGTTGACGAGTACGCTGAAACCTGTTGAACAGATTGGTAACCTGAGTATTTGCTGTTAGTGTTACTTACGAAGCTTTTCAGGTACGGTGTCTTCGGAGTCTGCATTCAAATATTAAGGCAGCTACCGGTATTTCCCTTCTACTAATCCGCTGGACCTGTGTGGATTCTGGTCAAGACTTAGCAAAATATTTTTACTTACAACGATATTTCCTGGTTGCCTTGTTACAATAAAAGCATTTTGCATCAAATTCAAATTCAAGAAAGAAACCAGCATGAGACAAGCAGTGAGAGATTTAGTGCCACTGTATTTTCAATAAAATTATTACGAAATGACATTTAATAATAAGTAAAAATGAAAATGTGTACACTTGCTAAATAAATAGAAAAAAAGGCAAAAAAACTATTGAGAAGTATATGAAAGTGGAAAATAGTAAGTTGTTCTATTAGAATTATCTGATAGAGTTGAGAATAGTTATGGTTGAGGATGTTTATTAAGCACAAATCAATAGAAGTCATTTCAAAGTTATAGAAACTTGTGATTGATGATAAATTATTATTAGTAGAATTTAACTTCAAACATTATAAGTATACCAGTAGATGAGGTCTAACCTAACCTAACCTAACCTAACCTAACCAAATGATAGATCTAAACAACAACAGTTTTAGAAAATATATGGCTCATTCAAAATTCGAGTAGAAATTATTGGAATATAAGAGCATGGAATTCTTTGAATTCATATACGAAAATTAACAACTTTATCAACCATATAACAGAAAAACTCTATTTGAAGAAGAATTGAAAATTATTAATATCATTATTTCGAGTAATCATTTTTTTTATTTAGAAGCAAATAATTACAATTTGATATTATTATCAATAAATGAATTCAATCTTAATTTGAAGCTCACGTGATATTACGAGAATTTAATATAAACCATCGCTTCGTGCAACAGTTTAGTATTTAATGTAACAGTGAGATTCTATATTGAATAATATCATGAAGCTGGTATTATTATTTGTCTTCATTTTATTTATAGAAATTATCAGTGGTAAGCTTTATTATTCATTGATAATGGTTTGTAATTATGTTAGTCTATTAAAATATTTGTTTGTGTGATTTTGTTCATAATTTTAACAAGCTTGAATTTTAATTTGACTATTTCTTATTACTATGAATACCATTAAAAGAATTCCAAACTTGCATTATCTTCGCAAATTATTCGTGATTGCTCCTGCATTGATTCATAAATTAGATATGTTTTTTTATAAATTCATTTTCAAACGGTTGGAGGCTAGATATACTGCTATAAGTAGTGTATTCTAACTCATTTCGAATATTTCAAAAACATGTGAAATTCTCAGAAGAAGTTCATGAAGTTGATTCTTCGTAGTTAAGGGCACAAGAAAATATCAATTAATTAAAACAAATATCAAATTAATAATGGAAAATAATAGTAGGAATCTGGATGTAGGATTTTAAATTATCAGTAAAAAAATTTCAAATTACTCTATTCACGTGTGAAATGCAGTTATTTGACCAAAACACCTTATTGGTCAGTTTGAAACTGGATTATGCTGTGAGAAAATAAGTTTATATGATAATTTTGCTTTCCATCGACTCATTCTGATCTTATGATTACCTCCAAAGCTGATTGGAACAGAACATAGTTACAAATGATAACAACATACTCAACATACTACTTACTATTGATCCTTATATGGATTGCTACAGATTGCTAGAAAATTATTTTGAATTCATATTTTTATTTACAGCTGGGACTATTGATTGCCCACCAAATTCAAATTGGAAGGATATAGGAGGATCCAACTGCTACTCTCCTGTCCCTACATGTCAAAATCCAAACCCAGAATATGTATATAATCCGAATGGATGTTTGGAGAATTTGATAAGAGCCTGTTGGTGTGATGAAGGATACTTAATGAATGATAACAAATGCGTACTCAAAGAAAACTGTCCTCAGAAATAAATTACGATGCTAATTCATTGTTTTTTGTATAAGTGTATTCATTGACTTCAATAAATAATATAGTTTCTAATACCTGTACCTATTTTGAAAATTTTTGAAATCACTTCAAGTGTTTCAATGTATGCACAAAAATGAGACAACTGATACATGAGTAGTTTGTTATCCTGAATAAGGCGTTCTTTTGAATTACACTGAAGGTATGAACCTGAAATACATGTCGATATTGTATCAACTTTTAGTGGACTCAAAATACTCATATATTTGCACATTTCAGGAGAAGGTATTGTAATGTTTTTTTTTTACTTATTTAAACTATTTTGATAATAGTATTTAAATGATAATAATTCACATTTTCGTTTCGTGACTTTACTTAAACCTTTATGTTAGGAAAGTAAGTTTTCACGTAATTCTAATAAAAAAGATTTGGCAATTGTTATTGTTACTTATATATATATATATATATATATATATATATATATATATATATACATATATATATATATATATTGGACCTATATTTAAACAAATATCGTCTCCGTGACGACATGTGTTTCAGCCAACTACGATAATCATTACGAAACCTGATTATATATTATAAATATAATATAGATGAATAATATTCTTTCACTATGTCAATAATATTTATTCTAGTCAAACTTCGATAATGCTGAATTGTCTCGATCATGATCAAATATATACAACCATTGCGATCAGTCTTGTAATAATTACCACATTTTAGTGGTATGGGAGACAAACAGCTAATACAATGTTAAATTCCTGTTTTAGAATTTTTATTGTGACTACTTTGGCCGTCTATAGAAGAGTACTGTTACTAACTCGTCCATGACGGGGACTGTGAAGTCGATCCTGTTTGGTTATGATGGAAGTAAAATTTTCTGAATTTGCGGGTTACTAAAATCTCAGCAAGCGTTTTATTATGTTTTTTCTACAAGTTTTTCTATATATCATATTATTTCGGAATCATTTGTTCGTTTGTTTACTATTTAGAGAATTATGCGAGAGCTTTTTTTGGGTATAAATATGTGCTTGTTAATTAGCGAAGAGTCAGTATTTAATCTAAATGAATTATATAAGTAGTGAACAGTTAATTATTATAAATAGAGGGTAACTATTGTGAATAGTAAGTTTGGTGTAAGTATGTAACCTCAGCGTTAGAAATAGTTTAAATCAGTTAAAAAACATTACAATACCTTCTCCTGAAATGTGCAAATATATGAGTATTTTGAGTCCACTAAAAGATGATACAATATCGACATGTATTTCAGGTTCTTATCTTCAGTGTAGTTCAAAAGAACGCCTTATTAAGGATAACAAACTACTCATGTATCAGTTATGTCTCATTTTTGTGCATAGATTGAAGTACTAGAAGTGATTTCAAAAATTTTCAAAATAGGGAGAGGTATTAGGAAGTATATTATTTATTGAATGAATACATTTATAGAACAAAAAAAATTAATTAGCATCGTAATTTATTTCTGAGGACAGTTTTCTTTGAGTACGCATTTGTTATCATCCATTAAGTATCCTTCATCACACCAACAGGCTCTTATCAAATTATCAAAACATCCATTCGGATTAAATACATACTCTGGGTTTGGATTTTGACATGTAGGGACAGGAGAGTAGCAGTTGGATCCTCCTATATCCTTCCAATTTGAATTTGGTGGGCAATCACTAGTCCCAGCTGTAAATGAAAATATGAATTCAAAATTATTTTCTAGCAATCTGTAGCAATCCAAAAAAGGATCAATAGTGAGTAGTATGTTGAGTATGTTGTTATCATTTGTACCTATGTTCTGTTCTAATCAACATTGGAGGTAATCATAATATCAGAATGAACCGATGGAAAGCAAAATTATCATATAAACTTATTTTCTCACAGCATAATCCAGTTTCAAACTGACCAATAAGGTGTTTTGGTCAAATAACTGCATTTCACACGTGAATAGAGTAATTTGAAATTTTTTTACTGATAATTTAAAATCCTACATCCAGATTCCTACTATTATTTTCCATTATTAATTTGATATTTGTTTTAATTAATTGATATTTTCTTGTGCCCTTAACTACGAAGAATCAACTTCATGAACTTCTTCTGAGAATTTCACATGTTCTCGAAATATTCGAAATGAGTTAGAATACACTACTTATAGCAGTATATCTAGCCTCCAACCGTTTGAAAATGAAGTTATAAAAAAACATATCTAATTTATGAATCAATGCAGGAGCAATCACGAATAATTTGCGAAGATAATGCAAGTTTGGAATTCTTTTAATGGTATTCATAGTAATCAGAAATAGTCAAATTAAAATTCAAGCTTGTTAAAATTATGAACAAAATCACACAAACAAATATTTTAATAGACTAACATAATTACAAACAATTATCAATGAATAATAAAGCTTACCACTGATAATTTCTATAAATAAAATGAAGACAAATAATAATACCAGCTTCATGATATTATTCAATATAGAATCTCACTGTCACATTAAATACTAAACTGTTGCCAAATACACGAAGCGATGGTTTATATTAAATTCTCGTGATATCACGTGAGCTTCAAATTAAGATTGAATTCATTTATTGATAATAATATCAAATTGTAATTATTTGCTTCTAAATAAAAAAAATGATTACTCGAAATAATGATATTAATAATTTTCAATTCTTCTTCAAATAGAGTTTTTCTGTTATATGGTTGATAAAGTTGTTAATTTTCGTATATGAATTCAAAGAATTCCATGCTCTTATATTCCAATAATTTCTACTCGCATTTTGAATCAGCCATATATTTTCTAAAACTGTTGTTGTTTAGATCTATCATTTGGCCGACCTCATCTACTGGTATACTTATAATGTTTGAAGTTAAATTCTACTAATAATAATTTATGATCAATCACAAGTTTCTGTAACTTTGGAATGACTTCTATTGATTTGTGCTTTATAAACTTCCTCAACCATAACTATTCTCACCTCTATCAGATAATTCTACTAGAACAACTTACTATTTTCCACTTTCATATACTTCTCAATAGTTTTTTTGTCTTTTTTCTATTTATTTAGCAAGTGTACACATTTTCATTTTTACTTGTTATTTAATGTCATTTCGTAATAATTTTATTGAAAATACAGTGGCACTAAATCTCTCACTGCTTGTCTCATGCTCGTTTCTTTCTTGAATTTGAATTTGATGCAAAATGTTTTTATTGTAACAAGTCAACCAGGAAATATCGTTGTAAGTAGAAATATTTAGCTAAGTCTTGACCGGAATCCACACAGGTCCAGCGGATTAGTAGAAGGGAAATACCGGTAGCTGCCTTAATATTTGAAAGAGTTAGCAGACTGCGAAGACACCGTACCTGAAAAGCTTCGTAAGTAACACTAACAGCAAATACTCAGATTATCAATCAGTTCAACTGGTTTCAGCGTACTCGTCAACACCATACTGACCTCTGAAATGACTTATTTCCTTCACTGACGCTGCCAGAGCAAATGGAGCATACCACAATAAGAAACTGTGCCCAAGGCAATTCAATCCAAATGACTTTTTCTACAGCGCTGCCGTTCTCATCGGTAACACTTCTGTTAACGTTCTGGGGCGCTCCGCATGTAAGAAATTTGCCCAAAAGCGGAACAAAATTCCTACACTTGAGTCTTGAAGACGCACTCATCTCCAAAATTTTCGATGAATTGTCTTCGACCAAAAAGACGAATAAGGATGGGTTGCGCAACAGAAACTGCGCACATCCTTCTCGATCATAGCTATGAGTACACTAAAAAGCGGAGTTGCTTGATCTCGGCAGTTCTCTACGCTTCGTGATAGACCAATCTAACATCCATTGCAGTCACTATCACTATACTCAAAATTCCTATTTATATTTGAGCCCCCCGCCGTATAGGGGGGGGGGATAATAGTATTTAAACTATTATCAATTATCAATTCGTTTTTATTGTATGCTCATTGTTATGCAAATCTACACCGTTTAGAGTGTATTACAATTGCTTTCTATTTGCCTAGAAAAGATTAGAAAAACATAATTCAACCTTATCACTCCAAACTATAGGAATGGGAAAAATGAGACTAAATTGATACACCCTCCAAAACCACAATTCAATCATATGAAGTATAGTAACTGGTTAAATTAATTAGTTATCTTTGTGTCTCACAATCTATATATGTACTGTATATAATACTGGACCACCTTGTATAACCACTATATAGAAACTTGTAATGAAAAAAAATTGTAATCGTTTAGTTTTTTATGGAAAAAAGTAAAAAGTAATCGTTAATTCAATTGAACAATCGGTCGTTAAAAAATGTAGTTCATGGGTTAAAATAAGTTATTAGTTCAACCAATATTTTTTAATGGAATGCCATAAAATAGGGTAGTTTCAATAGCACTGATGATGAAATATAGATTTGTTTACTAAAATTAAATGAGTGACCTTTATTTTCGAGTTCTACATGGATAATAAATCATATCAACTTTGAAATATATTTCATGTACTTCCTTATAGGATTTTACGATGGGCCCAGACTTGGGCCAAGTATGTATACCTCTGGCACTAGCTTGGAAGCCATTATTGACTCAAACTAGATGGAACTCTGGGACAATAACAATGTCCCTCGCTTCGTTTGCAAGCCTAGACCAGGCCTACCTGCGTAGATAAACCCAAGACTGGTCTGCAACCATGGACCAGAAATTTCTATTAATGCGCTCCACTAATTTTTGTTGGCTGATTATCAGAAGGCACGCTGTTTTCATATTTGTTAATAGGTAAAGGGCTAATCTCCCCAATGCAGGTTCTAAAGGTGGCAACACACAACAGCTTTCCCATCGGAATCTTGATAAACCTTCACCATTCTCCTTCCTTCATGGGTTTTCCACCTTTTGCGTTGCTGCAATTCATTTATAAACTCTTTGATGAATGTCAAGTCTATTTTTGAGTCTGTTATCAAAATGTGATTCTGGTAACAACGTTAAACTTTTTTTAATTAGGAAGTGAGCCGGAGTGAGAGTTTTAAAGTCTGATGGGTGATTATTTAAAGGAAAAAGTGGCATGGAATTTAGTACTGTTGTATTTTGAATGGAGTGCTCACTCTTTGAATATCTATTTTGCATGTTGTTTCCCATGAGCCGCCAAAATGTGGACTGAAAGGAGGTATGAATCGCTAATCCAATTTTTCCTTGGAAAAATAATTCACCAACTGAGATTTGTTTTTGCGTAAAAATTGACCTAAGCTCTGTTGCCCTTTGTTTAGAATTAGTGCCATATTCGGTCAAAATAATTATGAGTTGGAAACAAATGTACGAAGAGTATATTAGAATAAATTCCTAATCAAGGCAAAATTTACATCATTCTCATTTTTACCAAAATTTTGTGAGAAACATTAAAATGATTGATATTCTATACTGTGTCTACGCTTAGATCTTAATATGGGATGATATTCTTTGCAAACTGCGATGTTTCTCATTAACGAGCACTTGCTGGTACATTTTGCTGACGTCAACCGTAATTATATACTCGTATTTGAAACATTTCAACCTCAACATTATTGAAATCAAATCATCTCAGGGAGTGTTATTGACATTGATTGCATCTACGACAATGACCAAATTTGCAGCTTTCTATTGGATGAACTCCTCTTAGACAATTTTTACAAATCTCACTTCAAACCTTAAATTGTTATCTTTGATTGACACCTAATTAAGGACAGTTGTAAATGAGGTGATTTTTTTGGAGTAAGTACATTTGAAATTTTCGGAAGAGACTACCCTTAACTTTGTTGATGCCTTGATAGATTTTCATGAATTAAAAAAAAGAATGTTTCTCTTAACGTTTTGACTTTTTGCTTTTCATCAAACACTCGTCTCGAAGGATCATGTAAAATTCCTATTATATCTTTATTGTATTTTGAATTAATAGTCACCACTTAGAAAAACAGATTTTGATAATACTATAAGAGTATAATAACTTGAATATTGTTTTTGAAAACAATTACTGCCAGCTAAAAGTTTGTTTTTAACTTAGGCGATTGAAGCGCTACCGTACAGGCGAATCAGGGCTGTAAAAAGTATACAGTTGAAATCTAAGTAATGAGTGTTAGTGAGATTTGCTTCGGAAAAAAAATTTGCAGGAATATTTTTTCACATCCAACACATGCAGCTTCCTTTTACGTTGTGGCTGAATGTTAGATTCCATTACAGATCGATTGGTCGAAGAGGAGCAATAGAATGGGTTCTACAATGCCTCTAGTCTTCGTTCTTTGAGGGAATAGGACTCTGACGATGAGAAGAGGAAAATAACAGCAGCTTTTACCGAGCTTCAGAGAAAAGATGAAATATCGGAGAGATGTTAAAAAGTAGAATTTATCTCTGTATAGAAAATAGAGAACATTTGGAAAATTTTATGGAATTAGTTACTTCTTTGGTTTAGTTTCCAAACATTAGATACATAAAAAGTCGTCATAATTTTCATTAACTGAGAAAAAAGATCGATTATCCACTATTTTTGTGGAGATATAAAAAATTATGGATCATTTCATTTCAGTTTTCATGAATTTCAAACAACCAGTCTAAAAACTGTATCCCTTAAAAATAAGTATTTCGCACACGTAACTTTAGTATCGAAACTATATCAAATACCAATTGTAGGTATTACTAACAAATAGAATCTAACTTATTGTTGATTATTATTATCAATACCCTTATTGTAAATTATACATTATTCATTATTTTGATTACTAAAGTTCCTCGGAGGCTAAGATATACAGAATCTGACATCAAGCTAGTAATTCATTTGTCTGTATTCTCAAAGTTGATATATCTGGAGTTGTGGAACAATTATTCGAAAGTTGAGCAACTTCCTAAGCCGGCATAATTTCCAGTCCCGTTCATAGTAAATAGAGAAAATAGAAGCTCTCCACCACAGATATGTAGCAAACTGAAAATATTTTATTGTGTCACTGTAGATATGAATTAAAATTCATGAAATATTCATAATTTCGTGAAAGTTTATTCTTGCTGAAATGCTTGAATGTGAAACTTGGGATTACTTTCTCTATAAAGGTTTATTTATGAAAAGCTAAAGTAGCGAAATCAAAGCTCACCTCGGAGATCACTCAGAACTTGTTAATATCTGGAGTTTCAATAAATACATTATGAGAAAGTGGTAATTTAGATTACTGATTATGATAAAAAATCAATAACTATAATTTTTTTGATACTTTGGAATAAACTTGGTTTTTTGCTCTATAACAGTAACAGTAGGTCATCTGTATGACAAAACTTGGTTTATATGTATCTATTGAAAGAAATTTCTGAGTACCTCATCGAATCAATTCCACACTTATCAAGGACACATGACAATAAAATAATTTCATAACATCGTATCAAAATCTTTGGACTTTATTTGTTACCTACTGTATGCGATCATTCATATTATTTAATATAGTACAATTGAATCATTTCATGAGACATAAACATTATTCTTGCCAGGATCAGCATGACAGCAGTAACAGAAACTTCGAACTTTATATTCCATCCTATACAAATGATGAGTGGGTATTCAAAAATTTGTACAAAAACTCAATAATTAGCACTCATTTCTTTTATCAGGGTTATATGTATTGACAAGATGCTCGACCTAAGAATCGAAGTGTACCATACAGGCTGCGTAAATAACCTGCTAAAGTAGTAAATACTTTTATTGAAGGTGGTATGCAATTAATAGAAATATTCATCTATGAAAACTATGATTCTGAGAGAGAAATGCGAATAAGATGAAATTTCGATATTCAGAAGAAAACCAAAATGAGTAAAAAAATATAGGTAATAGTAATAAGTGATAATTAGTATATGGTAGTCCATAACAAAAATTAAACCAGTGTGCAGCTTACCCGGAATTGAATATTATTATTAGAATAGAAGTTGTTTACAGAGTAGAAGGCACTTTCTAGTGAATATGTTCTCAAATTATTGCGAAATACAGGAAAAGATGATATCGATTTGATTTCAATTGGCAAGTGATTGTGCATTTTTTGCATTGTTAAATATTGAGCCCTTAAATAATTCTGTTCGTGAAGTAGTTAGGTAAAGGTCGTGCTCCGCGTTCCTAAGTAGATAGCCGGAAACTTTAGATCTCTATCACCTTTTTGTGCGTTAATTACCCATTGACACGGTTTTTGTACTCAAATTTGACACTACATAATAAGCTATGTCTATGTTGAAATACCTAAAAGTATAAAAACCGCAAGCCTCATTAATCTATAACGTTGATTATGAAACTTGATAGTGGGTAGCCATTTAAAGCGAATAAAGTATTGAAAAAGTTTCAGAAACCATAGACAAATGGAACACAACCCGTCAGCTGATCGCATTTACCAACCGGCATAGAAGGTTAAAAAGGATCTTCTCATATAAATATGACCCGATCCGATTAACTCGAACATGAATGAGCGTGCCTGGATTAGTTTCCGAACATTCCGATCATGATCGTGATAGTCGGAAGACTTATTCTTCATTCTCCAGCCAAAACAACTATAGAGCCACCTTTTTGATTTTTGTCCTCAAACCATAAGCGCCCAGCGTCCTCTTCTGGGGACAGTGTTTTTAAGAGTTTTTTTCGACGACTTGGCGGTGATACAACAAGCTGTCATTTATTACTTAGTGCTAAATGTAGAGTCTGCGCGCTGTTAGATTTTGGACTGACTGCAAAAAATTTCTTTTGTGAAGTAGGAATTTCTCATTTTGCTTTTGGAATGATAATAAATGAATGTAACGATGTAGTAACGATAATAAATGTATGTTCATCTGCATGACACAAATTTTGTCAAAAGTCTATTCAGATTTTTGCAAAATTCCTTCAAATCTTGGTGTCCCCTATCCAGGACACTGATCATAGAAGATTTTCCAATTTGATGTAATTTATACTCGGAAGATATCGAGATCGACATAATCTCTTCACGTCTCACTGATGAAGTGGTGGCGTTCTGGAAGTTCTTAATCGTGATATCGCTGGGCACATTGAATTAGATATGCCACATCATTTTGACTCAAGAGACGATAAGTGCAAAGGAATGAAAAATAATTTTGTCTAACCGGAAAAAATTTCCTCCACATTATAGTCTTACTCCGCCAGAAAATAAGTGGGAAGAAAAGTTGGGAAATATGAAAACGAAACTTGATACCACATGAAATTCATAAGTTTATCTCTGCGATACTGATTATATTGTTAACACTTCCACCACACCAACACTCACTATTACACTGTCTGACGCGCGTGGTAATATACGAAAACTTCTGGCAAACAAATGCTGTTAAAATTGGCTGTCCTACGTTGTTCCAATGGAACGAAGGGGACATGTCCAGTTATTTCAATAAAACAGGCGACCAGTTGCTTCGAAATGCTCCGTGCGCGAACAACTTTTGTATGATTTGGCTCATCTTGAAAGTCTCATTCAGATTGTTGTTTACTTTTGGGTTCATTTGGATAGATCCATGATTCGGCGTTCGTCACAACACAATCTTATAGACGTCTTTTGAAACACCACGATTGAATTTTCTCAGCATTTCTTTGCATTTATCGATACCAGCGTTTTTTGAGAAAATGTCAAATTATGCGGTATCCAACACGAACAAATCTTCTTGATAGCCGTCAAATTCTCATGAAATTCAAATGTATGCGAGAGAAACTAATGCCCAAATATGCCTCAATCTCACGGAAAGTAGTATCAGTTTACGCACAGCATAGATGTTTTCTGACATAACAGCTGATTTTGGACAACCGAACTTCATGCTGTAACGAAGTGAAATTATGATTGCATTCCGAAAACCAGCGGAACATACTAGCTCTAAATGATGAAGTTTAATCCATGTCGAAAATCATCACTCGATCCAATTCTATTTTTTTATCTAGATGAATGCTTAAATTATTTGTAAACAACTCAAATAGCATTCGTATGAGAACATGTTCTAAGTATGTTCACCATTAATTATGTCAAACTTTATGATAGATTTGCACACTAATCACGAATAAACTCAACATTTCTATTCATCACTCTCAAAATATAAAAATCTGTGAACTGTTGATGTTGAAAATCGAGAATGCCTTTAAGCAGCTGTTTGAGAGGAACTAACTAACCTTTTCTGTAATTTAACCATCCAGCAGACATTTCCTAGCTTGGGACAAATATTCCATACGGATTATGCAAACATAGTGCCAGTGAGTACATATTAATAGTCTTGAATGTGTTTGAATTGAAATCATAATTTTCGGGATTACAGCGCTCGATTGTGTGTGAAGGGATTTCCGCCGGCAATGCCGATGGGATGCCGACGTCTGGCCCTTGTTGGGCTTCCACCATAATTCGTGATTTGTGATGCTTTGCTGGTATTTCGTTGAAAATAAAATTGAATTTTCATATGAAATTCTCTCCCTCACGTTTTGTGGAATATATATGGAAATGCAAATTGAGCAGTGCTTTACAAACACGTGAAACCAAGTATGTCGATATGTTAATTGCTTGCATAGACATAATAAAATTCTTTCAGTCCTTTTCGCACGTTTTACTTCAGTTGAATTTTACGAGTTTCATTTCAGAATGAGGGAGTATCGTGCCAATTGGAGGTTAAAGGAGTGGAAATCTCCATATACGATAAAAAGTCCCAAAAGTTCCAAAGACAATATTCATATAAAAACAATGCCAAATCTAATAAATAAAAATCTTGATAATTATTAAATGCGATGTAGTAATAATTTACGTGGTTGCCGAAAACAATGCAGGTACAAAGTGCGACCTAGAAGTCTCTTAGCAGGTTTTACAAAATTAAAATATGGTTCATGAGTTTTTGTTATCAAAGACACCTAAAAACGTACGATAGCCGCTTGTTCAATAGAGTAGAAGTATTCTTGTATCCCCCAAGAAGACATATTGATTGAACTTCATAACAATTGACTCAAATACCATGTGTATATATATTGAAATGATTTACAAATAAATTTCATATAACCCTTGTATATATACACACTGGCGGGCAAAAAATTCAGAAATTGCAAATCATTTTAGCGTCAATATTTGTAAGGATTAGTAGACGTTAAAGCAAATTTCCTCCGAGACTTGACAGCTGTCATTAGCTATCATTCGATGTATTAGAGTACGACTTTGATGAAAAATATGCCTTTGTGCTAATTGAAAATTCAAATTTCCCTTGTCTGCATTCCAACAGCTATAAAGACCTATCCCCTGGTGATAAGCATTACATTTGTATTGAATTGCTTGCATTTGCATGAGAACACGACATAGTTTTATTGTATACACCAAGTCATATAACCCCCAGAGGGAGCTTTTTATAAATCGCTGGAGAACTTTTATCACATTTTTTATGAAAGTGCAACGTAATAGAAAATTATTTAGTTCATCGTTTGAGTAGCTATTATCTGAAGCCTCACTAAAATTGGCCACAACCAACACTGGTACTCGCTAGCCGCTAATGTGATTGCACTGACTAAGTATAAATGCTTATTTCGAATATTTCGGATTCTTCATATAGATAAAATAGAAACTGATGGTTCCTTAAGTGCATTATTTCTCAATTTCCTTTGTGAACAACATTTGGTCTTCTTATGTGGGTATCTTATCCTCTCCATAAGCCAAAAGCTACTACATTCGACTTTCCAGGAGAGCGTAGTGAAATATTTATCATTGATTGATGTGTAAAATTTCTTCTTAGATATTTAATCTGGATAGTATCATTCTAATTGTGTTTGAAAAAGTTTTGGTGTGTTGATTTTATTTTAGATGGACATCAAAGTAGACTTCTAAGTATTCAATATTTCGAGTGGATGTTATATTAATGTCATTGATACTAAAATTGTCGAAATTTAAGAGCTTTCACTATTACATGTGGAAGGAATAGAGAATGTTTTTTTATAATTCACACTTGAAAGTTTATAATGGAATATTTTCGCAATTATTCGAAGGTTTGTTTCTGCTAATATTTGAGTTCCTCCTAAGTTTCAGCAACAAAAAATATAACTGTGCCGGCAAAAAATCTCTTATTTTCTCTATCTAGTTGTTCATATTATTGAAATTAAAATTTATGATTAATTCCAAAAATATATATATGAGACTGATACTCTATTAAAAACTTAATCAACATTCAACAGATGATTACAACAACACAAATGTTAACAATAAGTACACTTACGTAATAACATGTGTACAGTTATAAGGTCATTATAATGAAAACAGATATATAGCATAAGTCAAATTCTAGTCTTGATTCAATTTGATTTATTGCGACAGCTTTATCTTTGGAAAATATTGCTTCCATAATTGTCAACCATTTTATATACCCTGAGAAGTCTATCACGAAATTATAAAAAATCATTATTTTGAACCACTCATCTGTAATTTTTACGACGAGATATATATTTATGTTACATTTAGAAGTCAACATTGCTAGCGCAGTTTAGCTTTGTGCAGATTTATTACTTGTAAGAATTCATAACTCGTGAAATATATACAGAGTGTGTTTTATGTATGGAACGCCTCAATTATCTCGGAAACACCTTGTACTATTTTTATGAATTTTTTTATACAAGGGTCTCATGATACGGCTGGTATTATGGTTGTATTTACATTGTTGTCATATTTTTCCTTTTACCGGAAAAATAATGAATTTTGTTACTTCAAGTAGATCACCCTGTATATTTTCCGCTTTTCGAAATCCTTATTATTTTTCATGTAATATTCCCAATACCTGAATGCCATAATTTTAGAGTTATAGCTACATTTGTATTATCTCCGCCGAAGTTCAAATAATGCTGACTGCTACAATAACAAATTTGACGATTCAATAATTTATTATTGTTGTTTATTGTTTATTGAAAATCACAATGAAAAAGAACCAATTGACATTTTAATGATATTAGGAAATTAGGATATTAGAAAAAACGTGTAATATTTTTAATAATTTATATCCTAACCAAAATCCCATAACAAGATCTACTGTCCGTGAATTAGTAAAAAAGTTTAACGAAACTGGTTCAGTAGAAGATTTATCCAAATCAGGGCGCAGAAAAACTGCATCAATTGAAAACAAATCCTAAGATGTTTGTGACCTTTTAGAAGATTATATACACTTGAGTACTAGACAAATATCCAGGGAACTGATATTTCGCAAACATCCATAATGAAAATTTTACGTGATGATAAATTCCATCCATACAAAGTAACGTTTTTTTGCAGACCTAATGATGGAAAATGTTACAATCCAAATGTTTAAGTAATGTTATGTTTTGCGATAAGGCTGCTTTTTGTATTAAAGGAAACGTTAATCTTAATAATTGTGGATACTGATCACGTAATAATCCTCGTTGGATGCGTGAATCCCACACCCAATATCTCAAAAAACTGATTGTATAGGCTGAAATAATAGGCGACAAAATAGTTGGTCTCTTTTTCATTGAAGGCAACTTAAATCCCGGCGTATTAAGATTTATTGTGAAATAGTATTATAATTGAGTTTGCTCAAATATTTCCAAATCTAAGTAAATATTTTCAATTACATTTAAACAACACTTTAATATTAGGTATATTCAGACAAAAACAATATCCCAAACGACAATATTTGGCTACAACAAGATGATGCCCCACCTCACTATGCGTGTGTGTTGAGGCAATACCTAAATAATGTGTTTCCCAGAAGATGGATTGGTTAATTTTCATCGAATAGCCCCCGCGATCACCTGACATGAATCTTTTAGACTATTTTCTGTGGATTCACTCAAAAAACATCGTTTATAAAACAAAATCTGTCAATATTCAGGAATTGAAAAATAGGCATTATCTCAGAGATAAAAAGAATTGAGTAGTCAGGGAACTCAGGGAAGTTGCAAAATGGACAGCAGAAGTTTTCTGCCTCATGATTTGGATAAATATTTTAGTGCACCAGTTTCGTTAAACTTGCTACAAACTTACTGACACTATACCTTGTTACGAGATCTGTATTAGCACTTGAATTGATGGAGAATATTCAAATTAAACTAGTTTATTCAATCGTAGCCATCTAAATGTACAATATTTATTGTAACTTTGGTGGAGATACAGTCAGCAGTCATCATTATTTCAACTTCGGCGGAGATAACACAAATATAGCTATAACTCGGAAATTATGGCATTTAAGTATAGAGAATATCAAATAAAAAATGATCAGTATTTCTTAAGAATGTCTAAAAACATAATATATATATAGGGTGATCTATTTGAAATAACAAAGTTGAGTATTTTTCCGGAAAAAGCAAAGATCTGACAATAATGTAGCTATACAATGACCAAATTACAGTTTTACATACTATTTTAGGGAGAGTAAAAAAAACGTAAATTTGGAAAAACTTTAGCTATATTGGGGCAGTGAATATTAGAAATATTTACGTGAACGATAAATTAACATTCGATTTTCTTTTCTGATTATTCAGATGTCTAATGGATATGACATGAGGTATATGATGGAGTATATACATGGATCAGAAACAGAATATGATTCAATTTTTATATCGAGTACCTGTAAGAATGAACTCGATTGCAGAAGCTATTGAGGTGTAACACTAAATGAAAATTGTTCGAACAAATTTCAATTCAGCACTAACTCACTAAGAGGTGATAACATTCGTAAAATGAGATTCTTTTGGCAGCAAAAAGATATTCTAGACAAAGCATAATGGATTGTGGAGTAAATATTCAAATTCTAACATGGATTATTTGTAGAAGAAATAAAAGAACGTGCTAAAAAGGGTTTAGTACAACACTATAAATTAGACGAAATGATCAAACTGATAGAATAACGTGGTAAGAAATCTATATGAAAGAAAAATAATCACTACCAGGTACCGTGAAAAACAGTGCAGTTTTTTATAGGTGAGGTTCAGTATATAGAGATATGAAGTTGAAGAATTGACGAAGAAGACTAAAGAATTGATGTATATAAATACTAACATCATAAAGATCGGTTTGAGATTGTATAATTGAAAATCAGTAGCCTGCAGTGCCAGAATTTAATTTATACAGAATTCGGTGATGAAATGACGGCTAATCAGCAGAAAAGTTCTCATCTGTATACTAACTGTATACTAATTGAGTATTTTCTATTATTTGATGTTGTTGTTGTTGTTATTTCTGAGCTGGAGAATAGTATATTTTTTGATTAGCGAGTTTTTCATTAGTATATCAAAAGGTACAGGTTGATTTTCTGTACCCGTTATATTACAAGTAGTATGTCCTGTGGTTGTTGTTCTTATAATATTGTTTAGACTTTATATGGTACAGTTATTCCTTCTAATCACTTCCATAAATTGTTTTCGTCATTATTATTTATTATTTATATTTGCGTCGATGTAACCGTCAATAATTGCGGTTGATTTCAACCCTCCTAGTTTTTTCACAGCTGTACTGTCATTAACTCTGCTCACACAAATAGTTTCTGATGATCGACGCAATGAATGACCTGTGCAAAGTTCAGGATCATTCATTGTTAGAAATATTTATATAACTTTCAATTGAATGACATTACAAAATATTGTGAATAGTATTCAATTGACAAGAGTGATAGCTGTCAATACTATAGTAGTCCAAAAATGATCCGTAGAAGTTATAAATTGCGAACAATATTCTACGAGTACTTCGGTTAATAATGTGCTGTGAATCAAATCATCTTCCTTATTTTGTTCGATTTTCATTCCAAAAGCATCAACTATATGTTCACTATGCCGCTACTCACAATAAGTAACAGTTGTTTATATCCGATATAAAGAACTATTTGTTTTGTTTAGGGGAGAGTTGGACAAAACGGGATAGCTAACGTTATTTGACTCAAAACTCCCCAACTATTCTATTGATAGTTATTATTAACTGTAACTTTTCCATTGACTCCTTTTTATGTTTGGGTATAGTTATTTCTGAATAGCATAAAAATAATTTAAAAAAAGTCATATTTTTAAAAAATGTAAAGTATCCCGTTTTGCCCACCTGGTCAGGTAAAAAGGGATAGTGTTTGAATATACAAAAAATACATTAAAATAAAATATATTTTCTGAACTTGAAAGCAGAATACATTTTAGGTCTTATATTTCTAATAAGAAACAAAATTAGGAATTTAATTCCGACAGAAATCATACGAGTATCGCTCACCATCGTACTCCACCCCGGCGCAAGCTTCATGAGCCCAAAGTCGACAGTTCGAGCACATTACCCAACCGTTGCCAGACTTAGATTGGATACAGTTCTGAACAATGAATGCAAACTTCGTCGTTGTCCTCTTCATCTTCTGAACTGCTAAACCTTTTTTTTTCTTTCTTTTCTTTTTTTGCCTAGTAACACATTTTTTATTTATTCCTTTCGTATTTTCTGGTTTCTGATTTTCTTCCAAGTTCAATTTGGGCTTCTTGTTATGCTTGTTCTCTATAGATGTTTCAAGTTATTCTTTGTAAGTTGTTGAAGGTAGTATAGCCCCTTTTCCTCCCCTTTTATCATTAGCGTTAATTTTTCTTTCTGCGCGAGGAAGTGGAACTACTTGTTGAGGCGTTATTCCAAACTTCGTGCTGGTGGACGGTGTCGCATTTGTATAAAATTTGCTGCAAGAAATAGGAGGAGGAGTATTATAATCCTTATTTTCAAGTACCTTGGGTGATTTTCGTGGTGTGACAGGATCTGGAGGCAATGACGGTGTTCTTGGAGAGTATCTAATATTTTCTACATCATACCCTTCTTTTTCTTCTTCAAATTCAACTCGGTTCTGTAGTATTGGTGATGGTGTACGTGGCCTATTATTTTGTTCAACCAGACCAATTATAGGATTGTTCATCTGTATCTGTCGTTTCAGCTGGCTCAAACATCCAGTCGTCAAAGACTTCTGGATTTAGAGGTTGAATGCCTGTCTTTTCAAATGCTTGTCCGAAAAGCTTGCCTATTTGAGATATTGTAACTGGTCGACCTGAATGCTGCGGGATCCATTTTTGAACCTCTGACGTATAGTATTTGCTAAGTGGTGACATGAAACTGAGGTCTAGAGGCTGCAAACGGTGAGTGGTATGTGGTGAATAACACCGTTATCTCTAGCTTTCTCTATCACTTCTAAATTTTTTGTGTGGGTCCTATGTCCGTATAAAAGTAACAGCACAGGATGATCTTTGAGGGTTTGAAGAACTCAATAAATTGTTTGAACCAATTCGTGAAAATTTCTTTTTGCTTCCATCCTGACAAATGATAAAAAGCTTCCAGGAGGAGCATCATCTAGCAGCTCAAGTTTTGCTTTGGATCTGGGAAAAATAAAGGTAGGTGGCATAAATACACCAGCAGCACTCATGCAAATTTCCACAGTAACAAGAACACCACGTTTAGCTGAAGATATACATCCATCTTGCTTTGTCCCACGCAGAGATAAACATTTTGATCTTTTCTTTGGCACTGTCATCATACCCGTCTCGAGGACGTTCCAAATCCGTCCGCTATTTTATATTTTTCCAGCACCTCAGAAAAATATTTTTGTACAGCAGGTCTATTAAAATCCATGACTTCCATCCAAACTTCGATAAACATTCAAAGTGAAACCAAATAGTCGCGATTCCATAGACAAAATGTGTTGCACCAACTATTCTTCTTGCTCCTCAAAGAAAACCAGTCTGTGACGCCCTAGTCCCCTTTTCCCTGAATCCTCTCGTTCAAGAAACCTATTGTTTATTTTTTTACTCTGACTTCAATTGTTCGTGCGAGGTACCTCAAATTGTTTCGAAGCTTTAAGATAGCCCATTCTTCCTTCGAAAACCTCTTTCACTACTTGGCGCATACTTTCCTCATTCCAAGACTGCCCATCGGTTTTTCTTTTATATTTTCCCATCTTTCAATCAGCCTGTAAAAATTTAAAATCGTCATTAAATTCTATAGCGTTTTTGATTGGGCAAAACCGGATAGTATCCGGTTTTACCCGACCGCTTGGTATCCCATTTTGCACATTAAAAAATGTTTTCCAACATTTTCTCACAAAAAAATTGGTTCTCATTTTCAAAAATGTCACAAAATATAGCCACATATTTACAGATTCATAAAAAATACTCGCCATTTTTTATTTCGCTTGTTAAAACAAAAAAATTCTTAATTAAACACCGTAACAACACAATAGCATAACCTTAATTTTTCAATCACTGTCACTCACCACAGATCGATAAATAAACTGCCTAACCACCTGCTACATTTGAACAAAGGTTATTTATAGCGATTAACACCTCCAATCGTCAGATGGCGCTACTTATTTTTAAATTTTGGCCAGTATCCCGTTTTATCCGACTATCCCGTTTTGGCTAACTCTCCCCTATTTGGTTCCAGTAGTCGTATGTATGCAAGGATATACGAAAGGAAGAATGTTGAAAAGACGAGAATCAATTTTTATCACGGTCTGTGGACTCCCCGTCATTAATTAGTAAATAAATACTGCAAGTCATGAAGTTTTTATTAATTATATCGTGTACCATCATTTGTTAATTTGTTGAAGTGAACTTCATTCAACTCCATTGAAGAAGTAAATTGCTTTACGAACTTTAAATTTTGCCATCAGTACCTAACCATCGCAATTAATGAAATTAACGACGCAGCCAGGCAAACATCAAGATTTCTAAAGAAGCCTGATAACTTTTTCTCTCAACAAAAAAAGTGTTAAAGGGTGCATTTATAAGTGTATTTGGAAGTAGTTATTGATTTAAATTTAAGAAACAATTTCGAAGCTAGACGCAAAGCATATAATTGATTCTTATATGCTGCTGAACGCTTTCGTTCGATTTGAATTATTTCATGAGTCAGCAGATATCATTTTTTATCTCAGTTCAAATTCTCATCAGATGCATACAAGCTTCAGAGAAGCCATCATAAAGGGCTTGCCTTTTCCAATTTTGACTGTAGTAGAATATTTTACTAAAGGACAAGAAGGACTAGCATGGGGCAGACAGTAGAAACTGCAGGGTATTTTGCCATAATTATGCTTTGGTGAATACTTTTGTTTTCAGAATTGATGAATTGTTCCAGGTATTTAAAAATGAATATACATATCTTAACAATGTTAGAGTTAATATGATATTGATTAACAAACTGGCATGAAGATTACGTAATATTTTTGCACATTCCACATTTCTATTAATATTTCAGCTTGCACTTGAATGAAAATATTTACAATGCAATACTTCATTTGAACAGCATTTGCAATGAAATTCTTCACTCTCCGTTATAATTATTTGTATATTTCAGTTTTCTCTACGATCATATACTAAAATCATTTGCATCTTTGGGAAACATTTCAACCCGCTTAAATTTTGTGTAAATCCTTTTGCATTTGGTTAGTTTTTGATATAAAATCTGTTTTAGTCGTTCCTATATTTTTGTTTTTTTTTTCTGAAGTTCCGAGCTGTTAGGTGGTCATGACTATAAAATACAACGAATACACGAAACAAACACGTAGATCAGAGCTACAACCATTCAGCCTTTTCGATACAACTTTTCGTTTATGTTTGATAAGTGAAATGATTTCCTATAGACATTCAAAATTTTAGATATAGAAAATTAACAGTTAGCATTCTAGTTTCATTCTTCTTGTTATTTTAAACGATATGGGTCTGGTTTCATTCTCAACTTGTTTTTATTGTTAACAATATATTTTCACAGAAATCTTCTGTGGTAGCTATATTTTGTGTTCGATAGCCATTTTATTTCGATGCTTTATTGTTATGATTGCAATTCTCGAGTGTGTTAATGAAGACGAAAAGATGACATAAAAGTTAATAGAGTATGATATTGGCTTTTATTTCAGGAAAATAGAGACGATAAAGGTGTCAGTAATGATAATTTTGTCGTTCAAGAAAGTTTCGATTATATAAGTTAGACGTTCATAATAATCAATGGTTATAACCTGTTGGGAAGTGGTGATAAATATATTCGGATTATATATTTCTTGAAAGCTCAATCTTGAAAATATGATTAATATATATTCATAGCGTTAACTACCACATTAGATCGAAATTAATGGATTCTTAAAATTACATATAAATGTAATAAAATAATGTTAAAAACCTAGTTATCTATGTTTCTTCTGAATATAACAAGTAAATTCGCTACAAAATTAAATCCTGAATATTGGAGAAGACACATTGATGCAGATTGATGCCTTGGTATCGAATCACTTCTTACCAATGAATGAATATTCACCCTAACCCCACCCTTCTCTTGATAATGAGAACAAAGAGGGAGCCGAATCGTCGAGAATTTTCGAAATTCCAACGTGGTTCAACCTGTGAATTATATAAATTAAAATAAGCTTTTATTCAACCCTTGTAAAAAAATTATTGATTATTTACAATATAACAACGGCTAGCTTCATTTGTTCAGTCGATAGCATGAGAAACTCTGTTTTCCTATGAGCTCTTGAGTTAACACTAGTTATTTTATTATTTACTGCATTTGACCAATACATTGGGATTTGACTTATTATGATGAAATTTCCTAAATCTGAATAAATATTATTGTTATACTTATTTTCATTGAATTATTTAGAGTTCACCAATGACTCGACTATATACTTCTAACTGTACTAACTAACCATTGAAATGATATACAGTGCGTGATGGTTCAATCTGAATTAGAATTTTAAGGTACTTATCGACACATGCAACTGTACTGTAATGTCAACTTTAGAGTACTAAATTGAGTCCGGAAAACGGCACACGGTATTCTTTATGATATACCAAAATTGCTCTAAAATGAAATGCAAACGTTGCAGGCATTATTCATATATATTTGAGGAATGCCCTTTTTGGTTTATTGTTAAAGTTGGTGCAAATGGCAAGTGGGGATTTGTGAATTATTAAAGAAATATTATGTTTTATTTATTATTTTATTACTCATTATCAATTGGGGTCAGTTAAGGGACAATTAATGAAACACATTTAGGACATAACAATGATTTGAGGAGTGAGGGTTCCCCAAATTAGACTAGGAAGATAAGTCAAAATTTCATTGAAGACACTACTGCAATGCATGGACCAAGATTATTGGTATATGCAGATCAGGTACGTGATTACACAAAATAATATAAGAATTGAAATAAGAAATATTAATAAATTTATGAAACTGAAAGACGATTATTATAAATAGGAATTTAGAAGAGCAAAATGAGCTAATATTTTTAAAATATTTTGATCAGTATTTGAATAAATATGTAATATAGTATTTAAATACTCCTTTTGAAATGATCTCGATAATATGCATTTTTTCATTTTTCTGTAGGTATTTTCAGAGTGAAGGAAGAAATAAAATATGGGCCCGTAGTAACGGACATCATGCAGAATTATCAATACTAATATCTCAATAGAAAGTTTGGATATGGAATATGTTTTTAAAGTATGATAAATTAAATGGAAAACGTAGTTTTGGTTATTAAGCTTATTTCATCAGATACAAACCAAAAATATTTAATATTTAAATTCTAAATGTTTTTATAGTGCTGCTTATATAGATGACAAGGTGTGGAAGAAGATACGTATTATCAAAAAACCAATTACCAAATAAAGAAAGCAGAAGATATTGAGGACAATATAGAAATTATTGATATCGTGGTATTTGAGGTATAATCGAATGTAGTAATTGGTGAATTTTATATTATTCTAACGCAATTTGTGGTTAAAAGTATCAAGGGTGGTGTAATGTACTCACGAAGAAGATATACGGATAGATGAGTCTTCAATTCGCTACCAAAATGATGTTAAATATTTCAAGAAGAATATGACAATAACCCTTCATCTCTAACAGTTGACAATAAACTATAATGAATTTGTAGAAATTGGAAGTTTGAAGTAGTAGCTTATAAATGTGCATGTGTTCTACGTTTTATCGAGCATATTAAAAAATTGGATTGGGGTTTTTCTAATAATACAAACATATAACCCAAATAAAAAGTTAGTTTTTAAGTGTTTTAGTATATTTTTCCAATAACTACATAATTGAATATAATATTTTTTCAGAATGCACATAGTATAAAGGCACCAATACAACACCCAGTACATGATTATTAATTTTTAAACACAACAGCTAATAACATATATTTCTTCAGGGTCAAACCGATACGTGGAAAAGTGTGAAGGAAAATTAATTAATTTAAAATAATATATGATTTAACTGACACATATTTATATCTGAATTCTTAATGTGAATTGATCACAACTTTGATTTATTTTCAGTCCCTCATTAACGTTATATTCCATAAAGAATAACTGAATTTTATTCATACTCATTTAAATGAAAAATGCTGAAACGGTTAAAGTTTTGTTCAAAATTCAAAATTTTCCACTGGAATGTGCCATTTAGCGTATGCAGGACACAACTCTACTTTTTTAAGCTACTAATGAGTGGGGCTTCGAAAGCACCAGTACACTGGCCAGTATGAACACATACTAGCACGTTTCTTCCGTTTGTTTTGGGAGTCGTGTTGAATAAAAATGAACATCACATCACAAGGGAAATGGAAAAGAAACTATTAATTTTATTGAACTACATATAAATGAGGAATATTTGTGGTATGTGAAATGTGATTATTATAAAAACACGTAACTTCCAATTTTATTCTACCAGAAATTGAGTTTTTCGTGTTGGTAACTTGTCGCTGAAAATCGTTTGGAACTTTTAAAAGTAACTCATCAAATTCATCCTCTTTCATTAGTAGATGATTTCTATAAGAGGAAATATCTTCATATTCCAGTTCCTGGAGAAGGGTTCTGGAGGTTCCCAAATATGAACGCTGTGGTGTCCACATGTTATTTCTTCTTCCGCTCGGCTTCTGTTCACGTAATATTGTATCATCCAATTTGTCCTCCAATTAGTGAATTGAAGCCATTGCTAAGTTTTCTATATAATATTAATACCCTTTATTGATTTCTAAAATCGATCTAAAGAATTCCATACTACATTGAAACAACCTCAACTGAACTCGTATGCGAGAAGGCATGTCAGTAAACTTTTTGCTAGTAATGCGCAGGATTTTTTTCGGCCGAGTACACTGGCATGTCAGAATAAGCCTTGTGGGCCGGAGAACAGATTGTTACAGCTTTCGAAATCTTAGTATAAAGTCGTAACTCCATCAATGACAACATTTACCAAATCTCCCGTACTGTGATAGACCTTATTCACGACGAACATTACAAGTCGACTATTTTCGGATACATTTACATTTTTTTAGGCCGGTTTCTCCACGTTCTAATGCCAAATAATTATTAGCCACTTAAATTGAGTAGAAACTTTTAATAGCCGAATAAATGTTCACCTTTTCTTGGTTTGAATCCGAAGTAAACAATAAGTATTTGTAACTTTAATATGGACTCAACAAATATTCTACTGTTGGTAACACTGTGAAAGATGCCTATAAAGCAGTCGTCCGTGTATTGAATCAAGCGAAATAATCGAAAAAACGTTCTTCTATTGACGGTTTCCTATGATCTGTGTTTGTAAGAAAAATCTGTGCTTAATGAAATTTGCACGTGTTTTGTTAAGGTTAATATTGAAGTAGCTGCTAGTAGGAGAAAGATGTGTTGGTCTGAAAATTATAGTTTATATTGAAATAACTGATAGGAAAGGAAAAAGAAAACGGTCATCGGACCAAAAATTGTAATGATCAATTTTATGACGAACGGAATAAGCTCGTTCTTCTGAAATTTGCTGTATTTTCTCATCAAATATATCTTCTCAATCCTGGAAAGCATCCATATTGAATATTCAATTATTTGTATGATGAATATTTCAAAAAATGAACTAATCAAATATTGGTATGAACCACTTTTGATGTATATTATAGTTAAGTTTCTCCTAAACACTTTAATTGACATTTGTGACTGCATAATAACTTATTTGGCAAATAACTCGATTTATTCGGAAGTTTAATTTATAAGAAGGTGATGAAACGAATTTTTGTTAAAACAAATTTTTGTTTACTTGGTTAATGATAGTTAGTAGGGACTTTATTAGGAAGTAAAGACACCCGGCCTTAGTATTTTAAAAATATCAATAGATCTTATAATCAATTTGTACACTAGTACATAACTTATAATACTACATAACGATTTAATACGCATCGGATGTGTTTTACGGATATATTAAAGTAAATAATATCAACAGTTAGCTTCGTCGGGGAAAGATAATAACGAGCCTACAGTATTTCACTCTGAGACGGTTTGAGATATAAACCTCCATTTTCTTAATACGCGATAAAATAGTATCTTTCCGCCCGTTCCCAAATACATTCTGAAAGATATATCTTTTACACGAGATCCTCAACTAAAATATGGTACCAATATCTCCGAGTGATGTATTGCTATATATAACAAATTCATTATTTTGGCGATATATCGATGAAAAATTATGCGTAATTTTCCTGGGGCTTATGATTTATTATGAGACATAAAGTTTGTACTTTTGTATATTAATAGCGTTCACAAATCATGACCGTTGCTTATATTATAGAGTATGTCATAGTTGTTTGCGCGTTTGGCAAGAACAATTATTCTGTATATGATAAATGTGATTGAAAGTATACCAAGTATTTTCTAGGACGTTGAATAATTCCGTAATTTCGTATATTATGGGTTACGGGTTATGGTTTTGATCCAATCTGTTTAGAGGGGAAGAGAATAATGGCTTGAAAGTAATATATATGTTAAGCGTTCAAAATGTTTGAAATTTTTGTATATCAACACAAGCTGGAATATATTTCCTTATGCTTTACTGGTCGTATAGCAGACGGCAAATTTATATACTCCATCTTGTGCTCTTCTTTCTTAGAATAACCTTCAGTCTTTGTTAGACAAAAATAGCAGTCGTTAAAATGGTTAGTAGTACCATTGGAATTGCTAAAGGAATTTTCTTCCCATTCTTCCACTGCACCAATGAAATGCTACAACTAACACCACACATGTGAGGGGCCCACTGCCTGTCTTGGTCTCCAATTAAAGTACCAAAATATTTGAAATAGGCTTTTTCCACATTTTCGGAGAATGGCCTGGCTTGCGATTTCACTCTAAATTCTCCTCAAATAAAGCAAAATTTGTCAGGAGAAGTTTTGCAACGGTATGTTTGACTCGACTTTCTCGTCTTTATAATCATTTGATGTTGAATTTGTGATTTTTCGGACCAAACAGTGTTGTCTAGAATGCTTCCAGTTTATTTATCATGATTATCTGACCGAATCGTGAGATATGTATGTAGTCCTTGTCGTCAAAATCTGATATAAACCTCAAGAATAGTAACCAGAACTCGGCTGGTTGTATATTTTCCATCATCCTTAACACGTTTTCCAAAAAGTTGAATTTATATATTGTAAAAAAAGTTTACGTTCCAAATCTGAAGAAAATACCTTGTATATATTTGATCCAAGTGAAAGGGAGATTGAAACTAACCATCATAAGTTTATATACTAAGCAGTTGTAAAGAAATCTGTGCTATTGTCACATCTCCCTCTTTCCCAATGTTAGTATTTCTATTGAGAGAAAGAGAGATGGGTTTTATTCCGTAGGTCCTTCCTAATGAGATGATTTTCACTCGAAAGTTCCCAGATTAAACAACTTCGTTCATTGAATGAATTATTTATGTAGCTTTCTATATCGCTGCCTTTTGACCAAATTGTAACGAATGGGTGACATATGTAAGCTGGAGTTTTTGGAACCATTGGTGACATCTTGAACACACTGATTACACTACCACTACACCAACACTGACAATTACACTATCTGAATCGCGTTTCGATAACCAAGTTATCGTCTTCAGAGACAGCGAATAATAATTCCAGCCGGAGAGCCTCTGTCTCTATTTAAACTGAACTTCGATGCTTTCAAATTCATTCAACAAATGATTATTGGATACATTTTTTCATTTTTAAATTATTGATATTTGTTTCATGATTATGACTGGCAGCGTGATCAGCAATACTTGATTTTTCAGTCCGTCCATATTTTAAATGAACTATGTGATCTTCAAATCGGACATTAACGGAACTCTAAGTCTTCCAATATAATTTATGTCACAATCATCACTGCTAATTTCATATATACCACACTTTTTCAGATTTGGTTTTTCATCACAGGGATCGCCCAACAATTGTTTCAATGTATTGCTGGATTTATGAACCAGTTTTGAAACCAATCTGTTAAAAATTCCTTCCAATACATTTGTATAAACAGGATTGAGAGGTGCCAGAACAATTTTTTTTTTTTGTTTTCAATTTCGATTTTGGAGAAATTTAGTTCCTCGTAGAGATTTCATAAACACATAAGGGATAAATAACCTATTTACAATTCTCTCATGACAACCGTTGAGTACAGCTACATCCTAGATAAACGTCCTTTCCTTTATGTATCTCTTGATGTTGAGTGTCAAGTGAATCAATGTACCAGGAAATGAAGCCTGAAAATGCTAGAGATGGACGTGGGGTAGAGTAGAGATGAATATTTCGACAAAAGGCATTTTTATAATTATTCTTATTTGTTCTTATATGATTCCAACAATTTAATTACATTACATATTGACTACTCTTATTCCAGAACAAATTTTTCTTGTTTTCATTTTTATTTTGGGAAACGGTGGCTTCACATAAAAATTTCTTAAGCCTATGGGGGTTAATCATCCTATTCACAATTATCTCATGATATGTTGTTGTGTACAGCAACATCCTCGATAAAGGTCCTTTTCTTATTGTATCTCTTGATATTGAATGGAAAGTGGATCGAAAGATGTACTAGGAAATGGAGGCTGGTCATCTTATATTGGATAGAATCAGCCAGGATGTACCTGCACGTAATGATATTTTTTCTAATTACATCAATTACTAAAGTATCAACATTTGAAAAAACCATTATTCTGGACCACAATAAATGTCTATCTTAATAACAAAAAAGGTTTGTTTGATAAAAAGATGTTTAAATATGAGAAAAACTACTTACAGTTTAGAATAGGTCCGACAGGTAAATCAATTTCAAAACAATCTGAGTTTTATCTAATTGTTTACTAATCCTGAGGAAATTAGTTCGACTTAGACCCTACATTTTCTATAATAACTAGAATACCCACAAAAACAAACACATTGCCGAAATTAGCTTTTAAAAAGAAAAATATGAAGCGCCCGGTTTTTTGCTGTTAAGTGTATGATAAATTATACTTAAGTTTACCTATTTTCCATGTATTATTTATAACCACGATTTTACATACAGGTCTTGTAGCGAGGGTAGCAAGGTGGGTTCATTCCACGGGCGCTAAATTACCTCACTTGGGGCCGCCAGGTTCACGTTGTAATTAAGAGAAAGGGTTAGATTATGTTAACCTAATAATAATAGTTTTTATTATTTCTATTAGTAATGAATTGTTATCAATGAAAGTAGAAATGTAATGTAATTGGATCAAAGAAGTTGAATAAGAACAAAGAATAGTTGTAAAAATGCTCAAAATTTTCAACTCTGCCCTATCCTACGATCTTACATGTTACCGTGGCCTACCCACGTCCATCTCTACCATCTATTGTTTCAGTATTGTCCAAGGGTATGGTACAGGTACGTGGATGATATTTTCGCTACTCGTATATTCAATACCAAAAAAGCCAAGCGTAGAAGAGCTCATTTTGGAACTCAATCCAAAATATTCATCTAAAGGGTGTTTTTATATTCGACCGACAACGCTCTACCTCTCACTAAATGATTTATTTTGATATAGGAATACGAACCCCTACGGCGCCTAGTTACTGAGATATAGGGTGTTCAAAATTTTAAATCAAAATCGAAAATTTGCCATAAATAAGAATGCCTATAATTTTTTTTTCAAATTTGGTGACCAATATGCTTTTTAGAAGTAATATTTTGACTCAAACAAACTTTGGAGAAATTTAACCAGTGGCGCGCTGTCAGGGTTAGTTGTCACTTTTATCCCCCTATTTTTTACGCTAGTAATAATTGTTAATTTTGTTTTGATTTGTCTGATTATTTTTAGTTAAGAAACTAATAACCTTTTATGGAGCTAAAATTATTCATAATCTCACTTGTTCAAACTGTTGGCCGCTTACTTCAATACTTCAATCATTTCTGCCGCAGCTTGAATTCTAGCTATTAGATATTGTTCAGATTCGATTATTGTTTCGTACACTAAGAACTTATATAGCCCCTTGTGAAAAAATCGATAGGATATAATTCAGGTGATCTTGGAGGCCAACAATTGAGTCCACCCCGACCAATCTATTTCTCTCTAAGACGTCTGTTTTAGTAATATCTTGTCGCTTCAGCAAAATGAATAAATGCCCTATCTTTAAGTACTCGAACTGTAGCTTGCGCTTTAAGAGTTGGCCTTTCTACTGTATGGAAAGTTTAAAAAATCAAGTGCTACATCCATTCAAATTGGTCAGTGTTTAAGCATTAGAGATTTTCTGGTACGTATGGAATTTTTAAACTGGTATTTACAAAAGTGTCGTGAAAATCGAAATTTTACAAAATATGTGTTGTATACCAACGAGGCTAGATTTACTAGGAAAGGAATTTTTAACTCTAGAAATAGTCACGTTTGGGGTGAAGAAAATCCGCACTTTGTTGATGAGGCTTCTTTTCATTTTGCTGCAGCGGCAAAAAATTACTTACAGACGTTCTAGAGAAAAATGGATAGGTCGGGGTGGAACAATTATTGCCTCCAAGATCACCTGAATTATATCCTATTGATTTTTTCATAAGGGGCTATATAAGTCCTTAGTGTACGAAACAATCATCGAATCTGAACAAGATCTAATAGCTAGAATTTAAGCTGCGGCAGACACCATTCAATCCCATCCAGATTAATTGTCAAAGAAACTTTTTTCAATGATCAAACGGTGTATTAAATGTATTAAAGTAAGCGGCCAACAGTTTCTGCAATTGAGATATGAATAATTTTTATTTGTTTTGAACTACTCCGAAATTAAATGATTAATTAATTTGTAAACTACATATGTACTTGCAGACTTTTGTTTAGAGGCAAATTTCTACAACACCGTTCATTTTAGTTCCATAAACGATTATTAGATTTTTAACTAAAAATAATCAGGCCGTTCAAAAAAATAAAAGTGAAAACTAGCCCTGACAGCGCGCCACTGGTTAAATTTTTCCAAAGTACTAATTCATTGAGGACCATATTGGTAAACAAATTTGAAAAAAAAATTTGAAGGCGTTCTTGATTTATGGCAAAATTTGATTTTGATTTAAAATTTTGAACACCCTATATCTCAGCAACTAGGCTCCGTAAGAGTTTGTATTCCTATATGAAAATGAATTATTTATCCAGATCTCTCTATGGTAGAGCCTTGTCGGTGGAATATAGAAGCATCCTGTATAAAGTTCACTTTTGGGAAAGAAAATAATGGACAATTACCATTGTACATAGTTTGATAATTAAAAATAGTACCAGGCTAGAATTTGATGTATTAAAGTACCGCTACGTGCAGGTCGTCTGATCCTTTCATGAGATACAATAAGGAAAGGACCTTTATCGAAGATGTAGCTGTACCCAACGGTTATCATTAGAGAATTGGGATTAGGTTAATTACCCCTCATAGGCTTTATAAATTTCTATGTGAAGCTACCTTTTTCCAAAATAAAAATTAAAACAACAAAAATTTGCTCTGGAATAAGAGTAATTAAATTGTAATGAATTATATCGAAGGAATTATATGTATAAGAACAAATTAGAATAATTTTCATCATTTAAGAAATCTTTTTGTTTCTTACATCAAAACTGAAAACAAGCAAAATTTGATCTGGTACATCTTAATCCCGTTTATACAAATGGATTAGAAGGAATCATTCAACAAAATGAGTTTTAAATTATGAATCCAACAATACACCAAAACAATTGTTGGGTAATCCCTAGGATGAAGAACCAAATTTGGGAATGAGTGGTATATATGGAATTAGCTGTATTGATTGGAATGGGAGATATATTGGGTAGTCTAGGAGATCCGTTAATGCCCGAAAAATCGAGTATTGCCGATCAGTCATAATCATGAAATAAATATTATTGATCTATAATTGATATAAAATGTATACAATAATCAATTGTTGAGTGCATTTGAAAGTATTGGAGTTGTTAAATATAAGACCAGTTCAAATAAGGACAAAGGGCCTATTCCTTATAGCCCACTATAGTATAGAAGGAATAAATGTGAAGATTTCCGTCAAAGAGCTTATTTGCTGGAATTATTTTTTATTAATTGGTAGGAAAATTTAGTATGAAACAAGAAAGTTTAGATTCTTAATTACGTAATTTTACTAAAATAATAAAAAATGGTTTCGTCCTTTACGATATGTATATTTTGATACATAGAATTTACCAATTTGTTAACTGAGTCATCAGTTCTAGAGGATATTGATTTTATCTCGGTTGCTTTTTCGAATATTATGTATCTAAATTCAGTATCTGATTGTTAGATATCTCCATTAGCTAAATTAGTATTTTTATTAGGGTGTAGGGGGTAAACTGCTTTGAGATTTATAGATCTTGAGGACTAGTTGCGTTTCAGCTTTAGTATAGCGTGAAAAAAATTGATTACATTTTTTGTATGGTAATGTCAATTTTAATTCGACTTCTTTTATAATAGTTTATGATTATTTTTGCCCAGCAGTAATTGGATGAACAAACAATAATAGAAATAGTTATTTATGATATAAGTGTTAAAAGTGATGTTTTATTTTGTTAGTGAGAGAGTTTGTGAAATGACTGTAGAGAATCGAATAGTTTCATGAACGAAATGAAATTATTTTTAACATAAATATAATACAATCTGTTTGATACAACTGCCCAACTTTTATATTAAAATAAGTGAATTTGGGATGACATTAAAGTTAGAAATGCATTTTAATATTTCAATAATCACAAGGTTGTTGTGAATGACAAACGTTGCCAACGCTATCTGGTTACTAACAAATGCCTGTTTACAAATAAAAAAAGAAGCTGTCATTTAAATTGCGTTCTTGTACAATTTTTTTCTTTGGTTCATAACTGCTTGATATGCTTGTCATGGTGGAATATTTGATAAAAGTGTTGATTTGGTTGTTCCGGTGGATATTGAAAAGACTGCAACTTTCGAACTCATAATTAATAAGTTAATAAGTAAGGTTGCAGCTAGTTTTTGATTATTTTGAGCCTGTCGGCGTGAAGAATTGTGTAATTTATCGATAAGCTATCAAAATAACAGATAAATCATCAGTCATTCTACTTCTAAGCACAAAAACGAAAGTCAATCGTTGTTTCTGTTTTATTGGGTAGTACGTTTCTATTTCCAAAGTACATTACACTGCACCCTTCTGTAAACAAACTTTGCCGTTATTTCCGATTTCTACTAGTTATGATGGTACTGAGGATTTTATATTCTATTTTTCTAAGAGAAATAGTGAGCTGAAAACGGCAAAGCCGAGCATGTAACAGGACCACATTTAAGAATGAATGAATAATTATGCACAATTACTACAATTACAACTAATGTAAAGTTTGGAATAGATGCAAAAAAAGCGGTCAAAATATGGAACACATCTATTTACAAATGTGCTTATTGAAACAGGAAAATGAAGTCTCTATTTTTCATCTCAATGAAGACATTTTCTTATTTCCTTTCAGATGATATTGAGCTTGCACTGTCGTCAATATTTATATAACAACTTACCTAACAATGAATATTTCTATATTCCATATATTGGTTCCAGCCTTTTCCTGGACATGTTGAATACACTTTTTCCACTTATCAGGTGTAATTCTCTGAATAGCTTGGTAAAAAATTCAGTCAGAAAATTTGAATCTTTTATTTTCTGCTGCAACATATTGTTTCACATTTGCCCCGATCAACTCAATGAGTTTGAGTTCACAATGGTGAGCGGTAATCGTAAAATGGCTCCATTTTATTTGGTCATTTCATCAATAATGTTTGAGTTATACTTATTTTTAGATGTAAGCCATTCTTAAATACCTGCTTTCCTTAATGCAATTGTGGGAATTTTCTCAAGATTCCTCGTGTGATACAAAGCATTGTCTAATACGACAACACAATTCTATTCAAGCTTTGGTAAAGTTTTCGAAAACCAATTTTCGAACGAGACCTCGTCCATTTCCTCGTTTTTTTTTTCGATTCAAATACCCATAAAGCATGTGGCAGAAAATCATCGTCACTACCGATGTAACAAAAAATCACGCACGTATACAACCAAACATGAAATGTGCTATTAATTGAGCTCTCTTGAATTGTGATGAATATGGAAATGATCTACCTCAACTCAATAATAAATTGTGAGAAAATCTTTTCAGAAACAAGCTTTCATCTGAATGAAATTTTAGAGAACTCGACGTATGGCTTTCAAAATGGAATAACTTGATATTTAGAATTAGAGAATAAAAATTGAGAAATTACACATAAAGATAAGGAAATTCCTTTATGTTTCATAGTTTTGGAAATAGTCTTTAATGGAATAATAATATAACTTTTTATATTTGATCACACACTTACATAAACAGCCAGGTGACATAAAATAAAAGCTTGTGAAATAGTTTTTTGAAATATTATCTACATGATGAGTTTTTTAATCCTGTGAATAGTCCATCCAAGAATGCTTGTCTTGAGGATTGTATGGAATAGTTGACCCAAACCTTATCCTTAGTATGTTCAATGTTTACCAATGTTTCATCCAGACAGTACATTTTTTTCCAAAAATACCCTCATTTTTCCAAGGTATTCAAGCCTCCAAACATATATATCTGTTTTTTTCCAATAATAAACTGTTTCTTTCTCGTTTTTCTGTTGAAATCCGGCAAGTCCTTATCTTCGTTAAGTACCCTCAGAACTTCATCTACTGTAGGTAACTCATTTACAAAGTAAAAATTGTGCACAATTGTTCTGATGGCGCCTCTGTCGAAATCATCAATTCAATTGTTAATTTTTTTTCTTAGCGGTTATTTTTTTGGTTCAGCCATTAAATGATTAGCTTTGTACTCTCGAACGATTCTGTAGACACTTCAAGAACATACTCCCGAAAAATTTGCCGTTTTAGAAATAATGTCATCAATAGTCTTGTCATCATTTTCTTGCATTCTATTTTCAACAATATTCAAAATCATTTGTTTTTAGCTAGCGTTAAAATGGAGCTTTTTAGCTCTTTTCCTAGGCGGATTATAGCTGCATCCGTTCCAGACATGTTTAAGAAAACTACTCAACAGACAAATACAAACAATCTCATTGCAGTATGATATACGATGCCGGCACTGTACTACATCTGATCTAGAGTTTTTTGCAGCAATGCGGCACTGGCCCCTCCACGTGCCTCTCATTTGTACCAATGACGATGCTGCACCCCGGTTCGCCCGTGATGATTATGCAGTGATCATTGTTTAGGTTCACTATTTTTTTTCAATAAATAAACTTTAGTAATGTTATGTGTCGCAAGTCATTAATGTTATAGTTGTACGATTAGTTTCAATGTTCATAAGTAATGATTATTAAAATTGATAATAAAAACCAAAAGCAATCATGTTTAATACCGTTAGTTGTCATTGAAAATATCTGTTTTAATTGCAGTTGTGCAAAAATATTAATACTGAGCTTACTAATTATAGTTTATTTTTAATGTCTAATATTGATGTTCTCACGAATAAATTCTTTACAAATCTACAAGTATCTTGAAATATGAAGTTATTATTTCGACTGCTTTTTTGTGTGTTCTCCAGTTTCTACATATAAGATGCTAAATCAGATTTCTGATTATAGGATTATACACAGTGGGTCAATGAAAACAGTTCACATCGATGTTTGGCAGTAATAATTAGTTTTCAAGAAAATGCTCAAATATTTTGATCTATATTCTGAAGACAACACTATTTGACATAATGATTGTGAATGTTTATTTCTTTCAGAAAATTTCCTGATTAATTCAAACTACAGCTCTTGAAAACGAAACGCAACGTCTACGGTTAGATAATGTGTAATTTTTTCTGCAATCAAATGTAAACTAGAATAAATAATGAAATACTAATTCAATATTAGGACACTTCATTTAACTTTCCAGTTCCATATATACTTTAAAAATTATATACGAGGGCTGCTACTTAAATTTTTAGATATGGCAACACTGACGTGAATATGTCAAATCTTACATTGGCATCATGAAGTTTGACATTTATTAGTGAAGGTACTCAGGACGTGTTGTCATATAAGTGTGAGTTGTTGATAGATACCTGAAACATTCATTTTGGTCAGAAAATACTATTAAATCCTTTTCATGCGATGATTTTCAATGACTTTCGACGTGGATTTAACCAACCACAATGTGCCGATCAACTCGCTTTGACTTTTAATGATCGAACACTATCCCGAGCCACCGTGAATCAAACGTTGTCGCACTTCGTTACAGGATAAATTTCGTAAACGTAAAAGTCGTCCAAAATCAGATATTGTATCAAAAATAATCAATGCGTGTGTGAACTGATATTACAGAATCATCATGATCATGTGACATAACGTAAATTAAGATATACTTGAGCATTAGTTCCTATCACATACATTCAATATAGGTTGAACATTTGGTTATCACGAAGAATTGAATCGCGGTGTTTAAAAAGACGTCTATCAGATTGTGAGAGGCGACGGATCTATGCATATTACCTTTAAACTAAACAACAATTGACTGCTGGGGTCTTTCAAGACTAGCCAAATCCAACAAAAGTTGTTCGCGTCCGAAGCACTTCTAAGCAAATGGTCCCTTGTTTTTTTTTCGAAATAACTGGATATGTTGCCACTTTTCCATTAGAGCAACCTAGAACGATCAATTCTGAATTATACGGCAATAATTGTTTGCCAGCAGCGAAAAGATCAGGCAAACCAATCGCAGAAGACTAATTATTCTCCACCACGATAATGCGAGCTCTCACACATCAGTTCAAGCAGAAACATTTTTGAACAGTCAAAACATCGAGCTGATGGGTCATCCGCCATACAGTCCTTGTTTGGCATCCAATGATTCTTTCTGATTTCCGCAGAACAAATATAAATTATAAGGTAAACAATTTTTTACACCCGAAGAAGCGTTCAAATCACATGTTTTGAAGGTACCATAATCGGTATGAAAAAAATGACTGCGACAATTGCTTCAAACGCATGTTAAAGTATATTGAACTCAATGGAGGAAATTTTTAAAAACAATAAAGCCATATCCCATTAAGAAAATTTGGTTTTATTCGTCTATCTCAAAACTTAAGTGGCAACTCTCGTATTTAATAGCAGAATGAGAATTGTATATTCATTCAATTCCATGAAGGCAAGCAGTTCCATACTTTATACGTATTAGAACTAGTAAGAAAATGTTCTCAAACAAAATCAGTAATTAGTCCAACTACAAACTGTGAAAGTATTATTAGAACGGGAGTGATAAAAATAACTATTTCAGGTCATATTATTATCAGAACCTCAAACATATACAAGAAAATTAGACATACAATCTCGTTTGTTAAGCTCCACAGTTCATAGTGCGTTGAAGCATCATAAATATCATCCTTAAAACATAACTCAACTCGCCTAGATTTCTTTTTGTGGATTATTTGAGAAGCAAAATGCATCTAAGCTCAATTTGAAGAATGACGGCGATGAATGTAGTTTAATAACCCAAGAAAAGCTTCGAAACTTCGACGTAATTCTGAATAACCACAGTATAACTACATGGAGGTAATTGGATACAATTCTGACCATCTCTTTATAATAATTATCGATGTTTTATGAATCGTAGCTCTTGTATAGTGAATATCTGTTATATAACCATAAATTCATCATACTATTGCAGTAATACGCTCTATTTTTAGAATGTGATGATCTTCAAATTAGTTAACATCATTGACGATCATTATTTGTAAATACTCTATCCAAATGATTTTCTAATGATTATCGGCTGGAAGTAGAAAGTTCGGAACAAAATTGGACGTATCCTTGGAATATAATTAATACTTCCAATTATCGTGATAAAATGATTTCTGTGGCTGACATATTATGGATTTATGACTTGTGTTGTAAACCATAACATAATTATCGTTATAAGAAATTTTTGTAAAGAACGTTATAATACTTAATCGTTAATAACAAGAATATAATGTTCATATACATTACAATATGGTAACAAAATGATATCGGGAATATTCCATTTAAATTTACTAAAATTTCCAGGTATTTAATAATACTATTTCCACATTAATTCTATATTCGTGTATGCAAGACAGAATTTAATTTTCGGTAACATGAGAAAATAACTCAGATATAATGAAAAACTAGATGAAGAGCGGTTTTATTAGAATAGAGCGCAGCCAGAGGATATTAAAATCAAAATTAAAAACTTACTCTGGAAACTACTAATGAGAGGACTCTATAAGTATAAACAAGTTCGATAATCATTGCAATTATAATGTTTCAGCTACAGTGGATTTGCTGGAAACTTCAATGTAATTCGGCTTTCAGCTCTTATTACGTTCATCAAAAATTATCTAAACTAAATTGTTTGTAGTTTGTGAAGTGGAAGTTGTTGATGGCTTTACCGGTGCTCTGAAAACGATTAACAGTTGTGCCTTATAATTATCACAATAAACTGATTAGCATAGTAGAGGAAAAAAAACCATAACAAATAAGAGAGAATAGCTAAAATTTCAAATTTCCACATTGCTTGGGATGTTGAAAATTGTAAGGACACTATTTTGGTGGGATTGATGGAGCAATGTCTATGAAATATTCAATCTGATGGTGCTACAAAAGTAGTGTACATGCTTCAAAGGTTAGTTGTTATTCTGAAACCTTGTAATACAAATGCAGTGTCTTACGTTACAGTGACCAAATCAGTGTAGTTATAACCTTATTCCAATCAGATTGGTTTTTACGCGGAAAAATGTTACTGTAATAGTAGAAGCAACTGGTGCTCCTATTTTTGAGTGACTTAAGCGTTTTAAAAATGGCCGAAGGAACCTTATAAGAAATTTATACCCGTCCATTCAAGTTGAAAAAGGAACGGTATAAAGAAACGGAAAATTTAACATTTTAAACAAACTGTGTGCTGAATTAGTATCCAAAATTCTCACATTTGAACAACAAATATGGGAGCTATTGGAAAAAATTCACACTATTTATACACGTCAATAAGTTTGGTATTATGTATCTTCAATGGTTTCCTGAAAGTACTGACTCCGTGAAAGAATGAAAGAAAAAAAGAGAGAAATGCTTTATTGTCAAAAAATTGTTAAATTTGTAGATAAAAGCTTATAAAAACTGAAACGCAAACATAAGAATATTTAGGTTCCTCCAAATTGAGTCGCGCCACACGTACCCCAGAAGGGAAGGCAATATGTAACTCCCATTTCAAGAAATTGTCCACGACAAGCCTTAAGAATTTAACAGATTCAAAACTGATTAGGTCACTAGATATGGTCCTATGAATTGCCGTAGATCAGTGTTGCTCCAAGACAAACTAGTGGATTTCACCACTGGTGTCTAGATAGGTGATGTAGTTTATAAACAGGAGAAAAAAGTGCCTAGTACGGATCCTTACAAGCTGACTTCTGTTGTTAAGGTATGATAAACCATGCGAGAGGTGTTCCCCTGAAACCGAAGTACTGCAATTTGTTAGAAAAATCACAAAAATTGTTGCAGCGGAGTGATAGCTGTTTAGGCTAGAGTAGACATTATTAAGGAGGGACATTATAGCATGATTTGTGCATTTGTTACTCAAAAATCCAAATTGATGGGTAATGGGAAGGAGTACAATTGGGCGATGATTCGATGCTTGATTTTTATCTTCTTCTTTATACAGAGGCAATTGGGAAAAGTACCATCCTGAAATGAAACGTAATTAAAGTGATAAGGTGATTTAATAAGCAATCGGGGAGACTCGGAAACATTTTTAACGTAAGTCCATCAGTTCCAGATGAGTATCTATTTCTTATGTTTTTGACTGTACTGCGAAGTTCTGCTACAACTACGGGCATAAAGAAGAAACTATATAAGTTTGCATAAGCATCAAGATGATATTAAAGCGGATCATGAGAAGGAGTTGAAGAATTTATAAAATTTTTTGCTATATCCAGAAAGTAATTATTAAGATTATGAGGTGAAGTAGAGATTATGCTCGATGAATGAGCCTTATTTCTTAGATAATCCAAAATGGACCATGTCACTTCAGAAACATTACCAGGATTGGCGAGTCTCCTATTATAATAAATATCTTTGGTAGCTTTTATTGTCTTATGATAAATTTTTATGTATATTTTCTCGTCATTTCTGAAGAACACACTATCTGAGAAAGTTGAGATGAAAATCATATGTTCTTTACAGATATACGTAAACCTCTATTGGAGCAGGGTTTATTTTGCTTGTTCTCAATACGTTGTTAGTATTTTTATGAATATAGAAAAGTCCACACCACCAGAGAGCATGTTCCAGTCAGTTGTTTGAAAACGGTGCTTTAAGTTTTGAAAACTTTCTTCCAAAATGATACGGTATAATTTGCGAGAATAATTTTTAGTATTGATGGTGAAGCGACCCGTGTAGTAGTGAGATGTTAATTTCAGTGTCCCAGTTTAGCACCATCCGGTTTATTCCCCAGGAATAAGATTTTAATCCAATGAAACTCTATACTACAAATAGCTGCAGCACTATTCTACACATGGGTAATCTTGCATAAATCGATATGATGATATGAAAATTCGAATTTCTCAAACTAATAGCGAACCGTATTATCACAAATTTTCTTCAAAATGTTGAATTTATTTGATTTAGAAAAAAAAAACAATGCTCAATAAAGTGATACATCTATTATTTTTCAGTCCCTGTTTTCGCCCCTATATTCTAATCATTGAGGACTTTGGCCACTTCACAAGTTGCATTGAATATTCTACGTAGAAATTCTTTACTGTATTTACCTAGATTTATTATAATTCCATTTAATATTGTCGTTTCCTACCAATATCCCCCTTTTGCGTTTTCCTATTTTTTTTACTCTCTCCATTGTTATTGGTTCTTTCTCATTTTACTCCATGTATTCACCTTATTCTTCTCTAGTTAGCAGAATTTTTTCTTACACCATTGCATCATTTACTGTTCATCTGCTGTTATTTTCTTGTTTTATTTTTATTTCTCTTTAGTTGTCTTATTTCATATTGTTTATTATTCTAAGGTTCTTTGTTTTTTGTCCATTCTCAATCTAAGATCTTCTTGTACTAATTACTAGTTTATTCAAATTTGTTTTTTGTTTTTGTTCATGTGAAAATCGTTAAAAATAAAGGTACTCACACCTATTCCATTATAAGACAGTGAAAATTTGATATCTTAAGCTATTATGTTTCGGATAATAAATCTCCAAAGAGAATATTTATTCCAAAGAATGGTTAATAAAGAAAGTTATTTAAAAAACAAATTATGATGATCTTAGTTACCACACAATACCACAACTTCAGTATACATGAAACGCAAAGTTGCCACACAAACCATATTATTCCAGATTTTTTAATAAAACTTTAACGAAGTTATTGTTCATTTGACCGCCTGTTTAAATGCACAATGTTTTTGTCACATTTGAATTATTCCTACTCGAAAACAAATGAACGCTTATGCTCCGAAACTGCGTACCGATAATTTCCAATAGCGGTAGTCAATTAAACTTTTCAATCGTTTACTCATATCCTAATTGTTTGTGCTTTATTCATTTTCATGTTACTCAAATGGAAATAATGTTTGTATAATCATATTGCTTTGCGGCAACATTGATTGCCGATCACCGCGTTGATGAATGGTAAAGTAATAGAATGACTTTATTTTGATTGTCCTAACGGAGTGGTTTATTTTTTTAGCTCATTTTGGATGGATGTTATTCGATTTTTGATCCATCTCTCACAGTATGTATTTGGAGGAATCGTTTATTGATATGATAAAAAAAAACAACATCAAATCATATTCATATAATTATTATTGACAATGGATTATTGATATTAGAAAGAGCTGAAACTATTCAAAATCGACTTGTAAAGCGAAGAGTGAAATGGAAAGATGAGAGTGAAATGTAAATTTCGAACCTAAACGGTCGATCGTGCGACGAAAATTGTTCACATAGAAACCAAAAAGATTTATTTCTAGTCCATAGCTTTTCCTTTATGTACGGATGCGCCCAAGACCTGCAAAGGTGATTTTGTTCTTTTATAATAAAAAGTAAGTCTTTGCACTTCATGCTAAAGGTTGACTAATACAGATGTATTACTAAGGAAAAGTATCATTGAAATTTGATGGAAATGACTTATCCATTCCGATCGCCCTAACCTCTATCGAGCCTATAATAATCTAGACTTCTAGACGATTGTAGTAGGTCCAAGGTTTTAACACTGAATTAGTGTTGCTGGCGAGTGATGAGTATATTCAAAACATTCATATTCTTACAATGATTGGGATTTGGGTGATGATTATAAGACGCCAATAAATTAAGTAACACAGTATTTGATGTTATATGAAAATCAGTCCCGTGGAGGTTGTTCAGAAGTCTCAATATGCATCTTGTGAGTATCTATAATTGAGTTCTGGAATATCGGAAAACAAACTCCGTAGGACATTTCTAATTTACTACTGGTGTCTTTTGTTTGTAAGTATTCCATAAAAGCTTAATAAATTCAAAATAAATATTAGAAGTTTTTGTAGTTACTTGCAAAATTTAAGCGGCCGTGGCATTGGGAACGACAGGGCCAGTAAGTCTCATGGAGAAGTTCTTGTCCTGGAAATATTCTGATTCTATGTTGAAATCACTTGGATAGAGATGATAAGATACTACTAGTAGATTTGACCGAGAGCTGGTTGTCCGAAAGTTTCAATATGGATCTTTTGAGTATCTATATAATTTGCCACTGGTGTTTTTTGTTTGTACAATGAATATTAGTGGTTTTTGTAGTTAATTGGAAGATTTAAGCGAGGAGTGGTTGTGGTATGGGGAACGACATTGCCAGTAGAAGCCTCGTGGTACTTCTCAATTCTCCCAATCCCAATATTTCCAAAAATTCAATATGTCTACCTTTGCTTAGAATGTTACATTAGTGACTTCTGTTAGTTCTTATTATTTTGAATAATAAGAGAATAATCGGAGGAGCTATTTTTCAGTAAAATTGTCAAATATGACATTTCATATTTTTATAAAATTTTACTTTTTAATTGAAACCGAATACAGTATGAAAAAAAAACTTATTACGATATACGTCGGTAAAGTTATTATTATGGTACTCGTTTGGATATTCTTGATTCGGCACCTCGTCCATAAACATCTATATCGTACTAAATCACTTTCCGGACTTATGACTAAAATAACTATTTCCGTATAATTATTATCTTCCAAGTTTTTGCTTTTTAATACCCAAGCATCTAATTTCACGATCTGATAGTGGGGAAGATCTATCAGATAAACTTATTATTATTCAACTTTTCTGTGAGAAAGGATGACATGAATAGACCTACAAATAAATTGAGCACCAAGTTGGTTTTGTATACCATTTTGTTCTTATATTGATAGATGACTTCATATAATATGACAATGAGAAACTAAGTACTATCTAACGAAATAAATATATATTCGACGGAATTTTTATGTCCCTAGTTTTTTCTTTGGAGTCCCATGTTTTTTTGAAATAATATTTGTTTTGGTATAAAATATTTTTTCCAAATATTTTTCAAATAATTAGATAATGAAGTATGAGAAGTTGAAATAATTTCATCGAAGAAACATGTCAGGTTTGTGTGGTATTGACAGACCAAATATTTTAGGGGTTTGGCATTGTTAATTTCCAATTTTTTTGCATCTGATGGCGAAATAAAAAGTTGTTCTTCCAAAGATCAAATGAGATTATTTTTTATAAAAATTTATGGGGTTCTGTCTAATTTCTTTGTAAGTTGTCTTACCATTCATTAATTTCATTATTTTATTATTTTAATCTTCTGATTCCATAATAATAATTTCATTAGATATATGATATGATATATGATTTGTTGGATAAGCTGTCCATGATAATCAACATGGACGAAAATGGCATACAAGTCAACAACAGAGCAGAAAATGTCATTATAACGAAGGGATCCAAAGACGTTTACTCATTATGTGCTACATAAAAGGGAGAAAACATTTCCCTCATAGCCTGCTGTAATGGTGAAGGCAATTTCTTCCCACCGGTGTTCATAATGAAAAGAAAGTACAACAAGCCATAATTTGCAGAGCTACTGCCTCCATATTCTAGTCTTTACATGAATCAGAAAGCTTCATACATCAACAGCGATTTGTTCATGAGATGGTTTCAAGAATATTTCATTCCCAGAAAAGACGGCATTAGCAAAACGCTATTAATATTGAATGGGCATACATCCCATTATGATTTGTTTGAACTTTTAGAATTGGCTACGCAAAATAATGTTTCACTTTTAAATTTTCCCAGCCATCCAACGCAAGCATTACAGCCTCTTGTTAATTCTTACTTCAAGCCCTTTAAAACGTACTTTGCGTAGGAGGCATATACACACACTTTTTGTATGGATGCTCAGTCATAGAGAAAGGAAACTTAACAGATGCAACGTTTTCCCTTTGATAGGAAAGGCTTGGGTCAAGCTACTGTAAGTAATGGAGTTGCGGCATTCAAGGCAACTGGAACTGAAGTGGGAATTGATAATACAGTATACCCTAAGTTCCAAAAAAAGGATCCATCACCTAAATCAACACCTGATTCCAATGAAAAGGTCCAAACGTCTAGACCAAAAGAAAAGGACACTCCATCCAAATATCTTAGAGAGCTTGATCCTGTTCCAAACATACCCATCAATATATCTAAGAGAAAGCAGTCCACCACAATCCTAGCATCACCTGAACACAAGTCAAGCGTCAAGTCCTATGAGATAAGAAGAATACTAAAAGGGATGATGTTTTGGGAAGAGATCTGAGTTTATCTGGTCATTTATTATCAAAGCTAAAAATCCAGTGCAAGGGAAGAAAGGTTTGAAATCCTTTGCGAAAAATAAGATCGGATTCATCAATGAATATGCATTGAGAATCTTCAGAGGAAATTTCAGATGTCGAGGATGCAGATTGAGTGTAAAGAGCATTATTATTCAACTAAATCCAAGGATGACTGGATTCGGTGCATAATTTACAGTGGTTGCACGAAAGCTATATCTTAGGTGCTGATATGTGCAACAGATGTGGCCGTAAGAAAAAACATGCCGAAAATGAGAACTAGAAATGTATTGCTAAAAGTTCTGATAATTTGTCAACTAAGGCTTACTTACCAATAGGGAGGCTAATACGCACAAGTAAAGCATTTTTTTTCAATTTCATATAAATTTATTGTTTTTTAGTTAAAGTTGAATTCCTACTAAGCCTCGTTATAGAACAATAAAATGTTACGTTATGAATTTATCTAAAATAAATCTCAAGAAAAAATTGAATTGTTGGATTATTTTTGGAATATGCGGCGTATTACCCTACTTTTTCCTAATTGTTCCTTTTATTGACCTTTAGTTTATAATTATTTCCACATATATGATATAGATTTGTAAATTCACCACTTCTCCCATTATACCAGCAAACAACACCAATTGATATAAATTAGAAAATCAGGAGCTAAGTATATCCTAACTAAATTTATTTTTCATGAATTTTCCCGATTTACTGAATTTTTTTTCAAAATTAAGTTTTTTCCACTAACAAGAAGCACTTTCCGGCAACCTTCTTCCATTTCAAAAAAGCATTGATTTTATTCTAAAAATACCATAATATTAACTCAAGATAAAAATGATCGGAAATTAACCATTAAATGGACGATCTTTATAAATCAAATTAAATCATCAGTTAATTATGAACAAAACATAAGAAAGTTGATAATATAATTTAATTAATAATTTATTATTTATTCAAGTGAATTTTCAAACTTATATATCGTTAAGTATCTAAGGAAGCTTTAACTAATAGCAATATTAATTCTCACATAATTCCAACAAATTTTATATGTCAAACTTATATCACATTTTTAATTATTACCATTCATTTTAAGTATGTCGTTTGATAATGATTCTAGTCAGAAGTGGAACATCAGTAAAAGTTCACTAAATTTCTGTTTATAATCAAATCCACGGATATTATTCCACAATCTCTTCCAAAGTTTGTCAGCAAACAGTTTCACTCTATATAATTGAGGAGGTAAAGAATTAATTTTCTCACTTAATAACACTTCTCGATTCAAGAGACACAAAAACTAGAGAGACGACAGAAAATGACAAAATCATAAAATAGGACACCAAAGGGTGTCTTCAAACAATAATACCAAGAGCGTTTTCTAGCAATAGCACAAAAGAGAGCTTCCTCCACTCTGTTTTTGTTATTTATATATTGTCTCATTTTTTTCACTTATAACTATCTAATTTTTTATTAAAACTAATTCATAATTCCAATTGATTCGTAGTCTATGATCCTAGTGAATGTTACAATACAAACTTATATTACTATACTATATTTTAACAACCGAAATTATAAATTTAACATATGTAACCCTTCTTGTTTCTATTTTTTCACATTAAATATAACTTCTCTCCAATAAACTCGTTTCTATTATCTGAATGCTTTCAATGGTAGAATAATACGAGTACACATATTCCAGAAATAACTGTGTTAGACTATTTCTTCTGCGGATACTTAGATACTACTATTTAGATGGGTACGTTGAAGCAATTGTGATTTGATACATGAAAAGCTATTTTCATTTTTTGTAGGTATAGCTAATGAATGATTGCGTAATTATTATTCACTATTTTATTCACCATAAATTGTAAAATAATAAATTCTTGTTTTGTGTTTCAATTATTTTAGAATATCAACAAAATGTTGCAACAAAGAAGCTGGAATAACAGAAATGTTATTTTAAAATGTTAAGGTACTTTGGTTTTTACTTCTTATCATACCCCATATACGACTGAAAAATTATGAAATCTGTATTTCAATTTTCAAAGAATCTTCTTTATTTCTTGTGTCCTAGAAATAGTGGAATTTTAGGAGTACTAAATCACGATTATCGTTTTTTACTGATTACAATAAGAAATAATTCATGACATTTAACTTCAATTGATGACATACCATAGTATTTTGTATAATTCATACCAAGATCAAGATCAATACACTTTTGTATGCGTTTGAACCAACTGTCGAAAGATTGTTTCTATTCCGATTAAGCGACCTCAAAACATCATTGTTTCTTCAGGTGTACAAAAACGTTAAACTCACAATTTATTTCTGATCTGCGGAAATAAGAAGAAATCATTGGTAGTCATACTTGGACTCTATGATTGTTCAAAAATGTTTTTGTTGTGAATTCGCCAATAACTTCTTTTAGATTTGGCTCGTCTTGAAAGACTCATACAGTCGATTGTTGTTTAGTATTGGGTTCATCTTCATAGATCCATAATTCGTTACCTTGTACGATTTCACAGATGTCTTTTTAAACACCGAAATTGAATGTTTCCAGAATTTATTTGCAACAATGGACACGAGCTTTTTTTGAGCTAATTGTCCAATTATGCAGTATCCAACGCGAACAAATCTTCTAACAGCCAAATTATCATGCAATATTGGATGTATGCGGGTGCAACTGATGACAAAGTATACATCAAGTTCACCATTACAAATGTCAAAATTTATGATGGGAATGTAAAACTTGAGATATTCACAGCGGTGTTGGCATATTTCAAAACTTGTATACTTCGTATCGACTGCAGATGCAATAAATTGTTTCAATGAGCCTGTTCTGAAAATGTTTCAATAATCCAACATAAATTGAAAATCCATTTCACTAGTGTTATAGTGTTATATAGAGATGACCAGATTTTATAGCTTTATTGCAGCTTTTCAAAGTATTGATGGCATGTGGTTATTAACTGATTTTTGGTCCATACTTTCACAAGTCTTAAATTTGATCATATTCATTGATCGAGAATCATTGCACAACTTCCAAGTATCGAGAAGCTTCAGAATCTATCCATCCAAGTCCAAGATGGAAACAAAAGAGAGCAGAGAACATTCTGAAATATTAAACAATGGAATGACATATCAAGTAACTAACCAGGAGCTGGAAGATTTGTATTACTACTCATCGATAACAAATACATAAATGTTCGAAGCGTAAGTTGATACGGGCGTGCTAGAAATCTACCGGAAAATATATTTGCATAAAGCTTCATTGGAGAAAGAGAAGGAGGTACAAGAAAGTGAAATAAAGAGAACAAAGCAAAAAATGTCGTTATAAAGACTACCCTCAATTTAGAGATTACTGCCGTTTTCTGAAAGTTGAGGAACCATTTTTTATTTGTATCAATTTTAATATCGTTATAAACGAATTTTCGATAGAAAGCTGCTAAAAGTGACCACTTGAAATCATATTTCGGATTTCGTGGGGGGTTTAATATGTAGATAGTACGATCAAGGAAAGAACATTGGAAGCACATTTGATTTTATTAGATGATTAATATTTGTTCTAAGAGTATTCTTCAACGTTCTACTTCTTAGATGTTTTCCGTGATGATTTTCTTTTTTCAAATGTTAGAGACTCATTTTGAAATAACCTTATTTGGAACCGATTTTCTATCAATAGAGACGAAGAAAATAAATATAATTCAATACTTCATGAGAAAATTCCTAAATGTCAAACATTAATTAAGATAAACACTCAAAGGCTCCAATAAAAGTGAAAATTTTCCATTATTTTACAAAAGAGAACAAGATCTCGAAGAACTTATCGATTCAACAGAACAGTTTTCACTGACAATGTAATTCACTACGAGTAGTTAAATACTTTCTATCGAACCGATTCTGAATAAAATGTCTTATAAAGTAGATATTTGACAGCTGCAGAAGAAATTAGTGAGTCGAAAGGCGAGAAGCTGTAGAGACGTAATTCAATACATGAGGCATCCATATCGAAAATTCAAACTTATAACAATATTGGGAACTTGCTCGAAATTGGACAACTTTAAAACTTTATTAATATAATACGATGTTAGGAATTCGAGAACGCGAATCCAACGTAAAATGAGCGAGCAAAGGAATGAAAAACTATATCTTTCTGTCGAAAAGTTCCAGGTAGTTTTTAAAATAACTCAAACTATTTGAATTGGATTTTGCGGTTGACAAGTGTTTGTGACTTTCGTGACATAATGTTCGCTAGTAGCATATGCATGAAGAACATCCATTTGAATGAGTTGAAAGAGGTTAGAAATAGTTTCTAATGGAATCTGTGCTACGATATGTATATTTTTGAATTTATATAGAATAAAAGAAATGAAAACAACTTAATTTCACATATTTCACATTATTCCTACTATGTTTTTTGAAATATCAAATTAAAACATTTGTGGGATAGATAGCGTTTTCAATAATACATCCTTTAAAATTTCTTCCCCCGACTAAAATTTCCTAGTCTTCTTATACTTCATGAACAAACACTACTCCGATTAATCGAATATTTCATTCAACGGATTGTCGTAACAAAAACTATAAAGTTGGGATTTGTTATTGTTTCATAGATAAGCGAAGAATTTCAGGATTTTTCAGAAAATATAAACCAGGTTCAGATAGATCATTCATCAGCTGATTGCGGAGTTTCCGAACGTCGTGTTCGTCAAACACGATCTACATAATGAACATTACTTTTTTGTACATTAATTAGTACATGCTATTAATTAAGTTCTGTGATTCTAGATGTTTGATAATAATTATTGGGCAGTTATCAACGATTTATTCCCTCACACGGATGTTATACTGAAGCTTAAGTTATTTTAACCTCAGTAATCTATAAATACCCCAGCTGAAGTAACTTGATAGTAAACAGCAATTTAAGGAGAATAAATAAGTTTAAAGAACCATAGAAAAATGAAACAACTTGGCAGCTGGTCGCATACACCCAACGCTCTACCATGTTGGAAAGGATCATATCATATGGCTACGATCTGATTAACTTGATCAGTTTCCGAACAACAATGAATGTGATACGGTTTATTTTCCGAATATTTAGATCATGATCGGGTAAAATGATCATAGTTTCTGAAAAGTCCCACAAATCTCGTTGATACGTCAACGAACACTTAAATCATAGTGAATGAATGTTCTGACGAATATGATAAAGTAGTTCAAATATATTAAAAAATACGTACCCAAATTTTCAGTTATATAACATGTGATTCAATAATCTGCATTGATTCGATAAAACAAAATAAGAACTATTGCAATTTGTATCTGACAAATAATTGCATCATGTTTAGAACGAGATGCTTGCTGTATCCTAAATTTATTAAAAACTGTTCGTGATACAATCAAAAGGGAATCACGATTAATTACGAGTTCATCAACTTGTACAGGAAAATATAACGTGAGTCCTGACTCAACTAATAAAATTTGTGTTAAATTCATTTGAATTCAATACTTTGAGAAATGAGCAATTAGTTATTTTAGCTAAACCAAAAAAGTCGACGGTAAGAGATAATAAACCATCAATACGACGAACTTCAGAGAAATTATAGTTATGTGTCAAGTACATTCCATTATATAGCTACATCTAGATTCTAGTTCCATGAACAACTGATTTATTCAATAATTGGTGAAGACGCTAATCGACGTTCAAACTTTGGTTTAAAGTAGATTATATCAATGTTATGGACCACAAATTATCTTTACATATTACAAATTGTTGCAACAAGAACTTGAAATAGAAATCTTGAGTTCTATTAATTTTCAACGCAGAAAATGAAGAATAATGGTAATGACTCAATAAATCGGAGAATAGTCTGATCATGAAAGATTGGCGGTAGAAAATCGGTCAGCTCCTAATAAAAAGTGGGAAAATAAAAACTTGAGTGCATTTGAAAGAATATTGGCTAGTTCACTGGATTATAAACAAACTGGAAAAATGCGGGAGCAAATAGTCTAGCGTAGAAAAATTAAAATTAAAAACCAAGCGCATTGTACAAAATATTAACTAGTTCACTGAAATGTGATTATACTGGAAAAAATGATCAAATAGGACAAGTTCTGATAATGAGTAGAAAAAAATAAGACAATTAATAAATACAAAAATACATTAGACGAAATATTGGCTAGTTCACTAAAATATGAACAGATTTTTTCAAAAAATGCGGCTAACTTCATATAAGATGTTACCATGAACACGTTGGAAATTGTGAGTTCTGTTCATGTTGCTCATATTACTACTAACGAGCTCTACAGTCAATGATAATTTATTTTGGGTAGAAATATGTTACCTAACTTATAGCTGTCTGTTATCACTTATTGTAGATTTTCACAATGTTTGGGAGAATTATATCTAATCTCAGAGTTAAAAACTTCTGAGGTTCATAAACTGAAACAAGCCTAAAATTTGTATCTCATTGTTAGCGATACTATTTCAACCTTATCTATTAAAGAGTTATTGATTGGGAATCATTTGATGGTACTGTAGTTCGTTTCATCAATGTAGCGCCCCTAACTGAATAGAGAGGAAGGAATAAATATAATAACACATATCATAAATTACTTAGAAATTTTTTTCTTTTAATATGCCACTTGAATGGATTGAATTATTTTTAGAGAAAATATTCATTTTCACGTGAAAATTTTAATTATTATTTTTATAGTGGAAGTGAACGTTTTGAATCAGAAGTAATATTAGAAACAAAAATAAACCGATTTAATGTGATTTGAATTTGAAAAGAATTGTTTGTTCAGTTACTCAAAATTTTGAGCCAGATTTGTCACGAGAATGTACAAATCATACTTATATTCGTATATTCAATGTATTGTGATATTCTTTTTCTTATTTATTTGAAATATTTCTAGCGGTGTAGTGAGTTTATACACTTTTTCCTTAACTAATTTAATTCATTTACGTACCTACACCAGTCTCTATAATAATTAACTCAATACAATTTATATTATTCAATATTCACTATGAACAAATTGCCGCTATAATGAAAACATGTGTGAAAACAAACATCAAACGACTTCTTCGAACCGGTGTATTCGCTAAATTTTAGACTTCCAATATAACCGAGCAGGACCGACTTCTCGCCCCATTTCGTGGACAAGTTCGCAACATTACGTATGTATGTTCCATTTACAAAATATTTTTTATATTTGATGAGTTCAGAACTATACCACAAAAGATAAATGTTATGAAATTTAACTATTTTAGTGAGCTGATAACATTGTTTGCTTTCCAGATCTGGATATTTATTAGTTACAAATAAGGTAATATTAACATTTAATTAACTGCAGTTAATTGGGAGTGATCTTAATTCTCATGTTGCAGCTGATATTTTCAATATAGTTGCTTTTCCCTACAATTACACAGGGAAATGCAAATATCGTATTTATTAGGATTGCACCAAACATTCTAATTGATTTCATCTTTTTCTCAATTTTTTTTAATATTGTGCAAAAGAAATTTATGACACGAATTTTTGGAACTTGATTATACCAATTAGTGCACTTATAGGTTCGCTGCAAAATGAACGCAATCTATGCACATCCCATGGGTAGCCCACATATGACCGAAACCTATTCCAAGCACATCTTTTTAATAGTAACACATAATCTGAGGATAAAGAGAAATATATCAAGTTGTACCTACTTTTAATAATTTTTTTAAAAAGACTGAAATAAGTCGAAACGTGAATTTTTATCTTTATTACAAAAATTATTGAAAAAAACTAATTTTAAAACAGAAGAAACTTAAAATCAAGATCATTTATATATTTATATATATATATATATATATATATATATATATATATATATATATATATATATATATATGTATATACAGTGCTTTTCAGAAAAAAGGATCCACCTTTAATAACTTTTGTAATACTGGTATTTAGAAAAAATCCAAAAACACGTCAATTTATGTTGGAAGGGGCAAGCATTATGGCTTATTTAAACTTACTGGAAAAGCCACCCCCTCACCCCTAGCAGCATCCCCTTTATTTTTTTAAATTACTTTTCATATTTTTTATGTAAAATTTGGATACTCCTCTTTGAGCTGATTTCAAAAATGTATAATACTTGTAGGTTAAAGTGGTTAGTTTATGAGATAAACAATTTTCCTTTTAAGAGCACAAATTTTACTTATTATTTACTTTCACCTTATTTGCCTGTACTAAAATGGGTTGTACAACAGTTCAAACTCTTTAATCTTTTTAACTGTGCTATATATTCTACTTAAAAAATCCAAACAACAAAAAACTCTACTTTTTATTAAAGTTTGACATTGTCAACTAGAATTTGTAGTCACTATTGATAGTGTAATTTGATACATTATTTATTTTGTTTCTCTGAAATGTTTTACTCTTTGCAAGAAAGAATTGAAATTGTAGATTTATACTACCAAAATAATAATTGTGCAAGAGCTGCTGCTAGAATATGTAACGAATTACAAGACGGAAGACATGCAACTCATAAGTATGTAATTCAACTGATGGAGAAATTTACCACAACAGGGTCTGTTTGCAATAAAGTGCATAAGCGAGAGGGACTCGTAAATAACGAAGCAATCCAAGTGGCAATTTTAGGGCAAGTCAGCTTAGAGGCTCAACAACCCCAATCGTTGTCAACAATAAGTAGAGCGATCGGTGTTTCATCTTCTACAGTTTTCCGAGTTCTACATAAATTCAAGTACCACCCATACAAAGTTAAGTTGGTGCACGAGTTGAATGAAGATGATTTTGATCGTCGTCTAGAGTTTTGCGAATCAATGACGCAAATTATCAATAACAATCCACAATTGTTAAACAATATTTGCTTTTCTGATGAATGCTCATGGTCATTAAATGGCTTAGTAAGTAGGCATAATTGTAGATATTGGGCTGAAAGTGATCCACATATTATGCGTGAATTCCATACACAACATCCCCAAAAGTTAAACGTTTGGTGTGGTATCCTAGGTGACCACATTGTCGGACCTTTCTTCATCAACGGAAATTTAAATGGTGAATCATATCTTGAGTTACTCAGGGAAGGGGTTGACCCACGTATTACAACAATAATAGAAAATGATGATAACCTTTCCGAAGATTTACTGGTATTTGAACAAGACGGAGCTCCCCCACACTATGCTATGCCTGTCCGACAATTTTTAAACGAAACATTCCCCGCTCGTTGGATAGGTAGAAGGGGGCAGATGATGGAGTGGCCACCTAGGTCACCGGATTTAACACCCCTAGACTTCTTTTTATGGGGGTATTTAAAAACAAAAGTTTATGCTACCGAACCGGAATCTCTGGATGATTTACGAGAGAGGATAGAAAAAGAAAGTCGACAATTAAATCCAGCCATATTAAGCAATGTCAGAGAGGCATTTCAAAATGGATTATACCATTGTATGGAAGTGAATGGTACTCATTTTGAACATTTATTGTAACTTCATAATAAATAGCACAGTTAAAAAGATTAAAGAGTTTGAACTGTTGTACAACCCATTTTAATACAGGCAAATAAGGTAAAAGTAAATAATAAGTAAAATTTGTGCTCTTAAAAGAAAAATTGTTTATCTCATAAACTAACCACTTTAACCTACAAGTATTATACATTTTTGAAATCAGCTCAAAGAGGAGTATCCAAATTTTATATAAAAAATATGAAAAGTAATTTAAAAAAATAAAGGGGATGCTGCTAGGGGTGAGGGGGTGGCTTTTCCAGTAAGTTTAAATAAGCCATAATGCTTGCCCCTTCCAACATAAATTGACGTGTTTTTGGATTTTTTCTAAATACCAGTATTACAAAAGTTATTAAAGGTGGATACTTTTATCTGAATATATATATATATATATATATATATATATATATATATATATATATATATATATATATATATATATATATATATAAGGTTTTGTCCCTTCTCAATTTATTGCATGATATGCAAAATAAGGAGTTTCAGTTATACTCTGGGCACCCGTCAGTATAAAGTTCAACTGATTGCAATCATCTTTCGGCACACTAGGTGCAATAAAACAATACAAGAATTTATAGGAGGTTGCACTCCATATTATTGGAGATTCATGCTTTCATTTGTCTTCGGTAGTAGGAGGTATTTTCAAAGGGATTCCGTCCCCACAAAAAATTCAAAAATGCTTACTCAAAGGCAATAGCTAAAGCAGTCTTCTATGAAGTGGTTGACGAGGGTGACAAGGGAGAAGAAGAAGAGGTTTTTTATAGTGACCATGATGCACATTATGAACAGGAAGCCGACGATGATCAAGATATTGACTATAACGAAAAGTTAAAATAAAGAAACTATTTGGAACAAGCATCACATCACAGAAAATTTTGCTAAAATACCAGCAAAAAATTCAGTTAAAATTTTTCTTCCGGTGTTAGTGGAGCAGTTGTAACATATGAAACCAGTGCATTTTTTCAAATTTTTACAACTGGAATGATAGAGGATATAGTTACTTCATGGGTACAAGACAAAATTACCAGAGAGAAAGGGACGCAAAGTTAACTACAAAAGATGAGATGTTGGCTCTTTTTGGACTTTTATTCCTATCTAGCGTGAAGAAACATAGTCGTATAAATGTTCGAGAATTTTGGGAAACAGACTGTACCGGATTAAAAATTTTTCAAGCTTGTTTGAGTATGAAAAGTTTTTCAGTTTTATCGCAGTCAATAAGATTAAATAATCAATCTGATAGATCACAACTTAAAGCATCAACAGATCTGTAGGAAATTGCAAAAAAATAAATACTAGTGAATTAATAACTAGTGATGAGATGCTAATTCCGTATCGGGGTCGTTATAGCTTTATACAATATATTTCCAATAATCCGGCTAAATATAGCCTCAAAGTTTCCATACTTTGTTATAATAAGATGTTTTATACAGCAAACTTGGAAATCTACTGATACTAATACTAATACACCAACTGACATTGTTCACAGATTAGTACAGCCCTTCAAAAGACACAACAGAAATTTGACGATAGATAATTGGTATACTAAATATCTTTTGGCAGAGCAATTACTAAACTATGAAATCATAATAGTAGGAGTTTGGAGAAAAAATAAAAAAAAAAACTGCTAGACGAACTTTTGCCAAGCAAAGCAAGACCAATGAACGCATTTTGATGGAACGATTGAGGAGGATACCTAGACACCTGACATTGTATTTTTTAATAGCTCTACGAGAGGGGGGATAGATACTGTTGATCAAAAACGTTGAAATTATTCCGTATAGTGAATAACTAGGAAATGGCCACTAGTAATTATCTTTCAACTTTTAAATATTGGCGGAATCAATAGCAATGTAATATTCAATGGTATCTCTCCTCACAATTCTGATAGTGAGAGAATATCTTTCAAAAAATTGGCATTTGCTCTTATAAAACCACATATTGAGATTAGAGCACAAATAAACAGCTTACCACTAGACATAAAGTATTTTTTGTCTAGAAATAAACTTACAGATGAAGCAGAAAAGGAAAAACTGCAGTTCAACTACGAGGAAGGTGCGGCTTGTATGGTCGGAAAAAGAACAGAACTGTAACCATCACATGCAAGCAAATGGCGTGCAAAGAACGTATTCAAACAACACACATTTGTTTCCCTTGCGTTGAACAACCAATGGAGGAAGACTTAGATCAAAGGGATTGTAATATCCATAAAATTAAGTTCAGTTGTTTTTAGAAATGTTAATTCAACGAAATTAATTATTTTTTTCTCACATCAGGTTTTTTACTAACAACAATGTGTAGCTTACAAAATACGCCAAGCAAATACTTATGTACAAACTGACATAGCGCATTCCAAAGGGTTAATCGGGCATTATAATGGAAATATAAGAAGAAGTTCAATTAAAAGTCTTTTATGATATTTTTAACGTAGTCATGAAACTGTTGGCGTAACAATATGATATATTTATCTCCAAAATTGAGTTTTCTATGTTGGTTACACAATTCATGACGGCACCTTTCTGAATAAAACATGAAAAGAATGAGTTGTCAACTTTTTAATTACGTCTCTCATACATATTTAACTCGAATATAAGAATTAAGCGGCGAAAGGATAATATCCGGTTGTATAAGTTAATGTCGCAAAAAATGCTGAAAAGCGCCCATGGATAAAGTGAAGTCAACGAATTTCCTTCCATACCAATAAGCAAGTATTTATTTCATGCCTAAAATAAAGTTTTCCACTTGTTTGATACTTGTATCTTGAACAATTTTTTAATTACTTGGCACGAATTATAACCTCGAATAAATTAGTACACCAACTGAAGCTTTTCAGAATGAAAGAAACCAGAAACACTGATCATATGGATGTAACAACTATTTCGCATGTTCCACTTCCTACCCATTTGCTTATAAATCTTCAATTTATGGGAGAAAAGTGTATTTTCTCATTGATATTGAGAATGTTATACTGAGGGAAATAATGAACAATCCCGCATAAGCATCCACAAATGTGGTGGTGAATGACTGCTTGGAACAGCTAGTTCCAAACAACTTTATTTTCGTACATCAACTACTCTAGAGTCTGTAAGTGCTGTACAAATTGGACAAGCGTTTTCTTATTATATCTTACCCACGTTCAACGGGCCATGGCCAATATCAACGTCAGCTTCAGGATGTGGAAAAGCGGTTTGTAGGACATACCTAACGTAATGCTCAGTTGTCATACCTTTCAACAGTCTTATGGCTATCGTGTCAATAAAGAGACATAGGCTCGAATGCCGTACAGGCCATACAGTATAAACGGATATGCATTTATTTTGAAACCAATAGTGATCTCATTGAAATATACTAGCAAGACGATCTAGCAGGGCTATTTTCTCAAAGCATCCATTTTGACACTCGATGACACTTCTACATTTTTTCTTATCGCGGTTGACCGTTATTGCAGTACAATTAACACGATGAGAAATTTGACGATAGGATAATCCAACATCTTGATAAAATAGAATTTAAGGATCTTGAAATTATTATTGTAACATTGAGGTTTCCTAAAAAATAGTGAAAGATATATGAACTTCTCAATTTTATATACGAAAAATTATTATTAAATTGAAATTGAGCACAAAATTTGATGACCAGGTTAATAGAAGAAAACCAGTTCCTCTGCTATGTGATAATTTAGAAAGTATTCCGAGCTAGATATGAATTATCGGAAGAAATGAATAATTTTGTTGACAAAATTTTTCTTGACAAAATTATATTCACGGGAGCGTCATACTTATCGTGTATTCAGTTACGACTCATACAAATACCAAATCAGGGTTTGGCGAGATCTGCATATTCACTAACACCAAGTTCGCGGTAGCCTTATCTCACTAACAATACGAACTTTCTTGCCCTCTAGAAATATCAAAGGTCGATGTTGGTGGATAGGCAAACAAGACACAAAGGCTTGAATCTTTTGATGTCATTAGAAAACTATGAAGCTTGTCGTTGCGGTTAAACCTTATCTGATTCTTCTATTTAATCTCTCTGCCTTGGGGCAGTAGTTTATGCCTGCAATTTACTATTTACTATTATCAGTCATAGGTGCCATTTGATCACTGCTCATAAAAATTATGAAAAATTCAGCTACTAGATTTTCGCAGTGATAGTTTGTCAGTCTGAAGTTTTTGAAGGTTATATGGCCAATATATTGTCTTGATTGTATCGTTATCTCCATAGGCTATAGTTTCAGTGAAACTTCTGACCACAAGAACACTTGTTAGGACTGTAAGTATGGATTTGGTTATACTAAATGTGCCCATCTGATTTTAACTCTTTGCGTACTTGCGTCACATACGAGGATATATATATATATATATATATATATATATATATATATATATATATATATATATATATATATATATATATATATTTATATATTGAAACATTTTTAGCCTACTATAGAACCAAACAAAATTTCAATGTCAAAATATTTCATGACTCAACATTGAATACATTTATCACAGCGAACCTGCAACGTCTGTAGACCTTTCAAAACAAAATGTTTCTTTTTGATCTGCAAACCAGACCTCCACAGCTTTTATTACCTCCTCGTTGGAAGAAAATTCACGACCTTTTAAACTTTCCATCCGTTGAGGAAAGAGAGTCGGACGGAGCCAAATCTGGTGAATAAGAGGGGTGTTCTAGTAATTCACACCCTGAATCGCAGATTTTTTGCATGGCAACATGAGATTTGTATGCAAGGACGTTGTCCTGCAAAAACAAAACACCCGCGTCTTTTCTCTTTAATTTTTCCCCTATAGTGGTAATGTCGAATATTAATCTCCAGTTATTGTTCTACCCTTATCCAAAAAATGGCAATCCTAAAAATCTGAAGCAAGTACTTTTCCAGCAGATTTTTGGACACGAAACTTCTTAGGTCATGGAGAAGTAGAGTGTCGACATTCCATCCATTTTTACTTTGTTTCTGGATCATAGAAATGTCTCATCTTTAGTAAAAATTCGGTTTAAGAAGTCTACATCGTTTTCAAATCGAGCATAGATCGAACGCGATGCTTCTACCCTTGCACGCTTTTGGTCAGCATTCAAACATTTGGAGATCCATTTTGTGGCAATTTGTGGCATGTTCAAATTGACGTGAACTATAGGATGAACGCATTCTTATAAAATATTCAGTGCTTCAGATATCAGTTTTAGCCCAATTCGACGGTCTGATAAAACCATGTCATGAACTGCATCGATATTTTCGGGGACTGATACAGAAACTGCCCTTTTCCGATCGGTCATTATCTTCAATGGAAAATTCACCTCTTTTAAAGCTTGTAGACCAAATTTTCACGGTCGCATATGAAGGACATTGATCACCTAGGGTATTTAGCATATCTTCGAAATTATTGTAATCAACTATCAATTTTGGTTTCTGCCTTTCGCCAGCAGTATGTTTTGTACTTAGAACCAGCACGTCTTGCTAATCCTTTCATTTTAAAACAATTATACCTGCTGCTTCTCGTGCTATGACTTCATTTTTATAAAGTTTTTTTTTGTGTCACATCTGTTGGATTCAATTTTCTATTAGCTCGAAGAGTTCCAACCAAGTGTATATCTTTTTCTAATAACTTTCGTGCCAGAATAACACTTGTATAATAATTATCCACATACAGTGTTCGACCTTTATCCAATAATTGCTCCATAAGATTCATGAAAATGTCTGCTGATTCAGAGCTAATAAACATTTTCCTAGATTTACCGCAGTATACATCAAGATAATAAGTATATCTCTTCTCTACACAGATTTTATATAGTTTTGTACAGATTTTTTGTCGTTTATTTTTTATCTATTGACGAAAGGATAAGCGGCCCCTAAACGGTACTACACTTTCGTCAATACACATATTTTCTCCTAGTAAAAGGACATACTGGAATCTGTCTCTCAGTATATTTATTAGTGGTCTAATTTTTTGTAAACTGTTAGTGGATTGAACAGTTGCTTTGTTGGTACTGAAATGAACTACTCGAAGTAATAGTTCGAACCGATTTCTCGACATGTACTTGTTTATAGAAGTACTGTACATATTCTTGGTACTCCAATAATCAGACAACTTTGGTAAGCGGCAGAATCCTATCCAAAGCAACACAGCTATGAAGAGCTCGATTTCTTTACGATTTGTGTCAGACCTGCGACTTTATCGGGATTTTTGGTGCGTTGTATCTTGCTGCAATTGATAAGCGTACCTGCGTACGATGATTTCGTTCGTTACAAACAATTTGTAAAAGTGATAAGGTTCTTTTCCCACATACATCTCATACAGTTCAGCTTTGATTCCTTCGTCCTTCCTAGTAACAGTATACATGATATTTTTCAGTGAAGGATCATCCACTTCTCTCCACGTGTTTCCAACCTGCACTTCAGCCCTATTCTAAGTTATGATATATTCTAATATTTCAGAAATTTTATCAAGAGAACGGATTTTTGAATCTAATTGTATCGCGGGAAAAATGTTTGCCTGTTTGAAGGCAAAGGCAAATCAACTGATTCTTGCTGCAGAAATCATTGTATACAGATGTATGTGTTATGAACATTATTGACCTACCAAGTGTATTTTCTTTGTCTGCCTAGGAATTGAACTTTTTGTCGTTTTGAAGATGTACTTGTTTCATTCTTTTCATGTAAAGATATCTCCCGCACACTATATGCTTTAATTTCTTGCTGTAAGTAAATATGCGTAGCGCGAAGCGACATGATTAAGCAAGTTCAGTGGTACACGTTGAGTACCACGTGGCCTGAACGGTAAAATTAATGCGTTCATGGTCAGTGGTACAGACGTTGTACCATTGACGAAAATTGTCATAAATGACTGAAAATAAATATTTTTTTGATGTTTTAATATATAGAAAATCGATATGAAACGTTTGAAATATTATATAAGAAAATTGAAAATGGGCCTCCGAGGACCGATTTATTTTTTAACATTGGGCAGTTAACGTGTTAAGCATATCTTCTTAAATCCGTTTACCTCTTAACCCTTTCAAATACAGGTATTTGATGATGGCTCGATACTCTAATTTTTCGATTTTCACAATTTCGGTGCACATCTTTTTTCGAAATATTTTGTTTATACATGGAACTGGTCTAGGCTAACTAGATACCAATAAATCCTCGTATATGATGTACGAAACTTTTTTTCAAAATATTCATTAGACCCACTAATACTTGATAAAAGCAGAACTAGAAGATTGTTCTCCTATTCCACCATCATGCACCAGTTTTCAAATGTTATTGATGAACAGTAATAGGATACTGTAGAATATAATGATTATCGTTTTTTTTTGAAAAATAGGATTATTGTCTTACATATTCCAGGAAAAATTATATTCCACCTGCTTTCACACCTTCCATTCTGTCATACTGAAGTGCCGTTGCTACAACGACAGTTCATCAGCGTTAAACTGTATTCAGAGGCCAACAATGAACCTAGGAAAACATTTAGTAGCTCTGTAAACGTTAATTTATATCTACATTAATCCGCTGATACGGCATAACAGATGCGTAAAGTGGAGCCTATGTATGTATTTTCCCGAAGACAAAAATAGGAAAAGTCTACCGAGGAAACATTCTTCCGCTAGCTTATGAGTAATTTTAAAATGAACGGGATAGAAGCGGAAGAAAATTGGTGGTCATTTTTTTGAAATTTTGAAAACATTGGCCTGCTATAATTGATTGAAAAAGATTTTAAACTGCTACCTGATATCATATTCATCATTTGAAGAGCTTATTTTGATTCTTAAACATTGTACTTGTTGTGATTATGGACAAGGTAATTGGGTATTTATGAAAAAACACTAAATTCGTTATTAAGTAAATACTATCAATAAAAGATTATTTCATTTCCCTTAGAGTTTTGAAGGTATGTCCTTACATTGTTAATACTAGGAGAGAACTAAACTACCTACTTTCTAAAATGAATATACATTTTGGGTTTTATTATCTATTCTATACCTATACCTGATTTTATAACCTGTAACTCGAAAACCTTTTTTTATTTTATGAAATAGCAAAACATATTCTTTGAGAAGGTTAATATGTGTTCAACAGATGTTATAAAGTAGAAAATTCTATTTCCAAAATATTAAAATCATTATTATGAAAAGAAAATATCTTAATAGATTAGGATTTTTGCATTCAATATTCCCACACGCCCTCTCAAAAATCTCAATCTCATTTGTGATTTAAGATGTCAATTGAAAAAATTCGTTTTTAACAATATGATAACTAGATGCAATAGTTGAATACCTCACTTCTAATATCAATCGACATACCTTCCGTTAACTCTACGTCTGCGACGGTTATTATAGTGATCCGACATCTGCCTTCACGTTAAGGTAAACCCAGGAAAAACCATCTCTGATCAAAAATAAAAAAACTACTGTCATAATATTATATCTAGATATTATTCATTAATCAATCTTCCCCATTTTTGCTCTCAACTCTAGGAATTTGACCTGACATGTCTGCAATTTGCTCACCCGTTGAAATTTGTTTAACGATTATAGTCTTTTTCTCACATTGTTATCGAGAGAAATGATATTTGATGTCAATATATTTGGATCTTTTGTGGCTTGTAAGATTATTAGCTATGCTAGTACATCCATAGTTATCTTTATATATTAAAATAGGTCCTTTAGTTTGAAGGTTTATACCTGATGCTAAAATCTTTAACCACATCACCTCTTTGACAGAGCCATATACTCAGTCTCTGTAGATGAACCTGCCACAGATGCTTATTCCAGCTTATTGTATATATATCATACAACTTGAATGAATAAACCGTTGTACTTTTTCTCTCACAATCTGAGTTAGGATTTTCATTATCGTTTTCTCCCTAATCATAGTCAACATCTCTTGTTATTATATGTTCCCTTTACATATTTTAAGTCTATCGTTTTGAAGATTGCCAAAGTTCTTGGTTATTTTTATTCATATATCCGATTAATATACTTATAGTTAGAGTTAGGTCGGGTCTTGTACAAACCATCAAATACATTAGACACCCGATAAATTTTCGACACGGAACATCGTAATTATCATCGGATCTCAACGCCTTACACTTTAATTTAGTTACTAGCGGTGTACTCACAGGATTACAATCTGCTATATTAAATTTACTCAATATTGCGTCAATATATGTGCTTTGATCTAGTATTGTTTCTTCGTTTTCTATCAACCCTAATGCCTAAGAAGAGTTTTACCTCTTTTAAATCAACCATTGAAAATGTATTCATTGAGTAATATTTGAAATTCTTCATTGGTTTTTCATTGTAGTACAAATCACTAGATCATCCACATATGTAAATATATATGTAAATATTTTTAGGGATATCTCTTCTATCTAATATGTATGTACACCGATCGTTATAAGAATTTATAAGACCTATTCCTTCAAGAGTCCTTTCAAATACTTTAAACAAACATGCAGCAGCTTGTTTTAGGCCAAATAATGCTTTTTTGAGTTTACAGACCTTATTGTCCTCACTTTCTATAACCCCAGGTACTTGCTTACATATTTTCTGTTTTATGTCACAATTTAAAGCAGTTTTCGCATCCATTTGGTGGATTAACAAGTTATCTTGATTTGAAAAGGCTAATTTTGCACCAGATGTCATCGTTCTCGCTTTCTCTGTGTTGGTCTTGATACACCATCTAATTGTGGAGTTCCTGATACTGTGAGATGATAACTTATACCTCTTTGTACACAATACTCCTTCATCTCATTAGATAAATATTCCCTAGTATTATCTAAATAATAATAATTTACTATTTTTAAATTAAACCTGGATTCACTTTTTGCTACATAATCCTTAAATATGGCAAATACATCATTTCTAATTGAGTAAGTTGCTCAGTAATGCATTTATTAACGAACAATACGAAGTAATTCTTATCATTTATCGCAGAAAACGTAATAGATCCACATACAACTGAATATATGTTAAATAATGTTCTTTCTATGTAGTCTTTGTTTTCAAATTTATTAAATGAAAGCTTCACATGAATCATTATTAGGTATTATTTCACTGAATTTTTCTACATCAGTTACTAATTGCTTATTTCATTAAATTTATCTTTTCCAATATGGCGCAATCGCTGATTCTATAATTTGTAATTAGATTTTGATACGTTATTTGAATAATCAATAAAGCTTTTACTAACAGAAAATTCCAGAGTAGATAGATTGTTATTTGGCTTACCAGTAATTACCTTCTTACCATTACAGCTTACTTTCACTCCAGATTCATTGAAGTTTACCGAGTATCCTGCTTATTGCATCTTGTAGACTGATAACAAATTATACGGTACATTGGGACTGTATAGTACATTCTCGATTGTCTCTTGAACTCCTTTATTGCTCATCAGTACCATGGTTCTCATCTTAGTTGCAGGAATGAAAACTCCATTCTTTGCAATAGAAATTTTGATGGGTGTCTTCAGGCAAGAAAAGGTGTCAGGTAAGTCCTCGCGGTTTATTAGATGGTCAGATGCACCTGAATCCAATAGAAAAGAAATTTAGTTTTGTTTATTTGTTATCTGAAAGTTTCCGGCCATAAATGCGAAAACGTCTCCTTTCTGTGGATCAACTTGGATGGTTTGAATTGTTTTTGGTCTTTCTGTATTTGGTTTGTGCTTTAAACTTTGCAAGTAGTAACGACATTTATTTTTAGAATGTCCTCTCCTTTCGTAATGATGACACTTAACAATTTTCTTTTTATTTGCACTATGTCGCTTCGACTTGAAGATTTCACGTTTAATTTTCCACGGTTTCCTAAAATATTTATTATTCCGTTTTATGTCATTAGGCTCCTGCTCCACATGATGAACCTTATTATTTGTATCAAGATTCTCATTCACTAGCTTAATTTCCTGATCTAATTATCTTGATTTTACTAAATTCAAAGTGATATTGTCTCGATAACCGTTATCACCTCGTTGTTAGAAGTCGGTAAGGTCATTAATAGTTGGATTGCTAACTCCTGAGTTTGCTGCTCTAGCTCATGCTAACTCCGATATCAACGAATTAAAGTGCATAAAATGCTTTCACAAATCTGTCTTGTTGAAAGTTTCTTCTCACTTCTAGATTTGCTACTAAACAATAATTTTAATAATGGGAAACAGTTATTTCCACTGAGAACCACTTGACCCACTGATTATCCTCAATCAAGAACGTAACCTGGGCCCATATCCTGTTGTGATTATGGACAAGGTAACGGTGTATTTATGAAAAAAAAAACTGAATATCTTATGAATTGGAAAATTATTTTATCTAACTTAATACTTTTTGGATCTTATTATCAAATCTATACATAAACCTATACCTGGTTTCATGACTTGTAGCTTGTAGATAGAGAAAAATTCTTAAAAAAGCGATACTAACAGCTTCCAAAGTGCCCATCTCGAACGTTTTTATTCCTTTGTACGCTCGTATAAATGCATAAAGTAGGGAAACCAGTTAAATTAATAAAAACGCTAAGATTCGACTCCGAGACTTCCTCGATGAGCAGTGAAGTGCAGTGAAAGCGGACTCAGGTAGTCAGGAAGACCCTGATAAAACTTCCTTTTTGACAGGTAGCTGTGCATAGACACAGCCTTTTATTTATAATGAAAGAAAAAATTTTTTGATTTGACTATCCGTTTATCGAAATAACTGTACTTCTCAGTACGGCTTAATCTATTATTTTTAGGTCCTTTTAGGTATTTCACCTAAGATAGGGAAATCAAAACAAAGAGTAACAAGTATGGAGCCTGAAAACTCTAGAATTAGAGAGAAACCCTATGAGAGAGGAATGTCGACGAAAGAATAACTATATGAAGCTGAAGTGACGAAACTACAAGAGGAAATCAGAGTAATCGAAGAAAAACAAGACTCCATGAAAAAAGATTATACAGGAATCAAAAACAAAAAGAAGAGGAAAAAATCACAGAGGCAATCCCCCGATGAAGAAGACACAGCGGACAAACAAGTTCAAGAAGAATTAGAAAAGATAAGAAGAAAAGAACTAAAAAACAGAAAAAACCGAAGAGAAGGACACCTCCGATAATACTAAAGTCCTCAATCATGTGAACAGCATGACGAAAGCAGCTAGTGCAGAGGAAAATCGATGCCCAATGTGAAATGAGAATACATATAGGTAAAATAACAAGTTAGTCATAAAAGAACTGGTAGTAGTAGTAAACACCTCCACGTCGGAAGTAGAGACAGAGCTGAGGAAAAATGGACTAAGACCAAAAAGAGTATGGCAACTAACGAGTCGTACTCTGAAAAACGATAAAAAGACCCAAAAATTTCTACCGATATACATGGCAGTAATAGAGCCCGCAGAGGAACAAGCATTCAAGAAGTTAAAATACCTAAATAAGTGTGATATAATAAAAAAGGCATGAGGAACCTGTACAATGTTACGGATGCCAAAGATTTCACCACGGACAAGGCACGTGCAGGATGGACGTACGTGCACTGCGTAAGACGCGCGGGAGCGCATAGAGTGGCGGCTGCGCCCTAAGCAAGATGGAAAAACTAAATTGTAGGAACTGCAGAGGAGAGTACCCAGTAAACTACAGGGAGTGCCCGAAACAACAAAGAAGAAGGAAAATAAACCAGCCACGAACACCACAAAAGCAGGCCGCAAATGAACTAGCAGCTAAAAAAACGACAAGACAAGGAGCACCGGAGCTATTCATGGCAACACTCATCGCCCAACAGGTACAGTAAAACGAAGGACAACAGTATCATTAGGTTGAGTTAGGTTAGTAAACGAATTTCGAAAAACACAAAAAACACAGAAAAACAAAGAAACAAGATCCTAGGTTCACCGAGACCCACAAGAAGACACCCCCCGACACGGTAACTCCTCATTTCATAAGCAAGTGCAGAGTTATACATCGGGGACAGCTATAGAGAAGGCGAAGAACCCCTCGGATTAGATCTCTTCTTGTCGAAGAAGGTTGGAAAAGATTTACCCGAGGCAGCGAAACATACACACACACACACACACATTAAGACGTCCAGAACAAGAAGCTAAGGTATAGATCTCAGGGGAGAGAAAGTAATCTACGCGCGAAACTGCGACGCGAATGAGGATAAGGACCTGTCGAAAAGACAGGGGAATGGTGGAGTGACGGGATTTTTCACGTGCACGTGTATTTTTGCAAGTTGAATTATCATTTTTTGAACTTGAAACGCGTCGGTTGTGTAGTATTAGTCATGTAGCGATTTTTGAAACCATGAATAAATAAGAAAATTATCTCGAACGATTTCTTAACAATACGTGCAACATCGTGTCAAAATATCATTTATAAGTGTGAGCTAGAGAAATAAGGACATCCCGTACTTTTGGAAGTGAGAATATGTTACTTTTGCAATTACCTGTAGAGTAGTATAGAACTAAATGCCTAATTACACCTACCTAAAACCAATGAAGACAAGACCTTGAAGATTCACTCGTCTCGTGTGATTAGTTCTCCTGTATGGACTGAATGTAGTTCAGCCTGACAACTTCTGGGAAAATCTGGAAAACTAACTGAAATATGTATATCTTGTGGTAGTTACTAACGACGACGGTCACAAGAAAGGAAATCTGGAAGCTAGGCTGACGAGAGAAAGTAAACAGTTGGGAGCGCTGATCGCTATAGTAAGATTATAAAAAATCTCCATAAAGGCGAAGCTACATCTATACAAAACAATAATAAGACCAACAGCGAACTACGGTGCCAAAACGTGGATTCATAATGAAACAGAGGAAGAAAAGTTATTTGGGAAAGAAAAATGCTAAGAAAGATACTAGGCGGTGAAAAGGAGGAAGATTTATGGCTGAGGAAAAAAAATAATGAAATAAGGAATCTATTTGGAGAAGCAGAACTGAGAAGACTTAAGAGAAAGAGAGAGAGAGAGAGAGAGAGAGAGAGAGAGAGAGAGGAATTCAGGACAGGAAAACTAAAGGTGATTCTTTTCCACTCTACTAAGAATAGTAGAGTGTAAAAGAATCACCCATGCTATGGGCCCAAAAGGTCTGCGTGAAGCACCTTCATATTTCACTGTGTATTTCGGCCTTATACGATTTTTCCTCTCAATTTGATCAGCATCTGAGCTTTTCATCACCATCACCAATTTGTTCTATATTTCAGTTTTCATTTTTTTCGTCTCTTCAATTAAGTATATACAGTTTCCATCAATTTTCTCCCTATATGAAGTAATATCACTTTTCCTATATATTACAGGTCATGTTATTTTGCTTTTCTATGGAACGACACCCAGCTATGTTGTAACCTAAAAATTTTACTGCTTGGATTCGAGTAGTGAGATAAAATTGTCAAGTGTAAAATTTTTTTGTGAGTTCTCGAGAGTTTTCTGGAATATTCTATTTGAAAACCCCAAGAAATGTTGAGTTTTCGATTGTACGGGCTCATTATACACCGAGAAAGGACTTAAATGACGAGTTCCAGACTATTCTATTTAGAACTAGAAGAGGTACGGAATTTATGACTTTCCCGATTATAAGACTTAAAAGATGAGACAAACAGTAGAAAGCTTCCAAAAATTGATGTTTTTAACAGGAAGTAATCCAGCCAAAATGTATGATGATGCAAGAAGTGAGAAAAGTTATGAGAACGGCTAAGAAAAATTGAAAACACGTAAAAAAATTGGTAAAAGACATAAAAAGGGCTGAAGGCGGCATGACATGAAAAGAGAAGATAAACTGAATGACGATGTGGCGGACTGAAGTTTGAAAATAATTGGTGTGAAAAATTAAGGACAAAGTGATCAAAAAGAAGCGAAAAAAATTTAATGAGATCCAATGATAAATTAGGAATAAATCTACAAACTGTGAAAATTTTTATAGTGGAAATAGTGAGAGGATTTGTCCGGAATAACAATTTTGGCAGTTTTACAGCAATAAATGAAGTATACATTCCAAAATCGTACTCCAGCACTCAATATTTTGTTTTACAAGTTTAAAACACTCTGTAAGTAGTGGTTGATGAAGACTACTTATTCATTGATTATTTGAATATAATACTGACTCTATGTGCTTTAGAAGGTACTTATTAAAATATAATTAGGATGTTTTTGATACTCACTATCAGTAACAGATTTTGAGTCAATTCATAAAATTTTCATGATTCAACAGATATATCTACATAATTACGCTTACTGTAAATACTGACTTTACACGTTATATCTGAATTCAGTGGATTGTGTATCATTCTAAAAATGAACTACATTAGAATCATTTTGTTGTATGTCAGTTTTGTTTTAGGTAACAATAGTAGTGGAAACTCTAATTTCTACTCAAATATCACATATTTTGTTACAACTCATTTGAATACGTTACCACTAACAATTATTTCCAGCGAAACAAGCATCGATGCAATTCATGAAATAAATATACCAAAACAGATTATTACTGATCTAACGAATTTGAACAATCTATTACAAAGCGATAGTAATATTATGTTTATTGAAAAAAATTCAACAGCGTTTATGGATACATTGGATTTATTTAATAAATCGAATAACTGGCGGCAGAGTAAATCTAATTTTTTGGTTGTATTGAAAAATGCGACAAAGCGAGAGGTGATTTTCACTTTTTCAAAATTATGGAAGATATTTATCTACAACGTTGTTATTTCTGTAAACTATAAAAAATTCTTCACTTGGTTTCCATACGCGAGAAAGAATAATTGTGGTAATAGAGTAACACTTGTTGAAGTAACTGAAAGCAACCCATACATAAATAAAATACCCAGTAAGTTGAATGGCTGTAGTTTGAACTATACAGCTACACTCATTCCGTCGCTATTTGATCCGGAAAATAAAAGAGGTTTGTTTTTGATGTTACTACAGACTATTGGAGAAAAAATGCAGCTGAATGTTACTGGTATTGTTGTTAAACAGTATTTTGAAGATTTTATAGACAGCGGTAATCATGATCTATTATTATATTGCTTACATAAATATGAAATTGATGGTGGTATAATAGAATTAGATATCCAACAGGCTGTTGATACTATGGAGTTCTCCAGATGCATATATACAACATTTTTATATATAATATTACCTCCCCGACAAAAACTCCATCTCAATTTACTGATTCCTTTCTCAACATTTATAATAGTTACTCATATATTCATATTCATTTCCATGATAATAATTTGGAAAACTGCTTTACAAAAAAGTCTGACAGAGTCGATAATCGATATTTATCACCTATTGATTTTTATAAACACCAACAGGAAAAACTTTAGACGTGCCAGTATATCATTTTGTATCTTAATATTTATTTTATACTCCTTTATTATCAATAACGTTTATCAGACGAATCTCAGCAGTTTACTTATACATCCAACAATGGAACCAAAAATTAAGAATATTCATCAACTCATTCAATCAAATTACAATATAACTGGAAATAATTATGCACTATCATTAGTTGAAACACAAGGTGCGGAGTTTGTGGAGAAATTTCGTGAAAAGTATATTGTTAGTAGTGGAATGACCGCTTGGCTTAACTTTTTGATGAATCCGAATGTTTCTACTGTTTTGATCAGCCATATATTGATGAAAGTTAAAAACAGAAATGATTTAGAAGTCATTTATGATGAACCTGTAAGTATAAAAAAATCTGTACAATTTGTTAACCGTGTTAAAAGTATGCAATTCTTGTTGAAATTTGTCAAATATGGAATGATCAACTTATATGACTACTAAATTCTCCCATGTCAATTTCACTTGTATATCAACACTTTATACTGTTACTGAATGCTCCGATCTAGTTGAATATTTCATATTCCATTTGCATGTAAATCAAATCAATCTGACATCTTGACTTCATAAGGATTGAAATAATTGGCTCAACTACACCGGATTATGGCAAGTATTAAACGCTCAGAACGCCTTGTGGTTGTTTGCGTATAGCCACGTCGCGTTGTCAAATATCCACCACTTGGGTAACCTTCACTGGATCCACCTTCACAAATTTTTTTATCATAATAGGAATGAGAATTTTCCCAAATTAACTGAATGATAATGTTACATTTGAGGTTTTTAAATTCAATATTTAATTATTCATTATGGTACATCTGGACGAAATTGATAAAGCGCTCCCAAAACTTCCAACAGAATAAAACTGTTAATATGGAAATATATAATATATGAAGTCTGATTACATCTGTTAGTGACGTTAAGGAAAATCTCCTATTCGATCTAACGATGTATTTTTTGCAATAATATTTTTAAATCAATATTTTGAATTTTCAGCTAATAACAATGGGAAGTTATTTAATATTGAGAAGGAATCACCCATTGATGAACAAAATCAACTACTGGATTCTTGCCACTCACGAAAGTGGATTGTTCCAATACTGGTATATCAACAGTACCTCCAATGTAGAGAAATTCGAAATAAATTTTGGAGACAAACAGGAAAATAAGAAGTTAACATTGAGTCAATTAAAAAGCTGCTTTATAATCATCATAAGTGGTGATATTTTAGCTGCAGTTGTATTTATTCATGAAATTATTATTGCAAAGTTTAAAATCTAGATGAGCATATTAGCCAAAAACAAAGGAGTTCGTTATAATATAAACATCTCGCTTGCGAATGGTAATGTAAATCTGAACAATTATAATTGAAGATGTATTTCTGCACAGATTATAGCATGCTCCTGCTACTGAAATATATGTTGTAATGATTCCAATGTTGGATTTTATTCAGTTCAATATCCTGTATATCGTTGGGTACCATTTTGTAATCATTTATAAAAAAAATACTGAATGAATTTATTGAATTTTATATAACCCTCATATGGATCAAAATTTTATTGATAATCATAATATGAGTGTGACTACGGCTAGCTCCATGAGTTTTGTTGGTGGCATGAGAAACTCTGTTTCCCTGTGAGTTATGGAGTTAGGAATAATTAATTTTTTGAATTAACTTTATTTTATAAATAAGTTTTCATGGAACTTGTGAGAACCTAAATTTTGAATAAATATTATGTTAAACTATATTTGTTTAAATTATTTGAATGTAGAGAATTATATATTTTAAGATACTACAAATATAATTTGAAACTAATAATAATAAATTAAATTTCAACATTTAAAAGATAGACGGTATGTAATAGTCCAATTCAAATTTATTACTTCGATACATGCTCATTGTTCTTTTAGAGAGCGTCCATCCTTTTATATCCTATTAATAAGTTCCTATCTATCCTCCCCTTGTAACTTTCACATATGTCAAGTAAACCATAGATATTTACACAATCACCAAATTTCAAGTTTTTTTATGTAAATACAAGTAGTTTTGAAACACTGTCTATTTTAATAGTACATATATACAATCACTTACTTTGTCCACATTCTAAATATTCCTTTGATATTATTTATTTATTTTTATTTTTACTAATTCGCCATCTATAATCCTTGATAATTTCATTACCAGCTTAGCTCTATTTCTAGAAACTAAATTCTAAATTTAATATTTATAACCCTTCTATATATATATTTTTTAAATTAAACTTAACTTATTTTGAATCAAATCCTTTTCAATTATTTTCTTTGAAATTATATTTATTCTATGACAACTCTGACAGCTGATTGCTGATAGAAAAAGAGGAATTTTTGTTTAAGTTGACATTTCATCAGATTGAAATAATGTATAAATTCTATATTGAATATATTGTTGAAGTGTTCGATCTACTATTTTCTTGTTTTCATCAAAAATTATTTCTTTATAATCAATTCCAATATCTAGAAAACATATTCCAATATACAATATTCAGAATAAGACCAACCTAGTGCTGAACCCTTTTAACATCTACCCCTTTTTTGAATGTTATACTATTTCATTCACTTTACAATATGTTATTAACTTACATGACTGTATCTAACTATATTGTAGACCAATTAAGTAACATAGAATTTCTCTTGTTGTTTTGAACCTCAAAAAAGTGAAATATAGTGGTGTAAAAAAGTTGAAAACCATTCCAGATACATTCTTGTATTATAATTCGATTGAAATTATACTTTATGTCCATACTTGTATTATATATACAAGTACCTATTCCAAAATGTAAAAACAATTTATTTCTCTTCTATTTCTGATTTCAAACTTTATGATTTCCACAGAAATGTTAAAACTATAGTCTTTCTTCGTACATACGCTCGTTTAAAAGATTCTGATAAGGCCAGTCAATAATATATTTTCTCAAATGGTACCTAACCTAACCTATCAATATTTTCTCAGGTGAAATTAGAATAGGTGTGTCACATTGTTTCTGTTCAAAACATTGGCAGACACTCGGGTGAATTTGAATCAACTCAGAGCATCACATTAATTTAAATAGTTTTTTTTTTATGGAAATAAGTAAAAGTCAGTACTTTGAAGAGTAATTTTGGATGTTTTTTCATAGAAAAATCGAGTGTCTGCTATTAAAGTTATGCCTCTAAACATTGACATCTTAAAAAGTAAGTTTTCCTAATTTTACCTTCAGGTTTGTTGTCAGGTTTTCACCCATCTTGTATATTTGGTGAAATCTCAAGTAGACCCTTCATGATAACCTCTTGAAAACTGAGAAAGCTGATTTTCCATCGAACAATTTCCTGATCAAGGAGGAAATTGTTAACAACAGTAACATCTATCAGATGAAACACTTTCTTGAACCAGCCAATCGATTTTCACAGACAGTTGTAATAAGACATCTGTTGACCCCTGCCATATTTAGGTTGTATTCTGTGACTTCTTTTAGTACAAATATATTTTAATTATAAGAATTAGTCATCTGAATCATTTCTGGATGAAATTTGGTGGAATTGATAAATACCTCCCGTTTATCTTTCCACTTGAACACATACAATACTCCTTTCACAACCATATATGATGATTCTTTGGAATTTAATCTTCGATTTGACCTAAGGGCTCTTGTTGTATGAATTCAAAGTTCAAGTAATTTTTTGAACACAGGTATAATAATTGTAATTGTAATAATAATTTTCTAAGTATAACCTTTTGTCGTACTGAGGTCGTAAAACTTAATCCAATATTTTAATTCCTTTCCCTTGATATATTGGTAAAAGATCAGTCTCCCACTAAGTTGTAATAGTTATTCATCTAGTGACAAGGTTTCTTTGGGATTGTGAATACTCCAATAATCAGCAAGGAAAATCTTCAGTAATTAACTTACTTTATTGAGTCTATCAGTATTGTCTCTTTCGTTGGTGGAGTTGAAACTTCTAATCGGCTGTTCAAATTGGCGTGTCGACAGAATATAGGCAACATAGGATGATAGTATAATGGATCATATATAAGTTTTCGCATTATTGGGTATCGAATCTGTCCCCGCAGTAGAGAAATTCCAATAAAGTTCCTCTTTGGTAGTGTGGGCAAATCCAGTTGTTTAGGAAGATTTAGGTTTGGGACGATTTGATTTTTAATGATTGATGATTGAATTTGATTAATAATGGCATCGTCACAAATCTCTTCCACCTTATCACTTCAAGCAGAACTGGGACCTTCTGCATGTTTCAGATTAATTACCGACAGGATTTACGGCAGTTAATGGAGTTGGATTAACGTTAGACTCATCAGATGAATCATAGCTATCATCATTTGTCAGAGAATAAGTTTCTATCACTTGATTCAGTATATGGATCTTCATAGCTAGATATGTGGGTTTCGTTTGCATCATTGTTATCTTTTATCTTAGTTACAACCCCATCATAAATCTTGAGTAATCTCGCTTCTTCTTTGGGGTCCATTCTTTCTCAAGCCAAAGAAGAATTATCAATCTACAATGGAAATACGTGTAGTTTTAAAAACAATGAATAAATGAGCAGCTAATATACTCACTGCTACTGCCAAATATAAAAATACCACGCGGGATCTTCAAACATTCTCGAAATGTATGGAATTATTTACAGTCACCAAAATAGTCTTCATGGATTCAGATCCATGTCCTCATGGTAATCTCCCGTATGGCACGACTGAAAGATTAACAAACCTTCTTTTAAAAATCCCTGTTCGCTTCCTTTACCTGAAGGCACCTTAATACCCGTTGATAGGCCTTCCATGAAAGCTTGGCGAGCATTAGTTATAATTTTGTCTTGCCATATTTTTGGTACTGTATAACCTTCATTAATCCACGTCTCATCAATATAAAAGATTTTCTTCTGTTCTATTCCATACTGCTTTATACTTCTTAAGTATTTTCGTCGCCAGCAAACAATTTCATCGCTTTCCAGTAAAAGTGCTTTACGGTTATGCTTTTCCCAGGCAAAATCCATATTTCTCAAAGTGGTCCATAAACAAATTTTAGTTTTCAACGGAATACTGTCATCCAGCCCAAGCTCCATTAAAATCTTATCTAGGGTGGATATTTCTTTTTTAAAATAAGAAGAGTGAACTTTTCTTCGAATTGGTCTCTTCAACAAGGACTTTTACTGATCTGCCTGAACTTTTCTTGGGAGGTTCCACTTGACCTGGTATCTTTCTCCCCCGCAGTGATGTTAAAACAGTGGACTTTCCAACTCCAGTCATGATTTAGTGAAACCAAATCTAGGCCTGCGGCCCATTCACACAACATATCACCCCTTTTGTCATTTTCAATCGACCCCCATATTGCCGCCTTCGCGTTAAAATCTCCAGCTATTAAGCATTTCTTATTGCGCGTTCCAATGGCGTCTTTGAGTTGGTTCAGAATTATTCCGAATACTTCTAATGTAAGGTTAGGTGATATGTAACAACTAAAAACGACTAATTCTGTGTATTCAATCCACACGAAGCCCTTGCCTCGTCTATCGTTATTGGTAATGCCTATAGCTGCATCAAAATTTTCATCAACGTACCATTTTGAGTCTTTTATGAGTATAATGTCTATATTGTTCACTATTATTGTTTGCTTTAGCAGATCGTGTGCAGGTCGCCTGCGACCTAGATTAATTTGTACAAATTATATATATATATATATATATATATATATATATATATATATATATATATATATATATATATATATATATATATATATTAAAGGATGGAAAATAGAAGAGAAGAAAATCCAATACTTCATATCTGAGATAAAACAAAAATACGAGAAGAAACAGACACCCTAAACCCTCAAGGTCTCATGGCGGCTATTAAAAAGGCCTGTCAACGCACATTTCATCCCACATACAACTATAGTGGAAAGAGAAAACCAGTATACTGGTGGTCATCACAGATTAGTGAGGCCAGAAAAGAATGCCTTTGTAAAAAGAGATACATGACACGTGCAAACAGAATATCCGGAAGCACAGTCGAAGAAAGAGAGAAAGCAAGAGCCGAATATAGAGAAAAAAGAAATTACTTGAAAAAAATGATAAAAGACGCGAAGAAACACTCCTGGAAAACTGTTATAGAGGAAGTTCAAAACGATGTTTGAGGAAAAGGCTACCAAATAGTGACAAAAAGATTTCTAATAAGACCGAAAACAGAAATCTCACAGGATATCATACTTAAGGAAGCAAGTGGACTATTTCCAAAATATGAAATAACCACCTGGCCACATATTGACATGGTGAGGACGGATATAATACCATGGACACAGGAAGAACTTGTAATGGCAGCAAATAAAATAAAACCAAAGAAGGCGGCTGGACCAGATAAGCTATCACCAGAGATAACTAAGTGTGTAGTGAAATACCTGCCAGAAAAGTGCCTCGATGTGATGAACAGACAACTGTATGCGGGGGAATTTCCCAAAATATGGAAAGTGGCGAAACTAGTGCTAATAGAAAAGCCCAAAAAAACGGACGATTTAAAAACGTCATACAGGCCACTATGTCTCCTGGACTGCATGGGAAAAATTCTTGAACACCTCGTCAAAAATAGATAACTTGCAGAAATAGAAGCAAGTGGAGCTTTTAGCAACTCTCAGTTTGGGGTTCAGAAAGGTATTTCCACTGTGGATGTACTAGCTAGAGTTCTAGAAATCGCAAAAGAAGCAAAACATGTGGCATGGGCAAACCGTAAGATATGCTAACTTGTAACGTTAGATGTAAGAAATGTATTCAACTCCGCACCATGGAGAGGAATAGCTGACAGCTTGAAAAAGCGAAACATATCTCCATACCTAATGCGCATGATCACAAGTTATCTAACGGACCGGACACTACTTGTAGGTAATACCATTATGGAAGTAACCTGCGGTGTCCCACAGGGCTCGGTACTTGGCCCTCTCCTTTGGAACTTATATTATGACGACTTGTTGCAACTGGATATGCCAAGTAGCGTAAAATTGGTGGCCTACGCTGACGATCTTCCAGTAGTAGTAACAGGAAAGATAAAGACACAGGTAGTAGTAGAAGCTAACATCGCTATTCAAAGAATAGCTGAATGGATGCATTTGAAAAAACTTGATCTTGCACCTGAAAAAACAGAGGCGGTACTTTTGGGTGATGGAAAGGAAGCAAGAAGACTCACCACCGCAGTCTTGAATAATGAAATCACTACAAAGCCGCAAATTAAATATTTGGGTGTAACCCTAGACACAGGTGCTACAATGAAAAAACATATTGAAATCGTCTGCAAGAAAGCAGAAGCATCTGCTTTGTCTCTAAGTAGAATAATGCCGCAAAAAATGGGCCTACAGCAAATAAACGAAAAATATTATGTGCAGTAACTCACTCGATTTTGTTATATGCGTCTCCCGTATGGTATGAAACGCTGAAATATACCAAATACAGGGGTATTTGCCAAAAAGTGCAAAGAAAGTTAGCTTTGAGAGTATGTAGTGCTTTCCGCACAGTCTCCACAAACGCGCTGTTAGTGATTTCAGAAATAATGCAGGCTGAGGAACGGATCAAAACAAAAGGCAAACAAAGGAATGAGAAGATAGAGATACGTACTGAAACATTAAATCGGTGGCAGGACAAATGGGAACAAGCAGTAACTGGACAATGGACTAGAAGACTGATTCCAAATATTAGAACGTGGGTAAACAGAAAACATGGAGAGGTGAACTACTATCTTAGACAAATGTTAACAGGACATGGCTGTTTTGAAGCATACTTCCACAGGTTTAAAATCAGTAATACAACGGAATGCACGTACTGTAGCCAAATGGATGACGCGAAACACACATTTTTCGTATGTGCAAAATGGAACCCACAGCGAATTGAAGTTGAACAATGTATAGAAGAAACACTTACTCCAGATAATATTTTACACCATATGTTACAGGATGAAAAAAAATGGAACATAGTATCGGTTATGATCCAGAAAATAATAGAGACAAAAGAAGAAGATAGAAGTAAGCACAGACTAAAATAAGTGTAAGGCAACGCTCGGAATGCTGTAATGGTAGTTCCAGCACGTATGAGGGGGAAGGGTTTAGTCGGTCTGCAGTACAACAGCCAATAGCCAACCCGACACTATCTAGGCACAATATTGATCAGCCTAGATGTCTGAGAGCAGATTCCTAATCCCCTCCCCCCCCCCAAAAAAAAGAAAATATATATATATATATATATATATATATATATATATATATATATATATATATATATATATATATATATATATATATGGAATCCAATATACAGATGCCAATTTGCAAATCGAAAAAAGATAGTGCATTCGACTTGGAATTTCATCAGCTATCACATAAGGTAAAAATGGGCCGGAGTGCAATTTACACCATATTTGAATGGATTTTAAATTAAAGTTCACAGAGTTTCTGTTGTATGGCTCTGGTATCGCTTATTTGTATATGTAGGATTAAATGAACGGTCAGATTGGCATCCGTGTATATATTGACCATTTAGCGGACACTCTGGCTTCTGTATATCTATATTATTTGCACTCAGGCATCCGCACAACGTTGCCAATTCAACGGTTCATCTTAAAATGAAATATTATCGTTGTAATCATATCAGTTACTAGTATAAATCAAATTTTCCGTCGCACCAATGTTGCTCTTGATAATATTCTGTTTTTTCATCAACTGCGGCAACGTATCAAAACGTTATAAGTAATATGTCGATAATTTTCGTCTGTAAAAAAATCTAAAAATCATCTAATTCCAATAAAAATCTCTCAAGTGTTTATAGAAGATATGAGAATATCAGAAAATAATGGTTTTGGATGTTCATGTAAACGCTTATTGACGAATAATTGTTAATATCTTTTTCCTTCAAGTAATAAAATGAACAAAAATGTTGATTATCCATTTTTGAACAAGTCAATGTGAAAAATTGAGAAAATTCTATTTTGCAAATCGAAGCTAACGTAACCTGACCAGGTCGCCGTGAGGGTGTATAATTATCGTTAGTGTTACATTATCTATGACATAAAATGTAATAATTAGATACTCAATGAATCAACAAAACAGTGATTAGGTTCAGTTAGGTAAAAGTGAATTCTCAATATCATAACATCAAACTCTCCATGATTCAATATGAATCGCTTTGAATAATGAGTGAATCATTAATACAATAAAGACCAGTATATGGCAATCCTTATATCTATGAAAACAGTTTGAAGGATGTCTGATAACTTCATTTCTTGATTAAAATTATTGCTTTTAAGTAATACTTTTTGTTTTATATTAATTATGAATTCTGCTCTCATTTCTTATTACAACAATAATATGAATTTGTTATGTTTTTTGAAAAGATAACCTCGACATCAGGTAATTTAAGTATGCTAAGGAATGTCAACAAACACTGAGAGATATCTCTTTCGATTATTAGGTTTCTGACATGGTGTCATAGTAACTTGAAACTATGTAATGAAAATTTGGAGTTATCTCGAAAATATTCTCGAAATACATCGAGACGTTACTACTGAGAAAGCCATAACATATATAGGGTGGATCACGACTAACGGGACGGAGGTTTATAGTGAAACAGCCAAACCATACGAAATTTTGATATGAGGCGGGGTGGAGTAAACACTTAAGATCGTACAGACTGAAACAACCAGAAAAATATCATTCTGCTAAACATCTCCTCGACACAAATCATCCACTAAACCTTATACAGAACTAGAAGTACTACATACATACCTAAGAAACAGGAATTAGATTAGAAGACACTTTAGATATGGAACCCACAATACGAAGTCATCAACGAACATATCTGTAAAATTGCTTTCCCAAGTCGTAATTGTAAAGATCAGCAGATGATAGTTTTTCTGTTTTCCTATATCATTGCATTGTGATTTAATTCAAGAAGAAAATACGTAATTTGAAATTGACAGAGTTTGACATGTAGATATAACAAATTATATTTTGAATGATATTTATTCGTCGTCTACATCGTAATTATACTAGTTGTCACACAAAAAAGGAGATAACTTGGCTAGATGTATTGCGAGGTGTGTTATTTATTTCATTCAAATAACTAATATCTATTACGGAACCATCAGGGAGGTTTTCTAAATGTTGTTCTACATAACTGCCCAAAATTGCATTCAAAGATTGTTCAGACATTAATTTAGTACTTTCCGCAAGACAATCACCAGCGATTTCATCAATTGAAACATCAATTTTCATATTATTTGAAATATTCATCTCAAGAGTTCCTAATATATTGTTTGCATCTTGTGGTTCATATTTTGTTTCAACTGGTGCTGCTTGTAGCAGCGAGGATTCAAACGTTGACATATCTGCGGATTCTGAAGTAAGAGATGGATCCGATATTGAAACTAAAACCAAATGTTATTTTAACAAGATTGGTAATGATAGAAATAATAATAATATTGTTGATGTACTGAGCCAATTTCTCAAAATTTTTTAGAAATACAGTCAATTCTCCAGTCCGAAACTGTTGAATGAATATTGATGCTAATTTTCAGACTGCTCCATGACCACCAGTGATTCTATCTTACTCAGAATGATTTGAATTTGTTTCATTAAAGTACTCATCAAGTGTGTGTAGGCAACTATTTTTTATTATTTCCAACAGCAAGGTATGTTTTTGAAAAGTGAAATTCTACATGCATCATTCGTGCTAAGTTAGTGTCGAAGTATATTTTTTACAAATGCTAAAAATTCAGCGAAAATATGTTTTCAGTCACAAGAGACGGAAACGTCAACTATCGTCTCCAGTACTTATCCCTCTTATAATATATAGTATTGACGACTTCAAATTATCAATGGAAAAGAAGGAATCGTTTTTATATTGAAAATGCATTTCTGAACTTTTATTTATTAAAAAGGAGATTACAAGTGTGGAAATACCGTGAGATTTAAAAACAATGTATTATTAGTTTGACATTACTCGTTAATCATTTAGATTTGTCTGTAAGTCATTTTGCACTTTCCTGGCTAATACCACGCCGAACATTGAATTACATCCACAACGAAGAGCGTGATGCCGATCGACCGACAATCGAGAGAAACATCTCAATGTTTCGCAATTGCAAGGAGAGAGGTATAGCCACCGACTAGTTTCGACCTGGTTATGATCTCATCAGGATGGCATAATACTCTCTCGTCTGGTACCCCTAAACCAGACTGAAAATTACGATGTTACCCTTTGCTTGGATAAAATTCCGCACGAATGTGTCGGTTTATAAACCTCTCTCCTTGCAATTGCGAAACATTGAGATGTCTGTCTCGACGGTCGGTCGCTCTTCTTTGTGGATGTAATTCAATGTTCGTGTGGTATTAGCCAGGAAAGTAGTGTAGTTGTTTTCCACTTCGAGGAACGGCCAGAGCGTTATTCCGAAAATATTTTTTCGGAATACATTGAGGTGTCACCACCAAAAACTCTCAGACATCTACATGACACCTCTGAGGAAATTTTGAAATGTTTTTCATAATAAAATAATATTTTTTTTTATTTTGTACAATATAATGACGTATGTATTGTATTCACAAGATGTCACCACCAATTAGCTGGAAACTGTTTCCACGCTTAATTTAACAGGTTGTAACTTTAACATTTTCAGCAAATATCGCACGAAAATTTGCACAAAACAATATATTTTACACGCATTCTCTGTGTTCTTATTAAATATATATTAAATAGAATCTAATAGACATATCAAACATATACACAAAATAAAATCCCAATTTCATATCCATAATTAACTAGATAGAAAAATGTCCGAAGAAATCTATCTATTATTGATATCTTTATCATGATAAATAATCTACATAATATTAGGAAATTTTTGAGTACACATACCGTCTTTCTCCTGAGCTAATGCTAGGCTCATAATTAGTTCGTTTCGTTTACGTCTTGACATTTTGACTGCTTGCAACACTATTAAAAACTACGAAAAGATTTTCTGCTTGTCTCCGTGAATGATGTTACGACACCATGCCAACCCTTTACGAAGCTTATCGAAAAAAGGGCGCCAATTATTATTAACGTAGAGATACTCTAGAAAAGTCGTCCATCCCGTTAAATGTATAAGTATGTAAATATAAATACAGTGAGTATTAGATACACGGGGCGCGAAAAGTTATTAGAAGTTTTTAAGGTTTTTAGATCTGAGTAATTTTTCATAAATGACTAATTGATAATAAAGAACTGTCACCATATTTATTATACAGAATGGTTGGGTCAGACATTAAAAGCAAAAAACCAAATGCCAAATTTATCATCAGTTCGTAATCAGTCAATATTAAATTCTGCTTTATTTCCCAATTCTAACCATATTAACTTGATAATGGTTTACACCGGGTATTTCAAAACATATGACCAGTTTTCCGTAAAAATTTCAACGCCATTTATTTTTTGGAATACATAGTTCAAAATTATCTTTCCACAATAATGCTAGGATAAAAGTATGTGAAAAAAGAGAAAAGTTTCAATACATCAGTAACATTATAAGAGGTAGGTATATGAGACTAATGTTTGTTAAAATAGGAATTCAATACTATACAGAGAAAGTTACATTTCATGTTGTACTAGCAAATAGTGAAGATACCAATATGAGAGTCCCAAAGAATCAATTACAGCTTATTGCAATTACAAAGACACGATAAAATTATTCTGAGGAGAGAACTTCTTGCAAAAAATAGCAGCTGTGTTACTCAGTAACGAGTGGACAATTCATGAAAGTAGATATGCGAACAGTCACAAATTTACATTATTTGTTCTACAACAAATTTTCATTTCGCAGTCAGACTAGGTGGTCTGTAAACGTAGATGGGAGCATTCCAAGTGGATTCGTAATAGGACCCTATTTTATTGAAAAATCGGCAAATGGATAGAGTTTCAAGTCGTTTACCGCTACTTCTTAAGGCTTATCAATTTCAAAGAAGGAGTTATCCTTTTTCGAAAGTGAAACTCCATTTTTCTTCTTTAAATGGCGTCGAATAGCTTGATGCATTTATATCAGCATATTATGAAAATCAGCTAGACACAGCAAGTATCATTAAGGGCCCTAATCAAATGGTTCATAGGTGGAAGTTTCATAAACAACATTTAAATAGTACAAAAACTATACGGTTCAGAGTTTTTAGGTTTCGGTATAAGTTATGGGCCAATTCAATCTAAAAGAAGAGCCACATTGTTCAAATTTGGCAGAATGAAATACAGGATGACTCAAAAATGTGAAACTGTTGTAGAGAGTTTGTTGTTCTTCTGTACATGTATATACTTTTCAAAACGAGGTTCGAGTTTAATCAAATCTTTAAGTTGGAGTGGGACTAAAAACCTTTATCTACGACAGAATATTTAGGTTGTGCGTTTCAAAGTACAGAAGGTGGTGACCTGCATACAACTTTCACGAGGAACTAGTGGAATACCGTATATGGAATATGAAAAAATATTTCTTGTCACGATGGCAAATTGCAAGAAATTGGAATCTAAGATACAAAATGTCTCATGTGAAAAGTTCAACTTTGTTCTAATAAGACGTTATTGAACAAATGTAATCAATTTCAAAACATGCTGCATTTGTATTCAAATACATTCAAAAAAATTGAAAATGAACAGCTGTTCAAAAGTTGAAGATATTGATAGAGTCAAGAATATTTATTTAATCAGATTTTAAAAGCTAAAACAAAATTTTATGGTACAAGAGAATATATTTGTTAACTGTTGAATACCAAAAATCATAAAATTGTTTCTCATCTCTTTGAATAATGAAAATTAGATAAAGTGCTGAAATAAAAGAATAAAACAGAGGAATTCTTCAAGGGATTTAATGAAAAGGAATGTTTCAACAACAGCTAATATTCAGGTCGAGGATCATGCTCGCCAATGGTATTTTATCCATTTTATCCCAAGCATGTTCTATGGCATTCCCATCTCTTTTGAAATCACTCAATCTAGATGTGGTCTCGCATATAATTATTAAAGAACTACCCATCTTTGTATTAGCATCACGGATTCTTCTTTCTTCTTTAAGATCAATAAACCAATGAAAATTCTTCTTCCTACGATTTTTTAAGCATAACGAAGATTTGCAGTTGGATAACTATCATCAATATTGTTTGTTTGGGTCCTTTTTCGTCTGTCTGTGTTTAGCCCGCTTGTAATAGCCCGAGGAGACTCTTTAATAGTTATTTTTTTCTTAGTATTATCAAAATCAGCCAAAAAATTTGTTCAGCTATTCAATATTTTTATAAAATAAAAAAATAAAAATAAGCAATTCTGGATGCAAGTTGCTTATCATAGATCACAAAAATGGAATAGAGAAGTTTCCAAAAAACAGCACCAAAATAAAACTAACGTTTATCTGAGACATCGACAACAGAAGGGTTTCTGTGATCTACCATATTGGTGACTCTGAAATAATGTCCAGTTTTTTAGTTTTTTAATCAGCTCTTAAATGTTCGGAGAGTTTTGAATGTTGCTTCGAATAGTCAGTAGAAAATTAGATTTGAATTGGCACCTTTTGCTTATAAGCTTCAATACGGATCTCTGAATATGATCACAATTTTAAACTAAAATGGTTAATTTTTTTATTCGTCCCAAACATACTTGCGACATGTAGCGATACGTTCGAATAAATAATAATCAAATTATGCTCAAACAACTCATAGAAATGGATATATGTAAATTAAGACCAAGAAAGCAAAATGCATTTAAATCACCATACACTTTGGGGTAACCAATACGTTGATTCTAAATATATTTTTTAAGATGCCACTTCCTCCGTTACAAGTATAACATTCATATACGGCCATCAAATCTGCAGAATGAAAGTTATTTAATAAACTCAATTATATCTATTTCAACGTTGCCAAATTATCAAGCTGCTAACCTGTCCGTTGAATATATTTTGCAAGTATATTTTGGTGTATATTGAAGGATTCCTGGCTATACCGTAAAAGTACCGACGCCAATTTGACCGCTGGATCTATATATATATACATATATTCGTGAAAAAGTTTTCGGAATTATATTATATTAATGAATAATCGAAATAGACAGAACACATTCAGTGAAGATGTCTGAATATCTTTACCAATAAAATGCTAATATACATGGATAAATACAGGAGTGAATTTGTTTTCCAAAGTACAAACCTGTCTTGGAAAATGCGTAGGCCTATAATAAAATCTGATTCGTATTAAAAAAATCTCTTCCTCTCAAAAACTTCTGGATTGCAGTTTTTCGTTAGCACAAATCGCAATGTAGACCTCACACGCCTCATTTAAAGCCCCTGCAAGATGGATTGGGGGTAATAAATGAGGGATATCACGTGGTTTCTGACTCCCGGTAAACCACTGAGAATAAATGGGATACGGTAGAAAGATTTTTGTAGATGACAACGACGAAAAATTGTAGGGAGATGTTAACTTATTAAAGCTATTAAGATTATGATTCTATCACGGCAAGAAAAGAGGATTTTTATACAAAAGGAGACGATGTTATTTGAATATCCTGACGTTAAACTGTTAATATACCTGGGTTAACGGAATTTCCATATTTAACATTGTTTTTCCACTGGATGATTTGATAAATCAAGAAGATGGCAAGTTTCATTTTCAAAGTGGACATTGCGAACGAAAATTTTAAACCCTCGTGCTTCTTTTTAGCAAACTCTTGAAATAGGTTAGGACATCTCGCGGTAACATTTTTATATGAATAAAGTTTGTTTTCGAATAATATCTAACTAATTGTATTTCATTGAAAATTTGTTATTCGTGCATTTCGCTCATATGAATAAGTATAAGCAATCCTCACTATGGTCTTTCTGTATAAAAGTATCTCAAATTAACGTCTGAAAGCCATCGACTTGAACAACACTTTAACTCCGGAGAAACTGAATCAATTCTTCAAAGGAGCCCCAGGTCCTTGTCTTCTGACTAAAGTAGGTAAATCATCAAAAATAGAATTTTGAAATATAGCACAGGCTACATTAATTATGGGTTTAATGCACGAAAGAGAAAGAGAAAATTTAAGAACTTACATCGGAACTACTATAGTACTAGAGATTGGTGAATGCGCCAGTAATTTGTTGTTATTGTGACGGCTTTTTCTTTGTATTTTTTTGTGACATGTTTACATTATGTTGTGACTGCTCTGAATACAAAACGAGTGTTTGGCAACAGGAATGTAGTAAGCAATTCGATGTTATAGTGATAAGTGAGCCAAAATGTTTGAATAAACTGATGTGATAAATGTTTATTGTTTTGTGAATAATTTATTGTATGAATAAATTACATAAGTAACATCCATCATGTGTATGAATCCACCACATTGTTTGAAATTTGTTCAAACGAGTAATAAGAACAATATTGATATTAAAGAATATAGAAAGAATTTAATATTAAACTAAAATATGTAGATATACGAAACGCCTCACAAAAGTGAAATATAAATCGAGCATTCTAAGAAATTTAGGGAATTATAATGATTGAACTAATTATTCATGTATAGAATATTTATTTCGTAGTGATTTCCATATAACAATGATCATATCTTTTTATATACGAGTGTCATACATGATTTGTTGAAACCAGATTGATTCTTCAATTTTAATGGGATCTGATATGTTTAATAATACACCACTCGTCCTCGATTTAAATAAATATAACTATTTGTTGTCGTGTCAGAAGAGAAATGCTTTATTGTCATAATTTGTAGACAAAAGCTTGTGAAAAATGAAAAACAAACACAAATAATTAAACAAAGATACAAATGAAATGAAATTTCAATATGCAAAAGAAAACCACAATGATTAACAAAATTATAGGTAATCGTAATAGGTAATAATTAGTATATAAGTCGTATAGAAGTTCATAGAAAAAATTAAACCAGCAGCATATTCGGAATTAAATATTATTATTAGAATAGAAATCGTTTACTGAGTAGAAGGCACTTTTAAGTAAATATGCCCTTAAATTATTGCGGAATGCAGTAAATGATAATAGCGATTTGACTTCAATTGGCAAGTGATTGTGCATTTTTTTGCATTGTAAAACATTAAGAATCAGATTATTCAATCTGTTAAAGAAGTCATGGTGATCCCTGCTGTTTAGTCTGAATGATATCTAACAGCTCTCTTTTGTTGTATGAAGATTCCTTCAAATTGAGTCGCACCACACATATCCCAGAAGGAAAGGCATATCGGAGATGCCACTCAATAATGGTATAATAGACTTATAAGGAGGTGGATAAGTTCAGAAAACTGATCTCAGCGCAAAACAGGAGGAGCTTAAGTTTTAGATAAGTCGGCAATATATAACTCCCTTTTCAAGGAATTGTCCACAACAAGCTGATGATGCATGATAAAACATTGGTTTTAGAAACATTGAGACAGAAAAAATTAGAACGCACCATGATTTAAAGGTGATTCGGTCACTAGGTATTGTCTTATGAAGTGGCATGTATTCAGGGCTGCTCCAAAAGAAACTAGTGCCGACTGCAAATAGACATATTTCACCACTGATGTCTATTGATAAATCTGAAAAAATGAATTTTTTTTAAATATCTTTCTTAAATAATGCCAAAAAAAGTAATACAGAAATATTGGGAAATATCTCCTACTTAACTACTTAATAGTTTGTCCAGTATAGTTGCTGGAGTGATGTCTAATATGTATTTGTAGAATGGAGTCATCGGCTGAATACAGAAAAATTTGCTTTGTCTGGACCAACATTACATGTTTTCTCACATCATTATCAACAATTTCCACAACGAGTGAAAAATCTGCATGAGCTGCTCCAATAGTACGAGAGCTAGAAAGGAAAAACAAATATTTTAGAACAGCTGATCAATTTACCTTTACCTTTACAGGTACAAATATAGATTTTATGAAGAAACTGAATTTTTTGTATAGAATTAAAACGTTACCAACAACTTGAATTCAATAATGCCTCACCAAAAACATCCACTAGTTGGATACCAGTTGGAATATACGCAATAGAACTTGATGTACTAGAAATGTATTCTGCTTAACTCAAGCTCCTAATATAAAATACGACTATGTCACTCACTCATAGTGGATAAGGCTTTAAGGACTTAGAAATAGAAGCATTAGAAAGGCGTGTAGTTGATAAATAAGAAGTTTCACCCCTATGTATCACTGTCACCCGTTTATCCACTGGATTAATCGGCAATAATGGCGTTAGAATAGATGCACTGAGCAGACTTTTGATAAAATAGAATTATCGTATCGATTTGAAATTTCAGTTGAATATTATGAAAATATTGTACTATTCAATGAGAAAAAAATCGATTTTTTGACATTTTCAAATCCACCTTTATAATTGCAACGTTTGCAGGCATCCAGGTACATATTCTCTCGAAAACGTTACTTTCTTAGACTATAATAAACAACCGATTACCAATTGACTGAAATGCGACTCCTAAACAACATTAGATCCATGCGAGATATGTCAAACTTCTAGCTTAACTGTTACTGCCTCAATTGTTTGCAAAAGGGTTTTAAGGTCCTTCGGAAAATTTTGCATCCCTATTGCTGTTGAAATATCTAAAAGCTTATTCAAGATATTTTGTCTCATCAAACATTTCATTACCCATTCACTAAAAGTTCCCTTATATCTACTATCATTAAACAATCATCACGCTCTTCAATAGCGCCCTCAAGTAGAATCACGAAAATGTGTCTTTTGTATCAGGTGTCACGGATGTGGTGTTGCAATTCAATCACACTAAGCCAATTGTTTCACTTCAAGATTTCGTTATGAAGTTGCGTCGATATCAATGCTTTTACAATAATTAATTAGACAACAGTCAACACCACCTCAACAGTGAGTCTCTCCAAAATATATGAATATATTTTTTGTCATCGTGCGGGCGTCCCACATGACAAATTCGACAAATAGTTGGTTGCAGACGTTGCGTCGACAGTCCACCCATACGACTTTCCTCAGTGACTTCTTATAGAAGCTCTTATGGATGTACACGCAAGTCGCAAAATGCTATTTGGGTAGCTTGATCCAAATGATCCGTTTCCAAATATGTATGTAACTTCTCTCAGTTTATTTTCAACATGTTTAATACTGTTTATATCACTTTTTTGTAATTTGACTTAAATGTGAATATTTTTACAGCTATTTCAATTTTTCCTTTTATTTCTTCTGTTATAACTTTGATGTTGAAATTTGAACTATACAGGGAGCACTGTTTCAACTATTTATCCTGGTTAATTGATGTTGTGACGTAACCTGTGAATTTATTCCAGCCATAGACGTACATTACAATTATCATATTATTAGAAACAACATAATACAATAAATTTTTGAGCTTAAACGTTTGTTGTGAAAAAATGTTTGCTTCGCATAAAAAGATGATTACCTAAAATAAGTTAAAAGATTCAAACAGTTTTATTTTCAGTATAATATTAAGTACGACGTAGATTCATATTGGCCTAGATAAGGAATTGTTCTACTAAAAGGAAGATTACGTTTTTAGCTGCGTGACCATTTTCCCTCAAATGACTGTCATTCTTTATGTGAGTGTGAGTTTTTTTCCTTTATTCTTAAGTAGTGGCTTCACTTTAGAAATTACTCCCTTAATTTCACAAACTACATCATATCTAATATCTCTATATAGGTAACCATGGAAACTTGACAAAAACTCGTAAAATAGGAAAAAACTGTAATACCTTTCATTAACTACAGATTTTAGAGAGAGGAATCCAGATTCCGCACAAAACAACTCAACTGAGAAATTGATTGTCGAACACAATTTTTTATTGAACTTTCCATTTAACGTATAGGAATATTCGGTAATATATGGAACATATTTTGTAGAACTCTTGAAAGGGATAGGAACTCATTAAAAAAATAGGGTCAGCAATTTTCTGGAAAACAAGCCAGAAAGCTAAAATAAAATTTGAAGTTGAGTCCATGACTAGACGTTTCTGGATTTGATTTCACATACCGTGCCAAGAAGTTTTCCTATCAGCACCTTTTATTTTTGAGTCTTCTTATGATAAGTAACTCCCATTATATTGATTAAATTGGGATTTATGAAACTGACTGCAATTTTCATACAAAAAACATTGCTTGTCTTTAAAGAACAGAATTAAAAAATAAAAGTTCACTTCTGCCTATGAAGACGACAACTCAATCACTTTACTTACCTGGATGGACGATGGACGAATCGAGTAACTGTTTTTCTATTGAGAAATCTTAATCAATTATATCTATAGATTTAACTGCCATCTCCCCTAACAATTTTGGCAGTGAAACCTGGGTCAGAGTGAATATTGTCTCACTTCCATACAAATTTGGATCTTTTTTTGTATCATTTGCAAAACAACATAATATTTTTCACTCATCCTCATAGGATTTTGAGATGTTTAAGTTCCCAAATAGTCAATTACCTACCTTAAGGGCAACTGTGCCAACTTTGGGCATATTATTTCCTGTTTTTGTTATCAAAAGATGTATGCTAATCCTTAACTGACTCATTTCCACTGTCAAATCACTAATGCTATTTGAAAATATTTTTCAACGTTACTATATACTCAGAATCGATAGATTTAAATATTTTGTGACCTTCTTTAACAATTTTCGCCGACTTGGAACAAAATTTCACGTTAGTACTTTTCAAGACTTGTTTTTTATGAAAATCGGAACGGAACAAAACTTGTCACTTCTCTTCTGAACACGTGCACATATCAGAAATGTTCTTTGAGATAAATATAGTGAAAGTAATAATCACTTTTACAAATTAAATTATTGCTGCTTTGAAAAGTAATTTGCTGGACTTAATTAGGAACAAATATATGATGTGTTTTATTTCAGAAGACACATAAATCAAATTATTAGATATATAACGAGTGGCAAAAAAATGAGAATTGGAGGTGAATTTTTGGTACAGAATCTGTTGTTCACATTCACACAGCGTGAATTTAGATTTGGGATTCTTGGGATGATATACATACAGAAAAAAATACATCAGAAAACAGTCCAAAAAATATAATTTTCCTGATCAGATTCATCTACATCTGAGTTTTCACTACAGTTTTACATGAAATACAAGTGTGATTCAAACATAGATATTGATAACGTTTTTCACAGTATAGCTAAGTTTTGTTATCTGAACCAATATATTCTTGATATCACTTCCCTTCTCGAGGTCTATGTTCTTTACGAATATTGAGAGTATGTTGTGACGCTTTCTTACGTCACGTGTCAGTTTTTTTATTTTTGCTTTGTGATCCGATAATCCCTAATGAGCTCACGTACTAACTACTGTAGAAATTTTCGTCTTACCAAATCTATGTTCACATTATTTGCACATATGCTATTTTTCGCACAATACTAGATCGCTGCTTTCTTATCTACCTCAATAGTCTCAAAATTTGTTTACATTGTGAAAAATTACGATAGAAGCTTTGTCTTTCTTTTTAGTGGTTGAATATACTAGGAACAAGTATTATATTTTCATTCTTTGTTGGTACATTAGACACCAGAGTCAACAAGCGTCAACCTATAATCTAGAATCACAACATTACTCACTTGGTAGGGTTCCTTGGATTTTGTCTAGCGTAAACTTCCAAATTTAATGTATCAAACATTCTGGCGTCCAGCTGTCCAAAAATCTTAATGCCGTACTTGTTCGCTTCAGCTATTTCTAAAATGCGGGAAGATTTTGGAAATAAAAAAATTGTTCAATTTCATGATATTGTTGGGAGTAATTAAAAGAATATATTTAAAAAATGAAGAATTTTTTCAGCTCTATTTGTCAAATACGAAATTTCAGTCGTGTGATGTTGAAACAAAAAATAGAATGAAATTAATTAGTCGCGCTGGCTACTCCGCCTCAAGTTAGGAAGGTAGAACGAAAGGTACGCTCCACGACGTACAAACTAAGGGGTGTGTGTTTATAAATCCACGCCGCCCAGAGAAATAGTATAAATAGATAAACAGACATCACACTTCTGTATTAACTCACCAAACACTATGACGTTGAGACAACATGAAATGCTATTTGATCTGAGCGAACCCAAAGCAGTCAAAGCAGCATAACCTTTATCATATTTCTTGTATTTTTAAAATTTTTTATATTTTTCATATTTTTTATATTTTTCTATGAATATGAATTGTGTTGCTTTGTCAAAAAAATTCTTAAACTTTCTAATGACAATGTCTCTCTCTTTTCAGTGAAAATATCAGTATACATCAGCTGCTAGCCATTTCTGAAATGCCGCTGAATGTTATTGTACTGAGTTATATTAAAGTCCAAGGCGTCATCGATCAATATTTTTTGGACATATTAGGACTAGAAACAGCACATGTTGCAAGACCTCCACCTGAACTTCTGAATGCTACCCAAGCTCTACTTCTGCTCTAGTTGGCGAGTTCACTCGATTCAACAGTTATAGACAACATTTTTGGATTTTCCAAGTCCCGAAAAATTGTAATACATTCACTGCACATATTTATAATTAGAACATCAGGTTTGCCAATTCTTTAGAGTTGCATAATCATATAGAGAAAGTTGAAAAAAGAATTTTGAATGTAATCATATTAAACCATAGATGCTTGGAAAATATTGTACCCCATTAAGGTATTTTTATATTGACAATTCCTCTACGATTCGGATGATGATACACATTTTCTTGAATAATGAAAAAGAAAAACTGGAACTTTAATTATTACAAAATTCACATAATACACTGCTTGAACAAGAATCATAATAACAACAGATTAACACCAAAAATAAAATCCCCCTGAGAACCTCCTGTAATTTAACGAGAGCTTGCAGTTACTGCAGTTAATATTGATGGAATTTCATATATTTTCGTCTCTTTTAATTCACGACAACGATAGGAAGTGTACTGAGGTAAGGAACAATTTTTGCGCACGTTCGAAATTATAGTTTTTTAGGATCACAAAATCGTGGAAGATAGACAAGGTGCTGTTTCCGAAGATTCTCTTCCTTTTTTTTGATAATACCGGTGGACTAGAAAGACATGAAAAGTGGTAGTCCCATACCGTATCTGAAAGATATATGGAAGAATAAATAGACAAAGAATAATACCCTGTAAAGATTTTAACCAGTTGCGTGTATACCTACAATTTAATTATTATTTATTCTTGAGTTTAAGTTGATTGAAATAATGTTAAAATGGTTATTTATACATTTTAATGACATTTAGATATTTTATTTAGACCTTTTTCAAAACTAAAAGTAGTTATATTGTGAAATATATAAACAAAGAATAAAATAGGATCTATCTCATCCAAGTGCCGCGCGTAGAAATTTCTGCAGAATCCTCTACATTCGCTAAAAGAGACCGTATGGGCTGCGATGCTAGCGCGACGAATTATAGGCGTGACACACTTAATAAGTACTCATTTGATTTTAATACAAATATGCTAAAGTAATTTTATGTATATTTTTAATTGTGACTAATTTTCTGCTCTAAGAACCAATAATGATTGATTTAGTGATGTATGTTTAGAAAAAATAACACTTACTTGGGTTTTCTTTACCAATTAGAATCTGGGTTTCATGTAAATAGTGATTTTGCCGGATGTTCATGTAGAAACAAATAGTTCCCGACAAATCCATAGAGTGATAAGAAGATATATTTAGCGATAAAATACGACTAATTATATTGCGATGAACTTATAATATGAGAGATGTGATTTATACACTATTTATTCTTGGATGCGTTCGTTTAGAAAATTGGAGCATACATAAAATAAAAGTTGAGGGTATTTCTGATGGGGGTTAGTCTACGGTGAAGTGGAGAGAATAGGAAAAGACTTGTTTGTTAGAGCTAAATATCGATAAAAAGATAAAAATTAAATAAATGTGATAGCGTTCAGCAGAGTTTGATACAAATAGAGTGGTTAGACGATACAGTGACAGTTTAATAACGAATAAATTGCTATCGTCTAATTCAACGTGAGAGCTGATTAGCTTCTAAATGAAGGCTAGATCAGAAACATCCTAGACAAAGACGTGAAGTTGTATTATGCCTTAAGTTTGATAAGTAGTGCTGTAATTAGTGAAAGAAATGTATACGTGACTGCAGTAATCTAATTTTGAATTAATTAGAGCCATGTATATCTTCATCAACAAAACAAAACTTTACATTGATCCACAATGGGAAAGCGAACACGAAGGCACACGACGTCACTTGATAGTGTAGGAAATTTAAATTTTTCTAAAGTTTTTCTTCAATTGATGATTAGTTATTTGGAGATCATATGCCAAACAAATACGTGTAGAATTATTGACTAATGATTTCATCTAACACAAAACTAACAGAGAGCTCTTAATCCACATATTAGATTAAACGCGATCCTTATTTGTGATGCTTGCGGCATATTCCTCTTATTTAGGGAAAGGCCCTTTTTCACACAATAAATGTTGACCTAATTTATTTTGTTCGTTTGGAAATTTGATAAAACCAAATGATCATATTATCATCAGGATCCGCGAGTGAGAAAGGAATTTATTTGGTACTATTCGAACTCCAGCCGATCGTTCTTAGCAATTTTATATTCTAAAAACGTTGCGGGTCATTATTTAGTTATTACATAGAAATTGATATTTATATCCTAAAAGATTTCAACAAAAATTTCTAGTTATCTATTAAAATAATCCATACTAAATATCCATATTCAATTTTATAATACACTGTTAATTTTGCAATATACTTATCATTCAAGTTTTAAATATTTAGTGTTAAGTATTAAGGGATCTATTGTTATCAAAAATTGCGTAGTCATAGGATCCGCTACGATCTTCTATTGACTCCTTGAAAAAAGAAAAATTGCGCCCTTTGCCCTTATCTAAAGAAAAGGAGAGCTGCATATGTTTCTTGGGAATGTCAGAATCCAAATTGCCAGAATGTCTTTTAAAGAAATTGAGCCACGTCACCTGTATTGAACTTTAAATATATTATCAATATGCCAACTTTCAAATTCCTTGCATCAAAACTATAATGCAGGCGGTCTTACCGTTGAGCTTAAATCAACAATGTGATATGATTTTTATAATATGAAGAACACTGAACATCGTAAATTGTTTTTCTTTAGCTCCTTCACGACGCAATTTACTGGATTAGATGAAGCAAATAGAGTTATGGGCGAGTCCAACTAAAAATAGAAAAGTAACATCCGGCTGTAATCTAATTTAATATAAATTCATTTCAGTTCAACCTAGTTTAATAAACTTCAATATATTCTAATTACTTTCAACAGCACCCAAAGTGGTTAATTCGCATAATAAAAATTGTGGAAGATAGTATTGTCCATGTATTATATTCATAATTCTCTATTTTTGTTAATTTCTCAAGCGTTATATAATTCGATTTTATAATGTCACATTGAGGCTGAAACTCATTGAACAGCAATCAGAAAAATATGACTATATGTAATAATATTCATATAATTAAATAATAGATAAAAGATAATTCGAAGAATCACATTAACCAATTCACTACACACTTGAAACTTATCTTTCTCAGATTACAAGGAAATTTTTGGTAATGTAGGAATATTAGGATTATTTTAAGTAAAAAAAGATTTGAATAACAAACAACAAACAAGTACAATAAGCTGATTTATCAAAAGAGGAGTGAGGCAGGGTCATACAATCTCGTTCAAATTTGTTCATAATAGACAATTTGATTGAATTGCTATATTTGATGAAAAAAGTTAGCAACATTCATAGTGTGATTCAACATTCATAGTGATTCCTGAATCCCATAAGATAATTACGAACTCGTCCATATTAAAGACCGTGAAGCCAGTCCAATTCGATTAAATCAATAGCATCGACAATTTGGTGAACACGTCGGGTATAAACTTCGTGAAAATTAGCTGTAACCTCAAATATTGTTCTTTATAACTTATTTACAATAGCGATTTGTTTTATAGAATTAGTTTCTAAAAAGGCCTTTCTATTTATTTGCTTATTTTTAGAACTTTCTGGAAATTATTTTTGCTCAAATATTCACTTGTCAGCGAGGAAGTGAGTAAATAATTGAATTTCATGGAAAACGGATCGAAATAGTGACAAGTGAAAGGTGAATTTGATTGAATCATATTGATAAGTTCAGTTCATAGTTTTTTGCTTCTAGTGTGAGTGTTTAAATAAATTGTTAAAAAAAATTATTAAAAAATATACTTTTGATTTTTCCAGGTTGTGAGTTATTTTTGTTGTCTAGAAAATAATAGAGAAGAAAAATTTATATCAACAATCTTAAGAAAAACTGTTTGTTTCAGAAAATACATTTTTATCCAAGAAATAAAATATGTGATAGCTACACTCGCTCTTTCCTAAAATATGGAGCGTAGACATTGAACCAGAGAAATAAAAAAGTATATGAATAGAGCGTAATCACTCTGAGAAAATATGTATAATGGGTTGGAAAGGAGTGAAATGGCTAAATCTGCTGATGCTGTAGAAATTCCATCACTGAAATAGAAATGAACCAGCTATAAAAGACATAATAAGGTGGGTAATAATTTTTACATATGAAAAATTTTGTAGGGTAATATCCGTGTAGTTATTTTCATAGTTAATTCAGTATCGGTTAGACTGAACGAAACTTAAGAAGATAATAAATAAAGGACATGCTGAGAAACAATATTTTGCTTAAACACAAGTACCTAATGCCGATGAAAACGGTCGTGTAAAATAACCTTTAATGAAAAAACAATAAAGAACATTGATTGAAACACATATTCACAAGATATCGTATTGTACAGTCTCCATACATACATTCTTATATAAAGTCAGTTTTTTGTATGGAATGCCTCGATTATCTCGATAATGGATTGTACAATTTTTATAAATTTTTGTGTACAAGGATCTTATGATACGTCCGGTATTATGGTGATATTTTCATTGTTGTCAGTCCTTTCGTTTTTACGGAAAAATAATGAAGTCTGTCAATCATCTACCAGTCAGTGGTATATTAAATTGATTTTGTCAATAAATATTAATTTTCATAATGTTATTAAAACTGCACGTTACATATTTTTCATTTCATTGTATTCTATGTAATCAATATTTTCTTTTACAAAGTATACCCAGAATATTATACGTTTTAATATTATATATTTGTCATTTTGTATGTTTATGACTCATAACTAATAGACTACACTGCAAGTGCAAAGGAAAAAACTATCAGAAAATAATTTACGCAATTTAATTCACAACTTATTGAGCTATATTATCTGAAAAAGTTTTAAATTAAACAATTCACCCTGTATTTCACTTCTGGTAGTAGATTATTTGATCCAAGTCACGATACACATACAAAGTATGCCTATGCGCATGCACGCGCGATCCTACTGGCACAATGTGACGTCACATTGGAATCAAAATTTGAAATATAACGTATGCTGTATACCTGTATAAAGTTCTGTTTTCTTTCCAAAAGTTATATTCAATGCGAAGACATGCCTATATATGAATTATTTGTGGTTACATTTTTCAAACCGTTATAGTTCTTCTAATATCAATTGCAGAAGATAATTATGATCAATCAATATTTCATAAATACGCATGGCACTTATACCAAATTATGAAATGAAAAATAATGTTTACTATATAAAATTCAGTAAGTATCTAACAAACCGTCAGTCCACGTGGACTCTCATCTCCACTGTTTACCAATCAAAACATCGAATGGTAAACATTTCCATTGGCCGAAGCTGTATGTACATAATTTCTTCGAAATATTGCTGACAGACATTGGCCTCGCTTAGCGAGATTAATTTGATTAATAAATTTGTTTGAATGAATAGGAATATGGGCGTTCTTTAGACCATGGGCGAATGAAGACAATGAAATTGCACCGTGTAGTAAGAATAACAATGAATTTAATAATAAAGATTCTGATATACAAACACAGTAAGTTATTTTAAATATATTCGTATAATTAAAAAATGAGAATATTCAGCAATCTGATAATGCAATCATAATAAAAATTGGTGAATTAACTCGAGTAAATAAATTTATTTATCGTGTCACGAATCAGTTGACAAAGCTACTCAAGATTATATACGTAGGACAATTTAGTTTATATAAGGAGAACAGGGTTGCGACAGAAGTAATACAGCAAAGGTAGCAGCTTATTCGGAATTATACCAGGTTAGAAACATCGCGTTAAGTCTATTTTTCTAGATGAAACATGGTTTGACAGTCACGATGTAGTAAATTTCGGTGGGGTTGACAATAGTAGAAATTGCTGTTTGAAAGGGCCATATTCTAAAGGGAAACCCACTATAATGGTACCCCGGATGCAATGACGGTTTGGTACCTAATTTTTTATTAATATCTGCACAAAAATTAAAAACTGTGCAACTGATTATTATGAAGATGTGACAGCAGAATTATTTGAAAAGTGGCTTAATGGTAGCGACCTTAAAAAAGGCCCAGCAAAAAAAGAATTGCTTACTTTTGTTAAAGGTCTGATGTTAGATTCAATTTATTATATTAACAAGCCGTACAAAGAATAGGGTCATACTCTTCTCATACTACCTCCTTATTATTGCATATCAACCCTATAGAGTTGATATGAGCAAACGTAATACCAGAATGACGAAAATGTAATCAGTCTCCAGAACTGAGTAAAGAGGTTGTAGAACTCGTGAAAAAAGTTTTAGCAGCTGACCGCCAAGAGCTTTGGAAAAATTGTGTTGAACATGTTATCGAAGAAGATGAGTATGGTATTCCGTAATGTCTAATTAAGTGCAATATTCATCTAAGCAATTTTTGACCTTGCCAGAAATTGCAAGCAATTTGTTGCACATTGTCTTGCACCATGTCAAGCGGCCTTAAAGGCCGTGTCTAGTTTACAAGAAATACAATTTCCTGCCTGTTCCGTGAAATAAAATATTATTTTAAATATGATTAGCAAAATTTTTAAATTATTCAATTTACTAGTATTGTTTCAAATGTTTTAAATCTAGACACTTTGCATTATATTATATGGAACTATCCTCTTTGAAATGAATGGAACAAACACGTGCTAAAATGAGTAACACATAAATAAGGGGTATCGCATCTAAATATTTCCAATCATACTGAAACCGTTTTAGGTGAACGGCGCATCCTCAAAAAGATGCACAAAAAAATGAGTTGACCAACCACTACAAAACGCAAGAAAAAAACGAATTGAGATCGATTTATCATGTTATTTAGGACAAAAATCATTATTAATACTTTTTTGTGTCGATTGTCAGTTATTTGTAAGCAACTAGAAACTAAAATTACGAAAAATAAAAAAATTGTATCGCTGATTATTTTCTGAGGTGGAATAGATTGAAATAAACACTTTCTTACTCCTGGGATTTTTCCGAAAAATTCTTTTTTTTGACTTACACGCAATTTAAAGACAAAAATCGACGAAAAAGCGTAAATTTTGAAATTTTTTCTCGGCTTCTACCACAGCTGCTTGAAATCTGTAAAATGCAAATTATTCGTGAAAACATGTACTATCAGACAATTTTGTTATACTTCGTGCTACTTTTTTAAATTGACAGATTTATCATACACGATTCGTGAAATTTTCGGATTTCTAGGAGGATTTACGGTGACGCAGCACATTATGTATTCTGGTTCTCTGAACTACTGATTAAAGACTAATTTTATTTTTTGCAATTTATGTTTTTCTTCATACTATGTAATGTCGAAAACAAGCCTTCCCCTAACAGAGCATTGCAACTATTATTTCTAATTTCTAATCTAATTTTAATCTTCAGTTTCGCATTCGTCACTTGAATCCAGATGGTCATTTGAAATTTATTGAACACGGGCATAGCCGGCAACATTGCAAAGCTTGAGATAACAGCAGACACATAAAAACACTTACAAAGTAACTCTATGATTGACAAAATCTTGATTTGGCCATCTAAACAGCTATGACTGTTTGTGCAAGTTTAATTTGAATTAGTTAGAACATTTGTTTGTAAAACAATGTTTATACAAGTTTAGCTTACGTAAATAGATTTCTATATAAATATCTCACATTTATTTACGTTTACGTAAAATTGCTGATTGAAAGCTAAAAGTAGATATTCATGGTGATTGAAGGAAGTTCTGTTTGGGACAGGATTGCGCGTAAGTCGGAAACAAAGAATTTTTTCATTATTGTTCCTATCAACATGACAAATCGATCCCAAATGGTTTTTTCCTTACGTTTTGTAGTGGTCGGTCAACCTCATATTTTGTACATCTTTTTGGGAGATAAACATTAACATAAAATGAGTATAATTGTTGAAAAAAATGAATTGTGAGTGGTATTTGTGATTTACGACATTTTATCCTCTGGACCACAGGATCTTGTCTACTTCTTCGCCAAGTCGTATTCAATACCCGTTTCTTTCTATCGATTAGTTTTTTGCATGTAGCGATTGCATAATGATCTCATACTAGGGAGTACACTCTTTTCAAAGAAAATAATAACAGTTAGGTCAACTCTATTATAGCCGCTAAACTCAAAAAAATATCACAAATCCATACAAACCCAGTGAATACGTATAACTCCAACCTAATCTCAATTTAGTGAAAATTGAATAATTGGAGACATACAGGTTTAGTTATTTCACGAATGTGAGATATTGTCCTTTAAGTCAAAACACTTTTGGTAATTTCCTGATCTATAGTTCTGAAAAGATTCCTTGAGCAACATTTTAAATATTTGATTCAGTTTTTGAACAAATTTCATTTCTATCAAAATTTGAGTTAGAAATATTTTGAAAATATTCATTCAGGTATCTCAAATCAGAAGAAATAGAATATCTGCTGAATAAAATATATAGTAAAGATTACATATCTTATGATGATAATGATGGATTAGTTGATGGAAATTTTATACCGACTGTTAATATAACAGAAGTAAATGATAATGGTGAGGAAGGTTATCATTTTAATTATTCAAATATCAATAAAAATAATTTTGAAGCTTGCTTTGGTCAGTGCTCCTAAGACTTCGGTAGCTGCGCCTACTATTAGTTATTATGTTAGTTATGAACCAACAGCGTTCTGGGTTGATGTTTTTTCCATTCCATTTTTGCCATTTTTTCCTTTAAAAATATAAGAGGCTGAAAACCAAAACAATAGTAATCACGATTGGTTGTGTGATCGCTCGATCAAGTACTAGCAATTTTGAAATAGACTTAAGCTGAAAGAATTCTCGGTATAAACTATGAACTTAAGTCAAGATTTACTTTCTTTTATGTCATTATCATCAAATATGAATAATTCATACCTTATCAAGTTGAGATCCAAAAATATGATTATTTATGAAGAAACAGAAATCAATTAAAGCTCAAAATATTGTAGGCGGAAAGTCAAGTGGATTATGTGGCATGAAAGTTTTCCATATTTTCAGTTTTATTAACTTTGTCAGGGAAGCGAAAGTACTCGTAGGTAGGTGAAACTGGAAGCTTCTACTGAATGTAATTAAAACTAAACTTTCTGTTAGGGATGAAAACTCTTGAATATTCCGGATACTCCACGTAAGAATTTACAACAAATAGATAATAACATTATTTAACGCCGAAATTTAAAAAAATCAGCCGAATATGATGTTCACAACAAAAATTCAAATCTTTTTGAACGAGCAGCTAGAATTTGGTGAAATGGTTTTCCATATAATTTTCAGAAATTCAAAATATCTACAGAGTGAGTAGAATGCATCATTTATTTTGGAAACGGCTGGTACGATTTTTATACAATTTGTCCAATTAAGTAGGAACCATATGGGAAACTTTTTTATTTTTCGTTTTACGAAAAAAAGTCATTCTCCATAAAAAGTTTTGCATGGTCTAAAAGTTAAAATGCAAGAATTAGGTATTTTTATTTTTACAAAATCGAAAATTGTAGTTGAAAAAAGTTGGTCACGATTGAAAACTATTGTCAGATATCCAGTATTACCCTTTTGCTATGAAAAAAAATTTGCAATACATTGTAATTGTATAGTTAATGCATACATATCATAATATTTTATTTTGCAAATGAAAAGATGAGCAAGTTAACTAATAAGTAGTAAATAACATTCATAACATTATAATGAATCCTTCAAATAGTTATTTTTCAATATTTGAACGAAAGATAATAAAAAATGGAAGTAAAATAATTTATTTTTTGTTTCAATTGACTAAAGCCTCAACAAATCCACCATCTCTTCCTAAAAAATTAGTGATTCGTCTATTAAATTTCCTTAATACATGCTTGATTATATCTGCAGTAATTTCCTGACATGCCTCTGTAACTGTCCTTTAAAATGATCAATATTTTGGAAAGACCGTTGCTGGCGAACCCTATGTTTTAAGTAGCCCCATAAGAAATAATCCAGACGGTTTAAGTCTGGAGATCTAGCCGGAAAAAAATGTGGGAATATCTGTGTATTACTTTGTTATTGAAAGCTGATTCAAGGTATCCCCTCACAGCTACTGTGGTATGGCATGTAGAACCGTCTTGTTGGAACCATGCACGTTGACGGTTTATTAGGGATAGTTCGCTAATAAAATCATTGTTGAATATAGCTGCTGCTTCTCGATGACTCTTATAATTATATCCCACAATCAATACTATTTCAATTTTTTCCTCATTACTTAACGGAACCGCCATTTCTTGTATTTTATAAAATCTAACTAGCGATTTGACGTTTGCTGTTAGTACATCCTAGATAACAAATCGTTCTATACGCAAATTGCTCATTCCTAAATTTGTCAGGACAATGCTGATACAGAGAAATTAATAAACACAAAAAAATAATTTTTTCATGGCAGATGGATAATATTGGATATTATTGACAATAAATTTAAATATTGATCAACTTTTTTTGATAACAATTGTCAATATTTTCAAAAATGAAGGTACTTTACTCTTGAGCAAATATTCATATTTTTTTACATACCTCGTATACGACTAACAAATCTTGATATCTGATGAGTGCATTCCAGGTTTTGAAACATGCACAACTTTTTATGAAGAATAACTTTTCTTCATAAAGTTAAGAACGTTTCCCATATGGTTTCGACTTAATTGGTCACAATGTATATTTTTGTGTAAAAAGGTCTTGTGATATGGCTAGTATTATGGTGGTTTTTACATTATTATCAAATATTTACTTTTTCCAAAAAAATAATAGATCAACATGTATATTTTTGGCATTTCTAAATCCTTAAGATATACTTATTATTTTTCATCAAATGTTTCCTATACCTAAATGCCATAATGTCGGAGCGATAGCTACATTTGCGTTTTCTCCGTCAAAGTTAAAATAATACATTTATATGGCTATGAGTGCTACAATAATAAATTTGACATTTCAATAAATTATTATTGTAAGTTTATTGAAAGTCATTATTATGAAAAAGGATATTATGATGAGATTAGGATATGGTGTGATGAGATATCCTAACCGAAATTTAATAACAAGATCTCATGTCGGAGAATTAGTAAAACAGTTTAACGAAACTGGTTCAATAGAAGATTTATCCAAATCAGGGCACAGAATAACTTCATCAACTGAAAACAAATCTTAAGATGTTTGTGTCCTGTTAGAAAATGATCCACACATGAGTACAAGTCAAATATCCAGTGAACTTAATATTTCGCAAACATCCGTAATGGAAATATTTTTAAGTAATGTTAGGTTTGGCTATGAGGCCACTTTTTGTATTAATGGAAACTCAAGTCGTCATAATTGTAGATACTGGTCACATAACAATCCTTGATCGATGCGTGAATCCCACTTCCAATATCCCGAAAAACTGGATGTACCCCGAAAAACTGAATATATGGAATAATAGGCAACAAAATAATTGGCCCCTTCTCCATTGAAGGCTACTGTTCGGGCGTATTTAGATTTATTGTTGGTTCGGATCTTTACAAATCGAAGTAAGTATTTTCAATTACATCCAAAATAACGTCATTATTAAAAACTCTTAGACAATATCAATGTTTCAAACGACAATATTTAACTGCAACAAGATGGTGCCCTATGAGTGTGTGCTGAGGCAATACCTAAATAATGTGTTTCCCAGAAGATAGATAGGAAGGCGTGGTTTCATAGAATGGCCTCCGTGATCACCCGACATGAATCCTTTGGACTATTTCCTGTGGGGTCACTTAAAAACCATCGTTTATAAAATAAAACCTGCCAATAATTAAAAGATAGGATTACCATAGAGATAAAGTAGTCAGGGATTTTGCAAAATATATTGCAAGTTTCTAAAAATCGCATGGCTTGTTGTATTGAAGTAAATGGACAACATTTTGAGCATCTGTTCTAATCGCCTGTACTGTATGTTTTCTGAAATTCGTAATTTTTCTATCTCACACATATGGATCTACTTCTAACATGACATAAAAATTCAAGGATTTGTCTTCAATTGTTGTAAGTTTTCTGCACTATGATTTAGATAAATATGTTTCTGCACCAGTTTCTTTAAACTCTTTACCAACTTACACTAGACCTCATCACGAGATATGTATTAGAACGTAAATTACTTGAGAATATTCAAATTAAACGAGTTCATGCAATAATTTCAATTAAATGTACAATATTTATTGTAATTTTGGTGGAGATACTGTAATTGTAGCTATAACTTCGAAATTATTGTATTAAGGTATAGAAAACGTTGGTTGAAAAATAATAAGAATTTCTTAAGGATTTCTGATAACATAAAATATATAAAGAAATATATAAAGTGATCTATTTGAAATCACAAAATTCATTATCTCCTCAGAAAAAGGAAAAATCCGACAACAATATCGACACTACCAAAATACCGGCCATATTACCTTGCGTACGAGCCGTTTCCTAGATAATTGAGGCTTTCCATACATAAAACTCACACACACACAAAATAATATTTTGAAATTGAAGTAACCTAACATATGACCAGTCGTACAGTCAGCTGTCAAAGTGTAACTGTTATTTAGGGGCATCAACCCACTACTAAAAATTATCATAATTCATTTAAGAATGGAGTCCTTTCTTATGCGAAAATATGTGCGAGACTAACGTTGTTTCAATACCCAAATAGAGAACAACATTTTATTTTGAAGGATAATGTATATTAGATACTACAAAAAATAACCCCACGTTAATCTGCTCAAGCTAATATGATGATACATCGCCACTTATTGAAATTCACATTTGTAATGATAATATCGCCAAATTAGTGAGTATCCTTCAATATGAATAAATTTCTTGTCATCCACATACTCAGATATTTTCACGGCTATGCAGCTGCTTAATGAGTATTGCGTGTACGAGACATCAACAACTCCACAAAATCGGTTCGAACATTTTACAGAGGTAGTTTATTTGCTTTCACCATCTTTTAGTTACAGCGCGTTTGCAACTGCAAACGATTACCAGTTTTATTTGTACTGTCGTTTTAGAGAAACCTAACAATATGTACGTGACGTCGTGTTACTTCGCGTGTGCTATTATTGTGATAAAAACTCTCTCGATCGAAAAATAAAGAACATTATCAAACGGTATGCACCCTGAAGTATGAAGTCAGTACATTTCACCCTCCATATACTTTTATGTTTTTTTGTGGATAAAAGCATGAGCTTTTATGTCTTCCACCGATACAACTCTATGAACGTACTTCACATAATATGATAGAATTGAAAGGAATATAATTCAAGACATCTAATTTGACCAACTGATTACGACGCGTGAAAAATAGAGGCATTCGAAAAAATATCTAATACGACACAATATAGTATTACACACTACTATGGAGAATTGAGAAAAGATACTTCATAACTATCTACTTGTATTGATCACTAAACAATTACATTCTGAGAATATATTTGTTTTCCATGATATTTAGCAAAACTAGTATCCTGTTTGAATTTTTATCCCAATTAGGTTATGGATATTGTGAAGTCTATTATTGTGGACTCAAAACTTCATGACAACAGTAGTAAATTTTAATAGTATTTCAGTAGCATATACAAAAAAGGGTCCTTCCAAATCAAGATTTGCATCATCGTGTTAAATCACATTTGGATATGAAGATGCATATCTTAATTTGAAAATTAGTTCAAAGATTCAGAAGCTCGATTCAGACGCTCGATTAAATAGAAATTTAGATGATATGGACTGCCGACCAAATTTTTCATGTACTATCAGACGCCATTAGGTTTCATATGTTTTTTGCCTTCATTTATGCCATTAATCATGTGAACTATAGTTTCATTAACTTTTTAATTTTTTTTGTCTCAAATTAGCAAAAAAAATGATGCTCCTATATGGTGTGGTGGTTGGCATCAGGTATTAAAATTTTCGATATAAATTTTAGCAATATTACAAATAAAACAAAAATTATTTGAAAAACCTCTATTTGAATATAAGCAACACAAACAAACTAAACTGGCTACAAAAGATAAGGTATACAAAAAAATCGCAACAACATTAATGAATTTTCTCAAAGCAAACAAAAATATAAGGGTTATCACACCAAAAGTAGACTGGTAATAAGAACTTTTACCTACAAAAGAAAATCACATGCTTAGTTTATAGTAAACAACCATAAAATTGAAAATTTCATGAACAAGTGGCAAAAAATATAGAAATGCCAGACTGACAATAGCTGCATTTTTTATGGAAGTATTTCCAGGGCATTGTTTGTATTCAAAGGTCGTCTATTTCCTCAATTTGTTTTGCCTGTATGTTCTAAGTTTCTTTCTAGACAATCTTTTGGTTTCAGTGGGCCCTGTCTTGAGTTCACTCATGGTTTTCTAATTTTTTGGTAGTCAACGTCTAGCGTTCAGATACTTTTTTTGATTAGGAGGACAAACAGATCTCCGATTACCTCCAGTCGAAAGTCATAAAAACGAAGGTGACGACCACCGGAGTACTTTCTATGTAGATAGTTATTATAGTTTTGAACGGCTTCAGGTTTTTTAGTTTCTTTTCCCTTTTTATTTCTTAAAAATGCCACTTTCATTCCGAAATTCAGTACTTATATAATTGACGTCGCGTTTCTCCTTCTATTTTTCAATATGAATGCCATTAAAGAACCAAGATTCGTTTTCTCCTCGTTTTTATTTTGCTTTCATGATGTCTTGTGGGTCTTAAGGTCACTTCTTAGGGTGCCGGTGCAATAGGTGTCACTTTCCAGCAATTTTTTAGCTAAGTCAACACTTTTGTAAAAGTTGTCGAAGTATACCGCGTGTTCTTGACCTAACTTTTCTTCAAGTAAGTGCTACTTTGGTTGTATATCCAGTTCCACCATATTCATTTGATCAACCTTCATACATGCGGAAATTCAGCAACAATTCATCAGGTTCTGTAAACATATATAAAGTTTTTTCCCGTACTTGTGACGATTATATTGTATGTATGACAATTCTTTTCCCAGGTAATTGACACTGTTCATATTTGCATTGAAAAAGTTGATCACAGATCGTATTTTGCCTAAACGATCGTTGACTCCAGTGTTGGTAGATGTAAAGTGTAGAAGAAATCTATTTCTTAATATAGGCTTCCGGAAAATGGGTATATTGAAGAGCGGTTCCGTTTTCCAGTAGTCATTCACTCGTATAAGTTGAATAGTACCTATGCAGACCTATGAAAATGTTTAATTCTGGAACCGTAAAGTGCTTCCAATGTGTGATACGTGGCTTCGCAGATGTTTCACTACTGAGAAAAACTTAAATAGCATGATGATTTGTCTGATTTATCTGCGAAAAAAAATATAGTCAATTATAAGGTTCAAAAGATCTAGGACTGCTTCTGCTGGGAACCGGTACTGAAAGCTCTTGGTTTTTCCTCTACGTGAATTGTTCTAATGGAACTGTTTTCGTCCACTTGAAATTTGCTTGTGCATTCTTCGTAGCTGGATTTCCTAACGACTGGTCATCTGGTCATCATCATATTCATCAGCATCTGAATCACTTTGTGCCTCTGATTCGTAGAAATAATCTTCATCTTTGGCCTCCGAAAAATATTCGTCACCACTGCTATCTTCTAAACACTGCAATAATTCGTCATCTGTGAGTTTTTTCGAACAATCACCTTTTTTTGCAGTCCAGAAAGTCCAGGCTGGGCATCTCCGTTCATATTTATTTCATTATATTTTCCCAAGGCATTAATACTGTCAGCCAGCAAAGTTGCAAGTAGATTACTACTGCAATAATCATACTACTTTGTCGATCAAATTGCTATTGAGTCTTAATTGGTATAGCAAGTAGAAATAAATTTATAGCATGTAGTTTCGTACAGATAAATTGTTGATTCGATCATACTGTAATGCTCTTCTTATTAAATAAAAAAAATCACTCTCTAAACGGTGGAGTGAATTTATACACACGGAGTATCTTAATTACGTAATTTATTTATTCACCTAACCTAACCAATTATTCCTAACACTAACACACCAAAGTCTTCAAAAACACAATCACTAAACTATTCACAAATATCCAGCACACTAATTTATTCAAATAAACAATTTGATGTACTTTTCACTATATAGATGTGTTCCCTATGACTTCCACTTATCCACTTTTTTCATACCATCTCACTTTTCAGAATCTATCAAATTTTCTGTATAAAAACAGTTACAACGGAATGTAAATAGGTGACAGAAGAATACGAAGAAAATAGCCTCCAAATTCAAAACATAATGTAAATAAGCACACACTCTAGGAAATATCCGATGCGTCCACAAGCTTCAACAACATATTGGAACAGGACTGGCTTCACGGTATATAACAGTGGACGATTTTGTTTCAATACCTTTTTATTATTTTGGTGAAAACAGAGTCTTGCCAATTGAGTTAGTTAAATTTCATAGCTTGGAAGCCCAAGATATTAAATTTACAATGCTAAAGGGTTGTGGGTACCTATGGATTTGTGAGAATTATCATATCAAGTATTCCATTCTAGTTGAGCGGCCTAATTCAGCACCTTCGATGAGAAGGGCTGAGACTATCCTATACGTTGTGGCTTCAATTAAAACTTCCATCGAATCCCATGTTTGCAAATTGTAACAGGCCGACTACTCATGGTGGCAGTTAACGCACCAATTAAAGAATATGAAATTAACAATACTATGTAATACGATATATAATAAATAATTTATAACATTAGCACTTACTCGTCTGTATAACCAACAGCCTGCATTGTGGAAGTACTAGGAACAGATAATTTGAGACTCTTTTAGCGATAGCTCTAGCTACATTGCCCCATGAAAACCTCCAGATTTAAATGGTTTTTGTAATCATCATAGGATTTCTCATAAAATACCAGAACAACCGATATTGTATTTGATGGTTCCTTTTTTACAACTTTCAGAATCGCTAATTCCTTATATCCAGATAGAATTGTCAGATAAATTAATTATATACTTTATGGATGAGCTCAGCTCACATGGTCGTTATCTGATGCTCTCGAGCTTTTCTAATGATCGATATTCTTTTACTAGTCTGACGGTTTGTCCTCAAACCACTTTCTTATGTCAATATTTCATATATGGTGGGGGTCCACAACAAAGTGCAAGGCATCTCCTTATATGATTTTCTACGGCACTCCTGAAATTCGTAATATTCCGATTGATATAATGAAAGAAATTTCTCCACTTCTTTAGTCTCAATGTTTGCTACTTAAATTTGGAAATAGACAAATAAAAACAAATATTAATAATTGGATGTGGCTGTATTGCTTTTCAAGATATTCTCCCTTAAGACCAATATACTTTTGCTTACGTTTGAACCGATTGTCGAAGTATTTTTTTCCATTCCGATTGATGTACCTTTAAAACATGTTTTTCGAAAGCATCAACCATTTTTTTGATATGAAAATACGTTCATCTAGCAATTCATTCTTGATTTACGGGAATGAGAAGGAATCATTGGGTGTCAAACAACATCAATCCGATGTTTTTATTGTTCAAAAATGCTTTTGTTTGAACTTATATGTGAGAACTCGCATTGTTGTGATGGAGAATGTTTCTTCTCCTATGATTGGTTTCTTCTTATTTTTTCCAACAGTTCAGGAGAACCAATACTGGTCCATCCAGAATTGACTGTCCTAAGTTGCTATAATAGAACAAAAACTAAGCGACCATCTGCTCTCGTGTGTGCATGTGCGCGAACTTTTGTTGGATTTGGCTCGTTTTGAAAGACCTATACAGTCGATTTTTCTTTACTTTCAGATACATATGGACATATCCATGATTCTTTGCCTGTCACGACCTTATAGACGTCTTTTAGTTCACGGTGATCGAATTTCTTGGCATCAATCGGCCTGTACTACTTTTTGAGCGATTGGTAAATTATGCGGTATCCAACGCCAACAAATCTATTTGACAGTCAAATACTCAAGCACTATTCAATGTGTGCGAGTAGAACTAATCGCCAAGTATGACTCAATCTCACGGTAAGTTATATAAAGATCGTTTTGAATTTGGAAAACAAGCAAGTGACGGTTGCGGAGATAGTGCTTTGTCACCAAAAGTCGATGCGAGTTTATCGGTTTACTGCTTTCAGTTTATTAAATCGAAATCGCACAAAAATGTTCGCGATTTGATTCCACTTTTCATCAAGATGAATGTTTCAAGTATGTATAAACAATATAAATAGTACTCGTATACAACACATTCTGAGTACGTTGACCATTGAAAATGTTAAACCACTTTTCGGGTATCTACATGCTGCCAAATCAATATTTTTAACAATATCTAATATCGATGAAATATTTGCAACTACATCAATAGATATTTCCAATTCCTTCTAATTGGCCTAGGCCACATACGATAATTCGTTTTTTTCTAGAAAACTTTTAAAAATCCTTATAATCTTTACATGGTATTATGTTCTCTAGTTTAAATATTCTAGATTGTCTGTTTGCTCTTCAATAATTTCTTAAGCAACGTATTGTCATGTTTCTACGAAACATCAATTGAAGTAAAGCAAATTTACATATGCTTCCAGGTAAAATTTGTTCACACATATTGGAAAGATACCAGAACATAATTGCGTATATCTTGAAGGCGGAAGTTGTTTATTTCGTACTGTAGAATCTAAATTGAATTTTTATGCAGGTTTACTATACATTCGTCTGCTGATTACGTTTTTAACGTTTTGAATTGTTAACGTATATTCTAGAGATGAAGTATATGAATGGCGCTGTTATTAGAGTAATTAAAATGCAAATACTTTTATTTGGAAAGATATATGTGAGTGGGTTTCATTCTACTAAAATTATTCTTTATAAAACTTCCACATCAAACTTACAAACAGATGTTATGACTATTCGAATATTAATGATTTGTGAGAAATATTATTATAATGAAAAAGGGTGGATATAAAAAATTATTTAAGTTGATTCAGTCATGAAAAAGTCAAAATTATTTTACCATATTTATGATATTGAAATTATAACTAAAAATGGAACAAAACTTATTGATTTCATACAATGTCACAGGTAAATCCATCCACAAGAAAGTATATCGAACAACTATGAGATGATGAGTTCAAAATATCACAAATGCTTGTCAAGCATAACAAACGAACAAGATTGTGAGAAAAGAGCAATAAAATCACTTGCAGCTGCTTAACATATTTTTAAAAACCTACATATTGACAGATATCCACTGATTTATTATGAGTCAACCATTGATGGAAATTATTTATTCAAAATTTTGAACTGTATTGTATAAAATACGTTAGATTAAACTAGAAAAAGATTACAATAGAACTCAGCAATTGGTAACACTATTGAAGAGTTAAGAAACGAGTTAAATTTTTATCTGCTATTCTTTTCTGTTACCAGTTAACAGTTCTGCTTGCTACGCTTCTTCCTAGTTTCTGGGTGTTCTTTAGGACTGCTATTGCGGTTTCCATTTTTTCTGCAGTTTCATTCAGTCGTTTATAAAAGTATTTTTTATCTCTATAATATTTTATTTAGTCCTTTACCATTTTTGTTATTCTGTTTTCTTCTATGGTTCTTCCCATATATACCATCTAGTCTTACATATCTCGTGTTAGTTTTACTGTTGAGTTTAATTAGTGCTATCTTCTTCTCCATTTTCTTCCAGTTGGCTAATCTGCTTTTTTGTAAATGATATTTCTCTTTCTCTAGGTCTTTCGTTCAACTCATCGGTGAAATATCTCTACATTATAATTGTTTTATAAAATTCAAAATGTCCTTGGAAAAAATCAGTCAATGTAAATTTTTCTGTTAGTTACCATCAAATATTAATCAAATTCAATACTTATTCAATGTTTCTTTCCATTCACTTCTCTCAAAAAATTTTGGAAACCATTTGGCTTAGATCCATCACGACCTGGACCTTATATCTAATATTTTTCCTCTATTGTAAATAATACAATTACTTCTATTTTTACATTTATTTGCTACAAAAGGAAACAAAAAAAAACATCGTCCATAATATTAATACAGAGTGAGTCACAAGGAACTTGTTCCTATTTGAACTTTTCGCTTAATTTGTGTATTGATGTCTTGAATGACCACTTAGTAGGTCCTATTTGTGCTTTCTACAAAATATTTTGCCGGATTTTCTTGCCGACGCGAAAGTTGTTATCCTGAATACGTGTTTTTAATTTGAATGGACATCCCACTAATTTTTACTGTCAGTGACATGTAAATAATGTTTATGGAAACAGGTGGTTACGAATTGAAGGTTATATTCCATAGCCTTTAAGATCCACTGATTTCATTCACGTTGATTACCATATCTCGGGAGGTCTGAAGCAAGTTGATACACGGAGGATATTAATAACCAACAACAATTAATTCATTAATTCATAAAATTATACTTTCTTGTTATACTATTATAAAAGATCCCCAGAGTATCCGTAATTCAAAACTATAATGAAAAATTTGGCAACAAAGATGTATAGAGGCTACTGGGTTATACTTCGAAAATCTACTTTTATTTATTTTTATTTTGTTGCAATAAATATATTTTCTTCCAGTTTTTACCTATTTATTTTTCTATAGTCATTATGAAATTATTCAACAAATCAAATGCATTATGTAAACACTATAGCCAGTTAAAATTCATCGTCAATTTCTCAGACCCTTTGAATTAGCGAAGAAGAGTGGACACTGTTTATTAGTAGTTTAGTTCGCCCTGGGGGACCCTATAAAAGTACTCACCCTGTATATGATAAGCTTACAAAATGAGAAGACAAATTTAATATTGGGCTCAAATTTTATAGCAATAATACATGTTTTTGAGATATCTAACAACTTTATATATTTGTCGAGGTGAGTTGAAGTTGAGGGGTTTCAAATGTTATTTTGTGTATGTCCCGCTGGTATTAGACAAGCAGATGTTCGACGGTTAAAGTCCTGTTGCAGTCAAGGTATAAAACAGATAAATCTGTAATTATTAGGTGACTGTGTGTTAGTTTGATGTGGCTGATTCGTAGCCTTTAAATAATTATTTTTCCTTTCTTTGCTGAAGGTTAGGTTAGGTTAGGTTAGGTTGAAGGTGTAAAGATGTTCCAGATCTCGAATGAATACATGACTTAAGAATTCTGGTCTAGTGTTCTTGCCCTCAAAAGTAGACCATTAATATTCTCTTAAATCGATGGATGACTCAATTTTTCGGTCGTTTTGATTTTATGACTTTTTTGTTACACAATCGCAAGTTGATTACCAGTGATATTGATATGTACATGGACCCAGACCAGTACATGCTTCAAACAGATTATATAAATGTGAACACTGCAGAAAGATGGAAGGAACTATGATAAAACGTGTGTTTGAGAGTAGGTTACTGAGCGGCACAGCATTTTTGACATTAGAGACATCTACATATAATATTTGGTTGTTGTTGGGTGGGTTGGTTTTGATGGAAAATATTCCAGGCAAGTTAAGGAAAAACTATCAGGTGTCGACTTCTTCAAGTCTTTATTGAATTGGAGTGATGGTTAACTAACTGGGTCCTATAGAGTATACCAAGATTTGTGACCCGTTTATATCTCATAGTATGTTTCATTGAGTGTGTTTGCAGATATTGTGAAACAATGTGACAAGATGAATTGTTTTATTCAGCTTAAACTTGAGTGAAAGTAGATTTCTGACTTGATCACATATAGATTCCTCTTTTGTTCACATGTCAAAGTGTTGAATTCACGTTTAATTATATTCTTATGAATTGGCTCTAGATGTCCTCACCAACGTTCATTCGATTGAATTACTAGAGATATTGTAACTGGTAAACATTGATTCAATTTTAAGAGATTTATAATCTACTGAACCATTTTCACATTAAGCCACTCATGTCTAATTTCTTATTCAAAATCAAAAGATATTTTGCCGAAGGAACAAATGAATGCAAAGTCACATTTACTATTGAGCAAGTTCTAAATAGTCAATATACCAATATAGGATAGCCTCAGAATTATTTAGCAATGGTTTCTGTCAGTCGGGCTGAATGTCAACCCGAACAAGACCACAGTAATTCCATTTACTTGGAAGAGGAAACTTCCGGTATGAAACCCACTTTCCATCTTTGTGATATCCTATAAAATAGCTTCTAATATAAAATATATCTATTCGCTATTCGCCTCGTCGATGTACCTTAGGTTAAAGATGATTTATGTTTAGTTGAAAATGCAAAATATTCTTTGTTCACGGAGTATGAAACGTTTTACATTGAAATTGTTGTTGGAATAGACCACAATGTAAGAAGAATTTAAAATGAACGAGAAGCAACATGATATCTCATATACTCACATTTTATTTATGGAATATTTCTTATCGTATATCAGTTTCCCAGACAGATTTCCAATTCGAAACTCCTTAATGCAATCTCTATAATACTGATTTCTTTCAACCTTGACTATATAGGGAAGTATCGAAAGTTTTTATACTGGAAAAAAAGTTTGATAATTTACTGTGACTATAGTCTATATTACGTCCAGTTCAGCTCAATTTTGGTGTCGGCCATAGGTGTAAGTCTTGAAATATTGTGTAGGGATTACTTAGGTAGTAGATTATACAGTTATGTTTTGCGTTTAAAAGTTTAAATGGCGACATTTACACCACTTACAAAAGATGTTCCAATAATTCTCCACTATCAGTGAATGTAAAACGTATTATTTCAAATGTACATGATTGCATAAAATACGATTACCCGAAATTTACTGTACAAGAAACTGTCAACCGATGTTCCCGAATGAATGGAAAGTTCACCGTTTTTAAATTATTGCGGGGGAGAAAGACAGCAGGCCAAGTGGAACTTGCCAAGAAAAATCCAGGTAGACCAGTAAATGTCCTTGATGAAGTGTAATTCGAAGAAAAGTTCACACTTTTTATTTTAAAGAAGAAATACTCACCCTAGAAAAGATTTTAATGGAGCTTGGCCAGGTTGATAATAATTTCAGTTCATGTCTACTTTCCCTGGTATTCCAAGACTATACACATTTTCCATCTTTCTGGAATATCTCAAATACTGCATGATTTATGTTGATTTTCAAGTAAAGCTCTTGAGAATAGAACACAGCAGCCTTTTATATGTCACCTCGATCAAGATGTTGTACAAAACTTGTTATATTCTGGTTTAAAAATTTGATAATTATAAAATTTGATGTTTTTTTTTTAAATCAAGTAGTGGTTTATTTCTTTATTTTTGATCACCATATGTCTTTAAGAAATAACTTCTCAAAGCATTCAAAGAAAGTGAAATCTGATTCTTCTTCTTCCAATTTGCTCATACTAACATACTACTTCCAACCAAAAAATTGCGTTTTACCACGCAAACATACATGAGTAAGTTGGAAATCAATTAAGTTTTTATTTAATCGTTGGAAAAAGTTACCTCAAGATAGTGAACAAAATTAATATGAATACTGTTGGTTTTTCAATAAGGAAACCTTAATTAGGCTTACCCTATTACATAAAGCCTTTAATAAATCATATCAACACTTTTATATTGTTTTTTGATGTTTGGAAAAATGCTATTCATGTTCCTTTCCATTAAAAATGCACATACAAAAGCAAAAGACTTAAGAACAATAAGCATATTACCAATGGTATGAGAAATTCTATAAAGACATATATACAAGCAAACAAGAGTATCACTCGTCTAGCGTTATACTTGGTAATTAATCAAGCTATAGGAATTTTTTCAGCACGTCAACAAGTCTGGTTGAATTGGTAAATGACATAAGATGTGGGAAAAACCTAGAAGAGACTACTAACTTATCGCTTCTTGATTTTAGCAAAACATTCGATACAACTCAACATTTGCTTTTAGATAAATTGAATATAATGTCATTGCGTTTTAACTTAAAATAATTATGTGATATACAAATTCATATATTTGCTACTAAAAACGGGATTGCCTCGATTTTAGGACCTTTATTTTTTTAGGTATGTGTAGCAGATATGAAAAATTGTTTGAACTACTCCAATATACTACAGTATGCAGATGATTCACAATATTACGTTTAATTTTTGAAGACCCGACATTCCAGGTATTCAGATTCGATTTATTATTACTAATTCTGGCATAAATATAGATAACAATATTATACCAATTATACCAATATTAAATGAAACGTAAGGGTCACATAAAACATAAGCCGAAAACGTCATATGCCTGATTAAAAAGTTACATGTTATAAAATTTCGCCTTCTAAAACCAGGTATTTTCTTTGTTATACTCTCGTTCTTCCACTACTTGATTACTGAGATATAGTTTATTCAAAATATAACTGTTGCAGTTTCACACTCCGTTAAAAAATTGCAGCACAGCTGCATGACTTTCTCGTTTAATTTACCCTTCCGAGATCACATAATTTTCCACTTGAACAGAAATTCCATTGTAAACATGAAGAATCGCAGAGAGCGACAACCTTATTTGTTCAATTTATTCCATACGCTCAACCATCCTCAAGATACTAGAAATATTAACGTTTATAGAGTACCTTAACATAGGCTAGTTTTCAAAAATCTTTATCGTATACCTCAAATGTGGAATAGATTACCGGAAAACTATAAAAATTTCTCATTCAAATATTTTTTTGTGTATAAATTTAAGTACTTTCTAAGTAATTAAATGAGACAATAACACTAGAACATAATACTGAAGGTTACTTCATAGGAAAACTGAATCTGCTGGTTTTGCTCGCTTAACAGTTCTGAATCAAGTCTAGTTTCATTTGCATCACTTTTCCCTCTAAATCGTTATTTGCTTGGTGCTCTGGTAAATTTAATGTATATATCGTCTAGGTAAAAAAGTCATTTTTGGGTTTTTCAGCATAAGGACTAATCCTGCTCTTAAGTAATCAGTTTTTTATCGTTGCTCAGTCCATTTGCCTTCTTTTAATTTTTTTTTCAAATAAAACCTTCTAAATTTTGATAAGGTAGATATAATTTTTTTCATTATTGTTATATTATTTTTTTTAAGTTGACAATAAAGTTCTCCCAAAATTTCAAATTTAATTACAGTTTTCAAACTTTTGTAGGCCGAGACCGAGAATTATTTCAAAATTTAATCTCTCGCCAACAAATAGTATACATTTGTGCCAGTCGTGGATATTTGGAAAGATTTACAACTTCAACGGCGGCTAATCGTTTTTTTTTTCTTTGATATTGTTTTCACGTTTTCACATCGTATTTTCCTTCTACATTTACTACCAATTTAGATAAGCTCCATTACCACATCCTCTTTGATATCTTCGTTTCCATACACAACCTCTATTCTTTCAATTTACCTTTTTTTTTTCGTTGACATTACTGTGAACACAAGTAAAAATTAATGTCAAGATCAAAGCTTTGTAATTGCAGATCTTCTCACATCCTCATCCTCACATCGATAGCCCATTTTCTTCTTTGACGTTTGTTTCACATTACTTCTCTATTATTGATTGTTAAGGGAAAATTCGACAAAATATACAGAAAAATGGCAAAATTTTTTGGAGTTCTTATAGTGGACCTAACGGAATCACGTTTCAAATATACCGGCATTGTAGAGCCCGAGTTGCTACTATTATTATCTAATATGACGTTTATGAAAAATTTTTTTGGGCTAATTCAATAAAATTTTCCCAATTCATTGTTGAGAGATTATATTAGATTGAGAAAAAAATGAAAATCACAATAGCAGCTCTATTGGAAAAAATGGACTGATCCAAAGTCTTCATTGATTCATTGAGCTGCATTTTCTCCAAAGTCATAAATCAATCCCACGAACAGCTCTCAGCAATTTGTCTCATATGTCTGATTTTTGCTCACGATAAATTGATAGTAGAAGAAAAACTTGATTTGTGAGATACCGGATCAAATAACTTGAAGGAAATGATAGTGAGAAGTAAGTTATAGAAAAGATTTTCTCAAAAAAAAACATAGACATGTGCTTTCACTCTCTACCTCTGCTGATCAAAAGGCTGATGCTTTCTATATTAGGGAGTAAAAATAAATAATTCGTATCAATCTAGGAACCAACCGTCGAACCGTTGGATTTTATATAGGATTTCTTAGATCAATTTTGAGATTTGTCAATTACCGAATAAACTGTAACTGATTTGTGAATTAGGGCTCTAGTTGCGCTCAGCAATGTTTCCAATTTTTCAGACTAAGTGATACCAATATCAAATACGGTGAAACACAGGAGCTTCGTTCCTAGTATCATCATATATTTATTGAAAGTATACTTTAAGCACTTATTCCTGATGCCGTGCTACCTTTTCAGGTCTATGACATATTGAGCTTCAGCTTGAACTCATTTTGTCATAGCTGTTCTCATTCTTCTCAATTCTTTTTCTCATTTCTTGCGAAGTTAGTCTTTGTTTCTCCCTAGCTTTTTTTTATTTTTTCAGTCCTGATGCTCTTTGGTCTTTCTTTTTACAGTGTCTGAATTGATACTGTTTCATTAATCTTCTTTAGTCTTTTGCTTTCATCTGATGTACCTCTGTTTGTGCTAAATATTTGCTGTGAATCATTTATGGTTGTTTCTAGTTCTTCTCTTGTTGCAGGTTCCTGAGTTTCTTTTCTTTTGATATTGTTATAATTTCACTAATGTTATACTAACCACTTTTGGTTTATTTCTTGTTATTTTTGTTGTTACGATATATACTAGATATCAGGGAAGGAATGTTCTGGAAAATGAGAGCTCTGATCAGAATCACATCGATCTTCTTCTTTTTTTACTTAATAAGAGTAATGAGAACTTAAATGTGATTAGATCATATTAAAACGAAGGAGCAATTTTATAAAAGTAGTAACTGTTTACAAAATGTTTGAATAAAAATCATTCATAATTAGTGATCGTGATAATGGAATGTGGGAAGCGGTACTGATCTAAATTGACATGATAAGTATTTGTGACGATAGTTCCATCAATAGAAAATCTATGAAGAGATTTTAGAGTTATTGGTTTTCAGTAGCCCCCACTCTTGTTGTTTGATTCAAATACCAATAAATACTTTGCATTGTAAATCTTAATTATTTGTGTAGGTAAAGTGGTAAATTAATATTGTTGAGACAGAATCCATTTTGTACAGTGAACATACAGAAAAAGGACTAGTGCATGAGTTTAGTGTCTCTCCATTCTCATTCATAGAAGGTATGATCAAACAATACTGCATCTATTTCCAATAGTATGTTGGATGAAACAATGACATGATCGATCCCGTTTTAGATTATTAGGCGCGCTTGTTAGGCGCTTTAGTGAGATCGTGTTATCAATGTCTTCCTTGAAATATGGAAGTTGAGCAACTTATCGTCATTAAGTTTAATAGAGTGCTAACGTGATGAAATTTGCGAATAGTGATATAATAATAAGTTATAATAAGTTTGTTTTGAGGTAGATAGCTGTGATTTTCATATTATACAAGAGAATAATAGAACGATTGAAGAAGCATTGAAAAGGGTACGATAGAGCAAATTTCAAAAGAAGCGTTACTGAAGTACTTCGATTCGACCTTGGAATTTTAGTTTCTGACTTTGTTTTTCATGAAATAATTCATTATATTTTCCAATCACACATTGTGAGTAGGATATATACCTGTTTCCTTTTTGATTTTTCACAACAAGACGAGCGAAAACTTGTAACAAATTTTTCTCCTAGAAACTCTACGAATGCATTAATCTCGTAAAGTCTCAATGAATTTATGTCTTCTCACGTTTGGGTGAACTTCGAATGGCCAAAAAAAGAAAAGGAAATACTAAAATCGATACAGAAAACTCCACACTGTAATTTACGCGTGATAAAGCTCCATCTCATCAACTTCATCTACGATCTTCTATACAACTCGATTTATTGCTAAGAGATCACAGTTCTTAGCTTTTTGGGTCAGTAAATTTGTCAATAGATGTTTAGTTTGACACAGATAGCGTAAAGTTTCTCTTTTATTGCTTATACTCTTATATGGCGGCTGTGTTTTGTAAAGAGATTTGTTCATAGTAATGAGAATTTCTTTACTCACATAATGAGAACAATTCGAGAATTCAAGTATTTGAAATATCACATTCAGTACAAATAAAATATATGGAGATAGTTGTGATAAATTATGAATTTGGTAGGAAATCGATAGAATCAGTATTTACCCCAACAAACTACACTGAACGGTGAATTATTGTGGAATAGAATATTTCTCAATTTAGTGATTTTGAACGTTCATTTATTTTATTAAGGCAGAGAATATGTTTTGCATGTTTTCAAATTCCAGAAGTTCACATTTTATAGTTAGTGTAATTTCTAGTTAACAAATTACAGACTATGAAAAGAATTGTCATCCATTGACATCTTGAAAGTAGATAATCTCTAAACACATCCATCAAGTATATCATGATTTCATATGATTAAACAGGATTAAGTTAGCAAGTTAAAGAAGAAGAAGAAATAGTTACTAGTGGTTGATTAAATAACAAAAATAGGTCTCACAGTGAGATACAAGATGTTTAATTGAGATGAAGAAATAAATTTTTGACATATGAACAGATATTTTTTGAGTTATTGAATTGAATATGTACTAGTTGCGATAAGAACTAAAATTTCTTTCAAATGACGTGTCACACACAATATGAAGTCACGCCATCAATAAGAAAGTAATCCTTAAGAAATTTGTATTACAACATTAAAACAGAAATTATTTCGTTTCAATATTACGTGAATTTTCCATGGGGTGAACAGTATTTTATACAATAATAAATAGAGCTGAGGTTATATTTTCTTGATCTTTATAATAAGCGACATAAAACCCGTCAAATTAGTTTATTGATAACTATATTTTGCAAATATCTGCTAAACGATTTTGATTGCAGATTTGATATTTTCGAAATTATTAGGAAACCCAATGATAATTAAAGTTTTTTCAACACTCACTCGATATAATGATGAAAGCATTGTTAATAAATTCCAAGAGCATCTTTGCAGAGTAGAAAAGTTTGAGAATATGATGATGCAAAGAATTCTTCAGAAAATTTGAGATAATTTGTAGTGATAACTTTCACTTAATTTTCAAAGTACACTGTAGTGTATAGGAATATTGGAAGTTGATTATTTTACTACAATCATCCAGTCCAAATCGTTTTAGAGGTATGGGGAAACCTTAGGCTCTTCTTAATTCCTCATAAGTTACTCATCTAAAAGGTACTAAATTCCTCTTCTTCCTATTCTTCAGTGCTCACATACCAGTACCCTTGATTTTTTGCGGTTTACCCCTAACCTGTTTAACACGTCATTAGCAAAAATGCAGCCTTATCTATACCCACCCTTCTGCTTACTAGATGTCTATTTCCCATAACAATAATTTATTTCAGAGAACAATTCAATACCATATTCATTATCCACATCACACCCACGACCTGCGAGAGCACTTTCGGAGAGTGATGTGAATATGAACGCGTTACTACATCGATGTACACCCGCTTTTTTTGCTTTAATGTCTTACACCATAGAAATCACGTTCCCATTCATTTCAAAGCGACAAAAGATTGTTTCAATATAAATTCTAAAACATTAGTTGAATATTAACAATGGAAATTCAAGCTGGTATTGGATATTACATTTGTCATTCCACAAGTTCGGTTTGATCTTAAAACCATTTCACAATAATAAAAGCATACACAGGTATTATTACGAGTTGATCCGGCTATTTGACTTTAATACGATATACTTTCGTTCTCTGAGTAAGCTTTCATACACTTTTGTGTTGTGTGAAAGTTTTGTTGATGTTGTTTGCTAGTTGAAAACACGTCGTGTATATATTTCTTTTTCATTGTATAGCGTACACTTACATTTTTCCTGCGTAAATCAGAGTTCCTACCTGATGTCACTTAATGCCCTCTCAGTTAAATGAAATTTGAAATGTCATTATTGCCAAATTGGAACTTGCTGGTCTATCAAAAAACTAGCAACTCATCTAGGTACCGTCGCCAGAGTGAACAAGCGATGTACTTAATATTGGTACACATGGCAACAAATATTAAGTCAATTAACAAAGCTGAAAAATTTCTAAAGTCTGTCTCAGGAATTGTATTCTATTTCAACTATTTAAATGAACAGAAAGTGTACATTCATCCTCATATTTTTGAAATGAACTGAAATAGGAATTTTCAGTTATGTTCGTTTTTCGTACAATTGTCTTACATAATAATGTTCATAAAATAATGCGGACTCAATAAAAGTAGCAATATCAAATCTGAAAGGCATTGTGAAAATACAATAACCAATCAAATAGTTTGAAACGATTGTGAACTATTTATCGCAGTTAGTAGAGCTTAACAGAAAATTACTTTATAGAAATCAGTTGAATCCCTGTTATGTCCTTATAAAAGAGGGTAAATTGGAATTTGATTGAAGAATGTTAAAAAAAATCGAAATTTTTGTTTTGTTTAAGACCGATATGCATCTTAAATGAAATTTTCAGTATAGATGTATACGATTAATTTATTATTTAGATTTTAGACGAGAACGGAAATGCGAATACGTACCTCAATAAAGAAAACTGTTTTAGTTTACCTCCAGTCTCTGAAGACAATAACTTGGTTAACGAAGGGCGCATCAAAGTGTTATTCTGAGTGTTGGTATGGTGATTGTGTGAACAGTGTGTTCATCTTCAGAGTGTTTTCAAACTTGATATGGCTATACAAGGAAAATATCAGTTGAGTATTCTGCTTTAACTGAATTAGACCCTCGAAATCAGCATAAATGACCAAAATGAAAACTTCGCGAATACAAATAGGAGAATAAGAGAAACAAATACATACAGTGGTATAATAAAAACGCCAATTCTAGACATACATATGTTAAAAACAAGATCTAAAAAAGGCTGAGTTATTGCAACTCTTGATAATAGTCCAGCGGATGGAGGTTTAGGAGTAAATTTTTATTTGATCTATCGGTTACTAGGTTGAAGAATAAATGAAAATGAATAGTAAATGATTCACAGTATGCTCCGACTTTTATAGGTAAGGTACAGATTGTAGAGTCATGTAGTCCTGGTGGGCCAAAAATATTTGATGAGAATTTAACTACCGTATAAATATAGAAAACAATAGCATTACATTTATCAAGTTAAAAATAGTGTATCATTATACTATCATGTAATCCAAGTGCAATTCAGAGCGAATATGTTATTTATCGAAAATATTCAGCATATATATTAATAGCACCAGTTTTAAACATAATGGATATCAGAATTGATACAAGATGTATGATCCTATAAAGAAGCCTGTGCTGAGTCTTATCATCATAAAGTTATAATCAAAATTATATTAAGACAGGTAAATGTAATGAACAAGAAAATAAAAGGCAGATAATAGAATATGGAAAAACTGAAAACGAGTGAGGACGAGTACATGGAAGAAATAGGTTATCTGCAGGGGAGAAAAGAAAAATAATAAAATGATGAGCGATGAAAAAAGGGAGATCAAAGAATGCAGCACAAACAACAAAAGATGCAAGAAAAAATTGTAAATGCTTTGATCAGGAATATACAATCAAAATTGAAAACAGAAAGGACGAACTATGAAATAAGCTGATTATGATAAATCAAAAAAATAAGAAGAGAACACAAACATAATAAAAACAAATGGAATGAAATGGTTGAATGATACCTTGAATACATTAATCAATGATTATAGAAATACTGTGAATTTTATCAATATACGGAAGAAGACAGTGAGCATGAAAGTAATGATTGTAGTGTTGATAAGAATAATGATGTTTATTCGACTACAATATTCAAGTACATGATATAAATAAAGGCTATATTTTTCAGTGTATGGAAAAGTATTGGAAATTACAAGAAAAACAAGCAATATACTACTAAGTTGGGGACGAATAAACTTTCTTGGAAATTTGGAAAGAAAAGATGCCAATATACTAATGATAATGGTACAATTATAGGATATGAAGCAAACGCGACAGAACTGGATTGTAATCAAATAATCATCATATCGATGTAAGTATCATTAATAATAGTAAGAGAGGCAGGACAGATAGGATTGAAAATAAAAAAAGGAACGACGAAATATATGGAAATTGAAAAAAAAAGAATTTGTACAAACCAAATACAGTATAGATAAATTATCTATTTTTTTTTTGGCCGAGCAGCCAAATTATACAAGACTTGAATAAATCTAGTGGTTACATATGCGGTGGAAACTCTGAGACTAAAAAATATTTGGGAGGAGAATAATTAGGGGAAAGAATGAGTATATAGAACGTAAGGACTATGAAATTGGAAATATATTAGATAGGAGGATATGATAAACACAATTGGATGGAGCACATTAAAAGAATGGAAAAATAACATAAGATAAGGGAGATTACAGAATGGAGACCAAACGAGAAAAGACCTACAGGAAAACTGTAAAATAGGAAGGAAGATCAATTTGTATAGGATATACAAAGTCTAGAACTCAATGACTGAAAAAGATAGATACAGGATAGAAAGATATGGAAAACCATAGTGGTCTGAGCAAAAACATTATTTTAAACTTCAAGTGAGCACTAACCTCCTAAAGTGCTATATATTATGTATTTTGGCTTATGTCAATTAGCAAGAGTGGATAAATGTTTTAGTTTCAAAGTACAATTTAGTTAAATAGTAAATAAAGTCCTCTACTTATTGGTTTATAGTTTAATGATGTAGTAAAGGTGAATAAGAAGAAAGTTTAGTATTATATTTGCTATTACAAATGAACTAAAAAATAACGTAATCAGGAATCTCCTGTACACACTGCTTGGCCAAGACATTGAACTAATTCACAAATCGATGGCAAGGATAGTTTTATTGAACGAGTTACACTTGGAATAGGCGTTTCATTAATCTTGATAAACATCTTATTTCCAGTCACATTACCTACATGGAATGAACATCAACTAACTCCTGTGTGATTTTCCAACCTCTGTTCAAATCCTGAACAAACAACAGAACTCGAACCAAGTCTGTAACATTAGTCAGATTAATTAAGAAACACTAGAAATTCTGAAATAGTCTTTTAATCAAGGTGAAGAGTTATTTTCAATATATTTCGTTCGTCGTGCTATCGAGTTCAATAATTGACAGTTGCTAAAATTAAGTTTTTCACTAATTGACCGCAAAAATATCTGTGACCTTGAAACTGTCCTTCACAGTAAACTCGTCTTGTGGCAAATGTAAGATAGATCATAACATAATTAAGACTTCACTTTCGATAAAGCATGCGCTTTCTCAATCAATTTTTCTATTGCTAAGCTATTGTTAAAAAAAACAAATGAAACTTTGAAATTACAATGAACAGTCATTTGCATAAGAAACAGTCATAAATAAAGCCTACTCAAACAATAGCGCGTTATGTGATATTCATGACATCGTTTGCTCTAGTTCTGATTCATTTCTGAGAATCATATAAATACAAAATTGACATTTTCTGAAATCGAATCCAAATTTATGTCTAGTTATCCTTTGAGTATATTACTAAAAATCATAAGAAACATGTTTTTTAACGAATTTCTTCAATCTAGAACAAATCATATTTTGTAGCTTAGACCAGACAAGTGGCAATACTTCTACATTATTTTGTTTCTAAAATCTAAAGAGACTTTATTGTGGTTCCTTCAATTCCGTATTTTCAATTGTTTATTATGTTTCTATTATTGCTGATATATGTAAGAAATATCGTCAATTGAACACCGTTTCCTATGTTTTTCTAACGACCCAGAAAATTCTGATGCACATGTAAGTTTAATTAGCAATGCTCTACTTTCGAGTTTAGGTAAACGTTTCTTTACAAAAACTATTTTTGTTAAACTGGTTATAACGCTGTTGATTATAAAATATTCAATATTCCAGTATTACCTGCATGTGCATCTATTTCTAGGTTTGGAACTTTTTGAAGCCTCCAACTAATGAGATATAATTAGGAAAATGGGAGAATGCTACAAGACATTGATGCAGTGCTTGAAGTGTCTTGAATTCACATCGTTCACATTTGAGAAATGAAGTTGTTACCATTTTCGAATTAAAGTCAAATTAATTTTAATCATACAATTTTTAAGATAAGCTTGAAACAATGATGAATAAAATCTTTCGACTCAGAAAGATCATCATCAAATCTACCACGAATAATATCTGAGATTTTAGGACCAATATACAATATTACTAACCTCAAAAATTACCTCAGTCCGATCTCGATCATAAGCTTAATTTAACAAATACCTGTAGATGAAATACTAACATTTAACTTGTACTGTTAAAAAAATTTAGTCACTAATAACCAAGATACGGTTGATGTGAATTTTGTGATCATAAAAAATAATGAATGGGAAAACTAGTATCATTGTGAAAAAGCGTCCCATAATACTAGTAGAAGTTATTTTCAACTTTTCAGTTTTATGTACTTTATAAGCGTGTTTTTCACTTTTTCTTCAAACTGTATCTATTTTCCACTTTTTAGTTTCATAAGATATGAAAGAGTCTTTTTTGGTTTTTTGAACTATATTCATTTTCCACTTTCAGTTCGCTTTTTTGTCACAAATATAATTTTCTTCGAGTTCTATTTATTAGTTTTGTTAATCTCCAGCAGAGTTAGAGGATTGAATTATAAAGTAATACTGTTGCAGGTAGTAAAGTAAATTTCCGACAGAGGCAGAGAGTTGTAAAATTTTCTTCGATGTAAAGAGAAAATTATTTTGCAGCATGAACGAGACTTGAACCCACGAGCTCGCTCGGCTAACGAACGCAATTAAAGTAGTGGGATAACAGTGATAAGACACTTGCTTTAAGTTCAGAGGAGGGAAACAAGCATGCATACAAACCCATTTACAGGTGACTTATTTATAAAAATGAACATAGAATATTACAAGCAGTATTGTTAACAATTCTTTCTTCTTGAGAAGTTTCATGGAACTCCTTTCTAGTTTAATAAGCTGTGGTTAATAATTTGCAGCCTTCCACATGTTGATTTCTCACAGCTCTATTCATATAATAGCGGTGATCAAAGGCTGCTTGACATGATGCAATACAACGTGCAATATAATGCAATACGCAATATTTCTTGATCAAAAGCATGTGCAGATGAATATCATCTGATTGTTTCATGCAAGATCTTGACGATGCAATGACAAGAGACTTGTATGCAATATCTTGCACGATGTATTGCATTTTGTCGAGCGACCTTAAGGAGAAGCTGCAATTTATTGTGAGTGAACATGTATCTTCACTGAATATGATGAGCGGTTAGTGTCTTATAATTGAAATTATACTGTTTCCCTAATAATTCGTTAATTGAAATAAAGTTCTAAAAAATTTTCATCTAGTCTAGTCTTCAATTTAGTCATTTTGTTTGTGTAGATTACTTTAGTTGTGATTATTAGTGGGATAATTGGATTTTTTCCAATATAAACTACATTCTTTTCACATATACAACCTTCTCATTATTGAAAGTTGAGAGGTCTTAAGAGCTCGTTATACCGCTATTTCACACGTTGATTATGATGTATTAACAAAGGCATCAGAGGTGAATTTAGAGGTATCCACAAACAATACGAGTTGATGTTACTTGTTCGTTATAGCATACTCTGCTGCCAAACGACGTTACTATTCATAGTTTTGATTACAATGACAGAGTATAATATATCGCAGTTTCCATTATTATGAAGAACAATTGGTGTTTTATAAAATGAACATTTTCCATGTTATATTGTCTCGAAACTGATAGTACAATTAAATTAATTTGAAAAATAGAAAAAGCTGAAAGTTTATAACGAGCTAGAAATATATATCAATGCTTAGAATATTCTATAAAATTGCAAATTGGCATTTTTGGACTTTTTGAACAGTTATTTCCAGATCACACTAACACAAAAACTTAAAATAACGTTTATGCACAAATGCAACAGAGAAATAAATCAATCCATAAGCACACTAAATGAGTTTATTAATGAGTGTTTTCCTTATACAAATAAATAATCATATCATTTATTTTCAGTAACATCGGAATTAAATGTTTCGTTTAATGGAAAATTATAGATATTGGACCTTATCAAGGGTTCCATTACTGTAATGGATACAGTTAACATTCATCATTAGAAGATCCCAGACGTAGTTCGCGTGAATAATATCAAGTGTTCACGTTCAATATTGAGCACGATTAATTGATTCTGCGAGGATAAAATGTTATTCAAAATATAATCAGGAAGGTGTTTGATATCGGCCGAAAGAGGTACAAACTATTACTAGTGAAATTTGTTTCAACACTTGCAGGTACATACCTTTCTCCAGTTTATATATCCTGAAAAACATATGAAGCCCGAATTGCTCAATAGAACCACACTGAATTCATGGGAAGAAAGTTCAGATTTTAAGTCGATCACTGTAGATATTTTCTTAAGATGATTTCAGAAGTTTGTGAAACTCACGAACGCTTCTAAAGCCAACACAGTTATGCTGATTTCAGATGGTCATTTCTTTCACACCCAAACTTTGCGGTTAATTGATGAAGCATGTGAATATAGCGTGACAACAATATGTGTCCCACCTAACTGTTGGTTCTATGTGGCTTTTGAGTATATCTCATGATCAGGTACTAATAGCATGGTTGAGATCATATTTGGAAAGTAGCTTTCCAGTTGTAGGTGACTGATCTATTCGGAAAACCATTTATTTGGGCAGTGACAATGTCAACTGCAATGAAGGCATTTAAAGTATGTAGAACTTTTGTTTTATAATTCACAAGTTTTTATCGAAGACGACTTTATTGCTGTAGAGGCTACCAAAGTTGAATTGAACGCTGAGGAGGAACCTAATGAGGAAATGTTAAACCACACTGGAAAAGGTCAAGATCTTGACAAACATTCTCACATGTCTTCCTCCTTGATAAAACCAGATTTGATGGATTTTACTAGCGTTCGTTTTAATGATTCTTTTTTAACACGAACAGACATACAAGAATTTGAGCCTCAGTATATTGAATTAGGAACAATGAATTGAGAAAGATAGAATCTAGGAAGTAGGAAGAATTTTGGGAAAATCTTCAGTATAAAAAATAATCAATTCTTATGATAATATTAATAGAGAAATAAATTTATCCGAAACATTAGCCTAAGCATTGATTATTTTTTTGTTATACTGAAGATTTCTCCAAATTTATATATATATATATATATATATATATATATATATATATATATATATATATATATATATTAGTTTAAAAACTAATTTTAAAACAGAAGAGACCTAAAATCAAGAACATGTAGATGCATTAATATACGAATTTACCGGCATGGATTAAATAATGCCTACCTACTGTAACGTTGAACTTACATATGGAACTGAAGCCAAACAGAATCTGTAAAATTTCGAAAATATCCTCCACAAACTTGCAGAACTGAAAAACCGAAGAATTTTTCTACTCAGATTCAAAAAAGATAATTCATACCTACATTTCTAAATTTAAAATTATGCCATATAAAACTTACTGATACTCTCATACCAGATGAATTAAAATTTTTATCCCAATTTTGCAAAAAATATTTCTAGTGACAGAGAATTACCTGCGACAAATAATATTGAATGTAACACCAATCATCTGAATAACGAAATTCAAAATGAAATAAGATCTGATACTTGTGATATTATCATTAATTTCAAAAATAAATTGAAAAACAAAAGACAACAAAACAATATCAAACCTCAAAATATAACTAAAACCAAATAATTCATAAGTAAAAATAATAATCTCAAAATTTTTAAAGCAGATAAATCTAATAAAACTGTTATCATGAAATCAGAAGATTGTTATAATGAAATGATGAAATTATTAAACGATAAACAACTTACAAAAAAATTGAACAAGACCCTACAAACTCTTATCAAAAACAAAATAATGATCTAATCCGATCTTGGGAAAAACAACTTTTTATTTCGCCATCAGACGAAAAAATATTGAAAATTCACAATGCCTTACCCCCTAAAATATATGGTTTACCAAAACTCCACAAACCCGACATTCCCCTTCGACCAATTATTTCAAGTATTCAAACTCCTCCACTCCACTAAATCGAAATCTAAGACAACGAAAAACAAAAGAAATAATATTATATATCAAGTGCCTTGTACTAATTGTGGCGCTGTCTACATATGGCAAACATCTCAGTATTTAGAAAATAGATTAAGAGGTCATCAATACGTTAAAAAAATAAAACTGCATCTATAGATTTATAGATCAATATAAATAAGCAAATTGTCAGTGTTGATATCATATTTTGATGAACAGAAGAGATCTAAAATCAAGAACATTTAGATTCATTAATATATCAAAAGGTCTAAGAAATAAGACATAAGAAATTGAAGAATATATATAGGATGCTCCAAATGCTGGAAATATTTCAACTTTTATTAGACAAATAAAATTTATATGAAACATTAGCCTAATTGATTATTTTTATACTGAAGATTCTTCCAAAATTTTTCTTACTTTCTGAATTCTATCTTTCTCAATTCATTGTTCCTTATTGAATATACTGAGGCTCAAATTCTTGTATGTCTGTCCATGTTAAAAGAGAATCATTGAAACGAATGCTAGAAAAATCCATCACATCTGGTTTTATCAAGGAGGAAGACATGTGAAAACGTTTGTCAAGACCTCAACCTTTTCCAGTGAAACTATGTAGTTTATTATTTCCTCATTAGAAACAGCATCATGCTATTCATCAAAGTTAAATAAGTATGTTTCCCGATAGAAAGTATTTCCATCTATAGGAGGTAATATCGCAGGTAAATACATCTGTTTTCATTCGAACAGGTATAATACAAATCTAGAATAGTATGTCTCGATACCTGCAGCTTAAGGTTCATTTCCTAGTTTTATATCTTCATCTCTTGTCTTTCCTTTGAATAGTAATAAACAGATCAGTTCTTCATAACACGGTTATTGTCAAAGTACCGCGCATTGATAATTAGGAATATAATCAAACAATACATCCACAAGTATCAGAAATATTTGCTCCGTGAACTCCCCATTAGTGAAAGGTCTGCCTTTTTATGTAAAATATTGAGCAAATTTACGACTACACTTCCCTTGACTAATTTTTTTAAAGGATGTTCCGTGGATAATATTGCTTACTTTGTTGTAAACTAAGCAACTGCTCGTCGATTTGTCTCCGTTCTATCAGCATTACACTAACACCTTGATTCATGTCTTGTTTAAAATCTCGTTGAGCACTACATGTCAGGAATAGTATAAACGCTCTGCCAACTCAATATACAATGGCTCGATTACGATTAACTATCCTGAGACCGTTCAGTAACAACACCTAGTACAAACTTTAATATTGTACTTTGATTTTGGAACTTATTTAACGATTAGTTCATACTCAATTCAATAAACTTTTGCTGTACAAACACTTATATAATGAGGAATCGCCCTCCTATAAATCTCCCGTATAACCCTTAAAAGCAGAAAATCACCTAGTCGCGTATTCTCTTTTCTATAAACGTCTCGTGGGAGATACATCGCTTTAGATTAGATTATACCAAATTTACAATGAATATCCTCAAAATCGGATATTTATTCATTACTTTTTTGATATATTATACACACAATTTGAAAAAGTGATGCGAACCATTTGAACTGTTGGACGTGCCATATCTACGTATGCGTACCATAGGTCCCCGTTTGAAGGTCTAATGAAATAATTATTGGTGAGCGTTCTTGTTTATCCTTCCATTAGGCGCGCGGGTATTTCTAACGTATTTGGTCGCGTTGTATCTAGCAGATACATATATCAAATAAATTTTTTTCTGTTATTATTATTTTTAATATATTAATACAGCAAATTTTGTATGAATACTTCTCCGCTTTTAATTTAACATTTTTTCAAGTAAAAAAAAATAATTATTTTATATGTAAAATGTGTAAAATTTTAATTAGATAATCGACAGAACTAGCTTTCAAGTTATATTATTTATTCAAAATATTTCACAAACTTATAAAATTAATCGGAGTAATCATCCTTTTCAATTTCTTTATTATAACATTTATTACAAATCATATTTGTATGAAGTTTTATACATTAATGAATTCCACATTTTTTACAACAATATGTAGACACTGACGTTTTTTTATTTTCTACATAGCATGGTTCGCATCGCTTTCTTTTACTTGGTCCAGGTGTTGCCTCTTGAACTTCTTGTTGTGCTTCCAAGGTTGCTTTGATTTGTCGTGGAAGACTTTTTATTTGGGCGTCGTTTTCATCGTCATCGCTTTTTTCAAATTCATGATCAGTTCGTAATCAACTGATCTTGTCTCGACTTGGTCTTCTGTTTCAGATTCATCAGAGTCATCCACATCTTCTTGTAAATTTTCGTCCTCGGAAAAAGCGAGACTAGTAAGTTCTTCAATATCTTCTGATTTTGAAAAGTCGTAAATTTTTGTACTCATGTTTTAATTTGACACTCGCAAAAGCACTTTTAGAGTACAAATAAACACTAAAAAACAATAAAATTTACGTTTGAATAATTATAAAACGTCGAAATGAACGATAACTTATCTCAACTAAATCTGAAGATAAACTGACGCTTTTGGTCGCGCTGTATCTAGCTGGTACAAATCCGGCGGTCGCACGGGTTTAGGTTGGCCAGGGATGGTAAAAGTGAAATCAGCCGATTGTACTTCTAGGAAAGGCTTCGAGATACATCTACCGAGAACTACTGCAAATCTCCATTTTCTAGAGCTATTACATAAATAAATATTTAGCAAAAAGTTAGCCATGTATCTCGTAGATACACGCGCGACTAATGGAAGGTTAAGACTTTGTATAATCAATTCGGGTAACATTTTATTTCAAAGAAGAATAACTAAGTCAGCTGAATAATTCCAAAGTTTAGTTTGAATTGCTGTATCTCGAATTTTCTGGCCTGAGTACTAGACCACTATTTTTAGAATATACTTCACAGTTAATATGTGTTCTTCCGTTCTTAATATCGTTCGAATTTTTTGTTTCTCTTATCCAAATGATATTTTAGGACCTATACAAAAAATTTCCATTTATTGTCTAAGCTTCCATTACCAAAGTGGATTTATGTGTTTAGCTGACATTATATCGATAAATTTTTGTAAACTCATAGAGGTCTGGAATGTACATGATTAATAAGTATCGATATAATTCGATAATTTCATATATAGTAAGAAAACGAGGAGGAAAATGACAAATTGTCAGGAACAAATGCGAAGTATGAGTGCGAAGTATATAAAATGTTTCCTCTCATCACACAAACTCACTTTTTTACAACTAAATTCAATCTGATATTAGATGAGCACATCGTTTTGTTACATTGTACAATATTGTGAAAAGCCGACATTATAAAAAACACGTATCGTTATTCAATATGTTGATAGAAATATGACATAAGCAATTTCTTATCCCAATATCAAAATATGAGTATGGTTCTAATAAAGATTAAAGAGTCACACATACCGACAATGTTTCATTCACAAATACTAATTAAATCACCTATGAAGTTCTATAAAGTTATTCGAAACTCTCAAATCACCACCGACTGTACGGATGTTTCCATAGTCCCTTTGAAATAGGTTTTGGCTCACCACAATGTTCACACACTTAGTGCTGAGATCAACTTGTCAGCGGCAGCGCCAAAACTGATGTTGGACTAACTAGTTTTAATTGTTTCAGACTCCTTTGTGTATTGGTAGGATTGTTGTTAGTTCACTTAATCTAGGATTGACTGTATGTTTCAAGTTTTATTGAGAAGTTGAGGATGTAGTTGTGAGAGCAATTTGAAAAAGATTGAATGAAATCATATTGATTTTCTGTATGTTGAGATATGAATTATATTTATAGAGTACTAGTCCAAAATGACGCACATGGCTCAGTAAGCTACAATATACAGCTTGACAAACCTAGCAAAAAACTCAAGATTTTGATGTGTAGTAGAAAAGCCAGACGCATTACAAAGTGAATGCTCATTTTGATATTGACTTCGTTGACTTAGTATATAGTCTCATAATATTTTATATTGTATATTATCCAAAAGATTGAACAGGTCAAAGTCACAAAATTATAAACAATGTATTAAAATTTTTTAAACACAATACAGAAGCTGGTACTTCCATAATAAATCTTTCCAAGGTATGTTCAATTTTCTACTTCTCAATATTTCGATATACAACATATAATTTTCAATCAATCTGCTACTGATATAAGTTGTAACGAAGTTAGTATTTTTCCGAAATAAAAAAAAGCAATGATATTAGGATTTTTAAATGTAAATTTGTATTGCTGTTATATTTCAACTTAAAAATGTTATTCTTTTTCGAGTAGAGCCTTAGAGCTTTGACCTTCTGAGAATTTTTTTTACATCCCGCTTAACCTCGTTTATTGCACGCAACCAAATTTGTTTTGCCGCACCAAGAAACCGCTTATGCCACACCTGGTAGTTACTAGGAAGTTCCCGAGGTCTTAACTCTTTTGATATCGCTGCTTTTATCGGTTAGTTTATTTACAATGATATATATTTATGAATAGTCATTGAGTTTGTAATCGAGAGAATTGTGTTCTATTGTTGTTTCAATTTGTTCGACGAATTTGTACCTAAAAAACTTCGTTAACATCAGCATCAAATACCCAGGGTACCAATCCAGGAGAGTAAATAAAATAAGTTCAACTGGCTTCAGCATACTCTTCAACACTTTAGTGACTAGAGTATTTCATTTTTTTTTCACTGACGCAGCCAGGCGCAAGTTGAGCATACCAAAATAAAAATACTGACACACGAGGCAATCAGATAACCCGATACCTGAACTTTGGCCATAAACCGAAAGAGCGTTACGAGTCCTCGAACAATGAAGGAAATTGAAATAGGCAAATGAGTTGATAGTGAGGGATCCTAAACTTTATTCAATTAAGATTTGCAAAAGTCTTCTAGAAGTAGCTGAAGATAATTCCTTTCACATTGATGCAAGACATAGTGAGTTCCCTCTTAACGTACAAAATTCTCAATTTTTGTGGGAAATTCTTATTTGGCATGACGTTTAATTTCATATAAATATTGTCAGCAGAAAAATGCAAAGTGCTACAATTAATATTAAAGTATGCCAAACTTACCTAAAAGATTTAGTTGATCACTTCCAGCAATATGGATCATTTCAAGAAATTCTTGTATAAGCGAGAGAAGTAGCATCCTCTGTCGAAACTGAAGAAGACTTTTCACCGTTACCAATGGTCATGAGGAAATTTAAACCAAAACTATTTGAATATGAACACCGAGATGAGACCTCTCATGTTCCAAAAACCGTCTTTAAAATTAGTTTTCTCTTAAAAATTATAGATCAAACTTTAAGGTCCATAAGAAACCGATTTGACTTATCAAATCGGCGATCTTTTTCTAAGTTATAAATTTAAAAAAATATATTTAAGGTCAACAAAGCTTCAAGAAAGATTGTCTGGGCTAGCAATATTAGCTATTGAACAAAAAAATTTTTATGTTATAAATTTTAGGGATGTACAGTACCGACAGTAGCGAGAGTATTGTAGTAGCAAACACTACTACAACAGTTATTTTATAAATTTTCTATTGTACCTAGATATCATTTTTGATTTTATAACGAAGTTACCTAGGTATTTGATATTAGAAGTATCTGCATATTTTTTTAAATATTACTAACTTATTTTTATCATAAAAGAATTACCAATATTATTTTGATTCAAATTTGATCCTTATTTTTTATTAGTGGAATCGATTCTACTCATGATTCTGAACAAACTAATTTCAGTTATTGCGCTTTCTTATTAACACGTTGTATATGTAGACATGAGGCAATATTTCTGCTATTTGTTCCTACAAAAATGTGATTTTTAGTTTTGGTTTGTTTTCTAGTATTTATGAACAACGTGTCTGTACCCCATTAGTTAAGTAAATGCCTCAAAATGAGTGTGAGGAAGAATTTATTATTTTTAATATTGCATATATTTTAGTCTATAAATAGATATGACTTTGAAAACTCAGTTCTTTGCTTTATTCCAAACACATACCTGCCATAAAAGAAGAGAATTCAAAGTGCCTTAATCCACCACCAAAATCCTTTTTTGCACACAAGAGCCTGTAGCCCTTACGGGGGCTACAATTAAAAAAGGAATTGGAAAAAATTGCCAGATGCTTGATGAACAAGATAGTGCTTTAAATGAATTTTCATGTTACGGATTCGAGAGAAAGAGATAAGCATTATATTGCTTTCACAATTTGGCTTCATAAATATAATACATTTAATATCTTACATACTAGATTGAATTATGCCAGTCTATTGATTCTATGGTAGATTGTGGAATTCTGCCTTTCGAGCAGAAATTCCTTTGTCAATCTCTGAAACTTAAACTTAAATGTATTTGCCATTTTTAAATCTGAATTTTTCACCAGATGAGAAGTGGACATTGATAAGTGAATGTCCAAATTCTTCTAGTAGGGTAGCTTTGATTGGGTCTCTAAGTTTAGTTGTGAAAGTGTGTGCGAACCAAACTAACGGATTTTGAAATAAAAAGACATAGAGAGTTGAATTTCTTAAAATTGAATTCGAAATACGTACTGAGTAATAGCTGGACTGCGAATATCAATACAAAACAAACATAAGCAAAGGGTTCGAAAATCAAAGGAATATAACTCAACTGATTCTTTTTTCATATCATCGTCTTTATTTTTCTGTTTGCATTTCTCATAGATACATACTGAAACCACTTTCAAAAGAAATTGAGTTTCAGCCTTCTTACGTGATTCGTCATGAATCGTATATATACTTCATATCTAAGTGGATTGCAATAATTTGAAATAAACTCATATAATCAATCTGTTGGTTACCTTAAGCTAACCACAAGGCGCTAGCCGTACTCTAGAAGGTGTGCAGCTTTTGTTCTATTCCACTTTCAATGATGATTCCATTTGCTATTTTCCATGAGAATGTTTATTTTTGGGTGAAAAAAAAATCATACTTTTTACATAATGTATCACGAACTGCTTTCACAAATACCTTCCATGGCATTCAAATAATCTTATATTATTTTAGAATATTTCAAAACCACGAATACTGAACATTTTTCATTCGATTTAATAGTGTTTGATTTTTATATTTTGCGCTTCTTACACAAACCTCTTAGCCGCTTTTTATTGGGCAATGCATTTGAAGATGTAGCAGTTTCTTCAATGTCTTCAACGGGCTCTTTTCTGATAACGAAAGCATAGAAAAGCTTTTACATCAATAGAAAGGTTTTTTCTATTTGACAACTGTTCATCAAGTTTTGAGCCAGATTTTTGAAAAAAATATTTCTTGGAACAGGAGCATCTGCTGGTAATCCTGAAGTCTGCATGTTGATCCCAGCTGAATTCATTTTATGATAAAAAATTTACAGCAGCCATCCACTTGTTTCTGTTTTCGACAAGTAACTCGAGCATAATTTGTCGACCCAGTATCAATTCCTTTTTTGGTTGTACTGTAATCCATAATAATTTCTGGCTTCTTGTTCTCTTTACATTGAACGACTGAGATTCACTTTTAACCTTTTGTTTAGAGAATGATGAGCAGGTAGAATAACTTAAACATAAAAAGTCCGAGGAAATATCCAATCTCTATTAATAACGAAAACAGCTGTCTGTCGCGCATGTCGAAATGTTAATTGATCCTTTACAAATCGCGCTTAAGCTGATGATAAAATCCTTTGGTCGTTGTCAGAACTATTCACTTTAATTTCGCGGAGAGTGAACGTTACTTCTATTTCAATACTTGATATCAAGTTTGTTTAGAATGATGGTATCGATTAAAATTTCGCACACAGGCAAATTGAGAACGTTACATCAGAATTACGGTAGATTGACTTGATCAAAAACACGTGCCAGTGCTTGCAAGATTTAGCGAGATATTGAGAAGATTTGTAGATCGGAAATTTGTATGAATTGTGGATTAAACCAAATGAACATTGTTGATCCACTTAGGTAAACTTAACCGCTAAAATGCCTCGTCGACTGATATCAAAATGTCGCACAATAACACAAAGTGAGAATATTTTGTATAAAATACAAATTAATGTGCTTTGGTTAAGTCATAATAAGGCATAATTGATAATTTGCGCCGAATTGGGGTAGAATCTTGATGATACAGTGGATTTATGAGAATAATATATAATTTTCCCGTGAATTTTGGATACAGTATTTCTCACAGAAGGATCTAAATATGTATATGACTATACTTTAACCTGTCATCCAAATCACATTTATTTCAAAATTGAATATTCTAGTAATGTACTGATTTATGGGACCGTTCCGTTTTGAACGCTCTGGATTTAGTATATTACATAACGAGCGCGGAAAGAAAGTGGGAATGTTCACGCACGTGGTTGCAAGTCGAATTAACAATCTATTTTATATTATTCACATATCAACTATTCTTTTTATTTGTGATCGTTACCAAAATTTATTGTAACATCATTGCTATAACAATTTGTGGAATAAAAAGGAGTGTTTGGAAATTCATAGTTTGTATCATTTCGTTTCTGATTGCAGAATATCTGGTTTATTCTATAATGCTCCTGATTTCACTGAAGACCTAGAACACGTCTCTAATGGTTCGTTCACTTCAAAATTTGATTTGCAATTTCCATTTTGTTTGATAATGATTCATATATATACCATCTGTAGTCTGTAGTCGATTCCTAGCCCTCATGTCTCTTGAAGTTTGTAATATCGCTATCTAGATCCACCAGTTCTATTGCGAATGACCTTTGGAAACAATGCCCCGTATATAACTCTGGATTTTGTAAATGCAGGTATCTAACAGTTACTCTCGGTACATTACTATATTGGTTAATACCTATTGACTGTCTTTAACATTTTTCATAATGATAATTGAGAGGCTGTGATGGCCTAATACCACGATATTTTTTAAAAATTTCATCAAATTATAGTGAAAAATCGTTGTTTTGGTGTCCAGCATTTCAATAAGAACTTCATATCCCTGGTCTTACTTATGGTATGCACCAGCAATTCTGAGAACTAGCTCCACTTTTGTAAATAAATATTCAGAAACAGTAGGTTCAGTTGTAAAATGCTTCAATTTTTTTTTTTTGGTAACCACGCTTCGGTAGTGCCTTAAGTTCCAAATATTTTGTAATATGCACATCATGATAAATAGTAAGAGTGCTTTTCGAACTTTATTTGGTTTTCTTAGAAAGTTCTCCTTCATAAACCATTGAGACATGTTCGGCAAATGAGAATATATTTCTTTTTCGTACCTTCAATTCGTGAACTGATTATAGAAGACTTTTGAATCTCTCTGGGTATAAGATTGAAATTAGTATTATTAGCTTCTTCTGTGATATTTCGCAGCATCCATTCTACCAATGATTCAGCGCTATCAGCGATCTTCATGTTTCATTTAAATGGAGCCTTCATCTAATTACGGAATAATAATAATTTGAATTTGCAAAACAATACAAACGGTGATAATTATCATTAAATATGTTTGACAAATGAATTATTTGAAGTTTCTATTGCGACATGGGAAACCGAAATTACGCGTAATTTTTCAGAAACTCTTACAGCCCTTAAGTCAATCGCTTCTACAATGCCATGCGTTATATTCCTAACATACGTTTGCGTTAGGAATCAACGCCGTACGTGAGACTATCAATTTACTGTTCGCAGAGACGTATGCAACTCTCTTATTCATTCATAATTTAACTATCAAACAATGGAAAGAAACAGCACAGCGCTATACAAATTATGGTAACTCGTTGAAGTAGAAATACAAACTTTATTATTCATTCAAATATCCATCTTCATATCAAAAACTGATCAACAATCTGTTTCATGATTGTTTTTCTTCATATCCATTCATATTTTTTTTCTCGCAGCATTCGTTCGACTTCATCAAGAACTCGGATATATGCAGTCGGGAACGGGGACTGCGACACTTCCACCTCGTCGACATGCATTCAGGAACAGCTGAGGTGTAGTCAAGCCAAACGGATCTGGCTATTTGGGCAATTGTGTGTCGGTTGAACCATAATACTTTACATGTTGATGTTTTCCAGAAAATCAACCTCAGTGAATTTGATAAGAACATGAAACTGTTGTACATAAAATGGAATTTACTCTTTAGATGACATTTATCAAAATATTACCGTAGTTTAATTAATATAATCCCTGGGCACACAGGATTTCATTTAACCATGATATTCTATCTGAATAATTGAGAAAGATGGTATTCAAGCAGTAGCTAAAAACTTGTTTAGTTTTACTGCTGTTTAAAATAATTTCAGAGATAAAGTCAAAACCTACCTTAGTTGGAAGGTAATCTTGCTCTAAAACTGATAAACGGTTATTTAAAAAGAAATTAAAAAAGTCAAATGGATGTGAACAGAGTGGATAAATATGCAATTTCAGGATATTCAAACATTTTGAAGATTTAAAATTTGTATTTAAGTTGAGAAAATAGAGATTGCTTGGAAACAGTACTTCAATAGTTTTTCTTCCATATTTGAAACTCTCTCGAAATAAATCATTTACGTACCAGAAAATCGTGTTGAAGACTTGAACTAATAGTCAAGACAATTTTGTTTAACATGATTATGTTGGCTTCTAACCTTCGACAAAAACAAAAATTGGCAGTACATTTGATTTCTGTATCATCGTGTAATTGCCACTACTACGAGCAATGTTAAGAAATGAGAAAGAAATAACATTTAGATAATTTCTATTTGAAACAAACAACTTCCTTTCTGCTGTAAATTGTCGTCTGGCTATATTATTATATCTAACTACCTATCAAAGTAGAAGGGAAGTTGACAAAAAAAAATTGAGAAAATTCTTGAAGATTTGGAGTTTCAAGTAATTTTGATGTTAACTGTACAACAGAAATCAAGCAATTTAGTTAGATAGATGTATGGGCCTCAATTATCAGGCATATTGGATCTAGTTGCTGAGAATCGTTTATGGTTACCAATAAACTTAGTATTTGTTGTTAGTTTGTACTTCAAAAAATAGAAGATAACAAAAATTGTATAAAAATAATGAATTCGACTCTTCATTTAGATTGGTATTGACCAAATTATCAAAACATATCAAAAGGCAATTTATGACAAAAAAATGAGTGGAAGAATTTTAAATTAGCTATTGCACATTAATGAGACAGAAACTAAAAGATATCCAGGTTGACTGCTTCAACATTAACTGGCTGTCCAAAAAATTACAGCTCTTTGATGACAAAACATAATTCCAAAATCTAGTGATTACTTAACAAAATATCAGAAATATTCGTACAAAAACAATGAGATAATAAAGTATACAATAAAATTAATTTATAGCCGAATGCTAGAATACTCGTTTCAAATATCTCACCACCTTGGTGGTAAAAGGAATGTCCGGGTTCAAAATTCTGTGAAATACCATTGTTCATAGACAATTCGATGTTACATTGTCCACCTTTCCGTGGATATAATGACGGTTTAATTACCATATCCACTATTGCATCACGTAACAAAGCTCCACGTGAACAATTTTAGATGTTACATAATATAACGCCACGTATGACTTATTATCAATACTAGTATAATTTCTGTAGGCGCAAGTCCACTTTTAGGACAGTGTATTTAATGGAAAGTATCATTTTCTTGGACACATTATGCATGTTTTATGTGGAAAAAATTCCAATCTTTATATGTCCTTTTTCTAAACTTCTACTATCGTAGTCCAAATGTTACAGAAGAGAAAGGCATTCAGCTGACACTTCCACAATATGTTTCGTGGCGACGCCATTTACATATACCGCGTCGCTCTATTCTCGTTGGTGCAGTGGCAGTGCCAAAAAGAGATCCGATGCCTGTCTTTCAGCGACGCTAATCGTGAGATAACGATGATTGATGACATTGCTAATTTTTTTGAATTAAACGCTACACGATTAAAACCGAGACGGTATCAAAACGGCGTGGAAACGCCAGAGATCTCGAAGAAAAGATGTTTAAATGCTGGGGGCTGAAGAATAAAAAGAAAACAGAGAACTTTCGAATTATTTGAATATTTGAAAAGTTATTCTTCGGTGGTACGAAAATATAAACTGCAAAATTTTACAATGATAAATAGTATAAATTTCTGTTATAATATTTACTACACTTTCTGATAACGTGATAAAATCTTTATATGATGAATCAAAAAGATCAATAGTTTTTATGATTTAAATCCTATTCTCATATATGAGTTATGAGTTATAAATGGGAAACGCTGCATAACGGCCTACATAATTCATAATAACTGGTACGGATATTTACGTTTCATTTTAAGCTTTTAGGAGGTTTCCTTCATGTATTCGTCAATTATTACGCTAAATAGTAGCAGTGACAACGTTTGCATAGCTTGAAATTCGAGATGGTGACTATAAAATCAGTTATAATGGATCGATTTATCGATTAACAATATATTCCAACGTATAATTTTGGATTTGGTATATGGTGCTTGTGGTACAAAATCATCTTAATCTTATTTCCGAGCAACATTCATTCATTCAAATAACATACTAACCATCCGAAGGTGCAAGCAGACCCGAAGCTATCTTAATAGGCAATTTTTTCTATATATATATATATATATATATATATATATATATATATATATATATATATATATATATATTCTTTCATTTCCTATTTCTTAGATCTCTTGATATATAAATGCATCTAAAAGTTCTTGATTTTAGGTCTCTTCTGTTTTAAAAATAATAAATAATATAAAGATAAAATTTGACGTTTTGACTTTTCTTCAAGTCATTATCAAAATATGATATTGACACTGACAATAGAAAATGTTCTAATAATAAAAATTTATTTGTCTTTAGTCCTAACATCTCAAATATGTAACAGTACAAATAATTTGATTAAGTACTGCTACATATTTGAGATGTAGCTACTTAGTCAAATTATTGGTACTGCAACATATTTGAGATGTAGGGATTAAGGAAAAATTAATTAATTCGAGTATCATCTGGAGCTAAAGTGATGGCCAAATACTATATAAGAAATATGTATGAATGTATAACAATAATAAATTTTTACTTGAAATAATTAATTAAGATTTTTTGTGATTTTTTATAGTATTAATGCTTTTATAAAGTTTCAAACTCAAATTTGAGGATAAATTCCTAGATGTTATGAGAATAATTCATTGTATGAATGAATATGAATTTTTACGTTCTAATCTTTAAAAATTTGTTAACATTCACGAATATCTAAAAATATTGAAATATATGTATTTAAGATTTACATATACAAGATATCTTTTATTGCACAACTATGTGAAAACTTCTTTAGGCAGCTGGTTTCCAAGTATTTGCTTTTAAGCAAAGGGTGCTACAGATAGACTGATAAAATGTTTGAATTATGAAAAACAAGAAATTCGGTCAGATTTGTTGACGAAGACGACGATATAACGGTACTACTATTATCTGAAGCAAACATTTATATGCTAACACCAGGACGTGCCGCAAAAGCCAATAAAACAACAGCTATATATAAGTTACAGAATAGGATAGGTACTCTGACATCCTCTAATTTGTTTTGTCATGCCATTTCTGAATCTGATACTACTTCTGCAATTTAGGAAGGAAAATTGTCCACATTCAAACTAGAGAAGTGTCAAAATTTACAGGACAAGATAACCGTTTTTTCAAATCCGAATGCTAGTAAAAATGACATAATAACTGTAGAAGAAGCGCTACTACTTTATTTTCATGAAATTCAATTTATACGTTGGAAATTGTTCTTGCTGAGACATCACTTTCGAAACCTTTGGGCAGTATGTTATTTAGCGACAAGGCGAATTTCATTGTAGACAGTTTGGTGAATTTCTAAAAATTCTCGTTACTGGTCACCCCCTAGAAACAACAGAAAAAAAATACTGCATTGATAGTATAGCGCCACTTAACTTATCAAACTCTATTTATGCTAAAAAAACTTACATTATTGCACTAACGCTTACTGCTCTTTGGAGCAGGATCATGTTTATAAGACCAGCATCATCATTTTGCTGGAATCATAATTTTATCATCGTAAAGTTGTTTCTTAGTTACCTCGAAGGGACTGTGGATAGCACGACCTTAGAAATTTGATACAATTGAGACAAAAATCCTATAAATAAATTGAGCATATCATCCCAAACCTTTATCGGTAGTTAACTGCACGGTTCTCTTCACAAAAAGTAGTGCGAAAGAAGATATTCCGATACTTTTATATATATATTTTTTAATGACTTTTAGCATAGAGTGAAACGATTTTCAAACCATGTTATTCTATCAACCGATTTATAATATAGCCAAATGAAGTATAACTTTCCTTTAGGAATTCTCATTTATAATCTGCTTCAATTGTATCAAGATCAAAATCATAATCACTAAAAATATGGGATCTTGACGTTTATATATGTCTAGCGGCTTCAGCTTTTAATATTTGAATAGGAACAAGCTGTTGACATGTTGATATATCTTTCAATACCATCATTACTAATTCCATAATTAATTCATCGAAAGGACTTTTCTGCAACCCGGGTTGATGTAGATCAGCCATCAGCTTATTGCGGATCGAGATTTAGATCACAGTTTCCGAACGTCGCGTTCAATTTTCTGTGAAAATTTCAAATTTAAAACATACATAGAAAAACTTTTCTTCACTTTGTGTGCGTTAATTCTTCTATTAAATTTATTTTTTTATATATCAATTCCAAATGCTTATGAGCAGTTATCGACGATAAACCCACTCAAATGGATTTTACACCAAAGTTTAATATCAATAAACTTTTATTTATGCTGAAAGGTGTGAAACTCGCAAATAATTACGCTGTTCATTGGGTATTACTCTCAATAGTAGTCTATTTAAGGCAAATAAATAATTTTCAGTCTTCAAAAAACCATAGACACATGAAACAACACACTAGCTGATCGCATTTACCCACTGGTATATTAGCTCGTCTTCAGCTTTAATGTACCTATGCATTACAGAAATTAACATGACTGACAATTTGAAAGACAAAAAAAAACATCAATGTCAATGTGGCAGACGGTTAAAAATGCTCGCCGCGAACGTGATGTAATCGCAAGCATGATTCCTTTGGATTGAATGAGGGAAATCATGTTATTGGTATAATACATTAGAGTCAAGCTCATTGCAAATTGTTCTGTGTCCTAATAAGGAATATGCATTTCGGCATACGTCTTTGGCATAATGGCCAATAGTGGGATGAGAAACTATGACGAAAGAAATATAGGCAAAAAGAAAAATATTTCAAACTTCAGTGCAAATGAAATCTCACAGACTTCCAAATATGTGTTAGCATTATCCATTCGTCTGACTATGGAAACGATGTAAATTCATTTCAAACAATAATAATTGCATCTTTTATATTCATTTGAAAAATTAAAGTCAGTAAAAAGCATTATTTTCTGATTATATTCGAAGTTACAAGATATTTTTCTATCACAGCAATCACTAAGAAGGTTGACATTTCGTAAAGATTTTTCTCGAATGATGATGATTACTAATAACAAATTTTTTATCAACTTCAATGATAGATTCAACAGAATTTATAAAAGTATAATTGGACCGAAAAGCGTGGGAGGTTTTTGTTCATTTCAGTTTGTAACAAAATGTCCAATTTCACTCTGCCTCCTAATAGAATATTTGTTGAGTTTCCACATAGCGGAGCCTGGACAAAAGTTTTTGATTGTACGTGAAATAATTGACAGTTAAACGAGAAAATGGAAAGAGGATTTTGCCGGAAGGCTAACGAATGTGTTAATTATTTTTTTCAACTATTCCTGCTAGAACAAACAGCTGAACAAATCATCTGAAATGATCGGATAACATTATTGTTTGAACAAAAAGAGAGAATCTCTTTGATCACAAGTACAAATTAAACGTCAACAACGTATCTATTCAGAAAGTACAATTTATATTATTCATACTACTTACTATTAATAAAACGTTGAATCAAAATTGAATTAATTAATTTGGTTAATTCTACTTCAATCCTCCCAATTTTCTCAGTATCGACATAAAATGAAGTAAGTAAAAAAACAAAAGTTTTTTCCAATAATTTCGCACATTTGAATAGATATGATAAGTATACGGGTAGCACACTTCATAATAAATTATTAACTCATTTTTTCAAACAGTGAATGTTGTAGCTTATAATCATCTTTAGTATAGGTAAATTCACCGTAGCTCGTTTAATTAATCAATCAAAAATCACATATTAATCACCAAAATGAGGGTTCAAATGATTTGAAAAAGATTCACTTAGATATGATTAGATACTTTCCACATTTCATTATATTCGCCATACAGGGCTCAATTAATTGAAGAAAAATCACTTCTCAATCACAAAAATGAGAGTTTCAATGATTTGAAAAAGTTCAAGTAGATACAATTAGATACTTTGAAAATGTCACTATATTTACCATATAGAGCGGAGCTTACTCAATTAATCGCAAAAAAGTCACCAAAATGCGACTTTCAACGATTTAAAAAAGGTTCAACTGAAACCCACCCTAAAAATGTACGAACAAACACAGTGTTGTGTGTGTGATTACGTAATGCAAAGTTTTGAAAAAGATCCGTGTACATTTATACGAAAGACAGACTTTTCCAAGAAATTCACGTTGTGTACTGAGATTTGTGGACGTATCAAATTTTTTATGAAATGAAATATACAATTTCATCACATTAGATTTAAACAGGATGGTGCATCATCAAAATTTAGTGCTGAGCGTGAATTACGTACATAAAGATTTTCAAGAATGGATGGATGATTTGAAATAAGGGCACAATAGAGTGACTGGACAAATCTCCCGATTTATCACCTTTATTTGGGGGGATCCACCTAGAAATCTTTTGTGAATGACTAAAACTGATAATTGGAATGGTTTCGGAAATAAAAGTACTGATAATAGCCCGTCAAATAACACATAGTCACTTAAATAGCTGAATATCAGATTTTTTAATAGAAGTGGATATGGGAGGAGTACAAAAAATAGAAGATATAGAAGTGATTGAAAAAGATCAAAATGTTATTTGCTCCTATCAATTATTTTTGTATGAAAAACAATCTTGTACATTATGTTCCAATGGGTGCACGTATTATTATATCATCCAATACCCCAAGTAGGAACAACACTTTATTCAAATGATTGTAATTTAGACAACGCTGACTAGACTGGTTAATTAAAAACTAGCTCATCTCAACTATATCTCTTAGACAATATGAATAGAATATATCAAAAATATTGACGCTATAGTATTAACTACCAATCTGCACATTGTTGGAAATATTATTTCTCACAAAAAACTGTAGGTACAATGGTGAAACTACTCCGTGCTATAGAACAAAAAAAATTGAATAAAATTCATATCGTAAACACAATATAATCTGGAACATAGCTAAGGATCGATATTTTATAAAACACAGTGAAAAATTTTCCTATTAAAATTATGTGTCTCCTATAAATGTATATATAAATTCTACAAAAATTTTGATTCAAATGTGGCAAATTCAAAGAAACAATACCAATATCCAAATTCCATGTCTGATTTATAACAATGCTGGGCTTAACCTTAACTGGAAAGGTGGCAGACTATTACGCACGAAGATTTGTAAATTATTTGTAAACAAACACGCCTACGACCCGGTCACGCTATGTAATCCTCAAGTAATTGGAGAGCTTCCTTATTCCGTTCTTTCGAGTTTCTAACGGAATTTAGACAAACAATAGAAATTAAAAGCAATATATTCTGGTCTGTCAAACTCCACCTTTCTGTTGTGTGAGTTTGTTCACATTATAATTAATATAATAATACAATTATTTAATGAAACCGAAGATAACGCAAGTGATATAGACAAAATGGGTGGAAGATGAGTATTTGCAACACGAATATGACAGTCTCTCTGAAGTTTCAGAAAACGAGGAAGTGGCCACTGATAGTAGAAATAGGTTCTCGAAAAATATGGAGAACCAAAATAGGGAAAGTGAAACTGCGGAATGTCAGGAAGAAACGCAAAACCTGAAATTATTGCTAACTATAACTGCAATGAATATGGAGTTGACACAATGGACTATAAATGTGCCAAAATTTCAACGAGTCGTCGTACTCGTCGATGGAAATTAATAACTCTGGATTCACCAACATACATTGAAAATCTTTGCTTTACGTAATTTTTTTTATTTTGACGACATAATTTAGTAAATGTTTATATTGTAATGTTTTTCTTATTTATTAGTACGATTTCTATTCGTGTGTCTCTCACGTTCTGCATTTAATTAAATACCATACACCACACAATAATTCACTTATCACTATCACTTAACTAATTCGAGTAATTTATTTAAATTCTTCGTTTACTTTGCAATTTGTTCTGTTCACTCCTCATATATCCACAAATAATTCTTCAAATATCTAGAAAAAAAGCCAAACTAAGTAAATGAATGAATAGACCTTCCTAGAAATCATCTGAATTTCACGGTTTATAAATAGTAAGTCTAAGGAACCACGCCCACCTTCGCCGAATTTTAGAATTTCAATACTTCTAGACAGGATTGCCTCTTGAGCGTAGACACGCTCGTAACAGTATGATAAATGAAATGTGGATAATCAGAAGAATACTACGAAACTCATGGAGAGGTAGAACCGCAAATGAAGAAGTTTCTCTCAAAATGGCAACACAACCATGAAGCCAACAAATTAGAGTACTTCGGTTATGTAATGAGGGATCGATACGAATTCCAAAGATTGATTATGCAGGGAAAAATAGACAGATAGAGAGGTATAGGACGAACATCATTGCTGCGAAATTTAAGGGAGTAATTCAACTGCACATCGAACCAATTGTTTAGAGCAACAGTGAATGAAATACAAATAATCATGATGGTCACCCACCTTCGTCCGAAGGTGGCACTTGAAGAAGAAGAAGAAGTTGAGTTACAGCTTACAACTCCTACAAAATCTCATACTTGTATAGGCTAAAAAGCCAACCCTATTTCATAGAATATTTATAATATAAGAATTTATCAAATGCGTCCGTTTTTTCAGAAAATTAAAGATCAGCGAAAAATAATAAAAATTAGGACGCAAGCAACGTGATTTCGAAATTAAATCACTATTTATACAAAACTTAATACAACGGGATAAAAGGTCATACAACTGATTAGTGGACTGAGTCAATTGAAAAGATGATTAATCATAATATCTGAAATGACTGTGAAAAGTCTTGATCAGTTGTAGAACTTATTCTTATCCAGAAGAGGAATTATTTAGTACTACTTTTAATCTGGTATATGAAAACGATGTAATTTTTTCTTTTTCTTCAAATCACAATAACAATACGTAACGTTATAAACATGATACTCACTTGGTTATTGGTGATGAAATTATTGACGAAAGATCGATTAAAATATAAGAGAATCTCGAAGTCAATGTATGAAAGAATAAAATCAATTTTAGAGTTTAAATGCATTGAATTAGGAGGATCTAACTATTGTATTGAAAATAATGAAATAAGTTATGCTGGATAATTCAAAATAACAAGGAAATATTATTAAGTCCAATATTATCCCTACTAACGAATACCCTAGTGGACAAAGTACATATATATTTCACAAATTCCATTTACTCGTAATAGGTAGAGTTGCTATTAGTCCATAATATTTCGGTGAAGTTACGTTAGGTTAGCAAATTACGAACCCTTGGGGCGAACAGTATACATTGCGAATTTGAGTAAACACTAGCGAAGAGGGTTACTCCCGCGGGTCATACTATAATTCAGAATTTCGGAGGTTCACAGGGATCTTTTTAGGGCGAAATAGAGTTAAATCGTTTTCATTATGTGTCACTAATCACTTCGCTTTAATCAATTTCAAGAAATAAGCTGAGATTTTTCATTGCATTTCCATGTCAATATACAGAGTGGGTGACAGTATACATGATACAAACTATGGGCGTTGCTATTATTGCATTTCAAATCAATTAACACTTTCACTTTAGAAACATTTTGGATATTGCAAAATAAATTAAATAAATTATCAACATGAAATATTCTAGATTTAATAAAAAGAGTTGAAAAGAAGAAGGGAGGGTATTACAAATTACAGATGTGTGGGTAGTTTTTTGTGTAGTATGAACAATAATTTGTATTGTAGGAAATAATTTTAAAAAATGATAATCTTTACACTTGAAGATTGATACTGAATACTGAATGTTGCTTGTGGAAAACAATTAAAGCTTTTATTGAAAAAGAGAGACTGAAATGTCTTTAAATCACTGAACTGCATTCCACAATCATTAGTACATGTGTAAACGGGATGATGATATTGAGAACCTAATACTAATATATCTTGCAAGTATAAGTGACTTACTGCGTGTATTATGATTGAGTAGTATAAGATCAGTTTGTTAACCGTCGCGTAAAAGCGAACATCAAAACAACTACTGGGCTTTGTAAGACCTTTTTGATACTACACGTCAAATTACTGATCATTGATTTAGAAAGGGAAGTGGTTTTGCTACTGTGTGTATAACTAATTGCCACATTCCAGTTTTTGGTCTCTTTTCATGCCATAAACGGTTATTTCTTCATTGAGCTGTAAAACAAAGTCGTTGATCCCCCTACTGATAGACATGATATTGGATTCAACGATGAATAGCGATTCTGTTCAGGTGCATATGATGTCGTGTATATAGTGCTGTTCTAATGATAGTTTGGAGGGCATTGATGATTTTCTTTGTAGCAAAATAGCTAGGTCCACATATTGCTAATCGAACTGAATATTTTCTCCAAATTAATTCCATATTTTACCGTAGTTACACCTGTCACCAGAATAAAATGCCATAATTCATGAGTGGGATACATCAGAGAGTTACTTGGAACTAGGTATCACTACAACAAAACCACGTAGATATCTGAACGTATATAGTTTTTAGCTACGGGGCTAAGAAACGCATTATCAATTTTTTATACACATGTTGATAAAATTTGACAATCATCTTACCATTGAGATGAGAAGGCTATAGTAATACTAAAATTGGATGCAATACTTACAATGACAATGAGCATATGAATAATTGAAAGATATTTGATTTATAGAGATTTATTCATAGTCAAAGTTGTAGAAGTTATTCAAATTTGACTGTAAAGAGACTGGAAATTGAAAAAGGGTTGGCGACGGGAAACCCACAGAGATCATATTGGAAAGAATCCCCAATATGATAATATGTAATCTCAAATTAAATTGAGTAAATTCAATAACAAGAGTACTAGAAGAATTTACTCCCTGTTAACCGTACAGTGAATTACATGGATATAGTGTATATCAAGAGGAATATGTATCAGTAGCACTGCAGCTATCCTGATAGTGCTAGGTATATTTTTCATACAATAGGGAAACTGGATACTTAGAAGACATAAAACGCTTAAAAATGTGTCGAAGAGGTGACGAAAAGTTCTTATAAAAGGCATAGAAGAAGTTTTAACCGACGGAAAATTCAGAAGAAATATATAGGTTGAAGAAGTTATCCATATGAAGCAACATCACTTATACTTCTAGCAATTTTAAAGATAATGTCCATGATATCGAACCACTTTAATCTCCTATTGATTCATCATTTGAGGGGTTCAAAGCTGAAATGGACCAAGTCCATAATATGTGATTTTGAGAAAGAAGCAATTGAAGTTTTTTGTAAATGATATATGAAATGTTTTATAAAACTTTTTATACTACATTAGAAATTCATTTCCCAGCTTTAACTTCAACATTAATACTACTTCTTAACTGATAAATATATTTTTTACACCTAATCGATATAATTTTTTATTAATCTACTGGACTTGATTAACTTTTCTAATGGACATTTTGTAAAAAGTATAAATAAATAGGCAACGTGAAAAAGTAAACATTACAACTGAGGTTTATTATTAACTAGTGTCATCATCGAAAACAATTTCGTTTTCAGCGAGTTCGATTGGTTGTATTTCGTTTCTTGTGGAAGAAACTTGAGGTAAGTTCTTAAAATAAACGTGGTGAACAGGTGGAATTCTGACAGGGTCAGAAGATCAATCATATCTTTTTCTTTGGCAGCAGTTACATGTTGCCGTTTTGGTTGACGCAATTCCAAGATGTAATTTCTTTTCTTCCGGCACCACTAGTTTTTTCCGCGTCTAGAATACGGAACTGCGAAAAATCTTTAAATCTTATTTTAAACTCATGGCCCATTTGAAAGCGTAGCCAACTAAGAGGCAAGTTATCTGTGTCCTTTTTTCTTTTTGTAATAGCATCCTCTAATGCCGATGTACTTAAAAATTTATACCGTTGCATCTAAATCGTGTTGAAACGAGGCTCATTTCTTTATTATTCTTTATAACAATAAACCAATTTTTTGGAATGCCATAATATGAGTCGTTAGGAAAAAGCGAAAGCCCAGAAACTAAAAATTTCAGGTCAATCGTCTCCGCAGTCATTGAAGGATCCTATACCTCCTATAAGTTTAAGGAGCATAAGAGACAACTTAATTTTGAGATTCTGATCAGTGCAAGAATCTGAGAACAAAATTATATTTCTATGGTTAGACGCGTTTTCTTTAAGATGCTTGCAGATACACGAAGCTACTTCTTGAGAACCTCTACCACCCTCGGTTTCATCCCAAACATACATAAAATATGTTATGATATTGAAACAGTGTATTCCAGAATTAAAGACATATAAATTTTTTTTATAGTAAGCAAGAGATGTCGAAAGTTTGGGAAACGAAAGCGCTTTTTGGAGGTTATGTTCAAATTTGGATTAAGGTATCGTCTTTTTTCATTATCCTTTTGGCTGTAGTGAATCTGATAAGATGGAAATGATTTTATGTGTGAAACAACATCAGAATCATTAATTTTATTTGTTGGGACATTCTTTTCCCGGGAATATTTGATTGCAAAAACCTCTTCTTTAGTCAAACAACGAACAGCCGTCCCCAACTAATTTGTAGTATATTCAGGAAAAACTTTTTGCATACAGTTTTAAACAAACAAAAGTAGAATTTTTTTACGCCCTGAACCATCACTAGGTCACTTTTCCGCGGTTCTCGACATTTTTACCAAGCCACGTAGAAATATATTCTGTTTACTAAAATCAGGTAACTTCCAAAATGATTCGAAAAACTTTGCAGTTCTGTTACATGTGCAATCAAAATTTGGATAAAACATTTTAGCAGGAATACATTTTCCTTTCTCTGTTTTATAGATTTTTAACTAACTTTCGTTCATTTTTTTGCCCAGCTGTCTTTGTATCTAGATCTTTTTCTGGTTTGTCATTTTCAGGACAAAGAAAAAATCGTTAAAGATTTTTAAAAGAATTTATGTTGAGTGGCATCTCACCATTGAAGTTAGCTACTACATCGTTCGAACGCACCAACTGGGCTAATGGTAGTTCGTCTTCACATTCCCAATCTGAAAAGAGATATTAATATTAATTGTTTTATTACCTAAATAATCCTAAACATGCTTATCTTAGACGTCGGTTATTATAACCTCAAAATATTTTATTTTTCGAGAATCTTCAATATTATTGTTGGAAATAATAACTCAATATCATTGCTATTATTCAAACTTACCACCAGAATTCACTTTAACTCAAAAAAATCATTCAAAGTAAGCAATAAAAAGTCAAAACAATTAAAATCCTGGCAATAAGGCACGCGGGAATTTTCAAAATAGAACTAATGGACTTGGTTTACTATGGCGCCGAACACTTGTCACTGCAGTAGTGATATTATCGCCATCTAAAATGGTGATACTGGACTTGGTCCTTTGCAGCACAGAAAATTTAAACGAATACCACCTCTTTAGTGTTGTGAGGTGAAAAAATCCAATTTATGGACTTGGTCCACTTCAGATTTGAGCCCCTCATTTGTATCTACACCATATTCAAATGATTTTTCAATCTTCCAATAATCCTGGTTCTAGGTGGATTTTGAATTTCCAATTTTTTTTTCTTTTTACTAAAATTCAAGTCATGTTTTAACAATATCTTTATCCGTTTGCCAGTTTCATGTTCTAAATCTTAAACTGTATAAACTAATGAAGACTAAGATTCATGCCTTATTGAAATTTCATAATGAAATAACAATAATTGTTTCACGTTGATCAAATTCATTCATCTCGCCTAAATGAAGTTATTTACACGAATATAGTGTAGTGGAATGCTTTATAGTGGCTATGGTGATTGATAGGCGCACTTTGCAAACGATACTAGATACTCTACTGGAAACTAGAGCTCGAGTTACTCCACTCTACTGAATATTTGCCTAAAAACAAATATCCATGTGAAGCAATCGTAAGTAATTATAATCTCATGTCGATGTTCTGATTGGAAATTTTGCACAAACGAGGTAAATGATATATGTCTGTGAAATATTTTTCGAAGACTTAGAAAATGATCCATAGCATTTCCGATTTGTGAAGTTTTTATCAAGTAAAAAATGACGCAAATAAGTGCTCTACCTAAAACTTAAAAGATATGAATATATTTCTGATGTCGTGAACAATACTTCATACAATTTGAAACCACTAGCACAAGTGTGAGAAATCAGAATATGATAAAAATGGCATCTTTAATATCGTTTCAAAGACCTACATCTATGCCAGTTGATTGTTCGTTTTGTAATTCACAATACCGTGGTTTTCGAGAAGAAGTTATCATACAATGTCATTTATAGAATTAAATATTATTTGTAATCATCAACGAAATGACGAGAAATTTAAATATATATGATTATGCAGGATTATTCACGCAATTCACTCATTTCCAATTCATTCTGAATGGAACTTGAAATAAATTGAACACACAAAATACGATACACTCGATTTGAAATGAAAATTTCTGACTTGAACCTAACGACATCAGTACGTCAATATAATTTGTAAATTATGTTTGCGCATGTATTTAGAGATTTTCTCTAAAATTGGGCGCTCAATGTTTGTTTGACAATCATATAATTGAATCGTTTTGGAAATTGTTCTAAAAATGACAAAAAGTGAGTATCGAGATGTCATACTCTAATGCGATTCAGATTGTTTGATACTGTGTATAAAGCCTCTGAACCATCATTTACGACCATGAAATTTTGGACAGCTGAATTCAAATGCTGCCTTTTCAGCTTGAACGACGACAAGCGTTCGAGATTACCAAATCAGCGACAACCAGTGATATCATCGAGAAAGTGATGAAAGACTATCGGATTGAGGCTAGAGAGATACACGAGGCTATCGGTATATGAATATAACGCATTTGCCATATACTGACTGAAGAATTATGTATGGGTGAACTATCCACGCGTTGACTATTGTGTTTGATCCCTTTGTACCAAAAGCGCATAAATCTTTTCTGGGTCTCATTGACGCAATTCAAGCAAAATAAGTCAAATTTTGTCCCTCGATTTATAATATACATGAAAGGTGGATTCACTTCTATACTTCTAAAATGAAAAATCAGTCAAAGCAATTGACTACAAAGGGCTAATTTGCTTCGAAAAAAGCAGAAAAGATTCAGCCAGAAAAGTAATGGCGTTGTTTGGAATAGTCATGGGATTGTGTTCATCTAAAAGAAAAACTACAATAGGGGAGTATTATGAATCATTACTGTAGTAGAATTGCTAGCTTTTACATAGATGAATCGAACTCTTATCATCACTTTCTTTTGAATTGACTACGCTTCTTACAATTCTTCTCTTGCTGAATGATACAAAAAACCTGTAACTGAGCACATATAGAATAGTGGTTTTCATTCTTAGTGATATTTCAGCTTTGAATATTGTATTTTGTCAAGTAATTTCTATTTCCTATCAATTGTCAACATAGTCAGATTAATCAAAAACTGTAAAAATCCACCCAATACTTATAATCGATGTTCCAGTATAGTTAAAATCGACTGAATACTTATCATCAAAATGATTTTGATTATAAATCCATGATTGATTTACAAATGATATAGATATATTTTCGAATATAGAGAATATAGAGAATGTATATTGCCGGCACAGTCATGTGTACAAAAGTGATTAATGATATGACAGTGTTTGTGTTGTTATAAAATAGGAAATTACTATAATTAGGTTTGAATTATCAACAAATCGAAACGTGGATACACAGTTGTTCGTGATTTGTAAATCCAGTTTGCACAATGCTTGTAAACGAGAGAAAATTTCCTATAGACCAGGTTTTTTGTAAGAAATATTATTTATGGTTAATAAAATCCTTTCATATAGAGGATAAATTACATGTTTTTATCAAAATATTTTGTCCTTTTTCATAAAACTCGTAACATATATACCACAGTATTGAAAAAATGTTCTCCTTGAATAAACATCTTGTTAAGAATAGGGGGTTTAACCAGAAAATCAACTTTTCAATTAAAATGGAAGAAAACAAAGCAATTCAATTTGAACTGATTCTCATTTTGAATGAAATATCTACCATCACTTCTTCTTGGTCCAATAATAGACATTTATGGTTATGCCTTGATATGTGAAATTCTTGAGAAACTAGAACTTACCCAACAATTTGAGTTTTAAGTAACAAATGAACAAATGATACTATATTCTCCCTCCTAAATAATGTCTACTCTAGCCTTAACAGCCATCACTCCACTGCAATAACTTTTTGTAACTTTGGATTGTGTTAATCGTAATATTTTGATTAACAAATTGCAGTACTACGGATTTAGAGGAACTTGCATGGTGTTCATATTTTACCAAAAGAAGTCGTAAGGGTTGATACAACGATGTCATCTTGTAAGCTAAAAGAATGTGGAGAGCCCCAGAGCTCAATACTAGGCCCTATCTTTTTTCTTCTGTTTATAAACGACATCGTCTATCCAGATATCAGTGGGAAAATATGTCTATTAAAGACGATACTAGTTTCTCTTGGAGCATCCCTGATCACCCGGCACTTCATAGGACCATATCCGTTTGCCTAATTCGTAAGCATGCTTCTCCAATTTTAGAAAGGTCGCACGGCTGAACACTTAAGAACGCGGAGCAAGACCTTCACCTACCTACTCCACTACACCTTCAGAATTAGTTGAGGGCTCAATATTTTACAGTGCAAAAAAAATGTACAATCACTTCCCAATTGAAATCAAACCGATATCATCTTTTATGCATTCCGCAATAATTTGAGAGCATTTTACTTGTCTAATAATAATATTCAATTACGTGCATGCTGTATACTGGTGTAGTTTTTGCTATGTATTTTTCTACTAATTATATACTAAATATTACCTATTACTATTATCTCTGATTTTGTTATTAATGTTACTTCTATATATTGAAATTTTACTTTATTTAGTTACATTGACGTTTTTTTCTCAGTTTTCACAAACTTTTGTCTACAAATTGTAACAATTTTTTGACAATAAAGCATTCCTCTCTCTTTCTCTTCTGTCGTATTCGTTCACTGAAGTAGTAACTTACTGCTTACATAACACCGTTCTGTTTAATATTGTCGATTGAGTTTATTAATCGTTATTTATAATTTAGTAGGAAGAATCGATAATTTTTTCAGTCATTTGGAACTATAAATCACTTGAATATATACATAGCTCTCAGATATTCACGCTCTATACAGTAATACCAAAATAAGTTTCCATGAGCTATGAGCAAAAAATGAGTCATATAGAATTGAGTTAATTTGATATGTGGATCTTATTAAGATCCAAAACTCAAAAAAGTTTTCTTTGGATTTTTAGGTAATTATCCACCGTGAATATAGAAATATGACAAATGCAGAATGTGCTTACGAGTAAGTAGTGGTATTAGTTGAATGAGGTTATTGTAGTATAGGAAGAGGATTGAGTGTATCCCATATATTAGTATTTTGAATAATACAAAAGTATAGGGATACCGATATTAATTTCCAAAAACTATTGCAAGGCAGCTATTGTGTCACAACTCCAGAATAACATCGTTAGGTACACCCAAGTTATCTATTGTCATAAGATGGTTTGTAATATGCGGAAGCTTGCAATCAGAGCTGAAAAATGCTCGTTGCATGCGAATGTGTGGCAAAATAGTTCTCATGCGTTCTCTTTGGCGTGGAGCATTCCAGCTCAAAGTCTAGTCTAAATTGTAGATCATCTCATTCTCATTCAAATAAATATTTTCATATGGTATGTGAATTTGTACATATGAAATCGTAGAATATTACGTTTTGATACTTCGTCAACGTCAACAGACTGCAACTTGTTATGAATATAAGCCAAGAAAATAAACAAAAGCTACGTATCAACTGGAATAAAAAGATAATTCAGTGGAAACTGCCGTTGGTCATGATATCGAAATGGATATCCTAGTATCTGCTTAAATTTGATGTGATAACGAATGCGTCTAGTAAATATTCACAGAAAAGCTTTGATTTGTTTGGGGATAAACAACTGTGTAAATTGTTTTTTTATTCGATTGAATAATATTTCATCAAGTATACTGATTAAATTAAATATTTTCAATAATAGAGAGGTTTCGGGCATATCAAATACTTTATTGAATCACTTGTATCACTAATCAAATAAGGGTGATAGTGAATAATTCCTGAGACGCTCTCAAATAGTTGAGCATCTTTCGTATGTATTAAAATTATAGTTGCAAGATTCCAAAGTCTTACATAAATATTTGGATTTCCAATCATAAAGGTCAACTGTGATGAATCAACTAGATACAAATACAATAAATGATTTGATACTGGAATGCTAATGTACAGACACGCGCGATGGCCTTCCTACAATGTGACGTCTCGTTGTATTCGTAGTAAAAATGTGAAGTATGATTTATGCTGTAAACCTATTATAAAGCTTTATTTTGATTCCAAAAGTAATATTTGATACGAAAATTTGTCTATACATGAATTACATATATGTTTATTGAATTAACCAGATAAATTCCATGTTCTTAAGGCTGCCAACTGTTTACAAGGAATATAATTTCCTACCTGTATTCTGAAATAAGAGTATGATTAGCAAACTTATGAAACTATTCAATTTTCTGATATATTATAGGTATATTGTATTTTTCCTTCAAGCATATCATATTTATACTTTCCATTTTTTTGCATATTCTTTGAAATGAATGGAACAGACACGCGCTTGAATTAACAACCAAAATGTTCTAACCTTAAAGCTCCGTGTATAATTTTGTAATCTTCAACATTTATTTAGCATATTTCAAATTAATTTTTGCTCTCGACTACAGACTAAACCTGGCAATATGATCTTATGAAATAAAGTACAATCTTTTAAGAGAAAATGATAACAGATCAACTTCACAAAGTCTTGAATACTGGAGAAATTTCTAAACACAAAAAAAGTGCAAACACAAACTAACTTTAATGGCCAAGAAAATATTATGATTCCAGCGTGACATATCAATAATTTAGTCCAGTGAACGTAGGTTAAGTGGCGTTCAGTGAAAGCGGACTCAGGTAGTCAGGTAAGACCCTTATAAAACTTTCTTCCTTCTCATGTAGCTGTGTTTATCAATGCAAATTTGATTGTGCGGAGATTATCCGTTTTTGAGTATTTTAGGTAAAGATAGGAAAACCAAAATTCATAGAAGTTAAAGGCATTGAGCTTAAAAACTTTGAAAACAGTAAGAAACCCTATGATTGAAGCACGTCATCAAAAAGGGAAAGAAAACGAACAAAAAATAGGAAACTGGAAGGGAAAAACATTGAGCAAAATAAAAGGATACAGTCTCTGTTGGGAATAATTCAAAAGATGAAGATAACTATGTCGATACTTATGGAGAAGTTCAAAACTCAAGAGCCCTGAAAATCATGGGGGGAGAATGTACCGAAGTGAACAACAAGAAAAAGAGAAAGTGGTGAGCAAGATCTCTGAAGAAGAAGACAATGCTATTAAACAAATACAAAAAGAAATAGAAAAAATTGAGAGAGAGGAAGGACAGAACCAGGCAAAACCGAGGAAAAAGCCACCTCCAGTAACATTAAAGTCCTCGCTCATGTGGACAACAATACGGAAGCAGTTAGTGCAGAGAAACATCCATGATCAGTGCAAAAAAGACTCCATTCTAAAAAAGTAGGGACAGCAACAAAAGAGGATTTCAACAAAATGAAGCTGCTCCTGAGCGAGTATAAAGGGATTGAGTAGTATAAGTACCTACTCAACGAAAAGAAAGAAAGGAAGCTAGTCGACTGGCTGTAAACACTCCCACGTCGAACGTCAAAATAGAGTTCAAGAAAAATGGAATGAAACCAAAAAAAGTATGGCTACTGACAAGCCGTTCACAGAAAAGCACGGACAACAACCGAAAATCATTACCAATATCCATGGTAGTAATAGAGCTCGCAGAAGAGCAGTCATACAAAAAACTGAAAGTGTGGCTGAACAAAAAGCACGACAGACCTGTAGAATCCTATAGGTGCCAAGACTTTCACCACGAATAAAACACGATAACCGTACAACCAGGAGGTAGCTACGTACTTGCTGACAAGAAAACGGCAGATCAGGCAGGAAAAGAAATGACCGAGCTACTGAATATGTTGCAGAAACAAGTTAGGTTAGTATAAAATATATAATTCATACAAAAACACATAGAAAAAACATGATGAAAAACAAAACATTATCCTAGGTTTATATCGAAACAACCCACAAGAGGACAGCCTCCGGCACGGTTACTCCGTACTTCATAGGCAAGTGCCGAGTTAAACATCGAGGACAGCTGTACAAAAGGCGAAGAACCACTCGGATCAGATCTTTCCTTGCCGAAGAAGGTTGGAAAGAGTTTACCCGAACAAGCGAAAACACTCACACACATTAAGATGTCCAGAAAACTAGGTGCGTTACATCAAGTCGTGTCCAATTTAAGCTCAGAATCCAGCTTACCAGTGTATGAGTATCGTGGTTCCAGGGTCATTATTACAAGATATTCAATAATTATGTACCGGGTGTCCCAATAAGAATGGCTTTCGGCCATATCTAGGGAACCGTAGACCAAAATAACAACAGAATGCGTAAACCGCATGTCGATATCTTCTTCGTATTACGTGATATCCTAAGAAATGTGTAAATTTTAAGCATTTTATATTGTGGTCTAGGTACATTTGGTAGTGATGGTACGGTTAATCCGCATAATGCACTATTAATCACAGAATAATGGATGGAAGAAGTTCGGTATCAGGGGCGATGGTCGGTGAATGTATGCTGTGGTATTGTAGATGGTCGGTAATTTTACCTTTTATTTTTCACAACGCAATTAACGGAGAACGCTACCTAAATTTAATAAGGGATGAATTACCACTTCTTCTAGAAAATATATCACTAGCAACTCGTAGGTCTATGTTGTTACAACACGATGGGTGTCCGGCGCATTTCTCCAGACAAGTTAGAGAATTTTTAGATAATGCTCACCCTGATAGGTGGATAGGACGTGAAGGCCTATTTTTTTGGCCAGACTTAACCGTCTTAGATTTCTATATCTAGGGCCGGATTAAAGACCTTGTTTGTGCAATTAGACCTACTACTAGAGATATCATGATCGAGAGAATACGAAACGCCATTCAGAGTATATCGAGAGCAGAAATTGAGACTGCTGTTCAATCTACTCTTCAAAAAATGAACGCTTGTTTCGAAAATGATGGGCGACAATTTGAACATTTAGGTCGTCACTAGCGAGGTACCTTAGGTTATATTTCCATTTTAACTTCTATAACGCAGTTTTCCGGTGACAGCATAAATAATATTGACATAATAATTGGAACTGTTATTGACAGAACAAGGAAAGACAGTTTTGAGGAGTTAAAAAATGTTAAAATACTTTCAGTCAACCCAGAGTAATTTATGTTTAAAGGAAAATGCTTAAAATCTACACATTTCTTAGGATATGTCGTAATACGAAAAAGATATCTAATTTGCTAATTTGGTCCACTTTTATATTCCTAAAACTGCATGTTTTCATTGAAAATTTTTCAAGGATAGCTAAATTTAAAAAATAAATAAATAGCGTATTAGGTAGCTTCGAAATTATAACTCTTACATTGCTAGAAAGGAGCTCTTTTCAGAAAGACTAAGATACATAGACATAGAGACATAGATAGGTTAAGTAGAACTGGACTTACAGGCGATTTTTCATGCTAAAGTTCCCGCTTCCCCCCACCTCTTATTTTAAGAGATAGACTAAGACTTGTAAATCAAATATATGCTGAATTACTTGAAGAATACGATCAGCATAGTTTAAATGCATCTTAATGTGGCAAAATTTGTAAATTATTCATTTTATAATTTTTGGTATTCAATCACGCCCTCTATCGGTGGACCTGGAACTCTGTAAATAATTTCCAGGTCTTTCTCAAGGTCACTTTTGTCATAATCTTTTTTCACGAAGCTGTACTATTAACGGTTCCCGAGATATGACCGAGGGCCATTCTTATTGGGACACCCGGTACAAACAATTATATAAATATAACAAAATTGAAAATAAACAATTTCAGTTTATAACCAAGAAATGTTGTGAAAGTTGTGGTAAGAGGTAGTTAATATTTTATGTGTCTAGAAAATACTGAGTCAACTACGTGAGATTAGAATGAATCAAGCCCAGTGCCTAATTATTAAAAAATTGAGTTTATGACATGGAGGCGTTTCGTATAATACACAAGATCTTACCTTCATTATAATAATAATCAAACAAAATATCTTATTGTTCCATAATTAGGATGCGAATAAGCACATTATGGTTATTATATAGTTTCTTGTACCATAACTGTCAAGTTTATTTGATACACACTGTCGTTGTATGAGATTGACAAAATGCTTAAAATGTGAAAAAATTTGCTAGAGATTTCCGCATTGAGTTATTGGTTTAGGCTGGACCCATATCCTTGTAATAACTGGTACTAGACACAACTAAATATGAATGCCTTATGTTGCCATATCTTTAAGATAATGTCGAAAACATTTGTTAAACCATTTATTTGAGGATAATAATCAAACATTTTCTAGAAGTATAACTATGTTTAATAGAGGTGCACAATAAAATAAAATGTTAATTAACCACTAATAGCGTAACTAATATCAGAGCTTCCCTGAAGTTAGTTATTTCCAACAATTACGAAATAATTCATAGCAATCAAGAAATAGGAATAATTACAGTATTGATTCATGAGCGGTGTGCTCTATTTTTAAATCCGTAGACAATATTCGCCACCGGAATTTCAATAGTGATCTCGATGTAATTAAACAAGCCATAGCAATGTAAATGCAAGAAGTTTCACTATTATAAAAGTTCCTAGAAGATTTGTATTCAATGAACATACTTTTCGTTACAATTCTTGATTACTAGTTTAGACATGCCAAGGGTTTTTATATCTAGAAATTTGAACTCACTCTATATACTAACATCATCAATCAATAAAATAAAATTTTCTGTAATCTGGCAATGAAAACTTATGAGGAATGTTGTTAATTTTGAAATTTGGGTTGTTTTAACGCCAAATATCAAAGGTACCCTCCGAATAATGTGTTATCGACCCAAGTTTTTATCGACATCTACATCTGTAATGACTGGCAATTGCTAGGACAGAGGAGTGATCTTTTGACCATTTTACTCTTATTGAACCTCTTTGAGCGGTCTAGTACCCTATGTCCCGATTATGATGAATAATATTTATTTTATACACAAAGTGTTTCTTTTCATAATTTAAGAAAAGAGTTTGCCTCAAAGATTATATACTCGATAGATCTGCCATCTGCGACATCTCTCGGACTGGCTCCGTACCAAGAAAAAAGATTTGAATACAAATTTCACAATTAAATGGTTTATATAAGAAATAGGTAGCTGGAATATTGAAAAAAAGGATGATTATTATAATTTTCATTTTTTTTTCGACATTTTATAACTATATCCACAAACAAAAAATTTTCCCTCACACTTTAGGAGGTTTAGGACTGTCAACATTGAGATGTTGGCGTGTTCAAAAAATGTTTCTGTTTGTACATGGTACATACAATGGTATATAAAAAACTGATTTCATAACCAAGGTTAATTAATGATTACCGTTGTCTTTCTTGCAGCTTTTCCTATATTTAACATATGCCATATTCATCACAACATCATAGTCTTTATATTGATATTTACCCTTCAAAATTTTTTTAATAATACCTATGTAATGAAAGATGCATATGTTAAAACTAATATTCACAAGCATATTTACATAATCCTTATGATCCGAACAAAATATTGAGGATATGTCTCTCATATCCTCCAAAAGAAGTATTTGTTTCTTTATGCCTAGCGAATTGATTAACTAGGGCAATATTTCAAAAATTTTATCAAAAAAACTTTTAAAAATATTATATTTTTACCCAAGTGGAATTTGAGACTTTCAAATAATGTCTTCGATACTGAACCTGCCACATAAGTGACAAGTGACAAGATCTAATTCTGTATATTTTGAGCTTCTATTGAATGGTTTACAAATTGGGACATTGACTATTGAAGGAAATAGCAATTCTTTTTCTCTTTTCACTAGGATTCAGAAGAGGTTTATTGTCACAATAAATATAAGTACTTACCAGGTAAATGTAGAGTTGGCAGTGACAGTTTTTTTAACCTGTCATTGGGGTTTCTACAAATTGGTTCAAAATGTAAAATAAGGATAAAATCATATTTAACCATATGTAACCATTCAACAAAATTATTTCCTAAACACAAATTAATGAAGCTATGAAGAAAAGAGTTATTCCCATATAGATATGAACTTGATTTCAATTTAAATATTTTTATGCTGATAAATAGTGAATATTACTCTCACCTTATCGCTTGCTTATTCGTGCATCCTGGTACACAGCAGGTCTTCACTTGTTTAATCATATTGACTAAGTAGACACGACAGCACAATTCGCAACAAATAATGACCTTTAAATGCACAAAAAAGCAAATAGCTCATAAACAAACAATATCGAACACCTTTACAAAGATTTTATACACCTCTGCAAGATGGACGTTGTTCATTCAATGATCTTGGTTGTTTCTCGATGCATGGATTGCAACTTAGTTTTAGAATCCAGATTGACAAACATTCAAAAATAAAAACACCAGAAAGTAAGCTTTTAAATGTGAGCCAGTAACAGAGATGGCGTTGGAAATCGTCCTGAACTTCTCCTATTCCAGTGCTCAGGCCTTGGTTTGCCTTCTCCTCGATAATCATTTTGTCTCCATTATTACCCAGTTTCTATTAGTGTATTTTTTCTCCACTGGGCTATCAATACATTTCTAGTCTAGTTTTTGAAATTCCTACTAGTGGTTCTTATTTTGTTGTTATCACTACATAGTCGCTATGGAAGTATAATTTCAAAAAGAGCTCGTCTTAACAGCGAAATAGAAGATATATATCTAAAACTACAGAAATTGATAGTTTTGTACGATAAGTAGATAATATTTGATAATTGGTGACAAAAAAATGAGATGAAATTTCAGATCACTATGATTTCTTGTCTAGTTTATAGCAAAAATTTCGGTAAACTATTCCTAGGTGTAATATATGGATTCTAGTTGATTTTTCTCAACTGAAACACTAAAAGAAGTGAATTGACGTGAAACTGTAGAAGTGTATCGATTTGTAAGGGTTATCTACTACCCTTCGACGATTTTCATTGTTGTTCCTCTTAAATTTATGACTTTGGGACTATTACTGTCGTATATTGTACGAGACGTAAATCGGTCAATGAATCCGGGACTGATTTATTTGTAAGTATAAAAAATATACACGTATTATTGGGTGACTGTGAGTGAATACAGGGTGGAATCATAGTGGTAAAAATTGTTACTTGAACAAATCAAATAAATAACAAAATCCATGTTCTGTTCTCTCAAAACCCCAAATCAATTTAAGTATAATCAATTCTACTGTTTAGAAAAGGGACGAATCAATATCCATAAAATGATTACATAATATCTCGATACGCTTCTCTATCATTATCGTCACAAGTGTAATTTATAGAAAAATCTTCCTCTTCTCAAAAATGAGTTGGACATTTATGCAAACGGTTTAGTATACAAAAGGAGTTTTAATGAATGATCTCTATGTATAATAAGATGAAGAGACTCATACAATTTGAAAAAAGTATTAAATTCTTTTCCTCTGAAAACGAAAATGAATGAAAGTGAAATTACTTCACTTATTTTGATTGTTATGCTTTTTAATCATTTTCTAATTTTATTATTTGATTAAGTAAACATTATAATTGATATTTCATGAATTATAGAGTCAATGATATTATTCGGCTGATGTTTTCATTAGTGTTGTAATTATTAATATCAGTGAACCAAATCAAGTAATGCAATTGGAGTAGAATAATGAGAAGAGATCTCAAAAATTTCATAATTCACATGTATAAAGGAATAAATGAGTTTTAAATACATTTAGAAATGGAGAGACCAAAATCAGATATTATAAAAATAAAGACAGTAATCTTTAACGAAGATTCTTTTTCATGAGAGCATTTTGTCAGTTATTTATGATACGATCCCTGATTCAAGATTTGTTTTCGTTGTAGTAGTTTCATGTGGAATTTTTGATATTTCATGAGCATCAAATCTACTCGTGAAGTGTTACATGATAGTTGCAATATAGTTATTTTATTCTTATTGCGTGATATTGACAATTAGATTAAGCAGTGAGAGATAGGGGGTGGTTACAACTGCGTATGGTCACCTGCCGTCGCGTTGTCTTTTTCTCTGGTGAAGAACTTCATCAATGTTGAACCTGAAGCCTGTAAAGCCAACAGAAAGTGATTTGACGCTGGTTGGCTCAACCAAATGTCAATGAGGAGGTTAATTTTATATAATGTTTTGTTGGAAGTTCAACCATAGTCGGGTAAGATTGTTCGTTTAAAATGATAGTAATACACAATTTATTGTACTATCTCTATACCATTCAAGAAGACATTTCCAGTTTATATTATGAATTATAATATTCTAGTTTTCAATTAGAAAAGCCGTTATTGTTTTAAATCAACTAACCTTTGCGTCAAAATCGTCATCATAAAGAAGGGTGAAATCTAGATCAAGGTAGTACATTCCTATCCATTCCTTGATATTTTTTTATTGTTCTGTGAAGTCGACTTTACAGTATTAATTTGAGTCCGGAAATAATACATAACGTAGGAAAAAAAATTCTCATTTCGTGCGTAATGGGCTTACAACTCGTGTAACGTAGTATACTTTTTCTACGCCCATTTTTATTCATTATTTATTTATTTAATTTTTAAAGAAATTGTATTGTAAATGTGCTGCCTATGTTTGGGGGCATCACTCTTTCAATCCTAAATATATCTCGCTAATGCTAAGTTTTTATGTTTTTCAATCGATCAAATTTGTGTAAATAGACCAAATAAAAATTTGATTGTAATTTAATTGGACCAAGAAGTTTAAGTTTTCTTCTCAGAACGCATGTGTTTGTTATGGGATCTCATTACGTGCATGTTAAATGCATGTTGTTAAATGTCATTTACTGTAGTACTGTAAAGTCGACTTCACAGTAAAGTATGAAAAAATTGAACTTTACGTTATCCTTGTGTACGGTTTAGAGTACTCTTAAATTCTTTTAATTATGTTAATTGTTATTTTTTTAATGATAAGAGAATAATAAAAGGAGCTGTTTCTCAGTAAAAATGTCAAATATGACATTTTATATTTCAATATTATTTTGCTTTGTATTTAAAACCGAAAACACTATAAAAAACATATTACGATATACGTCTGTGAAGTTATTATTACGGTACTCGATTAGATATTCTTGACTCGGCTTCTTCGTCGCCTCGTCCATAAACATCTATCTCGTACCGTACTAAATCACTTCCCAGACTTATAACGTGAATAAATATTTACTTGGACTTCCACAATTAGAACTTAAGTGAATTGTTCTACAGCAATGCTGATAAAAACTTCAATTTGTGCTAATCCTTTTTATTTAATTGAATATTTTTATTGTTCACTCATTCCCATGAGTGGAATTTTTTTTTTGGAAGCGTGACCCCATTTAATGAAAATTAATAAATGCACTTATTTAATTGCAATAAAGTGATTTTTGCATAAGAAATTTTTCTTAACGCAATATTCACTTATTTGATAATGAGGAAAAGTTTATATCTGTAAATCACAATTGTAGTAAATCATAATAGGTAGCTGACATTAATTTTGATAACCGAATATTTCAGTGGCCTTGTCAGAATTGGCGAGTATAACTCTCATTCCAGCTGACATAATTCAAAGATTAATCGTTTATAAGATGAATAAGAAGTTGTATGTTGAAATCATGCATGAATTTGTATTTTTGGTAATTTTCATCAACTATATATTCAACAGTATATCAATACAATGATAATAATAGATTGCTGGTTACAAAGAAAATTTCATTGAAACTCATAACGGTGAAATTGTCTAATTGGAACAATTACCTTGCATGTTATCAAACAAATCTTCCTCTATATGTCCCCATACAAATTTTCTCAAATTACGATATTTTCAATATAAATGGTTGTCTCGACCACTTTCATTTCCTAAGAAGACATATTGAATGATTCAATTACTTATATAATAAAGGATTAACAGAAAGAAATATGAGTAATTCTGTAACTTGAATTTCATACCTTGGATTACTAATTGAGTGATAGAAATTGAAAATAGAAGATATTGGAATAACTAGCTGATAATTCATAATATCGTGAAGGCAACCTATTGAAAAATTTGAATAGTTACGAAAATTAAAATTTGAAAGCAAAACATACGAATAAAATGATTAATTCTGTCCTACATTTCATGAAACAATTAATAGAAAATGTACACATGCAAGGACGCGCACGGAACACCCTAAAATGTGTAGCCTCAAAAGGCACTCTCTGGTTGAGAGAAAATATCCTTTGGAGGTAAAAAATTATGAACACACAACTATCCTGCAGGAAATGAGTGGAATAGGAGGAGAAAAAATGTTTTATTAGCTCTGAACGCTGACTATATGATCACAAAAAACAAACAAGGAAAGAAAAATAAATAAATATTCCTTCAGGAGAAGAATAGGATGAAAAATACATCATAAAGGATATTGAAATCTCAATCTTTACAGAGAGCTTGGTAACAGAATAAGGAACAAAAGTTGATGTGTTTTCCAAAGTACTGAACATCCAAAAGTCGTACAGACTAAAAACTGGATGTAATATTTCTCGAATGGGAATCCACACAATATAGAATCTTGACAGACTTCCAAGAGAAAATACATACAGAAACACGGCAGTCTACTTGGAGAGCAAGAAAGACAAAATATAGTGGTTATGAGCTGGCACGAAGCACTCTCCTGGATTTTTGACGCTGGAGTAAGCCTCTGCTAGGTACCTGAACACAATAAAGTGAAAGCAGATAGGTTTGTTGAAGGTGGGGAGAGAATGTCGAAGAGACAGTAACAGTACTACTACCGATGCTATTGACACATATATATGGTTAAGCAGAAGTAATTGCAAGATATACAGAACGATTTGGTCAAGTATCAGTTGAAATAATATCAAAAAATATAATAATAATCAAAAAATACTTAACCCAGAAGAGCATAGCAGAGATCACTGGACATTGTACTATTGGTATAAGAGTTCAGAAATGAGGAGGCACACCGAACAGAACAACCACTGCAACAAGTGTAACGGAGAAGAGACGATCGAACATCTACTTTGCCTGTGATCGGACTTGACGGAAAAATTGCAGAGCCAGGAACAGAAAAAATGGAAAACTCTATTCTGGGTTTCCGAATAAAGGAAAAATTTAAGAGGGAGGCTAGCTAATTAACTAAAATAAAGGGCCTCTTAGTGAACCACGATTAATCTACATCGAGGTTGCCCATAGTCACCGAACCTATGGATTACCATTTTTAAATGAATGTTACAAAGAACCTATATATACCGTATCAGAAGAAAATTTTATTTAAATTTGTGAGGAAAGAAATATCACAACTTTCATAGTATGTACACATTTCTACGGTACCTGTGTACTTATCGTTTCCCTGTTAAACCTACTTCAGGGTTGAATATTAGAAATGGAGTCAGAAACAGGTTACTAAATACAGGAATTTGAGCTGTAATAACTAAAAGTATTTCGCAGAAGCCAAATGCGAGAAGAAAAAATTTATATTAGAGAAAAAGGAGGGATGAGATTATACTTCGGTGATTAGGTATTGAATTGAGATAACATATTGAGGATTTTCTCTAAGATCTGATTAGGGGTTATGATTTAAACCTATATACGGGGTTTAATAACAAAAAATATTCCATGAATAACAAAGTGGCTAGCAATGCACTAATCGTTGAATTCATAACTGGAATTACTTCTGAAATCTAGATATTACATGGTACCGAACTTGGTAATTGAGTCGATGACGACAAACAGTGAAACTTCAGCTGACAATTACTCAGCCAGATTATAACGTTTCGTGAGCTTCTTTCACTTATATTTTCGTAACTAGAATCAGAATTTTATATCAATGTGCTATTCAAGATTCATAATTAACAATAAATACTTCAAACCCTCCACTGAAGTGGCTGTAGTAGGAGATCTTCTAGCTGCCAGGTTCGAATATGTCACTACCTGTCTGTACACTTTTGTGTGACATACTGAGTGAGATAGTTGCAGTCGTTCATTGACCTCATTTTTTATCAAAATATTAAAAGAAATAAAAAATATTTTATTCCTTAATCATTGAAATATGTTTAAATCTTTCCACGAAACTATTAATTCTCTAATACTTATCTTAAGTAAGACGATGTATCTCAGGTTCGTTTATTAACTACAGCGAATGAATCACTTCTAGATTTAGACAACGAATCTTTTTAATGTCATATTTTCATGGCATTCTTCCTTTTTATATATCATGTGAGCTCGGATTTCTATGGATACATTTAGATTCTCTGAAAACTATGTAGTTGTTATCTAATATTCATCCAATTCTAAAAACTATTCAAACTCTTTGTATTGTAACTTTTAGAAATTAACGAGCAGTTTGCGAACTTCCAGATGGCACGTATCAAAAAATTTACATTTCCTAGTTCAAATATGCCAGGCAATAATTTTAGTTTTAGAGGAAGTTTCTGGTTGTGCAGTTAACTACCTTTTATATGCCTGGCACATAATGCAATATTTAATTTTGTTTGAGGATGAAATTACACTCGTCTAAGTGAGGAGCGTTTTAATGAAAAATTTTGCCATGGACTTGAATACTTGATCTGATTCGAATTAACACGAAAATCTGAATGTTTAAAGAAACAATATTACAATCTTTCCTGAAGAATTAATTGAATTAGTTCCATTTCTTCGTATTTCTTATTCTATTCACGCGTTCACGAAAAAATAAACTATAGACATGTAGAAGAGATACTTTAAACAAATGAGTGGCATCAACCAAGAAGAAGTATCGTCCTAAAATGTGATGAAAATGGGAATGAGATAAATATAATTACATCAGTAGTAAAATTACGAGCAATATAGAATTTGAAAATAAGAAGAGCATCGTAGCTAAAATGATAAACTATATTTAGAGAAAGACGAAACCAGTATTCTTCAGAATTATGAGTGACTCAGTGATAATTGCCAGGAGATTCCATAATACATATGATGATGTATATTTATCAATGAAAGAATGGCGCAAAGTATAAGAGGATCACTTCACCTTGTATACAAAATAAGAAGGATCAAGATAATTATTCCGATTTTTGGAGCTCCATGGACCATATATCATTATCACATATAGTAAAAACTTTTAACATAAAAAACTATAAGCTATAACGAAACAATGAGAAACTCACTAATACTTAAATCTCCTACAAACCTCAAACATCACCCTCTTCTAGCACTGTTGTTTGGTTCAAGCAATAAAACACTCTTCATCAGACCTATTCTCATTTCCAATTGTCTCGTGTTATAGTATATATGAAATTCTTAGATCGACTATAGTTGAAATATTCTTCAATTATGGATATAGGCGCCATCCAAATGAGAATACACATATATATCACTATTCCCATGTTTACACTGTCCACAGTACGTCCTTGTTGTACACCTCTTGTCAAAAGAACTAAAATAAAAGCGATAATTTTTTCTCGCTTAAGATATATCATCCTTCGTAGCATTGAGAAAAAATTGAAGTTCTGATAATCCATTGAACTTCCTCTTTAAGTTACATGATGCCAGCTGAAGTACTATGATTCATGTCTTCATCACAATGAAGCAAAAGCAAGTTCGTTTCTTCTCAGTTGTAGCACGGTATCTTGTCTTCTTGTTGCCTTCATATGCACACACCATCCTTTAAAGTGGAAGACAGCTTTCCCAAGTCTTTCGGTAGGTATCTTATTTATTAGCATTAATAGTCTTTTTAATAAGGATTGAACCTACACATCAGGAGCTTTTATGGTTAAGAAAATAACTTTTCTCACTTTTTCGGCTATGGAGTCGGAAAACTTCTTCAAAGCATCCTTCTCTTACTTCGGTATCTCGTAACATTTCATCTTTTCTCTATCGATTAGGAGGTGTAAGTGCATAAATTTATGTATATCGTCTATTTTTTTTGTAGTGTAATGAAGAAATAACTGAATTGAAATTTTGTTTATGGCTTCTGATATTTTTCAATATGTCCGAAGTATATGCGGTCTCTTAATTTGAAAGACAATGGACTTTCACTCACTTCATTAAAGAATTGATGTGTTTATTAGCGTTGCTGTATGTTACATCAGACCTTTAAATCATCTGAAATATGTATCAAATAAAATCGCTCTAGTACGTTTCGAAGAGTCTTCTTGACACCTTAATATTCTCCAGACTGACTGTTGGGTAATCAGAGTAGTTTTTCAGTTATATGAATCGTACAGGATAATTATGATTGATTTCTCTAGTTTCTCTTTTCTTAGACCTTTTGATATATTGATGCTTCTACGTGTTCTCGATTTTAGGTCTCTTCTTTTTAAAATAGGGTCTTCAATAATTTTTGAAAGACTCTCAAGCTTTCAAATTTTTTTAGAAATATATATTCAGAAGAATTTATGATCAGTTGAGGATTACAACCGTAAAATTTTTCGATAAAGTAATAGTGCTCAGAAAGTTTGTAAGACGTAAAACGTTGCAAAATATTCGCCTACACAAACGAAGTGCTTAAGTAGTCCATATTTCCGTTATCTTGCCAGTAATTTGACAACAAAAGCGACGCCGTTTTAGGAAGATGTCGGTTCAGCCAGCTTTATATCATAAAATAAATCTCGGAGAGCAGCATTATTTTAATGTCTTACGAGTTCATTACATTCGCCTTTATGTATTAGGTTAATACAGAAAGGTGACCAAATGCTACGGAAATAAAATCACAAAGATGTACGAATCTGCATTATTCCAATGCCCCATTCATACATAAAAACGAGTCATTTAATCGTTTTTATTGGAAACACCGGCAATTTTAAAAATCCAAATGCCTTCGCAAACAATAAACATCATTTATTGGTATTCATTAGATGTGGAAACCAATAGAAACGGAAATTTATAGAAGGGAACGTGAAGCGTTTTTCAAAGTATTTCTGTGCATTTTATTGGCAAATATCTAGAGGACATTGAAATACGGATTTCTCGTTCTTTTAGAGTGTTTTTCTACTACATAAAGAAAAATTATAGATCCGTATACTTAGTGTAACTAGAAAAGTATACACAGAAGAAATAATTTAGCAACATTGATTTTGGATACACTTAATCAGAATGAAATAACGCTTTTAGCTCTGATTTAACAGTATACTGAAGTATAAGTGAATATTAAGATCTTTTTTCGAGCACAACAGTGAACCGCACTGCTCAAAATAGAACTAGAACTAGAACTTTCAGAGATCTTCATCCACAAATACTTCACATCATTACTATTATCATCCAAGTTGTTAGAGGATCCTAAGAAGTACAAGTGACTCGCGTTTCGAATAAAATATATTGCTATTATAGCAAACAGTGGTATAACAATCGATCAAAATCCAATGACAAGTGCGATGGAAATCGGCAACTGTGGCAACTAGTTACATTAAAGAGAGTATCAGTAATAAAAAAAAAACATTTAGCACATTATTATTATTAGTGCCGTTAGTAGAAATACTGCTCCACAGACTTCGAGAAATGTTAATGAAATTGCATTACTCTGATTTCAAAAACTATTAAAATTTAAAACAATACAAAATTTACATTCCACATTCCATATTTGAGTGAAGTTGACGTTAAGATTACATGTTGTTTGTGTTTGTGAAAATATATGCCCTGCAATCTAAAAGATCTATTATATTCCCGATTCATTATAGCTGGGGTAGACATGTATATTACATTTCTTCAAACAGATCAACAGCCTTGATAATTTGAGCCTACTCTAAAGATGTTAACTCTCCGCTATTGATCTGAATTAGCTGTAGACGCCATTATTTGCATTCTCTCATGGTTTTAATTCAAGTGACAATATTCAGATAGATTACAGTATCAGAGGAATATTCTCGAATGTACAAGATTCAGATACTTATTCGAATGATCACCTCGTGGAAAAAGTTCTGGCGAAATGCGTCTTAGCCCTCTATTTTATGATACATGCGTTAATATAATCAAATTTCCTCTTCATCCATTCGATATTTCAAGATATTCCATGACAACTGTTTGCGAGTTGATCGCTCTAATAACTGCTTCACTATCGGGTAAGAGAGTTATATAACTTTTCGGATAGTATTTGTCTAAATTAACTGGTGAGCACCTTTCATTGGCTGATACTTTTACCTAGAAAGTACTGATATAGGTTTTACGGATACAAAGTATCTGCTTATTGGTCCATACATACCTAGCCGATCGTATTTCTGTTTTTGAAAATGCTAGCAATCATGTTTTTCAAGAACGACAGAGATTTTTGGAATATGATTAGAGGAGCTTTGAAATTTGGTTTGTATTGAGTGGTTTGTGGTTTTTAAAGAATACTTTTATACTATGTATCATATATTCGCCACTATTTTCTTCTTTCTAATAATCTTTACTCATATTTGTGTCCATTTTATTCACAATCAAACGATTATCGTTTCAATATTTCTACACACAATCAATAAAATGTATAAATTCCATTGCATCCAATATTTCCATATCCAGAAATAACGACTTTTTCGCATTGTATTCTTCCAACAAACTTGTATTTTGCAAATTCAACTCATAATAGTCTCAAAGTAACAAGAAAACTAATAAGTTCTATTTGGATCGAAACATCACTTCAATTTACAACTCAAAAAATCTCAGAAACATATTACTATTCCTACACATTTTATTCTATTTCAATGATTGTCACCAATAGCATTTTTTATTCCAGTAATCTCGGCTACAATCTACTTCCCAGTATAAAGATTCCATTGCAGTTAAATGGAGCTAATATTTCAAGGATTACTTCTTTTAAAAAATGCGTTCCCTACAACTCTCGTCTGAGCAAAAAGGAACATCCATTTGCAACTTAAGACAAGCACTGTAACAAGGAAAAGACAAGCGATATCGTCGACTTTATGTTCTCAATTTAATGTTTTCACTGATGAGCTGACATTATTTTTGAAAGAAGATATCAAGAGCCTCTTGACACGTATCTAAATGATGCATAATTGGATTTTTTCAAGAGTGTTTTAATCATTTAACTGTAAATTATCTTTGTATTATTATGAAAAAAAATTGAACATTATCACCTTTTCTTATATGCGAATGACTATCATCATTGTATCACAATCTCAACATAAGCCTCATAAATATAGAATTCTTATGATAAAAAAATATATTCCAATGATTGTTAGTTTTGGCTTATGGAGTTATCCAATTGTCTCGCTCCTTATTTAAATATACACACAATTGAAGAACAAATCAAATCCTTGATATCCAAAAACCTGTCTTCAACAATAATCCCGGCACTCCAGTTATGCAATATTTGACTTGACATAGAATTATGAAGATATGAAAGGCATATTAGCAGAATATCTCTGAGGGCCTTAATTAAAATACCCGAGAATATGATATGGGATTTCCATTTGAATGATTGTGTTTTAAGTCGAAAAATATCACAAATTTCAAGAAATACAATAAAATGCAGCGATGTTTTTTTGTGAAAGATTATTAAATTGTTCTAATTATTATGGTATAGCTACTTAATACTGATTTAGTAGGGATTTGGCAATTGTGTTACATAGGGTGGAGGAAGTATAAAAATACCTAAAGGGCCAAGAATTTTTATGATATGCCAATTATAATTGAGAAAGAAACTTGAAGATGAGCCAATGCTTTCATCGCCATTGTTTATTGAGAAGCCAAATAAACTCCTGGACAAAATTAACGCATCACTTCAATTAATCTAAATTTGAAATTTACATTGATATAATCATGAACAAACCTCAAAATTTGAAAATAAAGAGAAAAAAAAAACAGTAAAAGAGAATAAATGCATACCGCGTAGGCACTTCTCTAGAAACAGGGGTCTATGACTCCGAATTCTATTTTTGAGATAGTCTCATAGATATTCTGTAGTATTCATATCCGGACTGTTAGGTGGCCTTTGAAATAAAGGAATATTTACATCATAGAAGTAGCCCATAACCTGTCTAGCCACGTAAGGACGAGCGGTGTCCTGATTAAAAAATTAGGCTCAATTAACGGAGCAAAAGGCATCAAAAGGTATTACATACAGGTACATACAGGTAAAGGTATTACATACATACACATACATCTAAGTAATACTAAGCATTCGTAGACCTCGTATATATGGAGATCCATTCCGTACAAGCATCGAAGCAAATTCTTCTCGAAAATGTTTAAGAGCTACCACCACAAGGCACTTTAGGAGAGAAATTACAGCTGGCAAACCTTTCTTCTTGCCTTTGTCAGAGACGCTTACGTCCATTTGAAGTTATAATGGTAACTCTAGTTTCATCGGAGAACAGAACCTGTTTCCAATCATTGATGGTCTAAATCTGTTGTAGTCTTACAAAATTTATTTTTTGAATTTTGTGTTCTCTGGTAAGCAAGGGTTTTTGGTTAGTCTTCTGCTGCTTAACCCTGCTTTATTGAACGTCTAGCCCTTCAAGACGATATTTCGAACATCTGATAATTCATTTATTAGCAAATTGCTGGTGACTCCACTGTTTCTAAGACCCCGCTGTCTCAAGAAGTTCGTGGAAGATCAAAAATGTGTGAGGACTATCTTCAATATACTTCAATTTGTACCTAGCATTTACAGCATGTAAATGAACAGTTGCAATTCTTGCACGAACCATTTACCCGGTTTCGGTGATAAGTTGATTGGTTATGCTCATAGTGCTTTTTTGCAACTGATCAGAAAAAACAAAATTCAGTTTTTTGAGATGGAAACGGTTCTTTCTATATTTCATCATCACTTTCTCGACAGATCTTAAGCTGATTTCTCAAAAAATAAAGCCCTTAGAGGGAGACAACTTATACATAGATATATAGTGAATACAGTTGAACACAAAAAATTTATTCCACATTTGAAATCTAAAAATTTCTGAGAATTATACATTGAATAGCTGTTATCGTACTTTTAAATGTTTGTGACGATGAATTTTTGTATCTAACTTGGCGGTTTATTTCAATATTGAAACAATTCTACGTCTAATAATCAACAAACTCATTTTAATTCAATATCATGCTATCACAATTATTAAATTAATTATTAAAAAAATGTTTACGAATGCCTGCTCAATTATTGACTAATAAGAGAAATAGTGTGAGAAATTGAGAAATTCATTCAAATATTAGAGTTAATCACATTATAAAAAAAATAAGACATGAAACATTTTCATTCGTTAAGTTTTATTAAGTACGTATTTTATTTGTAAAATGTGATTTTATCCATTTTTTCTAGTTTCCAGTAGTTATTGAAAAAACCGCTTATTTTGGTGTATCCGAATATTTGAATTTTATTTAAAAGGCAACTAACTAATGCCAATAATAATTTTTTTTTAAATTTTTGGTCGAAAACCCTTTAACTTTGGACAAAAAAAAATAAAATTGCGTTTGTCGCCGTGTGGACAAAAGCTTTTTTTTTCATCTTTTCATCAATTTTTTTCTTTTTTATTGAGCATCCAGCTTTGAATCGGTTTATTTCTCGAAAAGTTAAATAGTGATTAATAGATAATTTTTACCGCGCAAAGACGTGCTTTAATGGGATCTACAGGCAGTACTTTGCACATAAAATTCTCGTTCACATTTTCAGCATCATTTTCCGCGAAAAATGAGTTGTCCATAGAATAATGTGTTATAACTTTTTTTGTGAGATTTTCTCGCTATCATTTTTCGATTTTCTTCTGTTATCAGGAAGTTCTAAATAAACTTAAACTTTGTTTTTGCCCTAATTATTTGGCATTTCCATAAACGATGGCCTTGAAAACATTGGTTCACCTTGAAAAACTCTCTTTTAAATTTCATTTAAATAATTGGAATTTCAGGGAAATACTTTGCACTAAAAACGTTCCTCTCTTGAACTATCTGTGAGGTATCTAGATGATAATAATATCGACGCAATTGTTCGAGAAATTGCAACATTGACGATAATTCAAAACAACCATGAAACGGAAAAATTATGATGATGTGTCTAGGAGAAGTTCCATCAAAATCAGTTTCAAAGAGTGTAATCATAGCGAAAAATCGAGAAAAGTCCAACAATAAGCAAGCGTTAATAATTTTTGGGACAATAATAATTTCACAATAATCTTGCGATTAAATGAAATAATATATATTCTCAATTTTAAAAGTGAACTGAAGAAGTCAAAATATTTTTATCATGACCTAAAATTAAAACAAGTACCTCGATATAGAGCGACTAGTTATTGCGACAAAAAGGAATTTCAGCTTAATCCAGTATTATATAGATCCAAAGAAAGCTTTTTATATATACTTGCCTAGTCTGAGAAAGTGAAAATTTTCTAGTGAGCATTCTCAATCCAGGACCACAATCTGTGATGTATTTAAACGTTTGTTGATTGATGATGTCAACAACTTTATTTTTCAATTGATTTTCACGAAGATCAAAAACGATAACTGTAATAAAAATTGAGTTGGATGCTAATGATGTTCTTGAAAAATTCATTCAAAAAATAAATTATTGTTCGAGGGTTTGAAGCGCATGTCACAAAATGCCAGAGCTCCTTCTACGATATGAATTCTAGATTTCTTCTAATATTTCTATATTGAAATAGGAAATGACTCTAAGTTCAACTTTTGGGATTATATAATCTCTCTTGGCTACTAATATGGTGAAGATATAGTTTCACATTGCACCCTAAATATATGTTTTCTTACTATATTTAAAGATTATTGTCTGTGACTGTGGAATCGCACTATCAAGTATAACGTTTCATAGTTACATAGTTTGTTATAAACTTCTTACCTGCATTTCACACCAAATTACTAAAAAAAATTAGGAGCACTCTTTTTAGTGAATCAATTCAAATTCAAATTGGATTACTTTTCATACGCAACATTTTTAGATTTTTATCCTCTAATGGTTATCGGAAATCTAAAACGAGATCATTATATTTGAATTTCCACCTTTCCACCTCCCAAAATTGGTTATAATTTCAAAATTGGCACATTCTTATTCTTTGCTTAACCCTTATAAGGGGGTTGAACAAAGAAAATATAAAAATCCTTTCTCAGCAGGAGTATTTGTTATCAAAGTAGGTATCCTATTAGTCAAATTTCATAGTAGTAGCTCTAGTAGTTTTGACTGCTTATGAAAATTCAAATCACACCAAGAGCATTTTTTGAAAATATTACTTTGTATTAGGCTTCTATTATCAGATATTCACACCTCCATCACAAAGTAAAATGCTTAAAAGTCTTGAAGCAGACCTAATTGATAACATTACTAAGAAACTAGAAAGTGAGTGCATAATTTATTAATTAACGAAATTGAACAAATTTTTGATGATAAACGCAATAGGCCGATTGGCATGTTACAAACATTTTACCAATCCGTCGATTCATGATATTGAGTTTGAGATCAAAGTGTAGGCAGCAATACAAATTATTGTTAATTCATCCATTACATCTTGATCAATATCGAATTTAGCACAGTACGTTCACCTGATGTCTCAGGACATGAGAAATTTTGATTCCATTAATATAACCAAAAATATGAATATTATACATGTAAAATCTGAAGTAACCTCATTTAATATGATTGTGAAAATTGTTTCCAAGTAAATAAATCTGAAATTTTCTTTGGTATCTAATAGCAGTTGACTTATTAAATAATTTATAAGTTTTTCTCAACTAGAAGACAAGGCTGTTGAGTTGAGCTATTGCATCATTATAATAAATTGGTTGGTATTAACAGAAATTCGTAATATTAAGTATAAATAGTGGTTTAGGATTCTTGAAAAGATATATTTCGTTTCAAAAAGAAAGAGGATTGACCTCAGGTAATTGTGGACCAGAAGTCTACAATAGAATGCAATGGATTTCCATCATATATCAAAAATAACTCAGATGTATATATTGAAGATAAGGCTGCGATCTATGGAAATCCGGGATTATTGTAGTTCTCAACTAGATTCTCAGATGTTGGAGTGAGTTGAATTTGTAGTCTGGTGGTTGTATCCTTTGTTGTTAAAACTACTAACCTGGCAGCTATAAAACAGCGATTATAAAATCACCACAAATTTACTAAAATTTACTTTGATAGGTGTGGTGTTGATAAGTAGATGAAGAATTAGATTTAATTTAGAAGTTTTATTGAATTCCTAGAATGGAGAGGAAGGTCGATAACAAATTAATTTCCCCAAAAACTCGGTAGGTAGAATAAATAAATCAGAAGTGACTACTGTGTCGCAATAAGTGAACAAAGGCACATTCAAAATGTTTGAAGAAAAAAGTAACAAGCCGAATGTTATGTTAGAATCATAAGAAATATGTAGCATAAAATAGAAAAGTTGCGTTACAAGTAATATTTGAAAACTGCCAGATCTGGAAATAAAGATAGTGTTTGTCTTATTTCATTAGAACTCTACCAAAATATGTAAGAAAATATCAGAACCAGTATTCAAATTACTTTCAAAATATTGATCACTTGACTAAATATCTTCGAAGTGCTTCGATATATTATAATCAATTGTAAACACAAAATTTGATGTTTTATTTTCTTGGGAATATATGAATAAATTTTTCGCTTATCTGACACGTGAAAAAGCAATATAGAATAGTGTAACCATGTGAAAAACAGGGTTCGGACTCATTCCACAATAATGAAATGTTTGACCTTGAACTTTATTAACACTCCATTACACGCGACCTCTGTATACACCTTAACACACGCCATGTGTTAGGGAGATGAATTCTACGCTAGTAATCAATATTCATTCCGAAACATCAATAATTTTTGTTTAGATAACACAAATAGATTTGAAAAATCTATAATACTCTCAATAATCAATTGTGGCTACAACTATGGATTATAATATGGTTTTGAAGTGGATACTGCAACACATTCAATTCTAGTAACACGAACAATAGTTTCATTTTTTGGAATACATCGAACTAAACTAAAATGAGACAAGAACAAGGACCACAAACCTCTTTTAATTTATATGCAGGGCTCTACTGAAAAGTGGAATTGGTGGAGAGGCCTGTGACTTTTAAAATTCAGTCCATGTATCTTATATATGTCAGATACGAGACGTGTTTTTGAACGTTAAGTGTTCAGTCTTATATCAACAAAAACGTAGAAGTGACGGAAATAATATTGTTAATTATATGAATTATTATTGTTAAAAAATACCCAATGATGTTGATGTACTCATCTCTGATTGTTCATATTCCATTAATGTAAGCAATTAAGAACAGAAATCATCTTCTCTCTCATGCCTTTCTTAATATCAGGAAAGTTGTCAAAACTTCGAATCAGAAGCACGGTCCGATGTCATGGCGAAGGACAAAGTTGTCTCATGTTTTGACTCTATTTTCTCATACGCAAATACGCGAAGAAATACCATTGTTCGCTGGAAAATCTTATATGGCGCCTCGACCAAGGGAAGATGGACTCACTAACTTATCCCACGGCTAGATATCTGGCTTAACCAGCCTTATGAAGAGGTCATTATCATCTGACCCAAATGATCTCCGGATATGGATGCTTCAAAAGTGGACACATGAGGATTTACGGAGTGTCTAACTCGTGCAGGAGTCAATTAAAGTGTGGAGCACGTATTTTTCAAATGTAGGCGCTTCGGCATGCTTCGTCTTACCTTACTTACCACTGCGAAGCACGTCCCCAGGTCGTGGAGCGGGGAAAGTGCGGCACAGAGTAGGATTGAAATAAAATAGCTCTCGCGGAAAAAACACCGCTCCTGTCAGTGGTTTAGTGCGTCGAGGAGTGAAAGGGTGTTGGGGCAATAAACCGACCTACTTCCTCTAGTAACCAGGGTTCTGCTGAAGTCGACCGATACTCGTGTGGTGGAATCGTAGAAACTGAATCAAAAACAGAACAAAAGAATGGCGAAAAAGAGGTGAACAGTGGACTTCCTTTCCAACAAGCGTCATTTGACTCAAGTACTAACACGAAGATGCAAGTCTGGAATACTCAGAAACGCTTATCAATGAGCTTAATATGTTGAATTTGATGAGATGCCGGATAAAGAGGAAATCGTTGCAGTCCTGCAGAACGCCGCTGAAGACGAAGGAGAAGCCATACCGGATGCCATTAAGTTAGTGCGTGTAGTCATAGGTGGTACACACAGACATACTTCAGCTGCACCCATTGCGGAGAAATTACTTATAGCCAAATCAGGATTGGCTGGGTTAATTGCCGGATAATAACACTATAGAGATTATCGAAGTGTTTCAGTTGTTGACACTATGGCCATCTTTCCATCAAACGGAAGAAGTCGAGTGGACCGATCCAATTTTGTTACGAATTCGTCCAAGACAAGGAGCATAAAGCCGGTCATGTCCGGTTACAACAGAACTCTAAAATTTAGCGAAAACGCTGAAAGTATGTCAGCGCCTTTGATGTATATTTTTTATGAACAGGTGCGAGTTGTTTATATCATTTTCTAGAATTATTTTCTAGAAAAGTCGTTTTATTCATTTGTTTTGTTTGTTTATTATTAGTAGTGTTAGTGATAAATTAATTATTATGTGAGCTGATTAGGACCATTGTAAGTGTTCAAATAGATTGAATGAATGAAAGACAATGTGTATGAATTTACCCAACTGTTGAAAAACAGTTTTAATAATTTAGGAAATAAGAAAAATATTGGAATTATATGAAGTAGGGAGAAAGTTGCCCCAGAGATATTGACTGCAAGAATAACGTTCGATGCTCTGTCTACGTCGAAAAAGACAACACAGTATTGGTAATGTGACTGAAGCTGATTTGTGGTGGCAAAGATGGACGGAATGAACTTCTTTTGCTCCTATACTCCACCTAACTTCTCACTATATGAATTTTACGGAACAGCACTCATTAGTGGCAATAGCAGAAAGCTTTAGCTCGTGGGAAACTGACAAGGGCAGTAGTGAAACAAATGCTTGAGGAATAGCACCATTGTAACCTACATTCACTCTGAATATGGTTTTACCAAATACAGGCGATAAAGAGGTTACTCTTGGACATTCACACTGCCAGTGATCACTGTGCACTATGGCAACCTGAAGGAAGAGTATGTTTACTTGTTCCTCTCCTAGCAGATTGGCGTGGAAGAAATAGAATTGAAACGGAGAGAAGTAGGTTTTTAATTGCTAAGCAAACCGAGTTTGACACAGCAGGCATAATATCGTGTCCTGATGATACGTGAAAAGCATTTCCCTGTATAAAAAATAATACACACCAGGCGTTGTTCAAATATCAAGTTTCACTTTAGATACTGCAAAAAAGATCTCAAGGAAGTGGATATTGTATTTTGATATCTATTACTTCATGATGTCTTAAATCATTTTCGTATTTTGACCATTGAGTAACTTGAAATAATTTTCTCAATCACCAATTGTTATAATTTCTACAATCAAATGAATTTTGTCGAATTTAAATCAGAACAAACTGGAACTGGATATTTCTTCATTAAGTGGTTTGTTGGAGTGAAGCAATAAATTTTTATCAGAATAATTTTTTTTTATGAATACATAGGTAATGCTTCAAATTTAAGAAGAAAATGATTGAATTTATATCGAAAGTAGTGACAATCTACACCGATGTACTTTTATAATTGATGCTTCCATGACTCAAAAGCATGAAGACAGTTATTTTTTGAAATAAAATCACACATGACTAAATCGGACAAATGGGTTAAGTGCTCAATGACGGTTATGTTAGTTCCACGACAAAATTTTTTTAACAGACCTCTGCTTTTTCACCTTTGTTGATGACTCATCCTGAATACACTCTTCTCGGCTTCTCTGGTGGGTAGGAATATCATCAAATGGTATCTGTGTTCCGTCATCTTTCACTACCAAAGAAAGAATACGATGTCCATAATTATTTCATTTTCGTTCCGTTTCTCATGCGATTTTTAGTTGCTGTACCTTTTTGGGAACGTTTAGTGTATTTCGCACCCAACGAGTAGACAATTTTTTTTCATTTTGTTTCCAACCTTTCAAGAAAATATTCACTATTTATGTTCAAAGTTATATCTAATATTATATTTGAAGACCATTTGATGAATTTTTCCTTGAACTTGAAACAAAACTCGATCAAGAAAAAAGAACGATTTCATGGAATACATTTTTCAATTGTTTTGGAAACATTATCTTCTCGTCTGCTAGTTCAGAGTTTTTTTGGAATTCTCCAAAATAGTTCTGTTTTGTTCTTCTTAGTATGCCGCAGTAGTGAAATTGCTTTGAACTAAGCCAAAATCGTGAAATAGTAAAGTTTTTATTCTGCTAGTTGTACAACTAAAATTCTATTCCTAATTAATAGTTCACCGATCATTTTCGTATAATAATAAATATCCTTCTCATAAAAAAAGGATACTATGTATTCGTAACTCCTAATTGTACTAAAGTTGTTGGATAATATTAACATTTATATTATTCACAAAATCCATTAGCAGAAAAATTTCTGGCCCAAAGTTGCGTTTAGGGTACATAAAAATAATGTTTCGCTTTAAAAAAGTTTCTCTCGAAATAAGAAAGAATCAAATTATGAATCATTTAAATAGGTCCATTGCTGTATTCAATTTGGCGAGGGTCGAGGTCTAATAAGGATTAATGGTTATGCTTGTTTAACTACTATTTAACTTACTTAAATTTAAACAAAGCACATAACTCTGAATTAGGCACAAATCAGAGACAAAGTTTGGAGATAAAGTTTCCAGTTGGTAATAATTTTATAACTGTGTATTCAAGAAATTCATTTACTTTTGAAAGTCAATAAGGATTAGTAAGATACATATCCATGTTGCGGCGGTAACATCTCGATAAGTACGAAACAAAGTCTGACAAACTTTGTGAACTAAACTATTTTTTGAATGACTGCCAACCATATCAATGCGGAAATCAATGAGGTTGTCTGGCATAATTCTTTTATTCCTGTTTGCTTTCATAAAGAGGAAAGTCCTCTCCCTCCAAATACTCACGCCATAATTTATCTCATTTCATATTTTGTATACAAGATGTATTGAATAAATTTAATTTTATTGTTATTATGAACTATTTTGAAAGAATCTGAAACAGGTCCATTTTTATTCTCAAATTGACAATTTACAGTATGAAAATATCATTCTCCTCCAGCACCCCTTCTGAATTATAAGCACCCCTAGAAAATTTTAAATAATAAAAGGAATCCTGTGGCACATTGTTGGAAAGGGATTAAAGTCCTCTGTTTAGCAATAAAAAGTTTTTTCAATTGAATGTAATGATAATTAAAAATTAATTTTTAAAATGTATAATTTTTATGTACTTTCCAATTAAATGTTGAAAATTAACACCATTCATTTCTTGACAATAACCGAGACGATTTCGGAATTCTCGTATATTTTGTATGACCTCTGGGGTTATTTTGATAATATCTTCCGTTATCCTAACTTTTAAATCAGCAATATTATCTAGTCTATCAAAATATACTTTTACTATAGTCAGATTTTGAATAACCCCATAAGAAGTAATCGAGAAAAGTCAAATCAGGGGATGTAGCCGGCCATTTAAACGTTCACGTCTTTCAATCCACCTATTGGGAAGAACCTCGTTTAAATAATTTCTAACTAAATGAATTTCTTAGATTGTACCTGGCCTCCAGTAATAGTTTGTTTGATCCTTCAACCACCTATTTAATTCATTCTTGGGTGATATCTCAAAAGTACGAGTCTTGTAAGTAGGACTTTGATCTGACTTTTGGCAGACATGTATATTTCACTATTGCTTTGTATACTCTAGTATCATGGTAGCCAATTATTGGAAACTTTGTTTCTGTTAACTAGTGCTTTCAGAATTCTCTCCCTCTCTGAAGTTAACTTGGACATGCACCTAATAGCCTTCAGGGCCTTCAACACCGCTATGCTATTCTATATAATGTTAATGTGAACTTTATAGTCTATTATGAACTCTAATAAACTTGAAGCTTTGTCTATTCAGAACTGGATACACTCAAAACTTGTTCCGGTAGTCGTGGCACCGCTGCTTCTATCTCTATTCCTAGCACTTTTTCTTTACTGAGATACAGGTGTCGTTTCATCCGATCGGAATCTTCTAGATCCTTTATTAGAAGGCTCTTCTTTTGGTTTTATGCTGATTATAAATATCTTCTTTTGCAGAGCATCATCCTCTTTATGGCCGCAACGTCCAGTTCGATCTTCTCATCACCTTTTTTTGTTGCCTGTAAGACTTTTGATTTCCTTTATGTTTTTTATTATAGATATTTTTTGAGAGTGATTCCTTATATTTCTGTTACTGATTCCTGTGTTATCCCATGAATAGCAAGATGAAATACAAGATCCCGAGATAAATTCCCGTATATCTTGGGCGAGCGATTTGAACCTGTGGTCACCTTTTTATCTGTAGTTCGGATACTTGTCTATGTTTTTCAAAGTAACTTATGAGGTTTTAATGTGATTACCATTCCACTTGTGTGGCCGATTGGGACAATCTTTCATACTCTGTAGATACTTATACTTATATGACATTAATTGATGCTGTTATAGTATATCCATTTTTTTTTCTCTTTCTTATTGTTTACACAATTTTATCCACTGATTCTCATCCTTTCTATAATTGACCCCTTTAGGCTCTATTCCAGCCTATTTCATAAACAACATTTACTTAAGTCCTGATAGGTTGACTAAGCTGGATTCTAATAAAGAATTACTACACTGTTATTCTCTGTTACATCCAAGATATCGATCCAATGATCAATTACATGGAAAGTAATTGACCCTTGCGTATAATTAATTTTCTGCTTAGTTGAATTCGTATATATTCCCAATAGTAATAATGAGCAATTTCCAAAACAACGGTTTTGAATTAAATACAATTGGAGTTAATATAATTTTTTACAATAGTATCTACTTGCATTATCAATTAGTCGGAGTGGTGGATATGCAAAGAATCGGTGTTATTTTCAGAGTCTAAACACCGTGCCGTGTATTTATTATAGTTAGTTATATTTGATTTGATATATTTGATATTAGAAAATCATTTTCTAATAATTTCAAAGCTTCATATCAAGAACAAATGATTAACATTTTTATGATATACAATTGATATGTTTTGTAAATATGTGGGAGTGCTAATTTAGAGAAGTGAGGGAAGTAGTTTGTGAGACATCATCAGTATAACTCCCAGCTGTCATACCGACTGTGGTCACATGTGGCGATGTAATGTACACACAGTCACAAGTTAATCTTCCTTTCTAAATATTGCTTAGCAGCTTAGAAGCAAAAAAAGTCTTGCAGAGATAGCTATATACTCCAGTATAGTATATGATACCAAGAGGTGGAACGTTTCACTGTTCATAGTATTCTTATGTCTACACTATTTATGTTCTTGGATCTTTACTGTGTATCCCGTTATGGTTCAAATCACAGTTCAGTCAAGTGACGGGGAATTTTGCGAGAGGATTTCACAGCTGTCAATACAACTTACATATTTCTAATTTTGACGTCTGCGAACTTGAGGTCTTATATTATTTTATTGGGTGTTTCGATGACTTCCATCGACTGAAACTGATCGCGATCAATTTAAAATTTCTAGGTTCATTTGTCGAGACCAACTTCTTGAAGAGTCTGTGGACCTTAATCATACAAAATTTAGTGAAAGTACGAAATAGTACAAATAACTTGAATAAAGAACGCTGAAATTGATTTTACGTTGAACGTATTTCTTGTTGATGGAATCATTTTTTTTTCCTAAACCTTCAACTGCAACAATACCAGGTATTATAGTGTGTATATTTCTCCGAATATCGTCAGTAGATATGTTATGGGATTCCACTCCAATTTCTTATCTAGTCCTCTATTAACTGAGTTGAAATATATGAAACTGTTGGTGATATTATACATACTGAATACACTGTTTCCACCACCACTACACCAACACGCACAATCACACTGTCTGACGAGCGTTAAGATTATCAAGTTATCGTCTTCAGAGACTGATGTTAAACTAAAACCTAATGACTTACTTACTAAATTTTCTAACCACTAAACCTTCTTCCGTGAAAATTCCAGCGGGAAAACCTCCTTGGCGGGAATCTTCACATTTAATCCTCAACTACTAAACTATGGAGTGGGCTGTAACGAATTGGCCTTTCATCCCACTTTTTTCCAAACTCAAAATGGAAAACAAGAAAAATTTGCTTTGATCTTTGAAACCTTTTTATAGAACAGGACTGGAAAGAATATTTCATAGAGTGGGTTTTGGATTGGTTCAATAATAAATTGTTGGGTGCATTTGGAAGCATTAAAATTACTTAATCCGAAAGTAGCCTAAATAGAGACGAAAAGCCAATTCCTTACAGCTCACTCCATAGTTTACTAGTCAAAGAACAGATGTTAAGTTCCCGCTGGAATTATTTTTCACGGGAGAAATTTAATTGATGAGAAAATTCAGTATAAAACAGGTAAGTTGAGTCATTAGGTTTCAGTTTACCTTCAGTGTCTGAAGACGATAAGTTGGTTATCGAAACGCGTGTCAGACAGTGTAATTGTGAGTGTTGGTGTATGGGTGGTGTAAACAGTGCGTTTGGTAGTCCTCCATTATTAAACGTACTATTTTGATAAACCATTCTTTCATATAACCCCATATAAATAAAAGGAAAGTCTGGATATTTTGTTGTCCATTAAATTTTACCATTGTATTTTCCTGGACATCTCTGGATTCATTTTGTTCGTTCGTTCGACGCCAGTTTGCATCATATGGGCTCATATATCCAATAAGAGTATTCTTAACTTCGGAAATCTGACTTATTGCTCTTCTTATATTCTCTCATAATTTTATCGCTAAATGAATACGCCCATCAAATTGATATGTCAAAAGCTCTCCAACAATCGTTAGTCTATACACAGCATGATGTTGAGATGAATAGGCCATAAACAAATTTGGAGATAAGGCAATGTACAATTTTCTATTTTCCTAAGAGTGCTATGTGAATGGTGATTTTGCGGATACTTTGATTTAAATAAAATACAAAATTCCAGTCAGTTTTATTTCAAATAGTATTTCAACATACTGAAAAAACACAAATTCCATGAGGATATTTTAAGAAAAATACCATTTTTGTTCAATAAATCATAAGACCACACTTCTCATTGCTTCCATAGGTCCAATATTTAATCGTGACCAAATTCTGTAGAAAGTATATTTTCAACAATTCCAGGATCAGACAGGCTTATTCGCTAATGTTCAATATTCTCTAACATTAGCAAATGCGCCAAACGTATTTATTTATATATATTTATTATTACATTTATTGAAAATATATTTATTTATATTTATTCAGTTATTTTCACAAAACATTCCTATTTCTTATAATCAAAATCCAGCCCTGGATACTTTCTATTTTATTATGAAGTTTTTCAGCCGCTAGAGACCAATAAGTCGTAAAATTCTAACACACTTTCGAGAAGATTCTCATGTAGAGAAATTTCAGAGAAGTGCCTCTTACTTTGGGTCTTTACAAAACAGTTTATTGCTGTTGGAAGTGGGGTGGATATTTCATATACATCATGTAACCATAAGCCAAAATATTGCAAAGAAAACTCTGGAAGGAAATGGAAATATACGATACGATTTCAAAATCACATAATGGCTTCAAGCAAATATACTTCGATTCACAATCACAAATTGCGTCTCCTTGATGTTGAAAGATATATTACCCCTAAATTCACTAATTATTATAATTTCTTTCTGTCTTCAGAAAGTCATTTTATAAAGACGTAGAGATAGCGGTGGAAAGTAGGTCTAAATTAGATTGCGGAAAATATCAGATAATCTGGATTATCAGATATTGGCATACTATTTTGGTTAGATATCCCCAGAAATAGATGAAAAATCCGGAGATCTAGATATTTTCAGTAATTTTAAAGAGGAGCATATCTATCAAATTTGTTGTTAACTTCTTTTCTATAAAGGTCCAATAACAGTATGGACAATGATAACCATCACTCTTATATCTACATTGGTAGTGATTAAGTGTAGAAATGAAAATGGACGTGTTCTGATCGGAAAAAACTTTCTAACTTTCATCCTGCAGCCATGATCATCTTCAATTGATTCATATACCTGCGCTTTTCTATGAGGATGAAACTAATTCATTCAGTCCAGCATAATGTCTACGAATTTTCATTATTTATTTATAGGAACCAGAATCCAAGTATTAGCAAGCTGTGTTACTTCATGAACATACTTCAGTTATGCATCTCAACCTTAGCTTGATTCACTTAGCCCATTTTCTTCTGGTATCATGGTATAATCTACCATAAATGTTCGTCAGACCAAAATAAAATGAATCGTGCTGTCTCTATCTGATCATGAAGTAATCAGGTTCAGACTAGATACCGATACCACTCCACACTCCACAGAACTCCAGAATCCAGAATCCAAGAAAAACCGATTGTGAAATATACAACATCATTCTACATTAAAACTTAATGCGCATCCAGACAAGAAAGGCGAGATACCAACTGAATCTGGAGCAAGATTTCAAAGATGTAAATGGGGCCATACTTGATGCGTACGAATCAAGTTGCCCCATAAAAAAGCAAAAAAGGTAGCTATATTCCCTGGAGGAATGATCATTCGTCGAAGCTACTCATTACCTACAAAGAAAATTAGAAAATCATAGCGACAAAGCTTCATTCTACGGGGATATTAACCCGGCTTCAAGAAATCACAATGTCTTGGAGAAATGCTAAGTCAATACAACCATGGCACTAACGAAACTGGAAGGTAGCTTGACGGAGGGTGAGGATGACAGAGCTACATTACAAGGCAAATAGCAGTGAACAAATATGATGTGCTTCGAATAACTGGCAACCCTTTAAATCGTCAGAAAAGGACAGAATATTTCCAGCCCTCCTTCAAAGAGTACAGGAGGATTGATAATGTGTCACACTTGATCCGCCTCAGTAGAAATAGTCTAAAGATGGGTTATATACCAGAACCTTGGAGAAGGGCCAAGTAACTTTGATACCAGAAGAAAGTAATAAGGACACCAGAAATCGCAAGTCCATCAGACCAATCACCCTCACCTCGTTCCTACTTGGATTGGTGAAAAGAGCTGTCGACAATTACATTAGAACATATATTCTGAAGTATCAATTCGCATACCAAACTGGTAAATATATGTAGACTGCTTTAGTAGAATTGACAACTGTTATTAAGGACACTCTGACGAACAAAGAAAACGTAGTGTCTTTGACATAGAAGGTGCCTTTGACAATACTTCACACAAGGCTGCTAAAAGAGCATTAGATGACCCAACTATAAAAAAGGTGGGGCTAAACGTCAACCCGAATAAGACCAACCTCATTTCTTTCACTAGGGAGAAAAAACTCAACTTAAAGCCCATCACGCAGACGAGAAAATCATTGAATGGGAAACAGAGGAAAAATATCTGGGACTCACACTAGATAGTGAACTTCTCCGGAAGAAACACCTTGGTATGCAGAAACGTCGCAAGAATAAATTGGGGTTGTAATCCTAAGAACTACTATACTAATATTTTGAATACCACGAGGAACAATCACTCCAAGGTGAAAAGACTTGTATATGTGCAACCGGGGCCATAAAATCATTCCCAGCAGGTGTACTTGAAGGAATTCCAAATATCCTTCTCCAGATAGTACTGTAGCACGTGGCAGAAAAGACATCGATCATAATATTCAGAGATGGAATCAGTACTAAGCTGTAAAAGTGAGTGGAATCAAAACACGGATGGATACAAAGCAGCAAACAAATCTAAAATGGGAGGAGTGTACGGGACTAGAAACAAATACTCTGAAAGCATGGGTAACACATCAAGCACTTTTCAAGCAGAAATTTAGGCGAAAGACTAAAGTTACCATACAATGGATTGAAGACACACCAGAGAGAGGGGTGATTGAATAGGTGATAAGCTCGCTAAAGCGGTTGCAAACCAAACTATAATCAGAAAAGATCTGTTGAATGTATTAACCTAATAGTAAGTGAGAACAATCTAAAAATACTATCAAGAGTCCTATCAAGGCACTAGCGCATCAACAAACACCTTACGACGATATAATTAGCACATAATGCGGTGTGTGCAGATTTTGTTGCACAGAGGACGAAACCTCTATCAACATTATCTTGAAGTGTAAAACACTACAGAAATCCAGAACACCACACCTGAGAGCATGTAAATTAAAATACCAAGATCTCAGACGACTTCAGCCATCCGACATTTTAGACTTCTGAAAAGAGTGGTATTAACAGATCAGCTGTGAACAGAAAGTTTCCCAGTATCGCAGCAAGAAAAGAGAACACGTTATATCCTCTCGGTTGCAGTATATATGATATCCCAATATCTACATACATACATATTTACCATTCTAGTTTGAAATTACGGCCAAAAAGGCCTCAAAAATATAACTTCTGACTTTAAAAAACTTATTTTTTAGACATACATCGGACACTTTAAGAGATTATGGCATTTTTCATTTTTTTTTCTCATAGTCATATGAACATTGATTAAGGATACCATCTAATATCATTTTCAGTCCAACGGAACATCCAAAAAGTAGTTGAACAAATCAAACATACAGTTGCTCAAATGTCATTATTGAAATATTCAATTTTTAGCAGAAATGAAGAGTTGGTGTAGAAGACTCTTTTCGAAGAATTCATTCCATTCTCTCACATCTCTAAATTAAAAGCAATAATTATGGTTATATTTAAGCATCAAGATTTGTGTCCAATTATTTTTTGATGGGTTGCCAAATTCAAAATATAAAATTCTCCATTACTTCAAATGGAACACCCTCTATATTTTCAATGGTTTTAATAGCTCTCAATATACATGAAGGTTGTATATAGGTATTTATAACCATTCTGAAGTTATAAATACTGGAAACAATATATTTTTTCCATTGGTAATGTTACAATAATTAGCTTTATGTCAATCATCAACTCTAGATATACTTGAATTACTAATCAATCAATATAATTGGTGTCATATGTCATGAATTATGAATAAATATAAATCATGAATAACAGAAATAAATCAGAACAGTGAAATCTGGGGATTTGTGGATTTGGGATGTGTGGCCAACTAGATGAGCATTTAATTTCAATCTGTCTATTTGGAAATTGTCTATTTAGATGATTTTATAAGCTTATTCAAAATGCGTCAGTGAGTTACATAACTGCAGTCTCACATTCACTTCAATATTCGAAGAAATATAAGATATTGTCGATCGATTCTGACGGTCCACATTATGAAGCAAGTCCCTATTTTCAATGTCATCATAGTAGAGGTTATTACTATTCATGAGTCTATTATTGTGGAAAGTATATTCATAGTTGAATAACCCAAATTTGAAAAAGTCTAATTCCTCCGCGCGAAAGCTTATTTTGTGGTAATAGTAATCGCATTATAAATACAGATACAGCTGAAAATGATTGTATGCGGGTTCTCAATAACTGACCCCAATACAGAGAATTCGTTCATTTGTGGTAACTGCTATCGTCTCTTGCTTTCTGCACAATGAGGACAAAATCTTGCTATCTCGTTCTGGATATTTCTGTGCATCCACTCTCGACACCAGAAGTTTTCTTTCTTATGTCTCAGTTCATGACAATTCTTTCTTGAAGAAAATATTGTTCTAAAATGTCACTATACATTATCATCGTTAGAATAAAAACAAAGGAAACTAAGCTAAACTGAACAATATTTTAACTGGCTAAGGCAACAATAATTATGTTTGTTGTATACAGCAAATATGTGAAGAGTTGATACCAGTGACTGGATCAAATATTACCAACGAGAAAAATATTTTCAATAGAGAACAGTTGGTGATGGGTATAGGGAATCTTTATGCACTGTGAGAAAACTAAGAGTGATATTGAATATAGGGTGTTCTATTTGAGATAATAAGATTATTGAACTTTTGATTTGGATGATATATGAATATGCTATTATGGAATATTTTTATTTATGAGAGGTATACCAAATCATTATTATGCACATGTCTAAATTGGATGTATTCATTCAGACTAAACTTTGCCCATTCTTGTTTAGCTTCTATAGCTTCAAGGAAAAAAATTAAGTAACTTCGTTTGTTTACTAGAACTGACTGTATCAATACGGAAGAATTGTCTTCAATATTCTTCATAAAGTAGTATTTTGGGAAAAATCCTACCAAAAAAGGTGGCAAGCAAAATGCATTAGATGCAGTTGATGGTGATCTCAAAGCTAGCGTCCGCAAAATGTCACTACAGTTTAAAGTATCACGGACAACTATTCTTATGATTCTCCAGTAGAAACTTCTTCACTTCTTTCACATGGAGAAAGTGAATGCCATGGAAGTAGAGGATTATCCACCAAGACTGTCCTACGCTGGTTTCTAGATAATCAACGAGTTGATAGTATATTTGTTTGGAAAGTAGTGTTCACTGATGAAGTTGGTTTCACAAAAGACGATTTTATCAATTTTCTCAATTTACATCTATGGTCAGATGAAAATCTTAGAATTCCTCCAAATGATTTCTCACCCAAGTTATGTTTTGTTCCTCTAAACATTCGTAAAGACATGTGGTTCATGCACGATGGAGCTCCTCCCTACATCTTAAATGACGTGAAAAATGATCTTAATAACATTTTTGTTAATAGGTGGATTGGTCGGGGTGGTTCAAATGGATTCATTTTTTTTGGGGGGTTTCTTAAAAGCTTGGTATATGCAACACCGGTAATCACAAGGAACGAAATGATCGATAGAATAAAGTTCCATTGTGACGCTATAAGGCAGAATCTTGGAATGCTGTTCCAAGTTCAAAAAAATATCCTCAGTAAACTCCTTAATTGTGAAGAAGTACACGGTGCCCACTTCTGACGTTTATTCCGTCTAAAAAGCAACAACCATCCATTAGAAATTCATGACGTATTATTTAAAAAAAATTACTTAAATATAAGTTCTGATATCGCAACTTCTAAGGCATAGAACTTAGGAACGAGGGGTCGTATGAGAAAATATTTTCATGTCAAAGCATTATTTTCACGTTATCTACTTACTGCCGAATTTTTTGCATCCTAGTCCTAGAACACTCTGTATTTGTCCTACGGACAAACTTTTTCAACTTGAAATATGAGGAAATATTCAGTTCACCAGCTTATATTTCGACTTGATTCTTTATTTCACAAATTAATAGGCTATACCCTGCAAAGCTGTCTTAAACTATAATTATCACTATTTTATTACGAACCATACACTTTATTTATGAACTCAATACTTTTCTAAATTACTACTTCAACTCCCTTGTAATATTCATGGAATTCATTTCGTTCTAATATTTCATAGAAACTTAACACGAGAGCTTATAGCAAATCTCATACCTCGCTGGTATTTGTAACATTATTGGAAGGTGTTAAATTCCTCAATTTAATTGATTTCCAATTCGATAACATTCAACGGGGGTTTATAGCATACCGGAAAAGTAACGCTCCAAATAAATAAAGGAATTGTAAAATATATATATGATACATTTCAATGCGTTTCGCAGTCGATTGTTGTTATTACGGGGTGCTTATAACGATTCACGGAATTGATATATTTATTGACATTCCACGATTGACATGTACAGAAAATGACTTTTATTTGATCTTTAGGTCTATTGGAAAAATTCCACATGCCATTTACAATTGAGTTCTTCTGAGATTTCTCAAAATGAACCTTATTTCATATACTGTGAATATAAGTGTTAAGTTGGAATTTCTGGGACCGTTGGTTACCTTCAGTGTCTATGGAGACGATAACTTTGTTACTGAAATACGCATCAGTATTGTAATCATGGGTGATGGTGGAATTGTAGTATGAATAGTGTGTTTAGTATAAGCGTTGATTTCTGATAGTTTCGTGAGACAGTTATGTAATCTGAATTTCTTTGATATGTAGTATTGAGAACGAGCTGATAGTCTGTTTGATAATGTGTTTACCATGTGCCAAAAAGATGAAATAGTGGGTTCTATAGTTGACCACAGAGATTATATTCGACACAAATAATTTTAACCATTCTACATAGATGCTATCCAGACATTCTGATCTAATCTCCATGTATGTAAAAACTGGAAACTCCAAGTGTACTCAAAAAATGTGATGCCCACTTGAATTTTTATCCCAAACTGACTAAGTTGCAAGAAAGAATATGTAGATTTCAAGAAAGGAAGATAAACAACGGATTAGACATCCAGCTTTAAGAAGTTAATGGATAGAAACTATAGGTGTAATCAAGGCCTACATTTACAAGAATTCAAACAGGCTTATAGCACAATAAGAAAAAGTGAAATGTATATTGGCCCGAATCTACTCGAAATATCGAAAGAGATTGTGAGTCTACTTAAGATGACATTAGGAAACTCACACAGTAGAGTAACGATCAGCGGAGCTGTATAAAACAAATTTGTGAAAGAAGTCAAAACAAGGAGATCAAATATCAAATAATCAACGAAATCAACTATGTACAAGGTAAAATTGTTCGTTCTAATTGCATCACCTTACATCTGTCTGGCTATTTGTCTCGTTCGTTCTAAATACTTCTAGAATACTGACATTAATTTTGCGTATAGTTAACTTCGCCAATATTCGCTACAATATTTATGGTAAGACTGTTCTCATCCACTGAGCTTATTATTTTCCCGGGCTGAGGAAACTGCCATAGAGGGAAGCTGAGTATTCACATCTCAGTGGGGGTCGTGTTTTGGCCTTCAGCCAACTGAGTAGGAAAACCTGAGTAGGAGTAAAAAACTGAGTATTTTCAACAGTTGTTTCCGGTGTTCTTAAACGCACATGCGGTAATTTTCTAACGCGACATTTGACAACCGCAGCCCTTAACATAGAGCTTTGGCCGTCCAAAAGTTTAATTTCTGCACCCCGCTCAATTCTGCTTATTGGACGTAACTGCTTTCGCGTTCTCTCATCATTTGACAGTTTTTTCTGCTTTACAGTTTATGCATTTCGTATTGTTGCTTTTCTCAGCTTTTTTTTATATTGAAGTATCTTCATGTATAGTTTCTTTCTATTTCAGTATCAAATGAAGAAAATTGTGTTTCGCTTGTGTTTCGCTTGCTTATAGGACTCTGTACCTCAAAAGCTTCGTAAGGAACTTTAGCAGCAAATACCCAGGCTACCAATCCGGAGGGCAAGTGAAATCTGTTCAATTGGCTTAAGCCTATTTGTCATTACCATACTGCCCCTGGAGTATTCTACTTCCTTCACCGACGCTGCCCGGAGCAGGGGGAGCATACCACAATAAAAAACTGGCGACCAAGAAAATTCGAACCTGAACTTTGGCGTCAAACCGACTCGTAGCGACGAATATGTGTTACAATATGAGGGATGTACCTATCATTAATTTCCAAAGTTTTAGCTAAACAATAAACATAAACATGTCATAACTTGAACGTGCGCGCTGCGACAGTATTAAAAGTTGCGTTAACACGTCATTATTTAATATATCTTAGTTCAATATAGTTCAATGTTGTCTGTGCTTGAGTTTGCGTATTCGTCCGACAGTGTCTGTTATATCATGGCGAATATGTGGTATTGAAGCGACTCAATTTTAAAAACTTTGTAAAAATTATATTTTGCGTATTTTGGATCAAAACTTGATGATGTATTGTAGACTGTTAACATAGGTTGAAAGGATAAAGAGGTTTCCGACATTGGATTCCTTTTGTATGACGCTTGAACACGAACTGTAGAGGTGATTGTTACTCTAAAGAAACAGAAATACATGTTCTCAATGCCTCTTCTATCTTGGACAAGATTGCAAGCTATGACGAAGATTAATGCTGTACCTGGATCATATAACAAGTATATTTTTATATTTCAAGTTGAGATCTGAACGAAATTGTTTTCCCAGGATAAACTGAATTATTTGGTGAGCTGAAGAGAGATGTTTCCATTGGAAAAGATACACTGTTTATGGCCTCACTTCATCAGAACCATGACGGAGCTTTAAAGAGAAGGGCGTAATGCCTTCCAAGAAGTCATAGAGAAATTTTCAGGCAACAACAAAGATCCTAACTGCGAACAAATTGTCAAACAAATGTTCAGAGTATTTAAGACTTCATTCTCTTCCTTCCCATCTGACTACTTTCCAGAAAATTCATGAGATGTGAGTAAAAACCAAAATAAATGATGCCACTAAGATATTGAGGAGATGAATACAAGATTCTTGGGAAAATGTAGCATCTCTATAATGGCATGAATGATTCAGAATGACATCCCAGATTCTTTCTGCAGTCGATGTACCAATGGACCAAAAAGTCTCACTGAGAAAAAAAAATATTTAGTTCTTAGTAATACAAGTATTTCAGATCAAAAAAATACGTTCTGTAAAACAATTATAAATTAGAAAAATATTTTTCAGTCTCTAATATTCCATAGTTTCATAAGTTTCATAACAAAATAAAAGTTATTTTTGGATTCAGCACATCCAAAAATATATGAATTGAGCAGAAAAACAAACTCCCATTTTTTGCAGACCAATGCCACTACGCATGAATATTATTAAAGAAAATGTGAAAATAAGGCAACAACAGAATCAATAGGTGAGGTTATTTGATAAGTCTGAGAAATATTTTCCGATTTTTAAGGCAGATTGTGTGGGTGGCGGAGAAAATTAGCTCGAAGTAGTTGATCTCGTAAAATATTTGAGTATGAACCAGTTTATGGAGAAATCCACTAGTAATGCTTTTGTACAATTAAATAAGTCAATTTCTCAGAAAATTTTTCCACTAATTGTTGATTAACTGAGTGTTGATTATTATTTTATGATCACCATTCGCAATGTATCCTCCAAGTTTTGATCAAATATCAGAAAATAATTTAACCAAGGATATTATCATGAAATATCTATATCAGTGAAAAAATAAAACCAATGACAACATTTTTGAGAGTATATTTTGATTTTCTGAAACAAGTAAGACGCGGCATAAAAACCATAGTTTTTAATCCTGAATGATCTTTGATATTCACATATTTCAGTTCTGTTGCATTTTATGCTGATTCCCTTTTTATTATGTAAACATTGTCGACAGCTTATAATACAGATATGAGGAAAAAATATCTTGCAAATGGGGACTGGTGAAAACTGTAAATTATATTGGTGTACCTACTACTAGGCGACGTAATTCTTTAAGATAATTAGGATCTGAAATATTTTCAAATTCTTGTGCTTGAGATGCAAAACAGACATAATAGTAATAATTTCGACTTAGTCTAATAATTCACATGTACGCTGAAATACCTTACTTAATTCTTCTATTCAAGTTATCTTTGGAAAATGTTGAAAATGAAGAAGAAAATTTCAAGTCATGTACCCTATTCGCAGATCAGATTAAAAAGAATCAAATATCAATTCCTGCTGACGAAAAACTAAAACCGCATATCTCTATAATACTTTTCCGAGTAGTTGGCTTAGTTGCAGAACTTTTGAGTCGTTTGGTCAAGGAATGGCTCTCACGTTCTATCTATCTACACACATAATTTATAGAGCAGGGCGCTGGTCACTCCTCGTATTGAACAGCAAGAACTCGCGGATAGATGATATTTTTAAAATAAAAGATAATAGATGTATATGAAAATTTAGAAACCGTTTCCTATTAAGTGAAGTATCAAAAATAAAGAGTCCAATTGACGGATCATCTGTGATACCTCAACATACATTCACTGACCATCACTGAATTATTAAATCCAGTGTGAATTAATTCGTGAGCTACCATGCATATTGTAACGATTTCGTGTCTTTCAGCCAGTTGTAATGATAAAACTTAATTGAAATGAGGATTTACATTCTCTCGGTATCAGGGGACGAAAACATTCTGCTATTGGAATCGCGTCTTTGAAGATATTGAATGGCAGAAAATCTAGTGGTTTTTGGGAGAATTATTGTATTTTGAGAGAATTTTTCATCGAATTTAGTGATTGTTTATGACTATTGGTTTTATATATTTGCACAAAGACTTTTTCAACGTTGTCTGCTGGTAACATAAGCAGCATGTTAATGTTAATAATTGTTATTGATATTATTATTAATAGTGTCAAGAAAGTCCATTCCATCTAGTTGAAAAGAAATCGTCTTTGAAACTTTATATTAGTATTTAACATTGTCAAAAGTTATGTGGGCGAGAGATTGTTTCAAAAAGACCTGGTTGAGTGATATCATTGTTTTATTATAACAATGTTTCCAGTCCAATAATTTTTTGGAAAAGCGATTTGCCGCTCAATTTATTAAATTTGTCTTAAAAAAATTTTTGTATTCAATTACGCCAAGAGGAAGGAATTGTAACTAAAATAGGATTTCCAGGTTCTCCTTGAATCTATAATTGTTATTTATTCATCACAGTTGTATTATGAACGAATTCAGATATATGACCGTCATTCTTCTTTGGATGTATCTCTGATTAGAGAAATCTAAGCATATGTATTTCTAGCTATTTTTTGAGTCTCCAGAAAAATAGATTGTTATTCAAAATAAGTTGCATACTTATTAAAGTGTGGAACTTGTTTTCAAATGAAAAAAGAACTCAGAAATTTTTGTCCAATATAATTTATGACAACCTTTGTTATGAAGTAATATGCTCGAAGAAGTAATCCGTTGGAAAGTACTTTTCTCAATTGTGAAGAGAGTTAAAACACTCCAACTTATTATAAATATTGGTAATGTGGTAGTTTTTTCTAGGGATCTTGGAAAATCAGCAGAAAATTGATGTTATCCTCTTCTTCCTATCATCGAAGATAACACAATCTCAAAATATAGTGGCCATCACTTTATTGGTTACAAAAAACAGTTTTCACTTACTTGTATGACGTTCTTAGGATTGGGCAAATTTGTATTTATTTCTTGAGCATAATAGTGTATCCAAATGTCATCTACTCTTACATGTCGACAACTAAAATGTATCTGGATCAATTCTGAAACTATCAAAATTTGATCGAACCATCTGGGCATCCACCTGGCATATTACATTTTCATATGTAACTTTTCATGAGAATCATAGCATTCCCGATGTGTTGAAATATTTACTTAATTGGCAATTACGTTCATTCATCTGACGATCCGTGTTCATAGAGCTATTTTTTCATCTAAAGAAGTAATCACTTATTGATAATTTTATGACATGCAGATAATATTTACTGAAAATTATATCATTATTGGATTTAGACTCGAGATTATGCTTTCTCTATATATCTATATTCACAAAATAATGAGAAATTCTATGTTCTATGTGAAATTATGAAAAAAAAAACATAGAAACATTACTGGAACTAACAATATAATAATCGTCGAGAAATTGAAGCTCTCAAAATTCACACTTCCGTCAAACCTCCCTCGTATACAATGCCTATTACGAGGGTTGCTGCTTTGAGTTTTGAGGTAGACAAATGAAAGCAGATAATTATATTTGGATATGGCTTCATTATTTTCCAAAATATTCTCTATTTAGTTCAATACACTTTTGCATACGTTTGAACCAATTGTCGAAAAATTTTTCCATTCTGATTGAGGTATTTACCTACAAAACATGTAACTGGAGCAAATCAACCGCTTCTTCAGGTGTAGAAAAACGTTGACCTTGCAATTTATTTTTGTTCTGCGGGAAAAACAAGAAATCATTGGGTGCCAAACAATGAATATACGGTGGATGACCCATCAATTTGATGTTTTAAATGTTCAAAAACGTTTTTGGTTGAACTGAGATTTCGCATTTTCGTGATAGAGGATTATTCATCTTCTGGGATGGATTTTCCTAATTTTTTCTAACATTTATGGCAATCAAATGCTGGTGTACCAATTGACTGTTCTACGTTAGTTCAATGGATCGGTGGCGACATGACTAGTTATTCCAAAAAACCCATACAGTCGATTATTGTTTAGTTGTAGCTTCATATGCAAAGATCTATGCTTCATCTCCTGTCACGATCCTATAAACGTCTTTTAAAGCACAGCAATTGAATTTTTTCAACATTTTTTTGCACCAATTGTTACGATTTTTTTAACGATTGCCAAATTATGCACTATCCAAAGCGAAAAAATCTTTTTGATAGCCAAATATTCATGCAATATTGAATGTATGCGAGGGGAACTAATACCCAAGTATCCTTCATTCTCGAGTTATGTCACATGAATATTGTGCACCATCACCCGCCATAAAACATGCACAGCATCGATGTTCAATAGCACTACAACCGATTTTGGAAAACCTTCACGAAATTCATCCTGTAGCAATGTTTGAATTCGGAAAACCAGCGAAACAGATGGCTCAAATAATGCTTCATTACCAAGAGCCGAAGCGAGTTTATCGTATGATAACACGTTCTGAGTTCGTTTATTATTAAAAGTGTTAAACTTTATGATGGCATTGTTATATTTGACATATTCACATCGGTGTTGCCATATCTCAAAACTTAAGTAGTGCTCTCGTATCCTTCCAATTTAAATAAATTCATCTAATTTCACAAATGCTGTTTATTGAATTTTCTTTTCATCTGCCGCACAAAAATAAAGATGGCTGGTGATGGTCACAATTGGATAACTATTATTATGAAATCGTAACTATAGACATTTCTTACAAAAAATTGAAAAAATGTAATTTTGATAATGTATAGACTATCGTATTACATTCCAAATATCAGTTTTCTAACTCATTGTAACAGCTGTCCAAAACTATATATTACTTCAGGTAACCTAACAATTAACTATAGGACTCAGTTACACATTCGACGCCGAATACACGAGTTCAGCCTAGTGGCAATTTAATTTTCAAGTTTCGGATATAGCTGGGGTCTGTCGAGAAGGTCCAAGCCCTGGGGGAAATGAGAGTACACAGAAGAATTTTTTTGTTCCGGAAACTATTGAGTTAAATTCACTTTGCTGATAAAATAACGTTGATGTTAATGAAATTTATCAAAAACTTCATGTGCTAATAGCATGATTTTCATAATATTTCCACCTTTACAGGATACTGTAATTAGAATAGTGTTTATATTGGAAATTATATCCGATGTGTGAATTTTCCAACTTGATTGAATATGATAAGTATTTTTATAATCAATTATGTATTATATATATTACGCATAAGCACACTCTTATGCCTACTAAAATATGAACTTTTCTCTTGGAATTTATCCAATATATTTTGTAGTCTGGTTACTTGTTTCGCTTTTTCTTCCCTTATCAACCTTTTAAAGGTGTCTAAGAAAGTTAACTGCCTCCCCACCATTCAGAATATCTTGATAGAAAAATTAATGGAATTTTCAGATAAAATAAAATGATAAAAAAATTAATTAAAGTAGAAGTTATGATACATATAATTTTTTAATTTTGTTTCATAATTACAAGTTATTTTCCCAATTTTCACTTCTTTCAAGTGATTTTTCTCACAATTGTATCATTTAGGAGCACCTTCTTCTCCTTATTACAATTTAGCAAATTGTGAATTCTCCCCGACATCATGGTTAATCTCGCGCATCTCTTTATTTATTTCAATCCAAACATCTCTTGCTTTATGTTTTATTATCGATGTTTAGACTACCTTAATAAATTCAGTCACACTACAGATCGTGCTAGGAATCATCGTTTCAAAGAAAGAAACAGATAATCATAGACATTGAAAAAAATGCTTGATGTGATCGCGTAGGATCGAGAGAATTCGGCTCGAATACAATCGAAAGTATTCTAGCTGCTTAGAGCTCAGCGTGCGTTACCTCATTACCTCGTAACAACCGATAAAGTTCACGTCACATATTTACAAGCAACAATATATCTGAGCGATCGTCTACAAACTCTGCAACTATCCTACAGTCATTTCAGGACCGTAATACTTTGTATTCATTGTCTGGGAAATAATTAATTGAGATTTTTGGTGGTTGGGAATTGTATTAATTCTGTAAAAATTTCAAATTCATAGGTTTAAAATTCAATATTCAATCTGAATATTGAATAACCCAGCGTGGTTAATACGTGAGAAAAAACAATATGTCTATTTCAGAAAAGCGGAACATGAACACATAATTTCGTAAATTTCAAGACAAGAAAAAAAGTTTAATGTGGAAGATGCTCTGCTTAACCTACAAATAAAGTTTTCCTCGATTTTCAGAATACTCATATTTGAAATCTAAATTGGATTATTATGTGACCCTTAGTTAATTTTACTAAACATACCCTTCCAAAGAACAGGATTCCATAGCTGAGAGTGCTCGCACGAAGAACAATTAGTATATTTAGAAGACGTTTTAATGTGAACAGTTTTGTTTAGTTATGAGAATTGATAAAAATGAGTACGGTACTTGCGCATATGTTCTAGTTATATTAATCCCAATATGTTCATAGTCAAGTCAAGTCTCCCATTAACTTGCATTAAATTTCCTACGTTTTCTTACTGGTTTCTCCTATTTTCCTATAGAAAATTTGTTTCCTTTATTTGATTTATAAAATTTAGCCTTCGTTTTCCATTAAATTCAGTGGGTTTCCATAAAACCTCTATTACTCATAATTCACTTACTTATGAATATTACAATGCAACTGCAATTTTGACAATCCTCTGATAATATTTGAGTTATAAGAATACTTGACTGTTAAAGGGGGCTACGTGATTCTATTTAAAACCTAATTACTCTAAGACCGTTTATTGAAATAATTTATTATGGAATGGGGTTTATTATGGATGAGATATGAGAAAAGTTCACAATAATACTTTCAAGAACCTAAATGGGAATATAGTATACTAGTTTTTCACTAAAGTAACTACAAACATTTTGAATCTACGAGTCATATTAGTAGTATAAATGATCCAAAGGCATAATTATCACATTAATCTCACTAAAGCCACTTATTACATACGTTTCATAGTTAATTTTGGAAATAAAAGCGATACATAGCTTCTGGTAATCAATTGGAGACTTTTTAAAATTACATTTTTTGTAATGTCCAATCTAACCATACTTCCAATTGTTTAGATCAACACTATTTTTTCGAGAATGAGGAAATAATTCTTCTACATTATTATAATAACTCAACAGGTAGCACAAAGACAGCAGCATTAAAAATTTAACAAATAATATTTATTATGGCGTAACCAGTACACTAACGCTATCGCCATAAATTTGGTTAGGGTGTAGAGAGTAGAAATTATAATGCCGATAAATGCTGCCAAACATTTTTCAAAGGTAACTCGATTCTGTGTGAATAGGGACTGCCATTCAATGTCAATTTTCTTTCATAACTGTTCTAAATTGCATTTTCCGACAGGACGTTTTACGCTTCAAATCTTTTCCACTGAATAATTCTCAGTCACTTTCTTGGTTCTCAGATTTCTTGGTTAACGGTCTGAGACGCAAATTGAATAGTAAACTACAGATTTGATTCTCGATGGTTTTAAATAGGATGTCTTGTTATATATTTAAAGGATAATATTGATTTCTAATTATTCCGTATTCAAAAAACTGAAGTTTTCAGAGGCTTCATTTACATGAACAATTTTCAATATGAATATCATAATCATTCCAATTGATATTCATTATTCTTCTTAAACCAATTATTATTGAATGGGAAAAATAATAAACCCAAAAAGATTGAGTGTACAGATCAAAATTTGATTGTGGACATTTTAAAATAACATAGTAGATGGACAAACAATAAGTGTGGAAGCAAGCGTATCCGCAGATGTTCATGGAAAAGTTAAAATAAGAGTAAATTCAGGTCAGTTTTTAATAAGTTTCAGTAGGCCAAAAACAGCTACCATGCTACAGCTACAGCTACACGGATACCATGGAGTGTAATGTCACACGAAGCCCCTTCTATGGCAGACTGTTGATTGAAGGTGCAGGAAATGGCTGATACAGTAGGTATTCTAACTTTCAAAGCAGTGTTGGACTCTATTCAAGGGCAAGTTAAAACAGTGGACTCCACCCGGTGAAAGTTCTTAAATAAGGTGGAGACTGCTTTAAAGAAAATGGATACCGTTTTCTGGAATTCACATTGTGTGATTTGCATCGTTGAACTGGAGAACAGAAACAACCACAGGCCAGTACTATAGCAAGTTGTTGGTCCAATCCGACAGAAAATAGAAACAAAATTTTTTCATTTGACGAAAAAAACAGCTGTCCCATTATAATAATGCACCGGCTTTCACCTCTGCTGTTACCCTCTTCAAAATGTTCTCAATTCTAGTTTCTCCTTCGATAAGTACGAATGGAACCACCTTCCTAAGTTTTATTTTTACTCTTGAGTTGTGTTTCGAATTCAGGACTCAAAATAAAAGAGTTTTTTTAAATGCCAACGTTTCGATCTTTTATTTGATTTTTATCAATGCTAAAAATAGGTATGGTACATAATAACTCAAACGTTGATGAAGATAAACAAGTAAACAAAAAAAGTAAAACAATATAAAGATAGTGTAACAATATGAATATCTATATGTTGGGCCAGAGCTGTTGTATCTTTTTTGTTCTTATTATGTTCTCTGCAATCATATGCATGCTGGTATATTCTGGATTTCAAGTACAGTTTAGTCATACCAATGTAACCCTCATTGCAGTCTAAACAATTTATTTTATCAATCACATTGGAATGCTGGAGTTTTGTCATTGATATGTGTGAATAAGTTGCTAACTTTGACAATGAAATATGTGCAGCTTGAAGTTGATTCTAAACCATATTACAGATACCTAACTAGAAGTTACCTCTTGAACTACTCAGAGCTCCATTTTAGCACACGTGAGAGATTGCTATCTAATAGATAGATATAGGAAGCTCAACGATTCCACTTTAACTGCTCTATTAGCTAAATTAGTGATAAATTTGGAAGAGGTGAATTTTTCACTTCAGTTCTCTCTTGCTACTATATTCCTTTTTATAATTTGCAGTTTCCCTAAATGATATATCATCCATTTATTCAAATTAGTACTAGGTGGATGAACCATAAGAAATGATTATTATTCTAATATTCAATTTAAAAATAACCGTTGAACTGAACTGAAAAGGTACTTAAAAGTATTTGAGAATTCCGCATTATCTATTCAATTTATCACAAATGTATTTACCAAACTCTTTTGTTGATATGACAGCAAGTCCTCCTCCGATATCAGATTTGGAATCGTCTGTGAATATTGGACAGTAGTGTTTATAATTTGGATTGACGAGTTGACAGTAGTGAATTTCGAGAAAATTTATTCACATTATTTTATTAAATAGACGCTTATTGTAAACGTATCTCTAAATCTACGCTTCCCAGAATATAAAATATATCGAATGACTTTAAGAAACATGGTAGAACTACACGTAATGCAATGTATAGACGAGAGCCTTTGTATAGTAAAGGGATTTCTTGAATAATTGATTTTGATTTTAGTTTTATTTTGATGAAGAACTTATAGAAAATAAAGCTGCGATAACGAACCATAATATAGCAAGAAACATACATTCTAATATGAATATTCAGAAATAATTAGAAAGTTATGAATGTATCAATAATAAAAAACACCCTTAACTATTTGAACATAATTTATAATTCTTTTCCATGAACTTAAAAAAATAAATGTGTTAAATTTATAATTGCTACTAGTTAGGATTTTTTCTTCTTTCCAAAAAGATTAGTCATGGATAACTTGAATGCGAGTTTAACGTGGAAAGCCTTGATGATGCTCAAAAATCGAAATATCCAAAACAAGCTGTAAAATTAGAAAACATGAAAATCGAGATATTGGAAAAAATCGCTCGTACTACGAATATTTACTCGTAAATAACGAAACCATTTGAGGATAGATACATCTTTTTCCATGAAGATAATGCGGATCAATAGGACGAAAACATATTTTAATGCCTAATATAAATAATTCTACAAGGTGTTTCAGATCTTGATGCAAAATAAATATTCGGGAATTAATAGGTGACGTGAAAATGCTGTGACATTATACATTCGAAAATTTTGAATTTTAAATAAGAAATAAATACTCGTAAGTCTACCAAGAAAGATAGGTACCGCTCATGCCCAATGGTTGACAATCCGTAACGTTCACAGGGACAACCTGTCAAATTTAAATCGTTATACATACCAAGGAAACCGTTTGCCATAAAGATACAATTATGAAGAAAATTCTCATAAATTTTGCTTACCTATTGAAAATACTTACAGGAGGTAGTGAAACACAGTCAAACATTTCTAATTTGAACTGCATACTGTCTAACATCGTGTTACTCACATGTGGATAAAATTTAGTTGGTTAGCCTACAAATTATCTTTGAACTTGGATGAGCATTCTAAGATTCTGTTTCATAGCGTCACAATGGAAGTTTTGTCTATCGATCATTCCGTTTTTTGTGTTCACAGCCGTTATGTATATCAAACTTTTAGGATATCCCCAGAAAATTGAATCCATTGTACTTTATTCGAGGGATCGTGGTGGCTATGCAAATAGACCTCATGTGAGTATGTTCAATAAATAATTATAATTCATGATGATTTTCTTCAAAAGTCTCTTAATGGCGAATGGCTTTCTTGGCATGTAGAACGATCTAAAAATCTACATATCTTCTAAACCATGAATTTTATGGAGTTGAACAAAGAGCATCTTTTTGTTGAGAAATTGATTGAAAATTTCATTTCTGCTATCTTTACATTGTACAAGTTGTCCTTGTAAAAATTACGGACTGTTAACTATTGAGCATAAGCTGTTCCTGGCCTTCAGATAGTAGCGTAAAAGTATTTATTTGGTCAAACAAACTACATGAACATACGTAATCATCCAAAAAAATTCATTATGTGCTAATGTATGGTTTAGAAAATATTCTTAAATATAAGTTCATATTTCCCAAATATAAAGGCCTATAACTCAGAAACGAGGGATCGTATAAACATTTTTTTCATGTCACGGCACTATTTTAGCGTTATCTACTCACTTCCGTATTTTTTGCAGCATCAATTGTCGGAACACTCTGAAAAGAAATATATGTTATGGGAAAGCATTGTTTTTTTCTCTAGGAGCAATGGAAACAATCAAATTCAAGTAATTAGTGCTTAGTAAATGTCTATCAATTTCCTTAAAGTGAATAGTTGGCTAAAATTTTCCAAAATAAATTGAAATTTCATTCTATGAGACACAAAGCAGCTTTTTATCATCTGATTTACCACACTTGTAAGCCATTTACATGTTTTTCATACTACCCCATTTTACAGCACGCGAAATGCGAGTGGATTTGAATTAGATTGAAGTGATAATTATATTTGTGAATCCCAAAATATTGTAGCTAAAATAAGGAGTAATTCCAAATATATTTTCATTATTCTTAATAAATATTTCCATTAAGACTCAATTCTGGAAATATTATCAGAATATTCCCTACTTCACAACAAATATGAAATATTGAATAGGTAGCAAACTGAATAGAATTATCCTGATACAAACTTTAGAAAGTCGAATTGAACAATTCCACATGTGCAACAAACTGCGATAAGATTAACCATGTATCACAGTAACTCCAATTTGGGGGAACATCAAGTGAATCTTATAAAATATCTGGCAAGTAATCAAAAACTTGTTATGCAGCTTTTAATTACTTCTTCAGCCTACTAGAACGCGAACTTCAAACAGTAGCGTCCGCATCATTTTAACAGAATATGCAACTAACAATTGTTTGTAATTATGTTCTCAAATGAAATCTGGATTGACCATTACATACCCATATCGAAACGGGAATCACGTGAGTGAAATGAAATGAACACCACAAATCGATGAAAACGACTGTCATATTTGTTAATTTGAATTTTCAATTGCTTTTAAATTCACTATATCCGCAGATCTGGGTCCTAGTGACTACTGATTCTCTGGAAACCATGATGCAATGAGAGGTCGGAATCAACATGTGTATAATGTATGCTGTATACCTGTTATTAAGTATTATTTTGATTCCAAAAGTAATAATTGATTCAAAGACGTATATATATATATATATATATATATATATATATATATATATATATATATATATATATATATATATATATATATATATATATGTGTGTGTGTGTGTGTGTGTGTGTGTGTGTGTGTGTGTGTGTGTGTGTGTGTGTGTGTGTGTGTTATTTATATGGTTATTGAATTAACCACTTAAATTTCTCTTTTCAATTTCGCGTTTACAAGGAATATATATACTGTGAATAAGAGAATATTTAAAATATGTTTAACAAAATTATGAAACAATTTAATTTAATAATATTGTTTCTTATATTTTATAGGTATGTTTTATATTTTTTTGTTCGACTGAATTATATAAAGATGAATAAACATTATGTCAAATCCACCCGGGGTACATTATATGGAACTACCCACTTCAAAATGAATGGAACAAACTCACGCTAAAATCGATAACACATAAATAAGGGGTATCTAAATCTTTCCAGTCAAATACTTACGAATTGTTAGTGTTATTTTGTGATTCACGACATTTACCAACTTCCAAATTAATTTCCTTTTCTCGACCATAGGGTGGGGTCCACTTCTTCTTCGCCAAGTATTTAAACTACATGTTTCTTTGGTATTTAGATTAGTGAAACACACATAAACCCAGTAAATACATACAAGTCCAACTTAATAGTAATGGCCAAGACAACATTCTGATTCCAGCGTGACGTTATGCGTGTGTCAAGTTTGAGCTTACAATTCAGTATGCCAGTATGAAAATCGTTGACAATTATGTCTACATACTTTATTTGAATGCATAGAGTATATGCTCCACTATGATACTAACTATTGAAAATATATTGCTGGAGAAATTATAAGGGGGTGATTGACAATTGAAAAATATCAGTCAAATATTGGAGTACAGTCATTTCTTCAGCCGACTCTATACTCTATATAACTCACCATGTACGGCATGTACGTAGACACGTAGGTATTGATTATATTGGATGATTTTGTTATTCAATCTTTAAAGAAATTATGGTTCTTGAAAGATGAAATATTTAAGGTACTAAATATTTTCATAAGAAAATATCGTTTAAATATATTGACTAGGTAATGTACTTTATTTCTATCTACATTAAATAATGAGAGCATATAAAACTAATTAGAAAATCAGTTTGTGTATGTGTGATGGAATCGAACCGTTTTTCATTTATCTTATTATTTTGAGCAGATATTCCAGTGAATACTAACTACAGAAGTTGCATAATACAATGTACTTCATGAAGAAAATTTCCAAGTCAAGCAATCGGTGCTGGTGACATAGTTTCCTTACATAAAATAACTACAATATACTACAAAATTTAACGAATTTGCTTCTTTTCATACCAATTTGAATCCTCTGGGGCTTAGGTGCAGATATGTTACTAGATATTCATATCAAAAGAAAAGAATAAGAACAGCAGAAGTTATCGAGATATTTTTGGTTTCCGACAGTATAATCAAAATGTAGAAAATATTGCTCACATGTAAATAAGTAATTACTTACTGCATCCGTAAAGGGATTAGTACTAATCTCATCGATCATTTGCCTAAAAAATTTTCGTAATACACCGATTTACGCTCCAAAATTCCAGAAAATAGAAGATGTGTCGAGTGAATCGTATAAGAAGAAGAGTATATACCAATTTGAGCTGAAAATGATTTCAATTATAGTCCTCTAAACTACAAAAGTAGTTCAAAATTTGAATGATCAATAACACTAATGAATTTGTATGTCCAAAATATAATAAATAGGTTGATGGAGTCCGAATTCTTCCGGAATAAATTCCACGAGAGAAAAAGTAGATAGCCTTAACTGAATTACCATACTTGTAAGACATTTAAATAAGGTTCCGGCTGTACAACACCATTTAAGTGAATTCAAAACGGTAGTGGATTTGATTTACTGATGTCAATAATCTTATATACTATGCAGTCCATATGTATGGACTATGTGAAAACGATCTCAAACAGGTCGATTTTAATTCATAAATTGAAAATTTATCAAGAATTTTAACTAAAAAAAGGGGATCGTGTGGCACATTGATAGAAATAATGTACATGAAATGAAAATGGCCCACCATTCACTTCTTGACAATAATCGAGGCGATTTTAGATTTCTCGTACAACATTTTGTATGACCTCAGGGGTTATTTTGTTAATTTATTCCATTATCCTAAGTTTTAAAACAGTAGTATTGTCTGGTTTATCAAAATATACTCATATAACCTCATAAGAAGTTATCAAGAGGAGTCAAATCGAGGGATCTAGCCGGCCTTTTAATTGTTCCACGTATTCCAATCCACCTTTTGGGAAGAGCCTCGTTTGAATAATCTCTAACTGTATGTGCAAAATGCGTTGGAGCTCCGTCTTGTTGGTAGTAAATAGATCTATTTATCTCATTTGGATGGTTTACATCAGGAAAAAGTCTTTGTAATGTAGGCATCAAGTTAATAAAAAAATCTGGATAAACCTCATCACATACTGTGCCCTTAGAAAAATAAGAGCCAATAATACCTAATTTTCCAATATTTTTTAAACGACCTGAAATCAAATTCACTCCATACATATAGACTCCATTGTATATATTTGTGACTCTGGAAATATATGAAAATGTAGGTAATAATTTGTAGTATCATCTATCACATTTCATGAATTTGAGAATAATTAATATAATTATTCTAATAATTAAAATAAATCAAGAATAGTTTCTAGAAATTTCATGAGGAAACGAATTTATTCCTTCATATTTAACGTGAAATTTCTTACTAAAATAAGAAGCAAACTGAATAGAATTATCCTGACATAAACTTTAGAAAGTCGTATTAAACAATTCCACATGTGCAACAAACTTCGATACGATTAACCAAGTTTATTTGCTTGCAACTCCATGTACCACAATAACTCCGAGTAGGAGGAATATCAAGTGAACCTTATAAAATTTCTGGCAAGTAATCTCGCCACAAATCTTGTTATGCAGCTTTTAATTAGATCCGCACTTCTTCAGTTTACTGGGACGCTAACCTCAAACAGTAGCGTCCGCATCAGATTATATTTAACATATTATGTATCTAACATTTTCTTGTAATTATGTTAACACATATGATAGTTAATTGAAATAAAATTTAATTTGATTAAAACCGCAGAATCAGAATCAGTGGATATATTCCATGAAAACATAACATACAGCATAAAAAAATCTGCAAAAGACGCGATGGGTATTAGTAGCACACATAAAAGTAAAAAATGTTGGTAGAAAATGAAACGGAAGAATAAGTTGAGGGAAAAAAAGTATCAAAAATGGGTTGAGACTAAAGTCGAGGAAAACTTGATAAAATATAATGAACAAGAAAGACGAACAACACAAAGAATGAGAGAAAGGGAAGAAAACAATGGAATAAAAATGTCAGAGATTTAAGTAATATATTGAAGGAAATGAGTAGAGATTCATTAAAAACTGAAAAAACATGAAAAACTCAATGTTCCGTTGCAGTTAATTCCGACAAATGAATGGATCAAACACTACACTAACCTTCTTATGAAAAGTAAAGATGATTCCAAACAACGAATAGGCTTATAGTTCAGAATGCAGTAAAAAATGCAATTAAACATCTTAAACATCTAAAAATGGCAGAGCAGTGGGACCAGGGGGATAAACGCAGAACTACGGGAAAATGGAACTGAAATTCTGTATTCTTTTCTAACTCATCGGTTTCCATAATACGCCAACGGTGAAAATGTACCAGAATAGTGGAAAATCACTTTTATAACATGATTACACAAGAAAGACAACAAATTAGACTGTAACCAATATAGAGGCTTATCTACAGGGTGTTCTGGGACTTGATGCAGAATTTGGGAGTGAGTTGATGACGCGAACTTTGGCATAAGAAAATTTCTCCTGTGAGTATTTTCGATGAGTAATTGCCATTAATGATAATTTTCTCCAAAGTGTCTCCTTATGGCAAACGGTTTCCTTGACCTGTACAGCGATCTAAAAATCTACATATCTCCCAAGCTACAAATTTCATCGAACTGAACAAAGTGTACCTTTTTGTTGAAAATTCGATTGAAAAATTCATTTTTTTATTTTTAGATTGTACAGGTTGTCTCTGTAAAAGTTACGGATTGTTAATAATTGTGCATAAGCCGCCCCTGGACTTCAGATAGTAGTGTAGGATTATTTATTCTGTCAAACACACTACATGGACATACGTAATCACCCATTGAAAATTCATAATTGTCGAATGTATAATTTAGAAAATATATTCAAATATAATTTCTGATTTCGCAAATTTAAGCGTCTATTACTCTGAAACGAGGGGTCGCATGAGAAAATTGTCTTATGTCACAGCATTATTTCCACGTCATCTACTCGAAACACCCTGTATAACTGATACAACTAAGTACAGTCTATGGGAGAATCATAAAGATTTTATAGTAATGGAATATAAATCAAGTCGTTGAGAAACAACTAAAATGAAATAGGGCATCTATTGTTCATGGACTTATAGAAAGCTTACGATAACGTATCCATTACGACAATGGAGGAAGTACTCCAAGAAACAGCTATAAATCATACCATCAATGTTAAAACCATTTAGAATCTATATAAGGATATCAGATCTTGTGTAAAAATAGGTGATAAAATATCAGAGAAATTTATAATTGACAAGGGTCTACGAAAGGATGTCGCATCTCTCCCACACTTTTTAAGATATATGTGACGAAAGAACTTTCTCAATAGAAAAGAAAAATCAGAGTATTGAGCATAGAGATTGAGACGATACTTGCTTTCGTACTCGTCAATTCGCCGATGAACAGGTGATATGTTTAAACGAGAAAGAGGATCTTGAATACATGGCAGAAGGGTACGAAAAATCTAATCTTCAAATCACTGTTATAAAAACATAATATCTCTACATTGATGAAGAAACTACGCATGTTTCCCTTGATAATGCTATAGCAATAAAAAAATGTGATAATTATAGATATTCAGGGGTGAACAAGGCAAAACAGATATGTGTAAGGAATGGACAGTTATAATATGTATGAAAAGGAAACAACTGGTATGGTACGAGCATATTAACAGAATGACAAAAACAAGATTATCAATGAAAGTGATGAGATTGATACCACTATAAAATCGATAAAGAGGTAGACCATTAATTGAAAGACTAAGAGCGGAAGACTGCAGCAATAGAGAGTAATGGCCAATGAGCAATCGACAATGTGGCAGGATAATCAAATATATATCAAAATTGACAATTCTCACTATTCACCTCTGAAATGATATCGAAAGTTATTATTTCGAAAATATATTCTGTCATTATTCCATGAAGAAAACAACTACTTTCCTGGCTAATGCCTCGACAAATATTGAATCAAATCTTTCTAGAAGAGCATGTCAATCGACCTTTTTGTCGATATCAACATTCCTAGTTGCTCGCAGTTGCAAGGAGAGGTTGTAACTACTGACTAGATTCGACGTTATCACGTCTCATCAGAGTGGTTACAAACCTCGTTAGCGGCTTGAGACCCGAACTGCAGGACTTCTACTATTCACTACTAGAAAAATTTCGAAATTCAATATTTCGAAAATGGATTATGCCGTTCTTCAAATAAGAAAATAACTACTTTTCTGGCTATTGCCTTGACCAATATTGGATTACAACTCCTTTGAACAGCGTAATGTCAATCGACAGCTTTGTCGACATAAACATCTCCAATGTCTCGCAATTGCAATAAGAGGTTGGAACTACTAACTAGTCGAACGTCATTACGTCTTATCAGATCAGTTTAACAACCCTAGTTAGGGTAACACCTTTTGATATATCAATGCATCTAAGTGTTCTTGATTTTCGATCTCTTTTGTTTTTGAAAGATTTTGACGTTTCTCCTTCTCTTTATGTTTTTATCAAAATATGATATTGACACTGACAATTTGCTTATTTATATTGATCTATATATAGATCACCTTCATCATGAATATCAGAATAAGGATAACATCAACTTTGTTCCAATAAGAAAAATTAAATTTTTCTTTGGTTTCTACATCTCAAATATATAGCGGTAATTAATTGAATTTATCAGAATTTACAAAATAGAACTATGAATTTTACCTAAAGTATTTAGATCTTTTCTATCATTTATAGCTTTTTCGTTCTTCTGAATGTGAACCAGTTCTAAAAATTTTCTTTTTCGTGTATTAGATTCCGTTTCAAGGATTTTTGTATTTTTATAATTGAATTTATGTTTTTTTTATATTCCATGGTTAGTTGCTGCAGTTTTATTTTTTCTATCGTATTGATGACCTCTTATAATAATAATAATAATAATGTACTATGTATATAGAAAGCTTACGATAACGTATCCATTACGACAATGGAGGAAGTACTCCAAGAAACAGCTATAAATCATACCTATGTAAAAACCATTTATAATCTTGTGTAAAAATAGGTAATAAAATATCAGAGAAATTTATAATTGACAAGGGTCTACGAAAGAATGCCGCATCTCTCCCACACTTTTCAAGATATATGTGGCGAAGAAACTCTCTTAGTGGAAAAGAAAAAACAGAGTATTGAGCATAGCGATTGAGACAATACTTGCTTTTGTACTCTACAATTACCCGATGAACAGGTGATATGTTTAAGGGAGAAAGAGGATCTTGAATACATGGCAGAAAAAAGAAGAGTACGAAAAATCTAGTCTTCAAATCACTGTTATGAAATATTTGGATAATGTATTATGCCCTCTATGACTTATACTAATTTCATATTTATTGAAATAATTCGGTAATTATTGAGAAAGTCCTTGTACATATGGTAAGAAAAAATGTTTTATGTTTTGATGTTTCGTTTCAGTTTTGTTTTTAAATTGATTGTAGTATCTGTTTATCCTTTTCTTGAATATGTTATTTATCATTTTTCCGGATAATTATTTTCTTTCAATGCAGTTTTTGCTTTTTGAATAGCTAAGCATCTAAATTCAGGTTCTGATAGTTGGACGGATCTATCAGTCAAACTTACTATCACTGATCTTTTTTGTGACATAGGATGATATGAATTGAAGTTTAAATATCTTGAGGACCAAGTTGGTTTCGTATATCATTCTGTTCTTACGTTATTGTTAATTTTATATGATGTACCATCAAGAAAATTGATTCCATTATATTGCTCAACCTCGATTGTGAATTGAAGTTTTTCATTATAAGAATTGAATTTTTTACTTATGTTTTCAATTTGATTTTTTGGTATAGCAGTAATGCAATCATCTACATATCGGAAAATTTTTAGAAATTGTTCACATTCATAAGAACGAAAAAGCTATAAATTATAAAAGAGATCTAAATTATTTAAGTAAAATTTATAGTTCTATTTTGTAAATTCTAATAAATTTAATGTATTTGAGATGTGGAAACCAAGGGAAAATTAATTTTAATCAATTTTTTATTGAAAAAAAGTTCAAAGTTGATAAGTTGATAATATATATATATATATATATATATATATATATATATATATATATATATATATATATATATTATAATATTTCTTATTTCTTATTTCTTAGACGTTTTGATATGATTATGTTTCTGAATGTTCTTGATTTTAGGTCTCTTCAAAATTCAAAATTAGTTTGTGATGATAAGTGAAGATAATAATAATCACAAAAAATAAATAATGAGATAGAAGCTGGAAAAGGATGAGTCTACACACTCCAGAACAAATCTGTATAAAACGGTATAATACCAGTAGCTACATAATACTAATTTTCCTCTTGAGAAAATAACAGTCCCAAAGACTGAATTGAACAAGACAAGTCAAAATCACCAGACTCGTATATTGAGAAGCCTCAAATGAATAAAAACTATTGGTGATAATGAAATATGGAAAAAGTTCTCATAACAATTATCACCTAAAATATCATTCTATTTTCTAGATATCAAAATATATGGACACATATTGCGTAGTTGGTACTAAATTCTCCTAGGGCTGTTATGTGGTAGTAATTAATAGATAGTCTGGCGAATTAGTTGTTGATTCATGATAACAATTTTATCGTTAAAGCAAAAGGTCCACGATACTATAATTCCCAAATAACATCATTCTCTTCGTTATCCAAAATTTGCTTCTTTTTGATCTATGTTGTAGTTCACACTTTTCATTTACCAAATATATTTTGTATATCCACTGATAAAAAATGTTTTTATCTTGTTTGAAGCTTTAAATCTCATTAAATTTCACGACAACTTTTAAAGTAGGTAATCTGTTTTCGAAAGTAGGATCTCAAAACTCCATCTTTATACTTCTTCATTAATTGAAAATAAGATTGAGAAAATTATCAAAAAACAAGTAATCGTTTAATAATTAAAAGATTCATTAGTTTAGAGTACGTCTATGTATATATTCCGTTTGTTTGGTTTCAATTAATATCCTACTATAAGATTTACCTACGATATAAGAGATATATACATTTAGGTTATTGCTATATGAAATGGAATGCATTACATGCCTAGAAGTTTGTTGATGCTTCCAAAGTTTGCTATTCGAATCAACATTCACAATTTTGACATACAACTTCTATGCACAAATTATGATGCGGAGGAAACATTGTCATCTGGAGTGTACATATCAAATTAAGAACATGCATGGTTTGAACATGGAAATGTAGTATAGGTGTTTGTAACTTATTTAACGTATACTGCAATAGTTGTGATCACTCTCGCTGTAAACTACTCTTCGGTTATATATTTTAAATAGAATTTTGTCTAATTGTGATACTTTAAGTTTGGCTCGAAATTAATCAAATAAAGATTGACTGAGAACTTCACTATCATGTACTCCTTTACAAAAAGCTGAGTTTCACTAACTGTTACTATCCACTGTGTTTAATGCGAAGTAAGCGATTTTATTATTTTGCCATAATATACATAAACATGTTTGGTAATATCTTCTTGGGAATTTTCTACCTATAATTGTTTGCGCTTATTACCTTTATCGCGGACAAAGTATGAATTACTAAGCCGACTGCTCACTGCTACCACTAAAACCAAACAAACTGCATACTTTAGTTCTCTGAAGACGACGATTTCATTATCGAAACGAACGAAGTGTATGGTGGTAGCAGTAAACAGTGTGTTGAGTATGAATATAACCAAGGGTTTCGGAATTCCACCTTAGATTCGTGATTTGTCATTATCATATTTTTTTCCTCGTTCTTTATTTGTGGTACTAATTGCTTTCCCAAATTGGTGCAAATGTTATGAAACAACAAAGTTACATCTATTTGAACAAAAAAGACTACTGCAATTGAACTACAAGATTTGGAAAATATGATTGGTTAATACCTTCCAAGAATGAGCAGGGTACAGATCTAGGATAGATGATTCTTCATACCCAGATAAAACGAATAAATAGCAGAGAATGCTAACACAAGTGTATCATTCTAATGGATTCATCCGCTAGAATCACTGAAGAAACCGTAAAAAACTTAGATTCCACTTTATCGGTGGAAAGTCTTAATCAAGAAATAATTTTAAAGATTGACAAAAGACAACCGTCAGTATAATAATTTATACTAAAATAGTTTGTTACAAATTTATTGAATTTTCATTCTCTACATATTTTTATATCAATGCATAATTGTTCTTGTTATTTTAACAAATAACATATATATCTTCGATGTAAATAATTTTTGACGTCTCAATCCAACCTTAAGAGAATATGACGAAGCATTGACTACTCTGATATATGAATTTATAGATCTCTTATATGGATATTTTCACAATGAAATATGTACATATACATCTCAAAGTAAAATCCATTAGTTGTGTATCTGGAAACAAAGAAAATGAATGGGGCCGTATCGACTTATCTGGCTATTCGTTAATACAAAATGACAGTCATTAACATAGTATTGGAACTATAAGCAGAAAAATAATTAGACAACAAAAAAACAATAATGAGATGAACTAACAGGAGAATACTCGATAAAAAATATATTTCATAATCTTTATGTTTAATAGTTCTTGAAGTTAGTAGTATCATATAGCGTTGATGTCCCTCTTTTCTCAAAATAGAGATCCCTCTCATTAATATTCCAGTAGGCATTTATCTATTTTATCCTCTAAATAGAATAGTCATACAAAAAATTTGTATTATACCTTTGTTAAAAGTTTCCCTTACCCTTTCCACTCACACAATAAATATGTGGAATACTATATTAAAAATAAACATTTTTAATGCGAAACTATCATTTGCTATGAAACTTTATTGTTGTTTCATTGTAATCATTTGAAACATGAACTGCTGACTATCGTTATATTGTCACTTAATTTTGAAGTTACAATTCTCATCTATCCTATCAAATAAAAAACTAATATATTCGCACTTTTTGTGAACATATGTTAGACAAAGACATGTTATTTTTCAGATTGGCCGGCTCTTTAAAGATTCTTTTGCTCTAGAAATTCAAAGCACCAGCACCAGCACCAATGAATCCGCTTGAATAAAGTTGGAAACTTTCAAAAGGACCGGACAACTGAATACGTAGAAATCCTTCTATGAATTTGATAAAGCTGCAGCGAATTTTTCACACTGATTCAAATTCAGTCATATGAAAACTCACTGTTTGAAGATATAGGGAAATACCATATTTTATTTTGAAGTATTTTTGGATTCAATGTTACTGGTTTTCACTTGTAGCAATGATATTTAAAAAAAACATAATAAAAATTAGACTTTAATTCTCCATTGCCTTAAGTACAGTGTCATAGGGGTTTTTTCTGATAATCTATTGTTCCAATTTAGTGAACCTTGAATCATGAGTGACAAAAGCACAAAGTTAATGTAGGGTATCCATCGGCTATTCGTCTATATTTTGAACTCAGCAAAAAATTCTAGAACGTGTAAATTTACTTTGGGATTAAGTGATATCTTATCTCAAAAGTGTTTTAACTACCTTCTCAATAATAGCAAATACTCACTTTTTTATTTCCAGTAGTTCTGTCAAAGTAAAACCGTGAAAATATTTTATGAATAAAAAATTCTGCAGAAAATGATAAATTTATCCTGAGTAACTCATTTTATCAATTTTCTTCATTGTTTGGCTGCAATGTCCAAGCAGTAGTATAATCAGCTTTTAAGATCTTCTCTAACGTTTCGAAAAACTCCTGTCTGCAGCTTTCTATTACAGTTAATCTTGTCTTCAAATTTTGAAGCTGGCTTCTATCAACAATTGATTTTGGATGCCTTCTCAGAAAGAAATCTATAGGCTTGAATTGGGTGATCAGAGTTGTTATCACCCCAGTTGGATTTGCATGATATGGTAGCATTTAATGTTGTTGTTTCTTATTTTTCTAGTAGTGGCTATGTAGTCTGAGAATTGGTGACTAGCGCAACTATTCTAACTTTGCTGGCTACTTACACGAATAATTATGTGGTGATCGACATGAGTTATTGCCCGAGGTTTTGTAACCAAGAGTTTCTTTCCTCTGATAATCCTCCATAACTTCTAAGCCTCGAAAAACTAGTTGCAGCAAGCCATATCTATTTCCACTCTTCGTGTGACAGATTTGGTGCTTTAGTCAATGTTGATGATGCAACTCCATGTATAATGAACAATCGATAGAAGTATCACCTTTAAAAAGTTTTTATTTCCACCTGCATCGGAACAACAACTGAACAAAAGTTTTGCATCTCAAAAGAGGGATGCATATCTCAATTTACCTACAAAAAAGTGTTATGTTCTCTTGCATGTACTAGTTGACCAGTACAGTACTGCTCTAATTTTGAATCATCTACAGGATTCGTGCGATACTAACCAGGATTCGTATGCTGCGATGATACTTCTGGGTCGGCGGGTACTCCTTCGGCCTAAAGGGGATTTATCGCCCACTATCTTGACCAGTCTATTATTGTCCATACGACTCATGTGCTCGTTCCATTTCTTTCTTGATAGAACCCATTCGTTGACGTCCCTATCGAGTAGGGTTTTTCCGGCTATCCTGCGTAGCACTTTCATCTCTGCTGTTTCCATCATTCTTTTGGTTTTTGCCGTTTCTGGCCGGGTCTCTACGGTGTAGGTCATTATAGGTCTAACCGTGGCCTTGTATATTCTCGACTTGGCCTCTATTCCGATATGTTTATTTCGCCAAATGTTTTCGTTCAAACATGCTGCTATTCTTAAGGTTTTGGTTGTTTGCTCTCTTACTTCATTCTCTACGTCTCCAAATCCTGAAATCTCGATTCCTAAGTATTTGAATTTCGTCACTCGGTGAATTATCTGGTCGTTTACGACTAGCATACATCTCAACGGAGTTTTGGATGTGGTCATACACTTTGTTTTGGACGCAGATATTAACATATTGAAAAATTTAGCTGCGCAGTTAAACACATGTGAAAACCTTTGAAGATCATCGCTGGTCTGTTGTACTCAATCGATTTTTCTGTGATCTGCTTGATGACGAAGATCGCATTTGTGCACGACCTTCCCCATCTAAATCCCTGTTGCTCATCTGTTAACGTGATAAGACTGTTTATTTTGTTTGCGATGTTTGTTGTTTGTTGTAAGTTTCAGAGTGCTACCCAGCAAATTGATTCCTCTATCATTAGATGGTATTTTCTTATCTCCTTTTTCGAACATGAGAATCGTAGTACTCGTTCTCCAATCGTCTGAGATTTTTGATGTAACACGATCTTGTTAATGAGCGTTGTTAGTTGCTTGGCAAGGCTTTCTCCCCTGTATTTGAGTAGTTAGCTAGTTATGTTATCTTGACCTGGGCTTTTTCTGTTTTTGAGCTGTTTGATAGCCGCTTGCACCTCTGTCAATTCAAACTGTAGATCTTTGTTTGTAGTTATTTCAGGCGTGTTTAGTTATAAAATAACAAAGAGTAGGAATATCGAACCATTACGTATGATATTTTTTTCAATTTATATCTCTATTTTATTTCCAATACTAATAATTCTAAAAAAGCTGAGAAATCAACATCTTATCTGTATTCTAATAGTGAGAAGAGTATTATAAAGAATGTCGTCAATGCATGCAAAAATTATGAGACCAATTCCCGTTTAAGTCAAGGTGCGCAACAGGCCTAAAGTTATTAGTTCTCATGATTTTTCATAACAAGCAGAAAAATCATACAAGCTTTACTTTTAACAACAGTATTCGCACAAACGAACAACGCTTAATCCCATCTGGGACTGGGTCTGGAGACGAGGGTAGCGGGATGAGTTTATTTCACGGGTGCTAAATTATGTTACTCTGTAACAGCCAGGTCGGCGTTGTGATTGACAGATGGATAATAAGCGTATACTTTGGCAAATACAGGAATGAATGTGAAATAGACACCCTCGTAAATGCGCGTTACTAGATGATGGTAGTAGGGATTAGTACGGTCTTTCAAGCAGATATACTTGACTACTATTGTCAGGTCTATTGTGTCTGTTTGATAGTGAAGAGCACTACATGGGTACCTACCTTCATTATTCACCGTACTAATTCACCAAGCGCATAGTACCCTCTTTGTCATTCGAATACTTTCTCATTTCAACTCCGTGTCTTTCGTACGTTTCTCGACATTCACTCCTGTATTTGCCAAACTGTATGCGCAATGCAGACTAAATTGTGCCAAATTGTGTTAACCTAATAATAATTGTTATTATTTCTAGGAGTAATGAATTGTTATGATTTATAAATGGAAGTAGATGATATGAAACATAAAATATAGAAATAGTTTATAATTTTACTAATATGAGCTTTCAAGTTTTTTCTACTGATGTTAGCGCTTCGTATTTGTATGTTGTTAAGATTTTATAGTGCTACTAGAATTTCCAAGTTCCCACGTAGTTTTACAAACATAGAAAATAATTTTCTTTTATTTTATTTATTTATTATTACAGAACTAAGGGAAGTTAGAGTGAAGAGTTGAGTGAATGTACTAAGAAAATTTCACCTTTCAAATTTCAATCTCTTTCATCTTCTTAAAATTCAAGCAATTTGTAGTGAGGAAAAGATTTTAAATAATTTGAGATCTATAGCTACAGGATGAACACTAGAGGAAATAGGTGATTTCACAAGATAGTTAGGTGTTATAATGTGCAGAAACTGTTTCAAAGTCTGTATAAACCTCGAAAGGAGAACCTAACAACTATATTGATTCGAGTTAATAAGCACATCTAGTTAGATATGTAACATGATATTCTCAAAACTTATTGTGTTGTTTTCCATATATAAAGTTTTAATTTGTTACACATATTAAAATGACCAATCCACTCTTTTGTTATATATTTAAGTATAGCAATTTTTACTTCTTTAACATACCAATAATACAATTTAAAGATATTTATTCTGATTAAAAACTGATATTTCAATTTCATGTTCCTAATCTCTGTATTTTAATTTTTTTTATGTTTGTCTTGGTTGTATATCAACTCTTAGATAATGTTTTTCGTTGTGATATTTTAGTTTCCTTGATACTTCCAAGAGACATTGCTCTCGAGCCCTCACAAAATCTTGTTTGGATTTTTCCCTGTTCCTCAATTTGATTTTTATTATCTGGAAAATAATACATAATTTGAAATATCAACTTTTTTTTGATATAATATTTGTAATGAATTGTTTCACATTCATTTCCTGGCATCTATTCTTCATTCTTCAATAAATCTAATTTTGTCAATACAATTAATGGGCCAGAAAGTAGTACATGTTCATAATATAGATCACTTTCTGAAATGGATTAGTCTGTCTTGATAAAATTCAATGAAAGTATTTGAGTAACACTTACCACTTCTTTGACAGCAAGTTCAGAAAAAAGAGTTCTCAACATTTTTTTCCAATCCAATAAACGTTGTCGTTTTTATTGATTAGACAGCTTCGATTACTTTTTTGTACAAAAATTTTGGTTTTAATTGTTTTTTTTCTAGTGGGCATATTTTCTCATTCGCAAAAGAGTGAAATATGTAATGTTTTTCTTTTTTATATAAACTGTTTTTAACAGTGGGGGAAATTTCTTATTGCTTACTTGTTTAATTTATTTATACACTTACACACTAAACTATTTGCTATCCACTAAACTATACACTAAGACTTATCACTAAATACTCATCTAATTCTTAAAATATTAACTCAGTCTATCCTGATGTGTTCGGGAAGATATCAGATTATTTACTTACTTCTCGCTAATAGAAAAGCGCCTATTAATACAAAATGGATTTCTGGATATATCGGCTTTTGAATATGAACAAAAAAGTATTTTTAGAAATTGTACCCAATGTCATGGACGAGTTCATAACAATACTATGGAGTAAGATGAAATGATTATGATAGGAATGGAAAACCGGAAACGAACTGATTAGGGTACAGGTAACATTGTATAACGCAGTAGCCGATTTAAGGTAATTTTAATTACGTAGACCTAAATAGCAACGCTGCGCTATGTCTATTCAAACACCTAAAACCTGGTCACCAAAAAACTACACAGAGTGAACTCACCTTCGCTTAGTTTGACCCACTCACTCATGCTAGTGCGATAAACTTGTGATATAACCAACATTGTAACAAAGGGGAAGTTTCTTTTGCAGTTTGGAATCACGTCTTCAAAAGCTTCGCTAGTTATAAGACAGTCTATTGCGTGCCCTATCATCACTGTACCCGAAGAACTAAGTGGATTATCGTTGCCCTCATACTAAGATATGCTGTTCTGTTGCTTAGATTGAAAAAGAGAAGAAAGTATTTATAATAAGGTCATTATTCCAGTAGTCACACATGCTCGTGTGGTCTAAATCATCCAGTCTGTAACTGATAATGTTGCCTGTGAATGTTCCTTAATGGTAGCGTGTAAATGTGAGAATGTTATATAAATTTATACAAGATGAAAGAAAAGCCGGAAAGAAGGTTATGGTTAGCTAATATGTACAGAAAACTAGTAGGTGAATTAAAAAAAGAAAAGGGAGAAGGAAACAGCTGTGGTCTCTGGAATCGTTCACTACATTTGATGATAGGATTTCCAGTACAAGCAAGAGTTCAATAATTACTTGCAGCGATAAAAAAAACAGAAGACAAAATAGTCAGATGCTGACTGTTATTTGGGGTCTCTTCTCCTGCGTAAATGCGTTCGAAGTTGACAACAATATCCTTGATAAGTGATAGATTTGGAGTGTCGAATCGAGCCATCGCTGCAATATCTACTTGTGTTTCACACGATTTTGAACTGATACCTGATAATAATATGACAGAAATCGTAGACAAAGTCAAAATAAGTAATGCAAAAGATTCGGAAAGCAATAACGGAAGAAGTATACCAGATGAAGGGAGTCAACGCAATTTACTTTGATGGGTGAAAAGATAATACCATAGCAGAGTTAAAATGTACCGCAGAACTATAAAAAAAAGAACATATTAGCGTGTGAAGTGAGCCACGTGGTAAATATATTGGCCATGTAACACTCAAGAATGGGGCCGATAACGAAATTGCAGACATTATTTATGAACACATGGAAAGGATGGAAATTGATATGAGAGAAGTCGATGCCATTGAATGTGATGTTACAAACACTGGATAAAAAAGCGGTGTAGTACATAACTTTGAAGTTAAATGTCGTTGTTCTTTGCCTGCTATATTTCAACGAGTACCCTTATAAGCACGATTTCATTTAAGCAGGAATGCATCTAATATTTTTTGTATGCTCTAATGACTATTGAAACAAAAACAGTAATTGATTCTGTAAGAACAGTTGTAACATAAATGAGTTTTGAAAACAATATCAAAGGCTTCGCAACATTTCTTGATGTCGGCCAAATTTTCGATTCTATTGAAATTCTCGAGCAAGACCGGCTTTATGGGCCATCTCATAGACGAGTTAGTAAAAATATTATGGAGTGAGATAAAATGATCATAATGAGAATAAAGAGCCTTAAACGATTTGATTGGGGCACATGTAACATTGTATAACGCAGTCGCCAATTTAATTTTTGTCAAAATTCTCATTTTGTCTATGCCTAAATAGCAGCGCCGCGCTATTTCAAACACATGGAAAGGATGAAAATTGATAAGAGAGCAGTCAATGCCATCGGATGTGATGTTACAAACATTGGATAGAAAATCGGTGTAGTACATAACTTTGAAGTTAAGTGTCGTCTTTCTTGGTAATGGTTCATGTGCCTGCTACATTCCAAAGAGTTACTTTATAAGCACAATTCCATTTTAACAGGAATGTATCTTATAGTTTTTTGTATACTCTAACGACATTTTAAATAACACTTTTCCCACAATTGAATCAAAAATAGTGGTCTCTTGGATTTCTAAGCTTTTTTTGGAAATTACCTATATTTTGGCTTTTTTGTAGCTTCAGCCCTTCTGCGTGATGACAAATTTTATAAAGAAATATTTTTTTCCTTTATAATGTCATCTATGTGCAACTTTTCCGCGCAAATAGAGTTGTATAACAGAAAATTAGCTATCATTAGTAATTTGCAAAATTTATTATGAATTTTTGGTTTTGTAATTTCATACAAAAATTTACTATTTCACTTTTTAATCTACATCTATTACCATACACTTAATTTTTTATTTTCCTTACGATATTTGTGGTCTTGTCATTTCATAGATATTGATGAGAATTCTTTGGATAGGTTTAGAAACATTGTCGTTCAATCTCTATTACTTACTCTAATTGGTCTTATCTCGTCGAAATTACGGTAAGTGAGTCTATTGAATTTCAAAATTCTCCTTCATTTATTATGCCATTTTCTCCTTGGATGATTATAATAAGATACGACGAGAATTTCCTTACTTTTTCCAAGAAAATTCCTTTTACCAAGAAGATTTGAAAAAGAACATCAGTGTATATTTTTTGTACTAAAAATAACTCATAATAGAAACCACAAAGAAAGATAAGAAAAAATGCAGACAAGAAGGTTCCTGCTAATCACTATCTACTACATAAACGGCAAGAACTTGTCACTTTAATTTTAATATGATGATGAATTACTTGATTCGCGAAATGGTGTCCCAAGAAAAGAACAGAGTGCCGTTCAAAAAAATCGATCTCTTATTCAGTGTGAAGTTATTTTTTCTCTCTTCTTATCTGTCTAATGATTCATACTGATACTAATTGCTTTAAGAAAACGTTTACTATTTGTAGAGAGATTATATGATTCAGTAACAATGAAACCAGATTAACCTGTATAAACAATGTAGTAAAAATATTAACTTGGTGTCAGATGAAAATATGTTGTGGGATCATTTACATTTGATCTGATTTCTAGAACTGATTGTTCAGAATAGTTTCCGTTGTGGTATAACTCGTACTGTAATCATAAGTTTTGTCAAGAAATAAACTTTATATCTTGAAAAAAATTACTTATTTCTTATGTATTTTTGTATGTGAGGTTATCAAAAGTTATAACGATATTCAATGCAAAAAATTCGGAAAAAAAAATTTAAAAACAACTTAAGATTGATGAAATTTGAACAAAATCAAGGCATCACGATTAGTAAACATATCTGTGAAATCTCAATGTCAGGCAAATTCATAACATTACGGCACTTACACGTAAATTAACAGAAATATCTGAAAAAGTATTTCAACTGAATTAATTTTGATTTGCAATAAAGGGATTACCTCCTACTAATTTGTACACGCACTTTTTGTTCAGTTTGATTCAAGAAATTATCAGATTTTAGGAAATTTTGACAAATCTTTTTCCAGATAAAAGCTTTTTTCAAGTTTTATCAATGCGTTTCATAGAAAGAAATGCTTTATTGTCAAAAAATTGTTACAATTTGTAGCTTGTAAGCTTATAAGAACAAAAAACAAACATAAAAATAATTAAATGAAGATAAAAACACAATAAATTTTCGATATACAAAAGGAAACCATAATAAGTAACACAATTATAGGTAAAAGTGATAAGTAATGATAAGTATACGGAGTGAGTTTTATGTATAGAACGCCTAAGGTATGACTTATACCATGCGAGAGCTGTTCCCCTGAAGCTGTAGTTCTTCTTTTTGTTGAATTAAATATCATGATTAACACAATCGAAAGCATTAGAAAAATCACAATAAGTTGTTGCAGTGGAGTAATAGTTGTTGAGGCTAGAGTACCTAGACATTATTTGGAGGGAGAATATGGCATCATTTGTACATTTGTTACTCAAAAACTCAAATTGATGGGTAATATGTATTTTATATTGGAACAGAAATGTTAAAAGCTTCTTTTTCACCAATATTTCTATTATCTTAGATAACGTGGGAAGGAGTGTAATTGGGCGATAATTTGATGCTTGATTTTCATCTCCTCCTTTATGTAGAGGTATAATTATAGGCGCCTTAAGGCAATTGGGAAAAGTCTCATTTTGAAATGAAACGTTCATTAAAATGTAAGGTGATTTAATGTATAATCGGGAAGACACGAAAATATTTTTAATGAAAGTCCATCAGTTCCAGTTGAGTATTCATTTTTGATGTCATTAATTGTATTGCGAAGGTCTGCTAAAACTACCATAAAAGATAAAAGCTACCATAAAAGATATGAAAGCAGATCATGAGAAGGAGTTGCAGAAATTAGGAAATTTTTTGCTACATCCAGAAAGTATTTTTTGTTATATAACATTTGCCGTAAATATTATATCACCTCATTAAATAACTTAAATGTATAAATGATAACCGTAATATTTCTGTTATTCGTATAAACCCCTTAAAGAGCTTAAATGGGGAGTATATAAAGGTTACGGAAAACTTAGGTTAGTAACGCTATATAAACTTAGGTGTTTCAACCAAAAGTAACGAAAATATTTTGGTAATCACTAAATAACTACTGAAAAATCCACAGTTGGAGCCTTTTAGTGGTCAAATGTAGCGTTATATATGTTACTGTTACCCTTATAAACATTGCCTATAATGGTTTTGATAATATTTCTGTTACCAATTTCTGTTACTCTTCTCCCTGTCAAATATATGTTTTCTCTCACTTGGACACACATTTTCGTTGTTAACTTTATTACATCGCTCTTTTTCTTATTGCGTTATGTTCGATTATTATCAGCAAAATAAAAATTTATAAGATGGCAGATATATATATATATATATATATACACGTTACCTATAATGCCGTATAACATTTATCTTAATTAGGTGTTTTTAGCATTGTAGTGACTTAAATTTCATGGGGGAAACGGTTTTTACTGCAAAATGGACAAGATGCCTTGAAAAAACGCTCGGGCCTTTCAAATATCCAACAATAAATAATTTTATTTCATAAAAAAATTATTTTTCATTTTATTTTTAACATATACGCTAAATAATGTGGCCAAAGATATTCGTATAACCACTATTTAAGAGGGTGATATTAATTTTGGATTCCATGTTGTTCAAATAAGTTTAATTTTGTTAATGTTCTCGGATCCACCTGTAAGATGTTTGGTAAACGATTATTAATTATTCTTATCATTTTCTTCAAAGCCCGATGTGTTATGTTAAATTCGCAACCCCATTTTTTCAAATCATATCTTAACTGTTGATTTTTTGTGCATTCTAAATCCTCGTCGGAGAGAGGAGACAAATCATCATCCTCAGCAAGTTCTGTCAACCACTTATTAAGTCTGCATTCGGCGGTAGTGCACTCATTCAAGGGCCGAAGATCATTTTCTGCCGTCGTTGGCGTTGGACTGCTATCATATTGTTCTGTAATTCGAGGGATATCTGGTGGCGGAAAAAATTCATTATTTATCTATCTAACAGTAGCAGTTACCGGTACACAATATACGATTCGTTTAAAATTTTTTGTCACTTTCCGCCGAAAAGCAGAGCCGTGCTTTATTTTTTTCCAATTTCGTAACATAGCGATATTTTACAATAATAAATTAATGTTTATTACACTGCTGCTGCTCACTGCTCACAAACAACTGGTGTTAGTACTGTTAGTATTAACTTTGTATCTTAATAATATATTCTTATTCGACAATCGACACCGGTAACCATTTTGTCAATTGTAATCTGTAATATAAGTTTATATATATATATATATATATATATATATATATATATATATATATATATATATATATATATATATAAGGGCAATTGATTTTACTTAAGGTCACCGATGTATATAAAAGAAATGGTTGTCCCTAACTTGGTTACCAAAAGTTTTTTAATAGGATATAAAAACACTAATAATCCCCAATTTTTTTAATTGTGTTTAGAAACACTATTATATAACTCACAGCCTATATAGTTATATAATTTAGGTAACGGAAAACCTTATATAAATTTGTTATAAACACATTGGTAACAGTTACTACATGTTTTATCAAATGGCGATGGAAACAGTTATACCACTTCTTTATATACCTACAAGTTACAGAAATTTTATAAAACCGTAATATAACTGTGTTACTAAAAGGTGATCTTACAAAACTTCGTATCCTTTTTATATAATTTCATTACCTTTATATAGTCTTTATATAAGTAGGAATCACCATAAGTTACAGAAAATGTTTATTGGGATTATTAAGATTATGAGGTGAAGTAGAGATTATGCTCGATGAAAAAGCCTTATCATTAGATCTTTCACAATGGACCATGTTCCTTTAGAAACATCACGAAAATTGGCAAGTCTCCTATTATAATAATATATAAATAATATAATATAATAATATAATAATTATAAATAATCATTCCCAATATTTTTAAGAAATAATAACGACGCATGACTTATCACAGTGGAATCAACAACAAAACAAAGAGAATAAATATTGTTAAATCATTCCAACTAGCGGATATTTGCACCTTTGTGCTGAAAATGCATCGTTATTTGCGGTGATAAACTCTGAATGGAATCAAGTTCATAAAAACTAGAACGCGCAGCATTATAATAGAATAATAACTAAAGCTAATATAAAATTTGTTATAGGCATTTAGGAGCTTGAAACTAACATTACATAATATACCAGAAGAATGTTATTGTTTGTAGAAATTTGGAATGCAAATTTATGAATCAAATATCCTAAAGTCACTAAATTTGGCAAAATGTCGGATTTTTTTAACAAAACAGTATAAGTTTAAGTAGTTATTCTGAATAGAATTTTTATTCCATGAATTGAACACATGATACCTGACAATAAAGAAGTTATAATGAGCTCAGTGAGTTTCTAGTTTCCATTTTATCCTGTACAATTCCTGGAAATAATTATAATACGCAATTAACAATCAACGACAAACACAATTCTTTGAATAATGAAGTTCCTTGAAACTGATTATCTCTTTTCTTAACATAGGAATGAAACATTTCGAAAATAAGATTTTCAGAACAGTTGGAAGGGCACCCGTGGGAGATTTATGCCCACTTAGCCGGTACAATTTGTAGATACACTCACCTCAGCGAAACAAGAGGGTATTTCAATAAAGCCGATAATGAAACATTTACACATGATAAGCCAAACATTTACCGAAAATCTGCTTTTACTCTCAAGGGTACCTCAAAAGTCGAATGAGTCATAAAATATTCAAGGAGTAGAACAGAATAGAATAGAGATGGGAATCAACATTTTAATCACATTATTTGTTATTGTATTGTTCTTCTCATTCCATCATATTGTATGATACAATTTTGTCACAACCATAATTGGTTTAATCGAGTATAATTCTAATTTTTGAGTGTCATATTTCACGTGCTCGCGAAAGATCTTATTTGAAATAGTTCGAAAATTGGTAACTTCCAATATAGTCTCCCTAAAGGTTTACATATTTTTTCTATAGATGATGTTTTCTAATGCTCTTCGAAAGAGAGTGTTCCAGCTCCGCTAACAACTAATTTGCCGCAGATACGATTTAATTAACTGCAGAAACTCCTTGAACACGTAAGTGCTGAAGTTTTGGAAACAGTCGGTAATAGCTGGAAGCCAAACCTGGAATATATGGCAGATTTTCAACTAATTTAAAGCCTATTCATTGACAGCATGCCTTATGAGAATGATAACACCTTCGCGCATCTTTTTTCGGCGGTTTTCTTATGTCACTCTAAATAATTTTTGAACTAAATTGGCACAATAAACTTATGTAATTATGGCTTCATTCCAGAAATTGATTCTAATGAAAGATGAATGTGAATTTGAAAACAAGGCACTATCAGCTTTTGGACTACCAATTACTTGAGATCATTTGTTAAGACATGAGTGGATTTAGAATCCCTATACTTATATGACTTTTTAGTGAATTCCAAATACATTTATTGATGTGCTGCTGATTGCGAAATCACATCCTCAAAAGCCAAATAATCGATTCTCCAATTTCGCAAACAACCTAATTAAATTCCGTTTCTTTTCTTCCTGTATTTATTCGAGTCACAGTTGAGTGAGGATATATATTTTTATTTATAACGAGAACCGTTTTTTAAAAACAAAACAAAATTTATTTCTATACAGATACAAAATTCTGATCTGGAAAAAATTGATGATATGCCATATACAAATTGTGACCTGAAAAATAATCTTTCCCATTACTAAAGGAACAGTATATATTTTTGAATAACTGTGCTGTTAATTCTTAGTAAAAATCTTATCGTTTACAGGTCCGTGATTCTTGAATAAATATATTCATAATCCTATTTAGTGATATCAGTTTGTTTCCGTTGCCCGTTTTTTCCATAACAATTTCCATAAATCTACATTTATTATGTAACTTTTACTGCAGCTCAAAATGTTCAGTTTACCATAAAGATTATTCTGTCTCCATAGTGTAGGTATTGGAAGTAGTATTATAATTGTTACTATACTATTATCACGACATAGTTATTAAAAATTATAATTTGGCATCAGCCTGCCAATATCAGGAGATACAGTTTTGATACGAGGGTTGCAATTTAAGTTCTAAAGTAAAGAAATGAAAAAAATATTCATAATTGTATATGAATCTATCGTTTTTCAAAATCTTCTCCACTGGGATGAAAAAGTTCTGGCATGAATTTGAACCAATTGTTTATTCCGATTGAGGTACCTCCAAAATATGTGGTTTGAATGCATCAACCGCTTCTTCGGGTGTAGAAAAACGTTAACCTTGCAATTTATTTTTCATCTGCGAGAATAAGAGGCAATCATTGAGTGTCAAACAAGAACTATACGGCGGATGACCCATCCATTCGAGGTTTTGACTATTCAAAAACATTTTTGCTTGAACAAATGTGTGAAAGCATGCATTGTCGGAATAGGGAATAATTCGTCTTCTGCGATTGATTTTCCTAATTCTTCCAAAAACTTCTGACAAACAAATGATGATGTCAGACAACATGAACATGAACTAACATAGATTGATCTTTCTAATTGTACCTATTAAGTATATTTTTATCATTTGTAACAAGAATATGAACTTCTTAAAGTTCTTTATTTATTGATGAATATCTAAATAAACGAAACAAGTAACAAACAAGTTTTTTCATATTTAAGGATACCCTGGTACCCGGATATTGAAAAAATATACCTAATACCTAGGTTTTAAAGAAGCATTGGTACGCGAAAACCCTATTGTTTAAAGCGTATTATTGACATGGTATCTATAGAGCATTCTCAAAATTATTGAGGACCTCACAAATTTTTTATGTACAATATATACATTTTGTGTGACAAGCAAATCAAGTTTATGGTTTTTTTTCAGCATCTGAAAATATTTCAAAACAATGAGGTGACTCTCTAGGCCCGCAAAGCGTTGAAGTCCGGCCCGCGACCGATCAAACAAAAATCAAGTATAGCTTTCTTATTATCAGAAATTACATTATTATCAATTGGCAGTAATGGCAGTGTACGTTGCACATAAAACAACATGTGCGAGCGCGGACGGGGATATGAGCGAAAACCGAAAATGAAGCTGAAATAGGTGCGTCTGTCGTCGAACGCACTACCCATTTGAAGCAACTATTTCTGAACACCAGCAAATTGGAATTTCATAAGTCCTTATCTAGGACACAATACCCAAATATAGTTGCCCACGCCCGGAAAATATTGGCTATGTTTGGTACAAGCTATTTGTGCGGACAAACGTTTTCAATGATGAAATTAAGCTTCGTAATAGGCTTTCGGATGACCTCCTTTTCTCATTGTTAGCAATTCAGCATCACAAATGGAGTCGACTCATGATGAAGTCATGCAGAAACAAAAACAGTTCCACATGTCACATGTTCCTACAAAGACCAGCGCACCTCAACCTTCTACTTCGCAGCTAGCTTGAGTTCAATTAATTGCAATTGAAAATGTTATTTTTTAATATTGCACAATAAATTAGTGTTTTAGAAAAATAAAAGTTATACTTTTATTTTAGTAAATAATGTAATGCTACAACTTGGTCCGCTATATATTTCGTTAACAAAAATTGGCACGCGAAGAAAAAAGTTTACACATACCTGCCCTAGCCCCTAGAAAAATAATTTCACAAAATCATTTCACGATTGCAAACACATTTAGTAACCTAGAGGTTTTAAAGTGATAAGCTCCTATAAGAATACCAAAGAAAAAAATTTTATTTTGAAAATAATGAGAAAATGACTGGAAAAGTTGATTTTTAACAACTAAACACATTAATTTGTACACGGACATAAATCAAGTGTTTTTAGACTAAATGAATGGGAACCTCTTCGGACCAGATAATATTCAATAGATTGATAAAAATCCTTCTAAGTAGATGTTTTCAGTTTCCTCAAAGCAAAAGACACTAGAAACTGAGCTTTTGTGATCTCTAAAATTCTTAGTGTTTTTAAACAATTCTTTCGTATGGGGTTTACATAGAGCCGCTTTATCTCAAAAATTAGTCTTCCTGTTTTGCGCTAGGATCAGTTCTCAAGGAACAAAACTCAATAACCTCTATAACAGTTTATTATGCCCTTTTTGAGTCGCATCTTTCCTTCTGGGGTACGTATTGTACGTCTCATCTCGAGCGAATCTTCGAACTAAAAAAAGGGCTGTTAGTTATTCACTCAGACTAAACAGCAGGACTCCTGCCATTCGAATAGTCAAAAAAATTGATTCTTCCAGTTTAGTTCTTTGCACAGCTATACACTTAGGAAAGCGAAGTAAGAGCTTTATCTATTTACTCCATAATCAGAACTGGTTAAGTATTCAATACTGTACAATACGGAAAAGATGGATAATCACTTAGCAATTGAAATCAAATCAATAACATCTGTGAACTACTTATATTTTAATACTAATATTCAATTCTGGAATATGATAACAGATCAACAGATGACACTCCAAACAACCGAAGAAATTTGTCCAATTAAGAATGCCGTCTTCTCCCTGATTGCCTCTCACAATGCACTTTGCTTGGACAATCAACTGCAAAAGACGGTATTTGTCATGTCTTAGTATGTGGCCAAAATACTCGAATTTCCTTTTTTTATACTGTAATGACCACTTCCTCCTCTTCCACTAGTCTCCGCATAATTTCAATGTTGATGATGTGCATCGTCCAGGATATTTTTAAAATACACCAATATCTCCACATTTCGAAAAATTCCAGGGTTTTTGAAGTTTAAAGCTCGAGTTCTTTTATATCCGTGATCGTATTTTTGATGCCTGGCTCCTTTTCCCATTCACTGTGTTTCCGAGATATGTCTACATCTCTACCCGTTCCATGTTTTGACCGTTTATCGTTAGATGCACTAGAGGAAATTGACTCTTCCTAATAACTACATGTTTTGTTTTTGATATATTATAGGAGAGTCTATATTCTTCACTTGCTACGTATATTTTTCATATAATATTATGTTGCTTTTCATTGTTATTTACTATAATTACAGGGTCATCGACATATCTAATGTTGTCGATTTGTTTACCATTGCTTTTCTAAATATTTTTTCGGGAGGAAATTTTGAATAGGAGCGGTGACAAAATGCAACTCTGTCGCACTTCCCCTTGATAGAAATTTCTCCGTTGAGCAAAGTACTCCAGTACATATTAGCGATAATACAGATACCTTTATTTCCAGTATTTCTGAGGACCTCGACAAAGTTTTTCGTGTTTGTCGTTATCAAATGTCTTGTAGAAAACGATGAAGCACAGGTGTACGTCTTTGTTCATATCTTTGCATCTCTGCATCTCTGGATGAAAACCTGTAGTATGAAGATGGCACCTAGTGCGCTACGAAAACCATACTGCATTTCAGAACTGTCTATTTCACATTTCGCATTTATTTATTTTGGTATAGTTTTGGCAAAAACCTTCGTTATGTGATTTATCAACTTTTTAGGCGGTATTCTTCACAGTGCTTCGCATCTGGTGTTTTCAGGGATAGCGATTAAGATTGACTGCAGCTAGTCTTCAGCAATCTTTCCTCTTCTATAGATATCTATCATAGAACGAATAAATATCTTTATTATCAATTACATCAATAATTTATATGTATTTGTTGGGGTACATAGAGAATAACTCCGTTCACCATTATGTATAACATGACGTATACTTTATTAATTTCTGGGACCGAAGACGGTGTATGCTCCTACTTAAATGCTTAATTGTCAGTAAAAACATCTCATCTCTATTTTCCGTTAGTCTTGGGTTAAAAGGCTTTTCTCATCAGGCGTCCAAGTTTGTGAAAGCCCGACATGTTTTTAATTTTCTCATAATGTCTGAACATGACTCAATTAGGTGTGTAGCCGAGGGATGAATTTAAATTAATATATTTTTTAATGAATGTATGGGGCGTTTTATTATGAGAATCTCCTAGCTCGACCATAAATTCGTAATGCGCTTGGGTTATTTTGTTATATTGCTAAACATTAGATGATAATGGCAATAAGGGGAAATTATATGGAGTGAAGATTATTCTGAGGTCGTAATAGTCCATTATTTCTCTTGAGGTGTAAACAATATTGTCAATTTAGTAGACCAAATTAAGAGATATTCAGTATAAGAGTGGACCATACTGAATCAGGAAACAGATATTTTATATTTATTGCCAGTAGTCAGTATATGATGCTATAAAATCATTTTATTTCGTATCTTTCCGAAATATATTAAAATAATGAGATGTACTCGTATGAAATTGTAGATGAACATATCTGACAAAAGTATCCTACAATTGGGTCGAAATAGATTATAAGTTGTTTGTTATGTAAAGAAATAGGTCAAATTGTAGTTGAGAATTAATTAAATTTCGTTTATATTCCATCTTGTCCCATGAGGAGATTCCATTGGTACGTATAGTATAACTTTGATATATTTCAATTCAGATGCATTAGTTTTTTTAATAATTTCCTAGTATAAGAGTATAGTAATACGTTTGCCTAAAAAATATCAAAACTACCTATACTCCAATATAAATATAAAAGCTAAATATCATCCAAACTCTATGTCCAGTGAATTAGTAAAACAAATATCGTCTATATGTGTTATCACATCAGCTTCATGGGTTTCAACGTATTTTATTTAAATATAGATTCTATAAAGCTAGAATATTCCTTCACATATTGTATTGCTTGTCTGAATAAATAAAAAAATTAACATATTTAGAAGTTACTAGTCGCACCTCCCGTCGTCAGTGTAAAAGATGTAATTGAATTTATTTTCGCACGTATTAATTGCAATAATTCTTAAGAAATTCATTATATTGTGTAAAATATAACGAATATTAATACTGTATCTTTTTGAAAGGCTTTCCAATAACCGCATTATACATTACCATTTTTATAAAAAATAGAATTGATAATTCAAACTATCGTTGCTACTGGGGATTTCTTTGTAAATCTATAAAAGAGGAATATCCTAATATAAATTGTTATAACTAAAAAGAGATTAGGCAGTATTTCCGTTCAAAAATCTCAAGCACCAAAAGTTTTTCCAGCCCCCAAAAATTATTGTGGTATTCGAATCATTCAATCCATTTACACATTGGGTAATTATGCATTTTACCTTCCTAATCCATCACTCAACCGTGCGTTGTCCTACTTCGGCGTATACGGGCGTCTCCAAGGTGGCGGATAGGAGAACGGTTGGTGGATCTGACTTGAGAATCGGTACATGGAATCAGTGCTCAAACTACAGGGGGATATCTCTACTGATCTGTACTTATGAAATTTTATCTAGAGTAATATTAAATAGATTCAGAAAATATGGAGATGAAATAATCGGTGAGCAACAAGCAGGATTTATGAGTGGGGAATCAATTACTGACCAAATATTTGTTATGAAAGAGCAGTTCTCAAAGTACTGGGGATATCATAGAGATTTATATATACTATTTATTGACTGTGGAAAGGCTTATGATAGCCTAATAAGATCAGAAGTATGGGTGTGCTCAGAGAGAATAACATACCAGAAAAGATAACAAGATTTGTAAAAATGTGTGTTGAAGGCTCAAAAGGAAAGGTCAGACTATAAAAAGAATACACCATCACCGATATCACCTCAAGAGTCAGACAAAGAGACGGGTTATCCCCCTTCTGCTCAACCTTGCTGTAGAAAAAGCTTTAAAAACAAAAGGAGCAAATATTGGAGGGAAAATAAATATTTTATTGTCTGCTGATGAAGTAGTAAAAGTGACCTAAGACTACTGGAACCAGTATTCTTAGAAGAAGCACGAAAAGTAGGATTTGAGGTAAATGGAGATAAAACGATGGACGTTTTGGGACACAGCTTTAAAATTAATTTAAAAATAAATTTAAGTACCTAGGATTCACAATGAACAGCAACAATAAAGTAAAAGAAGAAATACAGATGAGGTTAAATACAGCCAGTAGATATTTTTGGATCCGATCGAAACTACTTAAAAGTAAACTGCTGTCATAAAAGACGAAAATAATAATATACAGTAATAATACAGCCAGTTATTGTATTGAGCTGAGTTGTGGACACTAACAAAACACACCCAGATGAACTTAATTATATTTGAAAATGGAATATTAACGAAGATATATGGACCAGTTTTCGAAGGCGGAGTATGAAGAATACTAAAAAACAGAGAACTCAGGGACCGGTACAGACGTCCAGATATTGTGGCTATGATAAGAAGTGGAAGAATTAGGTGGCTGAGTTATGTGAGTAGGAAGGATGAAGAGACAACAATCAGAAGAAAGGCGCCCACTGGGAAGACCAAGAGCAAGATGGAATGACAAAGTACACATTGCTGAGAATAGAAAAATATGGTGGCATATTGTTGGCGGGGCCAAAAATCAACTTGGATTTGAGTGGCCATGGTATTTGTAGTAGTATCCATCACTTAAACTATTATAAGGTATACAACGTTCATGAAAAATCAATTTCCTTGCAGCCCTTCAGCTCTTGCAATAATACAAAATTTCGTACTCTATGAGACTGAATTATCCGATCAAACTATTCTGAGGAATAATTAGGCGTCACCTCACTAAAATTTCATAGTAATTTTTTATATGGCAGTTAATTCAAACAATATTTTGCCAATATCATAGATAATTCAATTCTAATACATATTTTATCCATGGAATTTCTTATAAAATTCCAATATTGAAAGACTTGTTTCCAATAATGTTATTTGAAAAGTTACAAAAAGTTGGTTATAAGTGAAATTCAATTCTTTTATTTATTAACCTTTCGTCACACGCTAAGTGGTAATCCGTGCCATGATGTTAGTTAGTTTTAATTTTCCAAGTCTATTTTAAGAACAACTGCTCAAGCTCCTCAGTACACGTGAAGTATTTTTTGTTAATTTTTGTTTGTTACTTTCTCAATAATGATTTTATCAATTTTTTTATATTTATATTTCTCCAATTCAAGAGGATCTTATCTGATGAGGAATTATTGCAGCTCCTAGAGGAGCCGTTAGCATAAAAGGCAACGTTTGACTTCGGAAATGATTCCGATGGAGAAAAGGAGACTATTATCATCGATAATCATTCCGATGACAGCTAACTATCTGGTGATGAAGTTGGACCTACTTCGCTTGTAAGTGACGCTTTGGATTTTGATGTTTTTGGGAAAGGTTAAAAAAAACGATACATATAAGATTTACCTGGACCTTTGCGAATTGCCAGGGAAGCACATTCGGAGATTGATGTCTTTTTTCGATTTTAATCATTACCAAGAATACAAAAAATCGTTTAATCTATTAACATTCATATTAAACAAAAAAAGCAACCGAAGCATTTACAAGAGAGAGATTGCAGAGAAACTTGCATATCTGAGATAAATGCGCTATTCGGAGCTTTATTCATAAGAGGAATAGACAAAAGCTGCAGGAGTGATGTTAAGTGTGCGTAAAATGGGAATGGAACAGGACTTACAATTTGCAGGGCAGCATTTGGTATCAATAGATTCCGATTTTTGATAGAGGCTAATCGTTTCGATGATAAAAGAACTGCAAAAGAACGGATAGTATCTGATACACGAGAAATTTATTCGATATTGAATAACAAATGGACTGGACGCTATGGGATTGCGAAGTATTACCTTAAAATGTATTCCATGTGTGAAGCAAAAAATTGTACGTCTTCAATTTCCAAATTTATTGTGGAATTCAGCCTCCATGCACAAGCTTGACAAAAAATAAACCGGGAAAAATTTTAAATTGCCTAATAGAGCCTACAGCTATAATTCAGCCTGCAGCTATAATTCAACCACATTATTGCTTGAATATATTATAACATTTTGAGGAATAATGAAATATAAATAAGCCCGATATCCTTCAAGAATTCCTTCTATCATCAAGCGATCAGTAGCTTCTTCAATATTTAGCTTCCCACATTGTTGCACACTTTTACACGACTAAAAATAATAAATGTTGAACTCTTCTCTCCACCATGCACGACGATGTCGATTTTTGCTCCGAAACGAAAAACCTCAAATAAATTTAGACTACAACAGCATAAAATTCCAAACATTCGATCAAATGTGTTTAACTACTCAATAAACGAAAAACATTCGGATGGCCACTAGCCATTTTCTTCAGATTTTCAGACACGGTTGGTTTATATTCTTCTGTTATTTATACTACGAACAATGCTGCTGAGAATCATAAAAAAAAGCGATTAGAGTTTCTCGATGGGCTTGCGTTTGGAAAGATTGAGCCAAAATCTTCCAATAGAATTAAAAGCTTTTCTCTCAAAATATGAAGAATCACCGAGTTGACCCAAAAACCCATTGAAAAAGTGGTCCATGCCATAAATGTGGCAAACAGAAACAATAATACTAGGGTTTGCTGTTCTCAGTGCAAGCGATTTGTCTGCAACAATCACTCCACTGCCATCATCCTTAGCAGCAGTTGCCGAAATGAAGAAAATTGTTACGAAGTAGAAATTGTATAAAAATTTTGAATTTAGATATTTTTGTCTAATAATTTTTAAAGCTGTTTTTTTCTATTTTTCTCTTACCTTTGAATCATTTAAGTGAATTTGACTAAAAATATACATCTTTATTAGACTTTATTTTTTGTGTTATACTTTGCCTTAAAAATATGGTTATTTGGTAAGGGATGGATTGTAATAGTGGGCGAGAAAAATTTAAAACGTATCAATAGAAAATTGAGCCGGGGCACTGGTTGGCGCAAGTGGATAAGAAGGATACTCACTAAGACGTGTGTCACTAAGGGATAAATCGCTATAACGATTTAATCATAAGTATTGATGTAGTAGTCGTGTGAACAGTGGATTCAATATTCGATTTCCTGGAAATTTGTGATATTGACTGTTGTTTTTATGCACAAGTACAAGAAAGGCATCGTTGTCATTAACTCATTATTATTCATGTTTTTCATGGAAGCTAATCTTTTTTATAGAAATTTTGCCATAGTTCCAGTTTACGTATTTATTTGTTGTTGTTATTCATTTATATTGAGAAGCATCAATCAAACTAACTGTGGCCTTTGCAGACTTATCATTCTTATAGTATTTAGCCTCAACCTCGATCACTTTTTGCAATATGAAGCTCTTTTCGTAATACGATCCATGAAAAATGATATTTCCAATGCCTACATTTGCTTCGCGCCCATTACCATAACCTCAAAAGTATGAATCCTGGGATCATGAGCTGCTGTTTTATTGCATGGATTTAACAACTTACAAAAAACATTTTCACATTTCCTTTTTTCCGACATTTTCCCCTAGTACTATTTCTCGATATACATAAATGTAGCGGGTGCAGAAGCATAGTGATGGGCCTCTCAAAGCAGCAATAGCAGCAAAGTGTGAGTGAGGATTTTGATCTTAAAAGACACATTTTCATCTCAAGGTTATTATTACTCACGTTAAACTGAACTTTCCCATTACTATACAATAATTGATATATTATAGAACTTTTGAACTTAAATAACAATTGGACTATTTTTAATTGGGCACAATTAATATTTATCCAATTCATGAGATTGCTCTGTTTGTTTTGCGGTAGATTATAAGCTTCTTGCAAATTTGCAACAAATGTGATTTGATATATCCCTATCTGATCTATCGAATAAAGCTTGTGTCTTATGAGTAATTCATATTCCTAATTTAGACAGCAAAAAAATTTTTATAATTTCACAATTGCCATACATGCTTCATTGACATAATTTTTCTCAACCTCCTTCAAATATTCGTCTCCTAATATATACAGTGACTATGCCCAATCTCATTAAACATGCATTATCTGTTCTTATCTGACTAACTAGAATTAAATAATGTAGGTCAAGTAAGTATGTGACGGGTTAGCTTTTTATGGACTCTGAAATTTTTCAATTGTCTAATCTTTATGCCGCTTCCAGATATTAATGAGGTGGACAATAATCATTAAAAGGCTCTCTATATGCATATTACTAAAAAATGTTTGTGGATAACATCAAAAGTTGTAGATACAAATTAAATTTTTGTTTGTTCCGTGATTCAACTTCAAGCTCCAATGAACCCGCTTTAGTTTGAACTTAAACTGCAAATTTCTCCGAAGGAACTTCTTCTATTACTTTATCCATTGAAAGCACTTAAAAACACCTTTTTGATCAGGGATAACAAACGCAAACAAACTAAGCCGCCAAGATTGAAATTTACATAATGGCAAAGTTTAAAAAAAAAAGAGGATAGAATGAAATGGAAAAGGAAAAAAGCAATTAAGGCACACGAATACGTTGTTCCGAAATATACGAACACAAAATGAAAATTCCATAGGCGGCTGCATATTTATATTTGGAAACAACATACATAGAATATTTTTAAATAAAAATTCGTCTGAAACCACTACCATGATTGAATTGAAAAATTCTAGTAAATATTGCAAAGTATTTTATCAAAATAATTGACTGCTTCTAATAAAATGATTACATCTCCTATTTATTTGAAGAAAACGTATTCAAAAATTGCGGTTACTACTTTGTTAGTTGAGTCCAATGATCCATTTTCGTTCCTTTGGACGTTAACTAGAATATGTCCATAACACGGTAGAATTTTCCCAATCATAGTCCACCTTTTTTATGTGAGGATTCAATAGAAAGACGAACTAAAGAATGATATACTCGACGTTACTTATAAGACTTAAATTCATTATCCCATTCAACCAAACTGAGTGTTCAATAGTTTAATTGATTATGAGAGTATATTTGAGAACAAAGTGAATTCTAATCTAACTAAGATGAATATATTGAGATTATAATTCACTTTAAGCATTAGTTTTCTAAATATTACGAGTCCTTCTGAATGATACATCAACAGCCCCTGGCTCCCTTTTGAAAACCCAAGGGTCGCGGATGTCGCTCAAAGGAAGTAGGGTTGAAAGTTTTGCGTTACCGGATATGATTTCATGATTTAAAAATGAAACCCTGGAAGATATTCCTATAAATATGAGAAACGATTTTGATACTAGTTCCATCTCATTTGATTGATCCATTGTTATTAATGAACAATTATGAAATTAGATGCATCTCAAGTTAATATCTTCAAACGGTACTTTATATTGATTAATTGAGGCAAAAAACAATGAAGTCTATGAAAAAAGATGTAATGATTATAGAGAAGATGAAGGAGACCATTGAATGGAATTTTGGTAATTATATTAAAAATGTTTCGAATTGGGATCGAAACTAAAATTTCATATCTATCCATGCAATTGTATCATCAGTTTCGACACATCGAATATTATTTTATAATTTTCCCATAAATAGATACAACATGTGACAATAACACCCAATTTTGAAATTGAGTCTTATGATTACTTCTATTTCCAATTAGTTTCACTGTAGATTTGAATAAATCTGATAATAATAAAATGTGCTCAGTAGATTTCCACATAGTATGAATAAAAAAAATGGATTTTGCTGGTTTTGAAACCAGGGATAACATGAGTTAACGGCTTTTGCTTGGTCACACGTCTTATGATTTATTGACTGGTTATAACAAGTTTTTCCGCTTGTCGGAATCAATGATTCTAATTTTTCATGATTGTTGGAAGCAAATAATCTAATAAGTATATATTTATCCAAATAGACAATCTAATAATGCATTAACGTCTTATTTTGTTCACAAAATCTGTCGATGTTTAATGAAAAGATCCCTTGAATCAAATCAAAATAGAAAGAAATAACTTTTTTCTACGACCGTGCGTTTTAACCCACTTTCCTCCACGCATTTTAGTTTTGAAAGTGTCACTTTCCCGCACTAGTGCGGGAAAGTAAAATTATGCACATTTTGACCATATTAGAGAAGTTTTTTACTTCTGAGATTATAACTATTGTTACTACAGGTAAATAAATATTTACGAAATAGTCCATCAAATAAAATTTAAACCCTCTAACTTTTTGTAGCATTTTTAATTTTTTGAAAATATAAAATAATACAGATATTTTTTATATAACCATGTAATTGTTACTAAAACGTCAAAGTTGTTCAAAACGTCTTGGAAGTAACCGAATAAGTACAATATTTTTCTAAATTGAACCACATTAAACCGAAACAATAATATTAATGGATTCATCCGACAAGGAACTTCCCGAAACCATTTTTAAGGCTGCAAATGAAACTAATTCCGAGCTGTTACCTGCCAAATGACTTAAAACCGTTGCCGTCACCGTCATCGTCATCTTTATGCGACATGCAACCGATGCCATCCTCATCGACGTCAACTACCTTCCAGTTGAAACCAAATAACTCCACTGGACCGGCAATTCTTACTAGTCTACAGAATGCAACAAATTGTGTTTTCAATATTAATATTTATAATAATTAGTAGTTTTTAGTTAAAGTTTTTAATATTATTATGTTTGTTAGAATAAAATAATTTTTGAAAAATGGGTTGGTATACTTTTTTGTATATACGGTCGTAGAAAAAAATAATGTTCCTAACACATGCGTAAAGTGTCTTTCCCGCACTTGACCGCTTGCCCGAACTCCGCTTCGCGTCGTTCAGGACAACTGCAGTCGCGTGCGGGAAAGTATCACTTACCGCACTTGTTAGGAAAATAACTACAATATTTCTAGGTTTCATACTGTTCAAACTGACCATCAGGTTACTTGTCAACAGGAATTTACATGTTTAACAAGTAGCACCATATCTTTTATTGTCAATATATGTTGACAGAAGTAACGCCATGTCCTAGGTAAACACGATACGTGTGGTGCGTGCGATGCGGAGATCGCAAACATCGCAAAACGGTGCGGCAATTGCGATTGGTAGCCAAACTGAATACGATAAACTTCTCGGTATTCCTGAGCGTTTGCAATAAGTTGTTTTTTTAATCTGTAGACGATGAGTTCGAGAGAATCAACACGTACAATGTTTCTAATAGATAATGCTTTGATAAAATTGAAGATTTCGAAGAAAATTAAAAAAAGAGGAAAAGCAAACATAGAATTTACAGAGATAGATTATATTTGGGAGAGTTTCATCATTTATATCTACAGTTGTGAAAAGATAACAATGCTTTTCGTCAGTATACAAGAATGCTTCCAGCTTCTTTTGATTATATAGTTGAATCCATCCGAGCTTCATGTTATCATTGTCCAACTAACTTTCTAGTACCTATTTCAGTAGAAGAAAGGCGATTTCCAACTTTGAGGTAAGAAAAAATACACTCCTTATATGTTGTGAGATTTTATTGTCGAAATAAAGTATATATAATTATTGATATTGCATATTATATTCTGCATGAGAGAAACACGTTTCGTTATTGTGAACGCATTGTGTAGATATATTTGAAGTAGGGCTCTGAAGCGAAACGGAAGATTCTGGTGAATTACTGTGAGAGTAAAAAAAATTACTATTAGGTTGTTTGGGAAATTTGATGAAAAAGAAGGTGGATTTATGTTCGATGATACACTATTTGTGCTGAGTAAAGGATGTGTCATCTTTTCGATAATAATATTCTGAAATTTACTTATTCGTAACTTTTGTAAGGGTTGCATCTGTTTAAAATATGGAAGTGGTGATTTCAAAACCAATAAGTCATCATCTTATGGTTTGTCAAGAAATGCCAATTTCTTAGATTCAATTTCTAATAACTGACGTTTCACTGTTTTTTCTGGACTTCTCTTTTTTTTTCTTTTTGGTTGAGACACCGAAGACGATTTTGTGTTTATCTGCAGAGATCCCTCCCCTGTTTTTGATCCAGACAAAGTTGTGATGCTTCGACATTTTCTTCGCTTGATATATCACTATATCTATTCTCCAAGTCCGATTCTTCGTCAGCAACTGTTTCAAGTGGATTTATATTTGGTATATTACTCTCCGTATCTCGTGATCAAGTCTTTAAGGAAGAGAAGGCCCGAGAAATATTGCTATTTTCCAGGATAATGTAACATAATATATATGTATAAATATATATTATGTATAAATATTATTTATTTCAGATATCTCAAAACTGGAATGGCATTCAGGCAGTTATTTTTTTCATTTCGAATATCCAAATCGTCAGCTGCATCTATTGTAATTGAGGTATGCAAAGCCATTTGGAAATTGGTGGTAGATTTACGTAGATTGATGTGAGCGTATATGAAAAGGATAGCGACCCAGGTTTATTTACCAGTTCTGCAATTTACCGTAACCTAACAAATGGAAATATAAGTTTGCCAGAAAGTATACAATTACCAAATTCAGATGTGAAGACTCCTTTTGCGTTTGTAGGCGATGAAGCCTTCCCTTTGAGGAAAGCTTCATCGCTATCGACTCTCACGCGCCAGAATGACTGTAGAATGTGCCTTTGTTATCAGCACAGCAAGATTCAGAGTTCTCTTGAAGGCAATAGAAACTAAAGTCGAAAATGCCGTTCATATCGTTAAAAAAGTTTGTATTTTACATAATACTATACTAGACATGGAGAATGATTTGTTTATCAACGTTTAAGAAGCTGAAACAATTAACATAACAGGAAGAATTCCTAATTTGAACGTATCGAAGTCAAATAATGGTTCCACAAGAGAAGCTGAAACAATAAGAGAAGCTTTTTCTCAATATTTTTTCGCAAATAAAATTCTATCCTAAATCTGTTTGAATGTTGTTAAATGTCACAATAAAGGATATTAAGCAATTAAATTATTACTTACTTGAAAATACTAAATTTTCGCCTTATGACGCATATTCCGCTAATTCCATAAAAAATTTCGCTTTCCGCGATTAGTTCTTCCATCGTGCGAGATCAACGACTACTGCGGCGCGTGCGGGCAGAAACAAACAATTTGATTTTTAAAACCATGCGTGCGATGTAGTAAGGCGAAATCGCGTCAGCCGTACCAATTTATTTTGTAGTTAGGACAACGTGACTAACTTGGACATGGCGTAACATCTCCCAGCGAATATTGAAATTTCGTTAATTAATGGGCCAAATGTTCCAATACCAACTCCATTTTCACAACAAAGGTTTGTCTATTACCTTTATATAATGATAAAACGCTCCCTTTCAACAGTGTCTACAAATTCACAATCTCTTCTCGATCTATGTTTCTTTGCCAAATCAATATGTAAAAATTGAAAAATTTAATTTGGTATATATTCCATCCGTATATAATTTCAGTATTTATTAGGCATTTTGGCATTCCGTGTATTTCATCTTCGCTTTTGGTAGTTTTATCTTACCTCGGAAATCATTAACATCGGTCGTAACGCTAATTTATCTCTTGATCAGACTGATTTGAATCATCCTATTCTCTTGAGTCATCTCTATTTCTTGTCTAGATAATTGTAACCTTTTCTACATCACCCTGGTCATCCTCATCAACGTATGATATCCCAGTTTTCCTGTCTACATGTTTCTGGATTCTCTCAAATAATAAATATATTTGGAAAAAAACATTTTTGCATTGTATTGTAATTTATTTTGTAGAGCACGTGAAGCACTAGTAATTGGTAATGTGGTGGTCAAAAAGACCAATATGAACTGAGTTGAACTGACGTGAGGACAAGGTTGATAGGAATTGTTAAACATTTGGAAATTAGTTATCATATACTTAGAAATTGATGTAAACACACAAGGTATATGATTAGAAAAAGCGCGCATAGTTTACTACAAGTTTTGGATATATAGGAGTAATGTATATAGAAGTATTATAGAAAGAAGTGAAGTATATAGTTTATGGTCTATACGTATTGAACATGACCGTAAATTGTATGTGAATATAAACACAGTTATCGGGAAGATGTCTTTCATTTTCCACCCTATATTCCCGATTTGGGTAGGCTTTTACTTACATTAATCGTCGGAGTCGGCATAAAACGTACAGCGTTATCTTTTAACGTAGCCATACACCACATTACCGAAATTTGGGATGAGATATCAAAAAAAAAAAGCATTATATACAAAAGGTAATATTTCTATTCATGGCTGTTGGCAATGTGACCGTGAACTAAACATATCGATAATACAACAAGAAGAAGGGAAGAAGAAATATTTAGCTTCAAATCATTCAGCAATAATGCGTGGAGTATCAGAGAGATTTGCTACTGCCGATAGAAGGTTGATTGTTTTAATTCTCATCTGCATATAAACTTCGAGATATTCAATTACTTTGTATAATGTGGTTTTTTCTTATGGTTCCACTGTTCTCAGTGATTGGTGTGAAACCTTATACCATACTTTCATGAGAAAAGTAATAAATTAATCATCCCTCACTATTCAAAATACTAGAACTGTATAACTTGGAGCAATACCCTTATTTTGTGAGGTTCAACATAGGAACTTATCTATGACAATTCCTAATACTTTGGAAAAATATTCAACTTTGAGTAGACATATTGTAAGTACTTTTTCTAATATTTTATTTCAAAATTTCTGATTCCATCCAATGTTCTCTCCCAGATTAGAACAGTGGACTTCGGACAAATTCGTCTACCCCATCAGAAAAAAAAATATAAATCTGCTCCATTTCTAAATGTATTTGGGACACGTTTGTGACATTAATATAGAAGGAATTATCCAAAAGAGTGTCTTCTGCTTGTAAATATTTTTTGTCTATGTCTATATCGTATCCACCGATTCCAATAAAATTGCTTTCCAGCGTCCATGCGACTACAACAGTTGAATTTTTTGACAAATCTTAATCCTTGATTCATGATAAAACGTTTAACATAATAAATCCATAGTAAGAATATGAGAATAAGTATTATTAGTCTAAATTATTAGATGGTTCTTTATGAGATACAAAATATCTCCCCAGATTGAGTTCATAGAAAACCTACTGAAATGATCTACAGATTCCAATCATATTAAACTTAAGCTCACACTCTTCATTTTCCTTGATTCATCCTCTGGATCATATTTATACTCATTCACAACATCACGTATATCCATTATGATTTTATCATAGCGTACTCATAATTGTTTTTAAATACAATTTTCAACCATTATTTTCACAATCTTTATTTTATTGACCCACGGAAACTTCCAGATTCTAGAATAACAAAATTGTATGTAGGGTACAATTGTCTTATTCATTTTTTGCTGTTAAAAGAGGTGATAAACTTTATAAGTATTTCACACTCCAATGCACATACAACTAAATACAAAACAGTCTGAGAGAATATTGGTTCATTTTTCAGCAATGTATGAGAATAAATATCCCTGCCAAAATGTCTGAGATATTCAAAATAATTTGGAGCTCTAAAGTCTGAAAATATCTTTTATTAACAAAGAATAACATATCGCGATTGCAAAAAATGTTTTTCAATCATTGAAGTTGAGGTAGAATAGTGTTCAATCCATCAATCTTGTACTCGTATTTTCCGGCACACGCCTCATAATGCCGGATTATCATTCCATACCTACTGTTTCTCAGTTTCTGGCCAGAATTCCGAATCCACTGTAATAGAGAGAACAAATGTCAATATTATGTTCACATTTGATCGAACTTTGAGTGTTACTTCGGTTCTTGAAAGTTCCCATTCCGAAGTTTTCAGTTGCTTTTTTATTTCGAACGACATTTTAACTACTAGGTTTCTGTAAAAAAATTAGTAATTTCAATGCCAGACCAGAGGCAATGCGCTTTATACAGAACTTGAACAATGATATTAAAGTTGTGAAAATCGATGCGTCTTGTATAAAAACTTGAAATTTGGAAGGAATAACCGACTTACAATTACTTTGGTTCCAGTTGAAAATGTGGCTTACCAGATGCAGACATACTTGTATTCTCTTTAACTTGATGTAATTAATTAATCAATGATATGAGTTTTATACTTATATATTCCTCATTCACAGCAAGTGAATTAACAAAATTTATTATTTTTTCTTTCTATATTGGAAATAAATATTTAGTGAGTTAAAAACGCATTGGCTATACATTTGTATTAATTCGATATTATTATTTGTGTGCATAAGAAATTCTCTCATTCATGCTTTATGGAAAAGAAAAAATAATTCCATGATAACTAAAAAAAGACTACAACAAACCAAAAAATGTTTTTGAAAGTTAAAGTATGTAGAAATTTATTAGGAATTTTGAGTTTGAAAAAAAGTAGGATAATGCACACTATTACTGCTAATTCCAAATGAATTCCTCTCTTGTTCACGTTTAATGTGCCCAAACAAGTCAAACCGTTGGTTTTTAATTGCTCAGACGTTTCTATCAACATAAACCAATGATCGGGTATTCCGTTTCGGTTTTTTCTGAAGATAGGTTGTGCCAGCTTGTCTGGGTTTACTGAATTTACTCACTTTAATTCTCTTGCTAAACCAATTGGATCAGTATCTTTGACACTGTTAATATTTCTATTGTGAAACGAGCCTAGCATCTGTCAATCACATATTTTTGAACTGTATTTACATGGCATCGCTGACATCTACATTTTTAATTTGAATATATTTCTAAAAAGATACATTTCGTCAATATAAATGTTACCAGACTAAGGATTTGTAGTATACTCGTAGAATTTCTCAAAATGCTATATATAAGATCACTTTGTCTTTCTTCAGTATCAGGTTTAGTGAATCGTAAGCTTATCAGCAGTAAGGAAAATCTGCTTTTTGACACAACAAAATAAAAAAATGTCTAATAAATCCATCAGTAGTAATTCTCTCAATTCTGTCATGATTTGAAACAAGTGCGGCAGTATCAAATATCAGACCAATAAATAAGGTCTATGTCTTGAAACTCTGGTCTTTAAACACAGAAACTTTAAACTTTTGTTCAGAATCATGACTCAAAAGTTTTCCATCTACTTCATTCACTATCATGGTCACTAGATTTATACGGTCACTGGTACCTGTAAAGAAATGCACATAGCTGGATTACAAACCGACTAATAGCTTGCATCTAGAAAAACATCTAGAGAATATGAATTGAAGGTATATATATATATATATATATATATATATATATATATATATATATATATATATATATATATATATATATATATATATATATATATATATATATATATATATATAAGGTAATTTGCCTCAGTGGAAAGAGAATAGGTAACTATAATCAGTTGAAAATCTGAGTTGAGAGAATGTCAATTTTTGATTTCAATAGTAATCACAATGTCAATTATGTTTGGCCATCGTATTGTGTCATGGCATTTCATTGGAGTAATTAAAGCACAAACGTTGGTCCAAATCATATTTATGTATAAACAATTATACAAAGTTGGAAATGCAGTAGTTCGAATACAAAAATTGTCATTTTTACATAGAATAAGATACAATGTAAATATATACAGACAGTCTTAATTTAAAATATTGCGGTATCAATGATGAAAACGAAACAAAGTAATTCTTATTTTTCTACGTTGTATAAAGTTCTACGTAACTTCAAAATTCACATTTTCACTCCATTTACAAGATAATGAAAAGTAACAATGTAGAAGTAGTATAACTACTGACTACTGACTTAATAATTGAATTTGGAGTTTAATTGGAATAAACACCGATATAAAAGGAGGTAATTTAAAAGCAAACTGATAAATTACTCAGGGCAATTAACAAAATGATTTATCATCAAATTATAAAACATGTAACCATAATTGTATGATAAAGTTTAAACTTATAATTGAAAAAAGTAGATAGTTTTATGCTGAGCTTGGAAAAAGCATTCGAAAACCACACTCAATTGTATTTAATTAATGCCGTATATAAAAATAAAACCTATAGAAATTACAAATATCCAGCCTCAAGGAGATAAAACAGAAACAAAACACATATCGATTTACCCAAGTTACGTTTTTTTACAACACTATATTAAAAAAAAATTAAGTTGCTGACAAATGTCGGCGAGTTCCTTTTGAATCTTGTCTTATGCCAGGCATTCCTGTCCAAGTTAGCAGAGTTTCCTTTGCAAGAAAATTACTCAAGATGCGACAGCTTTGCATTTAGCTATACCAAAAGATTCTATTGGTGATTTTGTTAAACTTTCCTGCCGAGCGAAGAAGCCTATCCATTGTACCTAAACTAACTGGGACTCACAGCCATTCCCAACCACTTCTGATGGAACTTTTCTGCACTTGAGCATAGAAAATACAGTTTGTTGAGAACTCATCTCCGCCCTGGAGCCTGTCCTGCCTGGATATAGTGGAATTCTATGATTCGGTAAAGCGGCTGTCTTTGTTAAAATACTAGCAAGCGGTTTATTTACATTGTTCCATCTGAATAATTTCATGGAAAGTCTATTCATTTATTTGTTTTGTTTTTTGATTTTTCTAGATCTCTTGTAGTTCATGTAGCACAATTTAGTTCAGTTTATAATAAATAGTCGTAGTGAACAAACTGAAATAGAAGTAATCGAGGAATTTACATAAATTATTTAAGTTAGTTAAGTGATAAATGAATTATATCAATAAGTTGAATGTAGTGTTTGAATAAATTAAGCACGTAAGAGACAGTGTTTATTAATTCACCCCATGAATAGAAATCGGAAAAAGAATGAGAAAAACATTAAATAGCAGCTATATTGTCTGATTAAGATCACTGTGATCCTATGGCTTTGATTGAGTATTCACTGTCCATAATTCGTACAGTGGATACTACGGCTTGGAAGACTGTAGCATGTTCTCCAAGTGAGAAATATTTTGGACTAACCTCCCCAGGTTTAGAATTCCCCATCTGCATTGTTAGTGATGTGTGCCGCCAAGCCCTTATTATTGAAGGTTGCCGACATCATCTAGTTAGTGCCCATTGAAATGATTGAACATACACATACAGTCTGCATTCAGCTTTTCTTGATACCAATTATTCCAGCTTATGACGAATATTGGACTTGATTCTATACAAACTCTTCCCAAACACGTTCCAATTCTGCCGAATGTATATTTTATTTAATGTAAACGTTTATTGATAGAACAGATTTTGATATGAATTTTGATGGTGTAAATTTCATGTGCGATATTTTCAAAACAATGCAGTCTTCCTTCAGAAATATCTTCTAGAAATGTGGGAGGTTCTAAGTTTTTGAGGATGTTATGTGTCATACAAATTCGTAGGTAATACTGACGACTAATTCCAATATCATCAGATATCTGCTTGGTATAGATTTTCTTAAACAGACAATTAGATTCACATCCATTTTGATATATATTTTGTACTTCTTTCGATGAATAATTGTTTTATTAACATTTTTATCTTATATAAAATACTTTGCTATATGTGTGGCAGTCATTTTTGAACATTTCAGTTTATTAAACCCAAAAATAACTGACCTTGCTTACAAATGAATATGTTCAAACTACAAAATGTTTGTTGATTAAATTAAGACCAAATCAACAATATTTCCATATCTCCAAATTGGAATATTATTATAGTATTTGTACCATGGAAATTCATTCCTAATAACAGGTTCACATTGTGTCAATAAAATGTGCCAAATTGCAAATAATTCATAATGTGAACGAGTGCGAATAATGATTTATAAATATTGTCTGTCAAATGACCAATCTTTTTATAACTAATAATCAAATATATTACCTAGTACTCTCAGTTTCACCTTTCATATGTATAACATCACGCAATATGTCGCGTAACTGACACACAGATCGCGCTGCTATTTTTAAATCCATATGACGATTAGGATTACCAGTTTTCAAAAGACTATATTTAAAATTTCGTGACATTTTGATTAGTAATAGGAAAGTGACAGCCAACAATGGATTCAAAACAATTACGAGTGTTAATTTATCATTGCTTCTTGATGAAAAAAAATTTGTAAAAGCTCGGGAATGGCTCAAAAAGCTTTATTCAGACTTTGCTCAATCGGAAAGGACCATTTGTTATTGGTGTGCTGAATTTAAACGTGGTAGTACAGATACCGATGACGGTGAACATTCTGGTCATCCAATTAAGGTGGTTATTCCAAAAATTCCACAAATTGGTACGTAAATTAGAATTGCGTGAGATAGCTTAGAAATCAGAAAACAGTTTGTTCACAATTATGCATAAATATTTGACCATGAGAAAGCTTTTTCAAGATGATTGCCGCATTTACTCACAGTCGATTAAAACAACAACGTGTTGATAATTCAGAACAGTGTTTGGTCATGTTTACAAGTAATAAATCATATTTTTTGCGTCGATATGTGACAATGGATGAAACATGGATCCGTCACTTCTCTCCGTAAAATGATTACATCTGAGTGGACTGCAGCCACGTCCGAACCGTCTAAAGGCACAACAGTCAGCTGGGAAGGTTATGGTTTGAGTACTTTTGGATGCACAAGGAATATTGTTTATCGACTATCTCCAAAATGGAGACACAATCAATAGCAAATACTACATAGAGTTGATAGATGCAGAAATCAAGGAGTAATGGCATCATATGTCGAAGATAAAAACCATTGTTTCACCAAGACAATGCACTTATTTACAATTAGATTGCTATGATAGTTGAATTGAACGAATTACACAAATTGCTTCCTCATTCATCGTATACTCCAGATATTTCCCCCATTGACTACTGATTTTTCCCTGATATCGAGGAAATTCTCGCCAGTAAGAAATTCAGCTCAAATGAGGAAGTAATTGCTGAAACTCCAGCCTATTTTCAAACAAATCCTTCTACAACGGAATCTGAGTCTTAATGATGTAGCATTTTTTGTTGGGTGGTTGGAATGATTGTTTAAAATTGATTATCCATGTCAAAACAAGTTAATACATTCAGTCTCTTATAAACTTCAATCTCACAAGACAATTCATTTTGATTTGAATATAAACTTTTTTTTGTAGAATCACGATCCTGGAGTGCTAAGCTGAAAATTTCGTAATCTTCATAATATACACATTTAAAGGACATCTAAAAAATTGTTTAGTATAAATTATTAGTTTTGAAAGCTTATTTGCAGTTAGTGTATATTGGCTTTATCATCAATTTCAATTATTTCTGTAAAATTATTTCTACACAATGTCAAGAATTTCTCTTGTTGACCGTAGAATGGAGACACTGATGGCTGCACATTTTGAAGAACACCTCGCAGTAGATTACGAGTAAATAGCATGATTTCTATTTTTAATAGAAAACATGGCGGTGATAAAGCGAATACACGACTGTGATTCAAATATTGCTTTAAGTTTAACTTAGTCTCGTTCTGTTGATATGGCTGTTGTTGTCTACAATGAGTGTGAGTTTCATCTGGTTAGCTGAAACTGGGTACAACAATAACTTTTTTAATTTCCACTATGGGGCGAAAAGCGGTCGTTCGGAAGATGATGCGGTTAACTTGAGAGCAAATATTTGGATAAATAAGTAACAAGAAGATAATAAATATTATGGATCCAGCTTACAGGTAATATGATGATTTGAGGAAGATTGGATTATTGTAACGAAATTATTACACCTGATATGTTTTTTCGAAATCAACATAATATTCTTAATGAACCTTGTCATCAAAATAAGTAGAAAAATTGATAGAACGGAATTCTTGTAAGGGTTTCAATTCATTTCATTTCTTAAAACAGTGTGGAGAGATTCTTGAGAAAAAATTGGAAAGGAGTATATGATTGTTAAAGTGAAATTGGGAAATTATACATTATAGTAACATTTAGAAAAAGTTTACTCATAGACATGAATTTTTGAACTTAAGAAAACCACTATAGACCCACGAACGTTGAGTCGTACAAAAAATATTATAAACTATTTATTTGATTTATTTTCATGACAATGAAATATGGAAATGAAACAATTTTTTCGTTCGACCTCGAATGAATTTCTTACCATCTCACTTCCTTATGTAAAGATTTATTTGACATTAATCCAATTTCTCTAGTGTATTTAAATTTTAGCTCAGTTTTACCTCGTTTTTTGTCTTTTCGACTGGATTGTATATAGTTATGTCAATCGATATGTATTTGAAAATTTCACCGATAAATTACAATTGAATTTGATGGTAAAATTTGTTTTCTTCTCATTATCCAGACCCAAAACTGCTCGCTTGCAAATCTAGTAATGATCTTAATTACTGCATTTCGTGAAATTTTAGCTAAAAAGTAGATGAAACTGTATTTTACAATCGAATCTAATGTGCAATATACTGTGTTTTAATCTTCTCATTATCACCTTTCAAATGAAAACGTCTTAGGACATATCAAGGCGATCATCTCAGAAACTGTAGACAATATGTTTCTAAATCCAATTCAACTAAACAAAATTCGTTAGGTGATTGCTCGTGCTCGTATAAAATTTAGAGTCTTTCCTATAACAAAATTTCCTCATACCACATCTTTCAGGGATATCATTCTTTAAAAGGTGGAGACTAGCATTGATTTTTCATTTTTTTTTCTAAGCGTGTACGGCAATGCATGACACGTAGGCTACATTCATATATTTTGGTTAGAAATGGTTATTTCCAGCATTTATTATTAATCGTATAACATTTTACATATTTACTGTTTTCCACTTATTTATTGAGAAAATTATGGGGTTCAGTTTTGATGAAAAATGATGTAAGGGTTCCTAATTTTACACACTCTAATGTAACAGGAATATTAAAAAAGTACTCGTATTCAATCCTTCGCGAGAATCACAGAATTTCAAGTTTCTAATTTTACTGAAATTTTCGAGAAAAGAAAATGAAGAAATCTATTATTGAGTGCATCTTTTAAGGGTAGTATCTCGGAAAACGGTGGACTAACGAAATTTTGTTATAGGAAAGACCCAACTCAGTAATACCCTGTAGGTAGAAATAATTTTTTGTTCTATGATCTTGGAATATAATCTGATTACTAGACTCCTTAAATACATAATAATACCGGCTATCTATAGATGTTATTGATATTCAAAAAACTCATTCCATCGATTTTTCTAACAAACTTTCTGAAGTCAAAGAGAGTTCGAATTCAGTATGTAGGAAAAAGACATTTCAGAAACATCTACTTCCAAATTCCCCTCAAAACCCCTCAAATTAGAGGATAGGAGTAAATTTTTGGTGGAGAAGAGAATGCAACTAAAAAGAATTTCATGTGAAATGCTGCTAATGACTAACCTAACCCGTATGTCTCGCTCTGAAAAGAAGTATGGAAATTTCAGAATCTCTCTTATAATTCATGAAATATTTTTCATATGTCAGATACATTTCTTAAAATAAAGCTTAGCATTTACCACTTATAGTGCTCTACTTTCAGTATGTGTTATCCCTTATAGATACGTCTATGAAATCTCCGATAAAGTAGATCGCAGTAAGCACTTCATTTATATGTCAAGTATTTTTAGCAAGAGCTTTTGAGAGCTCTTTACTTCGACTCGTTTCTTGTTAGTGCTCTCTGCCTCTCGATAATTTTTCTTCTTGTTCTCGGTCGGATGTAAATTCAAGTCCATCGATATTCTGAAAAAAAGTCTTTAAAGCTGCAATTATTTTCCAAGATCCAAATCATTACTCGCATAGGCCGAGTCCACTGAAAAATCGGATTATTCCTTGTTATTCATTGTTTTACTCTCGAATGCGACAACTAGAATGTGGTTTGATTTCATTTTTACGTACACGGAATTAAATAATTGAATATAATTAAAAAATATTTATTCGAAATGACATTTTAGGTGTAATAAATATAAAAAATATAATTCCAATATCAAACAAAATAAAGTTTTTACCTACTTCAGTTCGCAACAACATAAGAAACTTGTATTGCCAACTGGAATTACCAATAATCATCTCATTATTAGTAAGGGTATTTATAGCTACCGATTCCTATTTTACTTGTCGTTGGACTCAATTGATAGTTATATTAGTATTCTCCATACTAGAAATGGAATTATGTCAAAACGTATTCACTAAGTATTTTCCAGAATTGCCTAGTTAAAGATAACGTGTTGCGAGAGACACTTCAAAGGATGACCATTCGTGAAATTCAAAAGAGAAAGTCTCATTTTTGTGAGAGTAGTAAAATTAAGACCTATTTCGAACTTGAATTATCGAGATTACAAAAGTGGACAAACTTCTAGCCAACAAAGCCGGAATAGATTATACCACAATTTATACTCTTTTCAAAACATACACCAACTCACATACGTTAATTTCCATCTTTCTTTAAAAAAAATTAGAAAAAGAAACTAATTTTAGAACATAAGAGACCTAAAATCAAGAACATTTAGAAGAATGCACATTTGAATATATAAAAGGTCTAACAAATAAGAAATTAGAGAAAAACAAGACTTATGACCTCTATGTTGTTTGTATTTACAGAACAGCTGACGCTGACGTGCATATTTTCTGTCACAAACTACTGACCTTACTGGAGTTCTTACCTCTGAAAAGAAAAATATTTGTCTGTGGCGATCTCAATATTGATTATTCGAGTATGTGTGCTCGTCAAGAATGTCTTCAGTCAATTTTTAATTCTTTTGGTATTGTCATGCATATGACAGCACCAACCAGAATAACTAAGACCAGTAGTACTATAGACTATGTCATGTCATCTTATGATCCAGAATCCACCCACTGCCTTTATTTGCAGGTATCTCTGATCATGGAGCACAAAATTTTCCGAAAAATCCAATACTAAAAATGCTTCTCTCAAATTAAGCCAAATCTTTTCGGAAAAAAGTTTTCAAAACTTCAAGCACAGTTGTCAAAGTACTGACTTGATCATACTCTCTGGTGATGTGGACATCGAATTTTCTAGATTCATAAAAACTGATCTGACTGATCTAACTGATCTGACATCAAATTCCTTTCCCCTCAGATGTATTAAAAATAAGCAAAATAAGCCCTTATCCACTGAAGGTTTACGTATATCCGCGAAGAGCACGCGATCTTCATTTAACGAGAGGAAATTCTCGAATAGTGTCTTTTCAAAAATTACGTAAAACTATACAACTTTCATATATTCTTGACGCTAATACTAGCTTATACAGTTTCTTCTTTATGCCCGTAGTTTTAGCAGAGCTTCGCAGTACAAAAAATGACATCAAAAATAAATATTCATCTGGAACTGATGGACATTGGAAATGTTTTCGAGTCTGCCCAATTGCACATTAAATCACCTACCAATTGAATTATCGTTTTATTTCAAAATTCTTACAATTCCCTCAAAACCTTCAATCATACATCTGCATATTGGAAGAGATAAAAACCAAGCATCGAATTATAGCTGATTTGCACTTTTTTCCTCGTTATCTGAGGTCATGAAAAGATTGATAGCTTTTATAATTTCTGTTTAAATATAAATTACTTACTACCCATGAATTCGAGTTTTTAAGTAACAAATGCACAAGTGATGCTATATTCTCCCTCCTCAATAATGTGGAATCTAGCCTAAAAAGCCATTACTCCACTGAAACGACTTCCTGTTATTTTTATCGATTGTGTTAATCATTATATTCTAATCAACAAACTGCATTAATCCAGTTTCAGGGGAACAACTCTCGCATGGTTTAAGTCATACCTTACCAATAGAAGTCAGCTTATTGTTGATACAACGATGTCTTCATGCAAGCCAATAGAATGTGGAGTGCTCTAAGGCTCAGTACTGGGCCCTATTTTGATTCTTCTGTTTATAAACGACATAGTCTATCTAGATATCAGTGTTAAAATATGTCTATTTGCAGACGATACTAGTTTATCTTCGAGTAACCCTGATCGTACGGCACTTCTTAGGACCATATCTAGTGAGCTTCCATATCTTCCTCTCTTAACGTATTGCCGCCTTATCTAAAAAAATTTTGTTTCCCCTATCTTGCGCTAAGATAAGTTTCCAAAGAACTAAACTTATTCACCTCCTCAACAATTTATAATGCCTCTATGGAGTCGCATCCGATACGCCCTTACCCTCTGGGGTACGTGTGGTGAGACTCAATTTGGGCGAATCTTCAAAATAAAAAATAAGCTGTCGGATATTTACTTATTCATTTTGAATTCGTTTTCTAATTCGTTAGCTCATTTCTCCAATTTCAGAAAGGTCGTTGCACGGCTATCTAGAAATGGCCATTCACCCTACTGTTAGAAACAGCATAAATGAATAAGAACATTGTAATACACCGGAACCGGAAGATACGACTAATGATTCGATAACTTCATATGCTATTTAAACGAACCATTAATTACGAATGAAAAATGCTGTGGAAAATAGCAAGAATAATAATGTCCTTGAAAAGATAGTTTGAGAATTTCTAACGAACCATGAGAATATGGATATTGGCTTATTGCCAACAATAAACTTCAATAATATCCGTAGACGCTAGGATAAACGATTGATATAATAACTTCCAGTAGTTTTGGACATAGGTAGGAACAAAATATATTGCTGAAAAATGGAGAGAGTATGGAACTATGGAAGTGGCATTTGAGATTTATGGTATCAAAAGAATTTATCACAAAATCATATAACATCGACAATGGTTTCATCAACTGAGGCATCAACTAACTATAAACATAAGAAACATTGTATATGTATGTATGTATATGTCGATTTTGTTATCATAAATCAATCCTAACAGATGAAATAAACTCAGTAAGTATAGCAGATACAGTGTAATGTTGTACTTTAGAGATAAGTATGAATCTAAGTTTCAACCACGTTCCTCTAATTTAGTAATCAAACGATGGAAAAATAAATATATTAAAATAAATTAATAATAAAACAATGACGTTATGATGGAAATTATTCCATCTATATGAGTAAATGAATATACGTACATATATGAGTTAGGAATATATTAATATTTTCATTCTGATTTCTATCTTTTTTCGAAAAAACTTGGAGAGTGGGAAACTTGCACTTGAATTATTTCGAACGAATAACAAGGTAATGGATGAATGAAAATTGATGAGAATTTTTTATATTTGAACTCTCGTACTGTCCATTATTTTCTCGTAATACAGTTGAACATCGTAAATCCGGAATTATAAAACGCGGAATATCTAAAATCCGGACGGATTCTCTTGTGTACTTGGCACCAGATGTCGACACCATACATAGCGACTACATGAAGAATTTTTATATAAAGTATTCAATCTTTACATTATTATTAATTTATAAATGTGTTTTGGTGTAGTATTAAACGCAATTTTATTATATTTTATGCATACCATGTAATACGATATGATTCCTTATTAGCGCGATAGATGACGCTATCATAAATGCATTCAAATGTTTGTTTGATCTAAAATACGGGAAAATCTTAAATCCGAAACCAATCTTTTCCCAGTGATTCTGGATTTACGATGGCTTAACAACATGATAGCAAAACTAAATAAGTAAGTAACGAAGTGAAAAAGTGGTCAGTGGATCAATGTCAATAATTATAACTGCTGCTGACTTGGTTTGGAGCCTGAAGGATAAATTGGTTGCTAAGCCAATTAACTAGAGCTCTCCCTAGAATTGCAGCTTGCACGCAATAAAAATGGCACCGAATCGATGATTCTGCAAGTGCGAGAGTTGTTGAACACTTGTTCAACAACTTTTGTTAATAATACAATATTGAATTTTGTTCGGTGATGTACCTATATTTAACTTGAAGGTCAATTATTCGAATATACTCTTATGTTGGCCCAATTTATTTTTCCCTTCCATACATCTGGGTGAATTTCAAGTCTGAAAGTTGCATATCTAATATATAAAAAATGTCTAATCAACTTTTTTCATTTTTCGATTTTATATGACTCAATATACGATATTGTACGTTTATGTTGTATTTGACCCACTTGAAGTAGCAAGACATTTTTTTTTATTCATGAACATTCTGAAATTGATACATTTTCCTTTAAAGAATATATGTCCCCATTTTTCAGAATAGAATCATTTACTCTGTAATTTGTGTACACATCCCCTAACCGCTAGTGATCAAATCCGGAGAAGATGACTGATACTCAACTAATTAGAATTCTGCCTGAGACATTGCATTTGTTCAAATGCTACTTATTGCGTTATCTTAGTAATGGAGAACACCTTCGCATAATTTTTCTCAACATTTCTCTTTTATAGCCTCTTCTAAATTTTTTACCAAATTTGCATGATAACTACCTGTAATTGTAGCTTTCATTTCCAGATAATTTAGTAACGCTTCTAGCACTCAAAATTCAATTCGCATCACCTTCGCTGCTAAAGGTTGCCATTCGATTTTTTTTGGCTGTGGTAAATCTCGTTTCTACTCCTCATGAGAATTGTCGTCTCCGAATCATAGTAATTTTCTCCATTTTCTCAATACTGGGTTGAAATACAACTGCAAATATCTTTTTGGGTTTTCTTCTGTGCATCTGTTAACATTATATCGGTTCGACAGTATTTCCATATTCATTTTGGTAATGACTATATTATGTATAAAATGTTCCGTTATCTTCTAGTAGTCACACAAATTTTATCAGCCCATTTAGACGTCACGTGAAATGATAAAAGAAGTAACGACCCTTGCAGTTCCGTAACAAAGAATAAATATTTTGTATAGACAAATGGATCTTGCTGTCATCATTAGTTAATTCACATCGGTCATACAACAGCAGATCGTGGGCCCTTTCAACTTTCAAATGTGTGGTAGCGGTTATGAATGGTTCACCCGCATATTCGACTGTACTCGACTGTTAATCATATTCAACCTAACTAGGAAGAAACTTCACTATGTCATATGATACTGAAAATGTTTTCACCACATCTTTGTGACCTTGTGTTGTGGTAAAATCTTTTAACCGCAGGTATTTAATGACCGCACATTGTTTTACACAATTTGTTCTGATACAAAGACGTAACTCTTATCAGTTTCTAGTGTGGGTCTGTATACAGCAGGTTACAACGTGACGTGATAATTGATAATTGTTTCCTTACATAGATATACCAAGAGGGGAACAAACTTCATTAGTATCACATTGTATAGTATCAAATTACATTCAATTTATCGATAATCCAGAATTGTGGAATTAAATACTGTTTTTTTTTTCGTTATTTTCAATTGTCAATTGCGAAGTAACAGAATGCATATGCACTATACTCTTTCCTCCGCTACTCTTCTACAACTACCGCTCGTAGTGGCTTTGATTTATCCAATTCGATTGATGCTCCCTCTAATTCAGAGTTGTGAAGGAAGTGTGATCGTATTTTACAAGAATACATTACTGCCAACATAACGGTAAACCCTGTATTTGTGAGAATAATATGAGTACAGGAAATTTAATGACGTTTATTTGTTGCCATTCTAGGTTTGGTTAGACCAGTTAACAAATTGTTTTAGGAAATATGGAGGTCTACGATTAGTGAAATGACTAAAAATCATGGTACCTACTATAAAAAATTGTTAACACTGTAAATGTGAGCCCATAGGTTACTAAGAATATTGAGGGGAAGCCACAAATTTACTTCTCTTCTGTAGATTAAGAATGAAATAATTGATTCAGTCCTCAAGAAGTGGACCATGATATCTTATGTTAGCACTCATCTGCCATGATAATATATCGCATAGTGCCAATATGATAAAAGACCAATTCTAAGAGTTCAAATTCAAGTATATAATCCTGATAAAAAACTTTTTCGGTACATGAAGGTGTGAATAAGCGGAAAGGCTTCAAAATGATGTAAGGACCTATCTGACTTCACTGGAGGAAGAATTACTTGCAAATAATACAAGAAAGCATCATAACTTTCTACAGAATGAGTAGCAACCTGTCATCTAACAGTGTCTCTTATTCATTGCCTGCCTTGATATTTTTCTCCATTTACTTCGATAGATTTTTCCAGTCATTTCACGGGCAACGTAGAATTCAATAGAATTATAGAAAATTTGATTTATCATAAAATTAACATTTCACTGGGATACTCATTGAGTGGAATAAAATGTTCCATAATAAGATAATAAATTTCTTACAGTAATCAACAAATTGGATGAATTTATCTATGTAGTAAAGACAAACAGAAGAATGTCACGATGAGTCTCTTCATCAATATTCGAGAGTGTCGTGGAAAGCCAAAGAGACGTCAATTTCGGAAATTAAACGAATAAACTGAGCGCCAGCCTTCAGTAACACAGAAACCTTGAGTTTGTTTAACGGAGACAGCGTATTTATTTTAACGGAGGGTGGAATACTTCTATCGCCCCTCGATTTACGAAACAAAGCTCTTTCCTCGCCAAATTTATTCTATAGAAGTGTGAGAGAACTTACATGGATAGTATTTCACGCCCAAGAAAATACCAAATGTTGGATATTTTTTGACAGGTATATTGTGAGAATAAATTGATCAGCGGATGTTTTAAGCATTCATCTCTGTTTGGATGGAGAAGAATATGCTTCATTACAAAAGAAAATGGGACAAAACTGAACACAAATAAAACTATCCGTATAAAAACTTGATTACGTAATACATGGTTATATAATATATTAGTTTTGAATAAGTTAATAATAATAACACTAAGAACAAATTTGACGTTTCAGTAAATTATTATTGTTAAAGTTTAGTGGGAGTCACAATGGATCGTTTATCTGAAAAAAAAAACGAATTGATATTTTAATATATTAGGATATGGTGATAGGTGTAGAAGTCAACAAGAAACGTGTAATATCTTTAATAATCTATATCCTAACCGAGATACCATAACAAGATGTACTGTCAAAAATTAGTGAAAAATCTCAACGAAACTGGTTCAGTAAAAGATTTATTCGAATAAAGGCGCAAATATCCGTAGTGAACATTTGACGTGATGATAAATTCCATCTATACAAAGTAACGTTGGTTCAAGAGTTGTCAGACGACGATTTTGATAGACGTGAAGAGTTTGCAGACCTAATAATAGAAAAATTTCACAATCAAAACGATCCAAATTTTTCAAGTAATGGAAACGTAAATCAGCATAATTGTAGATACTGGTCAAGTAAAAATCCTCGTTGAATGCGTGAATCCCACATCCAATATCCCGAAAAACTGAATGTATGGGCTGGAATAATAGGCAACAAAATAATTGGTCTCTTTTTCATTGAGTTTAACCCAAATGTTCTGGCGTATTAAGATTTATTAGAAAATAGTGTTACAACTGATTTGGCTCGGATGTTTCCAAATCCATGTTAATATTTTCAATTACATTTGAAAAAGAATTAATTACGAGAAATTTTCAGATAATACAAATATCCCAAACGAAAATATTGTCTACAAAAAGATGGTGTCCCACCTCACTATGCGTGTGTGGTGTTTCCCAGAAGATGGACTGGAAGGCGTGGTTTTATCGAATGGCCCCCGCAATCACCTGACATGAATCCTTCAGGACTATTGTCCTGTGATCTGTGGGTTCATTGTGAAAACATCTTTCATGGAACGAAACCTGCCAATATTCAAGAATCAAAAGATAGGATTACTACAGAGATAAGAAGAATTGAGCAATCAGGGATGTTGCAAAATGTATTGCAATTATAAAAATCGCATTGCTTGTTCTCTTGAAGTGAATGGACAACATTTTAGGCATCTGCTGTTATCACCTTCACTGTATGTTTTCTGAAATTCGTAATTTTTCTACTTCACAAATGTGGATCTACTTCTAACATGACCCCAACATTTAAATATTTGTCTTGTTGTAGGTTTTCTGCACCATGATTTGGATAAATATTTTACTGCACCAGTATTGTTGAACTTTTTACTAACTTACTGACACTAGACCTTATTACTAGATTTGTATTAGCACATAAATCATTAAAGAAAATTCAAATTAAACGAGTTTATTCAATCGTAGTCATTTAAATGTACAATATTTATTGTAACTTAGGTGGAGATACTGCAAATGTAGCTAAAACTAAGAAATTATGGCATTTAGTGAATATTACATGAATAAATATTCCTTAAGGATTATAAAAACACAAAATATATAGGGTGAATTATATGGATATTTATTAGAATCTTCCGATTATATATATATATATATTATATATATATATATATATATATATATATATATATATATATATATATATAAATAAAGACGCAGAAATGGAAGAAACGATCAATCAATCAATCTGATTATCTTGGAGACACAAATTGAGCTATTGGAAATAGTAGAGTTTATATATCAGATTTATAGGGAATTTTGAAACAACCCCGTTGCACATCATTCTGAAGGTATTAAAGTGGATTATTCAGATGTAACGATTTTTTCTATGCTTTTCCATGCAAAAAATGGATGAATTTATCTCAATTTCAGAAATGAATGGCATGATTTGAGGGGGAGAATGAGTTCATGAGTTATATGAAATTTTAGACTTGCAACTTTAGAGTAAATAATATATTTTGAGGAAGAGAATGGAGGCTGCATGCAGGCATGCAGCTTCTACGTAAGTCTCAAACTATATGTAACATACAGGGTTAGTATCATGTTATTCTTATTTTCTTAGTATATATTTACATGTTTATTTCTCATTTCCTATTGTTTATTCTGCTTTTTATATAATATTCCTTATAGTTGCCGTTAAATTCTTCACTAAACTTATGTATGACGAGAAATTAATCGAATTGGTCAGAAAATACCCGGTAATTTATAACACAGGACATGCAAAATATCTGGACACCAAACATACATTGCGAATCTGGAACAAAATAGGAGAAGAAATACAACAAACAGGCAAGTAAACATATTTTTATTTTCATATTTTAGTATAATGTTAGTAGGTTTACAACGCATACGTCAATTTATACTAACTGGTTTTGTGGCGAAAAAAACTGTTTAAATATATTTCTAATTCGAAAGGCCTTTTCAGTTGCATTGCCACCTTGTAATGGAATATTGTCTAATGCGGAATTTATTGTGGAAGATGTCGAATCGGTAATAGTCAAAGAAAATCCATCATACCTTTTTATAAAATTATGCTATACGCACGTTGCCAATATAATGTAATCTGCGTATTCAGGATTTGCTTCAATTCTTCTATTGTAAATGCCAAACTTCTGTGTTAATATTCCGAAGGTATTTTCTATAATTCTGCGGGCTAAGTATAAACGATAGTTGGCAGGATCCTTGATTTGACTTCCAGGAAATGGTCTCATTAGATATTTCTTAAGTGGAAATGCTTCGTCACCAACGATAACACATGAAACTGACGAGTTGTTTCAGGAAGAATTTGTTCTGGTGGTAGATCTAAAAAGCCATTTTCTAAGGCTTTGCCTAAGAATTCCACCATCACTATTCTTACCGTAGGATCCAATATCTACTATAATAAAATTATAATTAGCGTCAACTAGGGCTAACAGTACAATTGAGAAGGTTTTTTTGTAATTGAAGTAGTTGGAACCACTTTTGGGTGGGGTTTGAATGGTAACGTATTTCCCATCCAATGCACCGAGACAATTGTAAAATTTACAGCGATTCCAAAATCCTCTACAGATTTCTTTTCATATTTGTGTTGTTGGAGTTGGTATGACTTCTGTTAGTAACTCATTCATTATAATGTTACATGTTTCTTGTACAATTTTATGTTCTGTTGCATGACTCACACAATAACTAAAATAAATGTTTGTAAGGAAGTTTCCAGTCGCTAAATATCTAAAAAAAAATAATATTAATAGTCATTATTACTTTTGCAAATTTTACTATACGGACTAAACTGTAGCTCATAATAAATGGGAGAAGCGGGATATCAGGATGCAGTTTGGAACTGTGTTATACAGGGCGTTCTATAAGTGTTTTTTTATTAGAATCAAAGCCAGATATGAAAACAATTGAAGTGGCAAAAAACTGGTATATTTAGCGGGATTTTAAGTTTAAATAAATTTGTCATAAAATCTGTCTTGTCCTGCTCAATATGTCAAGCAAAATAAACGGTATAATTATTAAATTATGTGTTTTCAGGTAGTATTTGCAAAAGTAGATGGCAGAATATACGCGATCAATTCAGGAAAAATTTGGCAAAGAAAGTCACCAAAAGTGGACAAACTGCAGAAAAACGCAAAAGATATGAATATGAAGATTGTCTGCAATTCCTGATTCCGTTTTTTGCCGAAAGAGATACTCTATCTAATGTCACATTGCCAAATTCGGAAAGCACGGACGACATACTACATCATGAGGTGACTGAAGATGAAGGAAGTCAATTACATGCAACTCAACCAACTAGGGATAATAATTTAGATACAATCAGTCATACTGAAACAGAGGACCATCCGCGCCTTGTTATAAAAAGGCTATCGGTTCCAACCAAAACAAAACTTCCCGAACAACAACTTTAATGGAATATCTGTTGGCTAGAGGAGATAATCAAAAAAGCGGAAATGTACATCTACTTGATGCCTTCTTTTCCGGACTCGCTGCCACTGTCAAAACATTTTCTCCATACTAACAACACTTTGCAAAAATTAATTCGAATAATAGAACACTTATGACAACACCATTACCAACTGGAGCTTCGTTTAGTTCTACGCATACGAATCAGTTCCCGTTATGTCAAACCGCTCAACAAAATCAATTCTTATCGCCTGTTGGAAGTTCCTAAGATTCTACCCGCACCATTCATGAACTCCAGCCGTTTCAGTTTGGTGAACAAAATCAATCTAAACCTACAGCAAGCAGTTTTTAATTTTCAATAAAAATGTGATAATTTAAAAAGTAGCTTTATTTAAATATAGTTAAATATCTACTTACCTTAAGAATATAGCCAAACGTTCTCGGGCCGAGATTGGTGTTTTCAAAATGTATGTTGCTTCTCAATACGATATTTAATTTTATCCAGTAAAATATTGAAGCAGTACTGCGGCATCTGAAATATTCGTGGAATTTTGTTTCGTCGTCCACCAATTTTTTGTATATTCTGGGAGGACGAACACTCCATCTTCTTTGCTTCCGCCTTTTCGGCTTTCGCTTTTCCTCTTCGTATAGTAATAACGCCAATACGGCCGCCATAGCTAAATTCTCAGTCCCAGTCACTGATCACACACGCTTTGAGACACTGACACTGCCACAACTCGGTATTTTATAAATATGTCATAAAAAATACCCAGACACGGCACTGACACGGCACTGTTATATATAAATCGACCTTTAACATTCCCGTTTATAATCTGAACCGCTGATTCTCCATCCTTGATTATAAATCTGTTGAATCATGTTTTTGATCATGTTCAGTATGATCCCATCCTCTATTCCTGGAGAAGGTATCCATATCGGTACAATATATATGAATGGAAGCTTGGTCCTCGGTTTAAACCCTAGCTTCTCTCTCATCCATAGTATGTCGCAGTCTTTGGCTACTGTCTCCAAAATTTCCATAGTTCTCTTGTTGGAGCCTCTAACGACCCTCACTCCATTTTCTCCCCAGCCGGCTAGGTCAATCGCTATATTATTGAGGATATCATTTCTATCCAAATTATCAATGACTTGCATGGCTTTAATCTTCAAACTATATCGGTAATTGCAAGCTTGGACCAAACAGCTTCATATGTTGCGGCAGTTGTTTAATTCCCTTAACTAGATTGGAGTCTTTTTTAGCTGACGTATCTTTCAGTAATTTCTTCTGACCCCAATTCTCAGTAGTTCATATCTATCGCGCTTATTTTAACATCAAGTTACCTAGGTCAGAGGTTTTGTTCCACCTTCTCCTATACGAACGGTTATATCCTCAACGATTTCGAGTTCACTCCTAACAGGATTCATATTCATTTAAGTTATTAAATAGCTCAGTTTTTCATGGTTACTATGATCTTATAAATGAAAATATTCGTTAGTAATTTTTGTTTCCTGCAAAGACGTATTTGCCAAGTGCTCTGTTCTATTGAATAATCCTGAACGATCCTGAATTCAAAAAGTTATAAGTTGACCAGTAACATTTTCTACCAGTGTACCTCGACTCTTGAAATATACAATGACTTTGTCAGCTACTGTACAAACGTAAAGACTAGGGTGAATAAGAAACTTGTAGGAGACTCTTCGTTCTCGGACCGACAAACACTAAACGAATTTTCTCGGAAAGTTTAAAAGAACTTCTTTGGAATTCGACAGCGTTAAAAGAGAATGATTTCAAGAAGTTTGAAATCTTAGGCAGAAGATCAACACTGAAACTTTCATCGTTGTATATAGAGCCGCTACACTTGTTATAGTATGATATTTTGAATACAAATATAATCAAGAATGATTATATTTCCAGTTATTATTGAGAAAAGTATCACTATAATGATGAATTTGAGAGGAAGAATCTTTTTTTTGCGAATATTTCAATTATGCCTTATATATACTACCTTAGCAATAAGTTAGTTTAGGATAGAAACCTATGTCATTAATTCGATGAAAATGTACAACAAATGTGCATATTTCAATAGACCATTTGTGTATTCGGAAGTTTGAGGAACTATGTGGGAAGACAGGTGCCCGGAAAATGAAAATTTAGGCTTATTTTCTTCCTTCCAATACCTTTTTATTATTGTAGGATCTAACATTTTACACACCATACCTTTTTTTTTCTAATTTATACTAACTGAAGAACTATTAATGAATTCATTACTATCAATTGTTACAATTTATCACTACTTGCATTCAAAAATGCAGTTATTGACAAATAAGTTGTACAGCTCCTCACGCTTTTCGAATTTTCGAAGAGGTGCACTACTCTTCAGTACTTACATTGTTTGTTTCACTTTGCTTCATTGTTTAATTGGATCCGCAATTTTACCTCAAGTCCTTTATAAGCTAAAAAAACTTCTGTTGTTCTCAATATATATATATATATATATATATATATATATATATATATATATATATATATATATATATATATATATATATATATATAATATCGAGTTCGTATTCATTTTTTTTCAACTATATTTTAAAAAGCGCTATTACGCTATTTGAAGTTTTCTATTTTTGAGTTATATTGATGATTATAATAGTACCTTTCCATGAAAACAACTGCCTAGTGGAATAAAAGGCAATTCATAGAGACGTTTTTGTGGGGCCGCTTAAGAACTAAGGTGGGGAAGCGATTCATCTAGGAAAATATTACTAACACTTTAGTAGAAAATAGAAAAACCATATTAAACCATATAAAAAAATCTAAGAGAGTAAAATAGAGATTGTTCAACGATCACAAAGTCCACAAAACAAACTATCCAAGTATAGAGATGAACGGAACTCTACAAATCACCTAGCAAAAACGACTCTGTTAAAGAAAGGATTCGAAGTAATGAAGAAATATCTACTAGAGCTTTTGAAGCCAGCCTGATTCTAGGTTACATACGCAAAATATGGTGAGAGGCCATAGTAGTCACTACACTAAAAATGGAGAAGAGAACAAAAGATCAACAGAAGTCTTACCTCCTGATAAGTCACATTTCGTCCTTGCATGGCTCTCGCAAGAAAGCTGATTCACACAAAATAACAACTCCACTACAAGTGCCACACATTTTCTAGATAAATAAATGAGAAAAAGTATTTAGAGCAACTCTTATTTACTTGAGGGGAACTTTTGACAGCATCTTACATCAATTTATCGAGAGGGCGTTAGAAGAACGGGAGATGGAAAAACAACAGCATATGGTAACTGCAGAAATAGATGGAAACAACTTCACTGCAAGACCCCTCCTGTTGTCACTGGTAGGGAACAAATCATCACTATACCTAGGAGGGCTTAATTCGCAATTTTAGGCTGAGCCAATTATCTGGTAGTGATAACGAGGGTCGAGCACGAAGGTAAAATCTTCCCTAAAATGCAAACGGCTATAAACAAAATTGAAAACTGGAGTAATTAGGAGCAAGTCTCAATCAACCATGGTAAAACGATATAAAAGTCCCATTTAGACTATCTATTCTGCGAATGGTCCTGTCTATTTCATCTGAAGGCTAGAGTACTTTTAAGGAGTATTGCTTACACTTTTACGTCAGACAAACAAGCAAAAAAAATATCCTACCCCAAGAGAAATACACGAAGGTTTGATGCAAAACAATGAAATGCTCTCACAAAATATATAAATATAGGTGCCCAAATTAATTTCCAATCAATTTATGTAAATGGAACAATAGGTAGTCTCATTTTGCAAGCTGATGAATTCATCGATTGCTTCACGATGAACAATTTTTCTCATTAATTTTGACCATTTGAAGTCCTATGAGCACTACAACTCTACATATTGTGAACGAGTCAAAAGATTTCTTGAGATGTGATCATGGTGGTCTTGATAGAGATAATGATACTAATTCATTAATCTTATATATGGGCATGGGTTCTTGAAAAGTTTTAAAAAAATGCTTCTTTTGGTATAACTCAAGTTTTTAGGAGAAAATTTGAATTTTATTGTCTTACCATCTGGCAAACGTAATGGCAATAAATTGATAAGAAACGCTTTTAACAAAGAACAAATTGACAACGAAACTGTTTGTTTAATTGAAATTCTCACAAAATATTATAATTGTAATAATGATTATTATACCAAATTAATGGAACTTTTAATAATGTAGTATCACTTTGTTATGCTCCCTCAGGTTTGGATATAATATTATTTTTTAGTAATACATTGAAATCTGACAAAAACTGGTGCAAGGTGGGTTTCGAGATTCCTCAGCGCGGAGCAAAAGCAGCTCCAAGTAGAATGTTCTTAGCGATTTTTAGAGCTTTATCGCGAGGTTAAATAAGTGTAATCAGATCAATTGTAATGAGTTATGTAACTATTGTATTTAACTATAATCCAACATTCAAGAGAGGTTCCACGGAGTGGCATCGGAAAGAAGAACCCATGCTGAAGAAAGTGAAGGTTACTAAAAGCATCAAAAAGTTATGACTATAATATTATAGGACTTTGAGGATATCCTCTTGAGTGACTTGAATCTTGAATCAAATACACACGTGAACGCAGCATATTACTCTGACTCACTAGGGCTGTTGCGTCAAACAATATATATTTTTTCGCATAACAGAAGTGAGGGTTGAGGAATGAAATACGCAAATTCTGTTGCGTATATCTACATCATGGTAGAAGGACTAGCGCCCAAACTGCTTTCAATGCCGTAGCAGTGACATGGTTCATCTGATGCCCCTGCATCTCCTCTTTAAAAGTGACTTCTATGAGGGTTTTCTATTAAGTAATATTTGTATTCAAGTATCTTGACACCAGATACCATTCTACTATTCTATCTATCTTTACTCATTCAATTCAACAATAACTTCTCCCTAATCAGTTGATTAATTTTTTCAAAAATTGTTTATGGATTCACAGTTATATCTGCAATAGAAAAAAAAATTGAAAGACAATTATTTTCAATGTATTTTTAGATTATCATATGTCCCATGGCTATGTGCCGTTATTTTCCTCACAATCTATATTTATCGAAGATATAATTAGACAATAAATGTAAAATATAATGATATACCTGTTAATTACATTTCATAGCTAAATTTTTATATAATAAAGAAATGATGAATAGTTTATCGACGCCACTGTAACCAGTTAAGCAAACATTGAAGCAGAGTCAGTGAAAACTTTTACAAGAAAAAATACTCTCTGCCCAATAAGTCGGAGAAAATGGCAAGGTATAAATATTGAGAGTATTGGAAGTGATATGTTTCACAGGGAAAATAAAAAGCGTCGAGTCATAAAACGTAGAAGATTCTTCACTGACTTATTGATAATAAAATCCCCACTATTTTGCGGGTGTGATACAAATTAACACTAAATAATGAATGTTGCACGCAAAAATGTAGCTTTTGTTAAACTATGACACAACTTTAAAACAGAAGATTTGAATTTCTTTCAATATTGTAGTAAACATATCGAGCTGAATACCTTATTATGTGTAAATTATTCCACAGGCTTTGAGCTTGACTCTAGTTCGAATACTTCTTATGTTGTTGATTCTCTTCTTCATTCATTTTTTTTATTCATTTTTTTTAACCAATGATATTTATTTTAAAAGTTAGTTACTAAATTGTCATTTCTAAATTTTTAAATTATTGTGACTTTATTCAAATAATATTATTCTATAATATCTTTCTTGTATTTATTTCATTCCTATGTTATTAATTTTATCATTGCAGTTGTCAAAATTTTTATATTTTATAATTTATAACCTTAAAATTTATGTTGGTATGTCACACAAATTTTTGAAGTTGGTGCTCCTGTTTTTATCTGTCAATTTATGGATTAAATTCTTTGATTATACAGGATTTGTCAAAATTAAATAATAATTTAGAATATAGTGTTGGCCAAAACTTAATATAAAGAATGTTATTTATTTTATTGTGATAAACTGCTCTAAATAACCGAATAACAGAACTGAACTTATTGCTTTATTTATATCTTATTATTATTTAATAATTTATTTTGGATATATTTATACCATAACAATATATATATATATATATATATATATATATATATATATATATATATATATATATATATATATTTTATTTACTTATATATGTTATATTTTGACCATAATTTCAGTCCCTGTCGACGAATACGTATTTATTTGAAAGCTTGGAATACATATTAAAAAGAGTACTTCTGGTGTTTGATTGCCACAGTCCTACAATAATAATGAATAAATATTATCAGATTAAGATTTTTATTTCTAGTAAACAACAATCACAAGTTTTTTAATGAATCCCAGTATCACAAATAGTTTCCTCGATTCCGTTTAGAGACAACGATCTGGAAGGTGAACCTCATATTGGTTGGCCAACCAAAAAATTTTATGGAATTTGTCTATAATTCGAGATAAACCGACATGTTTTTTCTCGCCATATTTCAAGATTTGATGTATTCACGTAATACATTCATATTTCACATTTGGGAGAAATGTACTCTTCAAGATTTGTAGGATCACTGTTCCAAACGATGTTGGAAATCCTATTTCATTTTCATATACCAAAAATAAACTCACAATTGACAAAAATAATCAATTAAAGACATTCTCTTCATTTGATTATTTATTTTCTCAATTGATATTGTGGTGATTAGGAAAGTTCTATTCTCCAGACTGAAAGAAGCTCGACATTTCGGTTTCGAATTAACTAATGTAGAAAATATTAATCGGCCGTGTGTTGATATGTAAATTCTTACTGACACGAAACAAATTCAAGATTCTTCTCAAAAAGAATTATAGGAAAATAGACTTTCAATGAAAATTTTCTGAATAGATAGAGGTTAAAGCCCCGAAATGTTTTTGCAAACTGGTCGTTTCTTACTTTTTTAAAATGCGAATAATGGGAAACAATGCATAATATTTTGCTTAATGTTAGGCAGGATATATATTTTCCGACGGAAGGTACGTCCATTCATCTTTAAAAAATATTCGACGTTGGTTGAAACAAAATTTCGTATGTGTCGAGTAAAAAATAACTGTCCTTTTGAGTTGTGGCCTCTAAGTTCTCCTGATGGGGAACTATTTAACCGGCATCGGACATGTGCCGGTAATTTCGACTTAATGTTTGAAGCAACTGATTCTATTTTCCTTGCACAACTAAATATCGTCCTGAATAAAGCATTTACCTTATATCATATTTGTGTACTGATAGGGTGATTTTACAGATGCATGATGATTAAGACAAGAATATGTTTTGGAATTTATTCGATTATGCGTTAGTTTGTGATATATTATAAGCAGAAAATGGATAAATAGGAAAAATAAGTACTCTTGGTAGAGTATAAGCAGACGATAAGTAAATTGACATACTAAACAACTTGTATGATAGTGAAGACCATAATTTATTACTTAATGATCGTTTTCATAAAATAGAAAAGTCTGTTACATCTGAAAAATCGTATGAGACGTATTATGTTCCGATTTCTGAGACATTTCTTAGCTTTTTTAGCTGAACGTCGTTGTCGTAAGTATTAATGCGTAAACCTCAACTTAAAGTTGAACTCATATTTACACCTTTAGAAATTTTGATCTTGCCGCTTCTATTATTGATAAAATATACAAATCCTAACATAAAAATAATTCAGAAGAAATAATCACAGTACAGTGATGCTAGAGACACAAATAAATATGGAATAAAAAAGCTTATGGCATTGTTATTGCCATAACTATGATGATACATGTTAAATTCTCTAGAATACTTATGTTACTAGAGCAGTTTGAGTCCCTTCTTTGGTTCATAAGAATTGACGATGTACGTAATCGTGAAATAAGAAAGGAGTGAAAAAACTAGTTGTAATAACAGAAATATGTGAAGAACACATCATTTTGTTCTAAAATTTATCACTATCGACTCATACCTAAATTTTTTACAGCGCAAGATTTTCCTTTGACAGTATATTTGCAACAAAACGGAGCCAGAAATAAATTGTTATCCCTGTTGATGTGAGACTTCATTATACCCTCAGCATAGAAATATATGCTAGCAAGCAACTTAAGGGTTTTTATATGGTAGACAATAGTATCCCAAGGATTGTATAGTGTTCAGTAATATCAATAAAAAGCACTGTAAAAAATGTTTATATAGATTATTGGTTGACATTGATGCGAATGGATATGTTGCATGGGTACCAACCGGGAACTGCCCCTGGAATTTAATAGAAAAGAAATTTTTTTAGTAGTTTATTTAGATTTCAAAATTATTCAATGATAACTAATTGAGAAAAGTTGTGCATGTATGCTGTACAGATGTACGATCGTTTGATAAGAGCACCGAGGAAAAACCATCAATGATAACTTTCTATTATCAATAGGTTGAGTAGATGAAAGTAAAGTTACATATTCTGCCGCAAGAATAAGGCGTAGCTGGTCTTTAACAACATCGTATTTATTAAAGAATGCAGCCGATAGTAACAGTGATATCATGTTTAAAAGCGATCGTCAGTCTAATTTGGAACGTCTCATAAATTCCACATTTTCTGCTTGATTTGTATTAAGATCACTTATTTTGTGAAATAATAATAGAGGATATTTCTCGAACGAAAAACTTTTTTCTTGGTTAGTCATTGATTATTATAAACTGGAGAAAGATTGATATTGTTATTGCTTTGTTGAAGGTACCCAAACAAGCTTGATGATGCAACTGTGACTGGTATTTTAGTAAATTTAAATAGTTGTAATTTATATAAATTTTTTGTAAAAAGTTAAAATTTTACACATTTTAGCAGAAAGTAATGAAGCAAAGCGATCGCAGTTATATCCATGTTTAGGGGATATAATTTAAGCAGAACCGACGAAGGCAATCCTCATTACATAATTAAATCAAAAAGGCAATATTACAAAAAAGTGGATGTTTGGTGTTTCGTGTCATTCAAATTAGGAATTGGACCTTTCTTTATCAAAAGATCAGCATATTCACTCACAAATTTTGCAAGGATTCCTTCAAATACTCAAGAGACCCATTTAATTCAACATGACGTCTGCTCAATCTACACAATTACTGATTAGTTGGATAATCAGTTTGGTGACTTGGTGAAAGCTTTTTTGGGAATGAGTGTGATATGTTGTCCTGCTGGATTTCCAGGGATATAATGATTTTGTTTTGTTGTGAGGACTGGTAGAGCCTAAAATTTAATCTGATCTTCCTATTTCATTTTTATTCCATTTTCACTGATTATTGTTAATCCAGTAGTAATAAGCAAAGTGTGATTATTTCATTACAATAAAAAATGGAAATTATAGCTGACAACTGATTTCTAAATTTAATATATGAGATTTGATGTTGATTCAAACAACTTATCTCAATAATTTTTCCCCATATTTGTTATATAAAAGATATTTTACAGAAAAATAGCTTGTTATAAAATTTTGCAAATATGCTTGATTTTGCAAAACTTGAATTATGTAAGAAATCAGTCTTTTCTCAAGGAGGGCGGAAGCTAAAAAAATTGAATCGAAACATTTTCTTATTTAGTTATTCGATAGTGAGTAGAGCTGACAAAGAGACAATTTATGAATTTAGCTATGCTTCAGCTTAATTGTCGCTGTTTCAACCGAGAAACTTTTTACTTCAACTCTTGTTTACTCATTGTTTTGTAGCCATTCGGCTTCTTACGTTTTTCTTCCAAACAACTGGAATATTCCTCTGTTCACGTATCATGCCACAGTAGTAATTTTGTACTTATTTATTCTAACTTCTAACTCGAGTTTCCAAAAAAAATAATTGGTTATTGACCTTCCACTTCATTCAAGGAAATCAATAAAACCTCGAAATTGATTTGAATTCTTCCTCTACCTATCTACATTCCAAATAAAAGTAAATTTCAGTAAATTTGTGGTGACTCTATTCTTTTTATTCGCTGGTAAGTTTTTCTTTGCTTTTTTTGCTCACAAAAATTTCAGTTATCTATATTGATTTTCTTTTGTTTCAAGCAAATTTTGTATGATAGTTTTCATACGAATTCGTATTTTCTATTTATATGAGAAATATAATGAATAGAATAGAACAAATTCCTGTTTGGTTATATTTTAAAAATGTAAATTTAGTTTCCTTCAGTTCCTTCTTCCATAATTTCTATGTGTGTTCCCGTTTCCTTCCTCATTGTATTTTTTCCCGCAGTTCTACAGCAGCCAGCCTTATCTTCAATATATAAATAAGGTATTTCCAGGTTTTCCGTCTTTTTATTAATTTTTAACGTCTTTCCTTAAAAAGATAGTGGCGTCCAATTGATTATTAATTGATCAACCGATCCGAGCACCAGTTATTTTTACACTTTAACACAGAGGCCGAATACCACTTCCTGACGAAAAGAGACTCCTGTCGGGAAAATTAAGGTTATACAGTGAAAATTTCTCAATCATCATAAGTTTAGAAGCTTCAACTAGTTGTCCGAATAACTCTTTGGTGAACGACTTTTTTACCATTGAAACTGGAAAAGCAAGATTCCGGTAAGCTCAGCCTTAGTGATAGAAAAAAAAATGATATATTTGCGTTATCTCCGCAGAAGTAAAAATAATACATTTAGGTAGCCATGACTGCTACAATAGTAAATTTGATGTTTCAATGAATTATTATTCTTGAAAGTCACAATGGATAGTGTATCTGGAAAAGAACGAGTTAATATTTTAATGATATATGGTGATAGACGTAGATGTCAACAAGAAACGTGTAATATCTTATATAATTCATATCCTAACCGAAATCCCATAATAAAATCTACTGTGAGCAAATTAATAGAAAAGTTTAACGAAACTGGTTCAATGAAAGATCTGGGTGCAGAAAAACTGCATCAACTGGAAACAAATCTTTAGATGTTTGTGTCCTGTTAGAAGACGATCCACATTTGAGTACTAGAGAAATATCCAGGAACCTCAATATTTTGCAAATATCTGTGAATGTATGGGTTAAAGTAATAGGCGACAAAATAATTGAACCCCTGAATGAATTAGTCAATAGGCGTATTATTGGTCATAGATATTTTTTCACATGTTGTGTCACGATTAATTCATAGAATCCTTTTCAAAACGATATTTCGAGTGTTATGTTTAGAGAGAACAAAATTACAATTCACCGATCAGTTGACTTGAATTTTTTCAATTTTGAAATCATGAAATCATATGAAAAATTACGAATCATTATGATAAGCGAATGGGAATGTTTGGTATTCAACAAGTTCTCTGTGAATTCAAGATAAATAACCCATCACGTTTTATACAAAAATTTAATAAATCTCATCTGAGCCCTAAATCTTGATTGTGAGATTACAAGTATGAAAATTAACCAGATTATGAGGGGGAAGGATGTCTCCACAATTTAATCAGTATCCTTGGAGACGTATATGAAATGTAAAAAAAACAATTTTGTGAAACAAGAAAATTAACTTTAGAAAATTTAATATTTGAGTTTATCGACCCCTGGTGGAACGCCAACATTTATCATCTGTTAATAAAACTGCAGGAAGATACACTATGATGGTAATATTGTGGAAAATTGGCTATTAAAACTTGGTACCGGAGATTGCTTTTGCCTTATAATACCTTTCCATGTAAATATGATGAAACTTTACTTCCATAAAATGAACACGATCTTCTCTCAGTATTTATTTCAAAACACATAGCTTCAAAAAGCAATTTATTTGATTAATGGCAAGTTGTTTTGTTTCAAAATCGCATTAGCAGATAAGAGTAATAATTTACATCTGTACATTGTGACAACCTTTTTCACAATGAATTTGACAAAATATATGTAACAGCTGAGCATTGACATAGACAAGCAGATACGCAGGTGATTGTAGTCTTGTTCAACTTCGGAAGTATTCAATACCCGACATTTAGTTTTGAAAAGTTTCTTATTTGTTTTAGTTTTTATGTGCATTACATTGGTTTGATCAGTGGGTGAGAATATCAACACCCGAATTAAATTTTTGTATTCTAGTTTGATATTTTCATGCCACACATAAACACGATTGAATATTATCAAATTCTGTAACATGTGGTATGATAGTTATGAGAATGATAAACTTTATGAAGAGAATGAACGATTATGAGTATATTGGATTGGAAATTTTCACTTTTTCAGTCAGTACATATAACGTATTGAAGTTGAAATTACCTATGCATTTAAGTTTTCACTATTTAGGTGACTTGGACTGACGAACCAAACTAGAATCATACTTTATGGCGATCACAGTTGTCCATTAACAATAAATTTTGGTCTACAAAGCGATTCTGAAACCAATATTGAGCACAGCGTCCAAAGCCAACTTCGAAATTTCAGAAATTTTTGGTGGCATAATAAGAGTCTCTTGATATATACTTGTAAATGCTCATTACACCAAAATGGAAAGTGTAAAACAAGAAATATTTGATCTATTCCAGAAATACATTATAAAGTTCAGCAGCATCCTAATAATTTGGCAAGGGAATGAAAAAATCATTCGGACTTTTAATCCATGCGCTAGTCTTTATAAAACAAGTTTGAGAGCCAGCCACGAAAGGTTAACTGCTTTTGAGACATATTCTATGTTTGTCTACTAAAAGCCGTATAAATAGATTTTTACTAAAAAACTCACTAAATAATATTTACTGTTACTGTCACTTAGCCATAAACCTAACCGCTTATTGTCAATTCCTGGATACTGGAATATTTTTACTGCGCCCTAAATTCTTCTTGCAACTCGCCAATCACTTGCTTACGTCATCAGCGCCGATCGAGTTTCGTCGCCCGCCAAACAAAACATGTATCCACATTACGTTGTTTTATTTTACCATCTTATCGCGTCGTGACGTATTAGTCATTTTGTGTCAGTATGTCGAGTCCTGGATTGACAAAGGTGTGTTGTATTGTACCAAAATGTACCAACACCACTATCATCGCACCAAATGAAGTATTTTCAAGTATCCATAAGGGAGAAGAATTACGTATAACATAGGGTGATGGAATGAAAAAGGACAGTGAAAGGATTACTGTTTTATCAAGTACTAGTAATCGGTTTTGTCGTGAAGATAATTTCGAGGTATCCTCATTTTTTAGAAAGGATATTCAAAACTTGAGACTTACGATACACACTAGCTTACCAATAATGAGGTAGTTCTAAGGTATTACTTGGGACTCAATTTTTTGATTTTTGCATTGGCCTGGCGTCCGTACGAGATATAACCTGAATATTGTTAAAGCAAAAAAAAGGACACTACCAGTTTTCAGAACCAATAATTCATGTTGAATTTGGAGCAAGTTGACCATTCGAGTATTTTTTATATTAAAAAATGGAATCGTTACGATTTTCATGACAGAATCGTTAGAATGTGTTACGAACATATTCCTTTTTATACAAATTCTCTTATAAAACTACATTTTCAATGTTAACTTGGTTGACATCTTTTGCTAGTTATCAGGCAATAACTAAATTGATCAATAAATTCTAGGAATAACATAACTATAATAGAAACGATAGTATGTCCCTATATCATTTCAACTATTTTGTGATGGAAATCAGACACTATTTCACTCGAACACTATCTATAAGTCCACCAAAAGCCTAATCGAATTTGCTCTAATTAAAATATACTGTTTTTGTTTGAACTTTAGCACTTGATATCTTAAAGTTAAGAGGTTCCGTTCTTATTTTTCGATGCCATGGAGACGTGGATTTTAACAGTCGTAGAATCGTTATTTGTGGCGAAATAAATAGCCTTTGCAAAGGAATCTATTTGGGGCAAATTGTATGAAGAACCACGAAAAAAACCATTGCTCCCTATTTATCGACAAATCCACTCTTTGTCTTCAAAATTGTTAAGAAATATATCCAATAATAAATTGTTGGATGCATTTCAAAGTTTATTATATAGTTTAGTAGTCAAGGAATGAGTTAGAAGAATCCTGCCTAGGAGCATTTTCCCGGATGAATAAATTTTCACGGGAGAAAGTTTATTGGTGGGAAATTTGGTATAAAACAGGTAAGTCAAGTCATTAGATTTTAGCTTACCTTCAGTCTCTGAAGACGATAACTTGGTTATCGAAACGCGCGTCAGACAGTGTAATTGTCAGTGTTGGTGTAGTGGTGGTGTAAACAGTGTATTCGGTATGAATATCGCCAGCCAGAAATTCCAACTTATACGGGTAAAAAGTGAAAATAGAAGAAATAGAATCCAAAGTAGAAGATTTGAAAAAAGATTTCTTTGAATACTGAAAGACTTTAAAAGATATAAAAACAATTATAGAGCGTGTATAAATAAATTAACTGAAGACGAAATAGCACTTCATATAGATTTACGCGAAAACTAAAATTATAAGTTACACGAAGAAATATTATCAAATCATTTTCGTGGTTCGCTAAACCAAGTATTCTCACACACCACTTAATTGAGAAGGAAAATATTCATCCAAGAAAAATCAAAGAAGGGATCTAAGTTCATACTTAACTGTAAAGTCGACTCTACAGTACTAATGTGAGTCTGGAAAATGGTATTTTACGGTAACCTTGTATTTTACAGTACTCTTAAATTCTCTCAATCCCAATTCAATATGTCTGCCTTTGTTAACAATGCTACTTTAGTGACTTCTGTTAATTTTAATTTTTTTTAAAAATAAAGGAATAATCAAAGGAGCTATTTTTGAGTAAAAATATGACATTTAATATTTTAATTTAATTTTGTTTTTTATTTTATAGCGTAAACTCGATTAGATATTCTTAAGTCAGTTAAGTCCACTCGTACTGTACTAAATCACTTCCTGGACTTATAACGTATATAACTATTCTTTAAGTCTGTTAATGATAGCGAACAAATTGAATTGGTAGAAAACGATGTATTTTATGAACAATATGGAAACTTACTAAATTAGTGATATAAGTACAACTATGTTACTGTTCCTACAACTCTGATACTTTTATGTCCCTAATTTTAAAGAAGTATAGTTAGATTTCTTAAAACAGGTTGGTACTAAATCGTTCATATCATATGTCAGATATATACTTCTTTTATTTAGGAACAACAACTTAGTTATATTCTATGATTTCATTTAATTCGATTAATTTAGGGTGAAAAATTATCTCATAAAATATACAAAGTAACAACATATACAAATTTTTGAGTGTTACTAATAATTAATAACCAATACTGTGAAGTTGCATCTGAAATATGAGAATACATACTTATTTATTTCGAAGAAAAAGAATAAGAAAATGCTTTTGTTGTGTAACTGCTAGTAAATATATTATGGTCAGAGAGTTATTTTTTATACCCAGATCTAGTAAATAATCTAAAAATCTGAAAATAGAGAAAAGATTGCGACCAAACGCAAAATTGCATTTTATAATGTTATCCACATAACATGAATACCTTTTCGTCTAAATGATTCAATTTTTTTTGAAAGTCTAAATTCATTATCATGATTCTCTGTAACGGATATTGTGATAAAGTATTATAGGTATATAAAGATACAGTTAGAGATATTGTCTGAGAAATATTTCTCCTCTCTCCTGAACTAAATCATTTAATTAAATTCAATCATTAAATCGCATTTGAAGAAGTATTATTTTGGAAGAATTTGAGAAGATGTCCTACTTCCTTTCTGTCTTGTAAATTATTATTTTGTTCGTGTTGGATACGAAATAAATACACATGTGCAGTGTCTTTAGAATTGTAAGAGGTAAAACGCAATCACGTATTAAATAAACGTATAACTGAAGCTAGTACAGGCAAATTAGGCGATTTTGAGCTAAAACCTTAAAGTGAATTAGGCGGTTTTGATTTTCTAGATTCTGGAAGGTTTTGGGATACTGAATAAGTATAAGTAACTCTCAATAAAATTATGAGCGCGAATTTTAGAAATTTTGGGACTTGAAACTCAAAAAAATTTTGAAACGCGTATAGCTCGAGAACGATGAGGAATTCAAGAGAACTACCGTCACAAAAAATGTAGAGTACAAAACTCTCTACAAAAAAGTATTTTAGGTATTTGTTCCTAACTTCAAAATTTTTGTTCCTAACTTCAAAATTTCCACCTTAAAATGGGTTTATACACTCAAAAATATTTTGAATCGCGAATAATTAAATTACGAGGAATTTGAAAAAAAAGTGCTGGAGCAAACAATTGACAGCACAAAATTCTCTGCATATTGGCCTCCAAGCATATTTTTCTTAGCTCAAAATGTTCACCGTAAAATGGGTTCATGTACTCAAAAACATTTTGATTTGAGTAAAAAAAAAGTTTCAATTTATTCCCAACCTCAAAACTTTCATTAAAAAATGAATTTGAACGCTAAAAAATATTTTGAATCGCAAATAATTCGAAAATTACGTACAATTCAGAAAAAAGTATAAAAGTTGGTTCATTTGAAACCATGAACTGGTTCATGTGTGTTATAAACATTAAAATATTGATAATAACATGAACGATCAATCTCTGGTTGAATTTGCTTCTTTATATGGCGAATGATGGAATAAATCCAATGAAACTTTATGGGCTTATGTGTCGAAAATAAGGCTGGCTCATCCGAATAGAAAATAGAGTTCTTAATCATCATGATGCATTTTGATTTTCTAAGAGTTAGAACAGCTTCCATGTGCGTCTGGAACGTAAATTTGATTGAATTTGCACTGGCGGGAATGCTCCGAATTTCGGCGTTGAGGAAGATTTACTCAGAAATAGTGACTCCAACAAAAAAAAATAACTTCACCCCTTTTTTGTAGAAAAATACAGTTGGTATTCGAAGAGTTTTTTCTTACTTTTCGAGTTATTCGCGAATCAAAATTTGTTTGTACAAGTTCAAAAATTTTGAAAACCCATGCCCGTTATTTTGTTAAGAGTTACTAGACTTATTCAGTATCACAAAACCTCTAAAAATCTAAAAAATCATAAGCGCCTAATTTAATTTTGAGTTTATTCCTATAAACTATATGTACTATAAATATTCTCAACGTAATTCAAACACCATTTTTCTTTGATTTATATTCAATTGTTACTAATAACCATTTTATGTAAATATCTCACTTATATACAACACAGTAAACTGTATTGATTTTGCATTAATCAGCTTTCTATTTGGAATCGTCAAGTTGGAGAAGGTTTCATATATATATATATATATATATATATATATATATATATATATATATATATATATATATATATATATATATATAATATGGGTCTTTACTGAAGTTCTCTATAAATTTCGCCTGATGAATCTAGATTTCTGCTTATGCATAGGAATGATTTATAAAAAAATTTTCCCAAGTCGTCCTGAAACGGATGTTGAAACAATTCAATTGAGTGAATCAACTATGTATTGTAATCATATGTTCCTTTCTTGGCTCTATTAGATAATAGGCTTCGTATGAAGTGGAAATTTGTTAAAATGGGAGGTGCTTCCACAGAAACAGTGACAATATTATATGTAATTAAGTTAATATGGTACCCATGAGCACGTAAGACAATATATGTTACAATATAATTGTAATTTTAAATATAAATGTATTGAATTACTTCATTCTGCACTAGCAGGATAACAGAGAATCCGGGATTTCAAACTCGCATTGTATGTTTTTCCTTTTTCTATAGCGCAGAACATAAAATTCTCAAACTTGGCTTGAATACAAACCCAACAAAGCATCCAACACATGTTCAACTTTTTTCTGACAACAAGCTCCTTTTCATAAAATTGGTATCTGGAACAATGCCAAAGAAAATCAGTTGCTGCACGAATGATATGAAGTGCAGATATGTGTTGGTATCCTAGAAAATATATCCAAAAGCGTAACAGAGTGAAAAATGTCCCTAATTTTACTTTGTTGTGAGATATTTTCCAGTTAATCGGAGTTTGTGAGTGAAATCTAAGTAGACCATTTTTTCGAGTTGACAAGCAATTAAAAGTGAAAATATTAATATTTTATATAATATATTAATATAATATAATAATAAATACGAGGGATGCTATTTAAGTTTTGAAATATAGCAACACTGATGTGGATACGTCAAATCAAACATTGTCATTATAGAGTTTTATAGACATTTTAATGGTGAACGTATTCCGAAGATGTTGTCATACGAGTGCTATTGAGCTATTTAGAGATACTAGAAACACACATTTTGTTCAAAAAATTGAATTTAATCGCAAACATTCTCGTTCGATAATGTTCTATGACGTTGGACGTGGATTGAACCAATAGCATAGTGCCAATCAACTCGCTTCGACTTTTGGTGATGAAGCACTATATTAAGCAACCATGTATCGCTATGGTTTTCCGAACTCAACTGTCGTCACACTCCGCTACAGGATGAATTTCTTTAAGATCGTCACAAATCCGCTTTTGTACCAGAAAACATCTATGCTGTGCGTAAACTTATACTTGGGAAGTTCCTCGCATACATTCAATATTGCATGAACATTTGGTTGTCCAAAAGATTTCTGTAAGTTGGATGCCGCATAATTTGAAGATTTTCAAAGAACAGCTGGTCTCAATTGGTGCAAAGAAATACTGAAAAAAATCAATCGCGGTGCTTCAAAAGACGTCTATAAAGTCCTGTAAGGCGACGAGTCATGGAACTGTGATTATGAACCCGAAAGTAAGTAACAATCAACTATTCACAACATCACAGTCAAAACATTGAATTGATAGGTAATCTACCATAGAGTTATTGTTTTGCACTCAATAATCTCTTCTTATTCTCGCAGATCAAAAAGGCATACTTGAGAATTAGTTTAACTCGCATAAAATATGGGATGAACATTTTCCTACCAAAAATATTTTTTCGCGCCGGATACTGCATAATTTGACAAACACTCAAAAAGTTCGTGTCCATTGGTGCAAAAAAATACTGAAAAATTCAATCGTGGTGCAATGTAGAACAGTCAATTTTGAATGGCACAGTATTATTCGTTTGCCAGAAGTGATCGAGAAAATCATGGAAACCAATCGCAGAAGACGAATTATACTCCGCACGTCAATGGAAGCTCTCAGGTATCAGTTCAAACAAAAACGTTTTCCAGCAATCAAAACATAAAATTGAAGAAGCTTCTTATGCGTTTAAATGATATATTTTGAAGCTACCTTAATCAGCATGGAAACAATGCTTTGACAATTGGAAAAACAATGAAAATATCGAATCATAAATATTTGTTTCTATGTGTCTATCACAAAACTTAAGTAGCAAGCCTCGTATGCATATAGGCGTAATAGGGTGGAATATTTCTGGTTATAGCATTTTGTTTTCAATCATTTTCCAGCTGATCAGGTGTGTGCGAATTTTTATGAATCAATGAGTGATTAGAAATACGCTCAACAGTAAATGCTCTTGATTTTATCTCCCACCTATTATTTTTCCAGTTGATGTGAGTTTGTCAATATAACAATCTCTAATACTGAAAATAATTATTGATAGAGTGTGAAGTATCTCTTAAGTAATGAATACTTCCTAATTGTATTTGTATTTTTTAAAAATATATCGAAATTTGACGATGAACCTGTTGATGCGACTGTCGCAGAATATAGAAATATAGATTTTTTCAAATAAGCTAAACTAATGCCACCACAATCCCGATGGAAATAAAGTCAGATACTGTATACAGTAAATTAAGTAAATTAATATATCATTCAAGTACGAGTATCGCTGATGGAAAATATCACCGTAAACACTTAACTCCATAGTGGTCAAACCTAAGCTAGTATGGGATTTTGTATACGTGCTTTAAACACGCTGGGTGAGAGTAATCACTGATTTGGGTACCGGAGTAGAAGTGTCATAAATTCAGAAGAAATTGGTATGTAAGCTATGTCACTATTAGATCAGAACCTTTCTACTGCATAACATTTAGGATTATTATCATTCTGTTTTCTGCACTCTTCAGCTCAAATTTTCACCATCGTTAGTTTATGAAAATGGGTTCACTCTTAAACTATCAACACGTTGTTGTGCATGGATTTTCTACCAATATTTGCACATTTAACGGCCAGTTTTATCGCAGTTTTTAGTTGAACTAAATAAAATAAAACTAAAATAAAATTTTCGACATCCCCCAATTGCTGACTTGGTAATATAGTTGCAATTTGGATATGCATGTTTGAATATGTAAGCAAACTCAGTGTACGAGTAAGACTTGTTAAGTGTTTTGGTAAAGATTTTACATTTTGAATGATCTTGTTTGAATCAGATACCTTCCAATAGTGACAATGCGAAAAAATATGTTGACGTGTCCAATTTTCTGACCATTCTTGATGAGTGTATCTATGGATCTAATAAATGTAGAATTTCGCAATTATGGAGGTTGTGTTTGTTATTTAATAGATCATAGAAAACTGAGAAAAAGTACAAAGTGTATCATTAGAAAAATATGTGAATAAGTTATAAAGAGTAGTAGAGCATATTATATACTTATGGAAATTTCTGTACAGCTAAACCATAGATTCATTCAAAAATAGTCTTGAATGACATTAATGATGACCTTGAAGTAGAATAACGTTGAAATGGCTCTGTTTTTCATAAAAAACGTTTAAAACTCATCCAATTGATATCGGATTTTCCAAGGTGTTTCGTAATATATCAAATTCTAGCAAAATCCTTAGAGATTGCACAGAAATGAATTTATATTACGAAAACTTTATACGTTACACTAATCTTATTAATACCTGTGTACCTGAACTCTGAGCCTTTAGAAGCTTCTATATAGACTTTATAATGTGATGCTTAGCGAACGTGGTGAATTTTTGAAATTCTGTGCACAAGTTAATATCGAACCAAACTTTATTTAACTTTTATTCTCTCAGTAAAATAATATCAACAACTGACCATATTTTCATTTTTACGTTCTTATTAGTTTTTGAGCTATGGCTCCAGTTTTTCCCAAAATTTCGAATATATGGTTGATGGGAACTTAATTTGGGTGACGATGGCCGACAGAATTAGTACATGCTTTGTTAAGTGATTAATACTATGAGAGGAATAATTTTCGCTTTATAAAAAAACTAAAGATGAAATCTTAAAGTACGAGTAGCAATTGAATCAAACATTGAAACTATAAAGAAACGAATTTTCTATTTTCCGTAGTGGTTTCGTCTTATTTATATAAGTTTTAGAAAATCACGGAATAGGTCTCATCAAATTGACTTCCCGATAACACAATTTTTTTCGATACGTCGTTATTGATCCTCTATCCCATATAGTATTTAATGTGGTAGGAATCATTTTGGGAGAATTTTTTCATACGACAAGATTCTTGTAGTGATCTGGGAGATTTTATCAACGATTTTCAGTTATATGGAAAAAATGCATGGACCCTTTCCCGAATATATCGAGTTAGCAACAAAAAACGTCCATGAGTCATATCTCAGGAACAGTTTAAACTGTAGCTCCGGGGGAAGATTATAACAAAAATGAACCCGTGAAACACGTGGGAATTATTTGCTGATAGTATATAAAAATATAGATTTGAAAGAACAGATTTTTTCCTAAATTTATCTGATGATAGTGGAATTTTAAATTGTGCCCACCTTGCATTTCACAAGACACATTGTTTGAAAGAGCTTTCGACCAAAAACACAAAATATATAGAATCTAAGCAGTTTAATTAGCGATGTGAATGCTAAAGGGCGTTGTTTCAATATATTACAAACATTGTGATTTCTCTTAACAAGTTTAAATGGATGCATAGAAGTTTGAGCAAGTCTTTTCAAAGTAGACTTAATGACATGAAAATGGCGAAAACCGCATGTCGGTATATTTTTTCTGAGATATCTTAAGAGATGTGAAAATAGCGGAATTTTCTCTTCATACGTCTATAAAGCTGATGAAGTGCGAGTTTTTTCATTATTTGAAAATGTTATATTTGTTTGCCAGCGAATCAAAACATTTCTCTATATATGTATATTCATATATGTTCGACATTTCTGACATCAAACATGGGTCGATAGAACGTGAAATTTTATTTTCTGAAATTATATTCAACAAGTGTAACATTTGAATGGTCTTTATTGATAATCCAATATTGGGCACCTCGTTACCAATTAACAAATCTGCTGCGTAATCATAATTAGTCTAACTTACTAGTAAGGAGGACGATCTAGTTTAGCTTTTCAAATATAATTATAGACATAAATTGATACGAGAGCCGTTTTATTTCAAACTTTGATCGTTCTTTGCAGACGCTACGCAGAGAGAAGAAAGCGGGCATGTGTTGTAGGCGACTGCGAAGTTCTAGCACTATACACTCCGCAATTGTTAACAATCAGGTGTCAGTCAGCGTTGTACTACAGCAAGGTAAATATGTCCGCCATTATCGATAATCCTATCAAGTGTGAATTGCGAAGTGTGACTCGTTTTCTACAGGTTGAAGGTCATAGTGCTGCAGACATCCATCGGATAATGAGTTGTGTGTATGAGGAAAACTTCATGAGTTACGGTGTTGTACTTGAATGGTGTCGAAAGTTTAAAGATGGCCGTTATGATGTGCATGATGAAGGGAGCCAAGCCAGATTCACCATTGATGCTTTGTCTACGAAATTACCAGAAGTTTCAAGGTCTGTTTGTACTTTATTGTTAATGAATGGTTAGGTTACATTGGTAGCAACTTTCTTTGAAAAGGGTATTGAAAAGCTTGTCTACAGATATGACAAATGTCGCAATCTCTTCGGTGATTATGTCGAAAACTAACCGTAACTGTACCAATCTTTTGGTAATAAAATAATTGTTTCATATTGAATTGTCTTTCATTTATAGCCTATCGAAAATTGAAAAAAAAAACAACCCTCGTGAAAACGATATAAACAAGTGCATACTGAGTGATACAGTTTATCCTCTACACCTTCCTTTCCTAAAAGAACTACACTATGACTACTCGTGAAGGGCCTTCTATACTTTTAACTGATTAAAATGAACCAGAGAAGGAAAATAATTAATATATGATGAAGATGAGATATATCATATTATATACATTTATAAATATCTAGTGAATATGAGAAAATTTATATTTCAATGAAACCTTAGTCTGAATATAATTATGATACACATAAAAAAGATTCACCCTTCAAAAATTCGTAATTACTTTTGTTATATTTTAATTCATCTCAAGGACGCCGTTTTCTTGCACTTTCTGTTCCGATGATTTCGTTTGAGCCAATTTAACAATCGATATTTTCGTTATTAACTTAACAATTTACCATTGATTCTATTTTTGAGGAAACAAAAAAATTGATTAGAAACTTTGGCACGATCGCCATGTAATGTCAAATTGTACAACAACATGTGAATGATCTTCAATGAATAATCGAATATTAGGCACCTCGTTACTAATTTACAAATGTGCTGCGTGATAATCGAAGTTCAACTTGCTAATAAGTAAGACAACCTAGTTTAGAATACCAAATATAATAATAGATCTGAATTGAAAAATACAATATATACTGAGTGATACAATTAATCCTTTACAATTTATTTGGCAACTCAAATCTCTAGACCTAGCTTGCTTACATATCTATTTGTGAGGACGAATAAAAAATCCCGTTTATACCGATAGACTCACGATAAGAGTGATATGATTGGAAAAATACGACAAAAAATAAGAAGTATTTCGATGGCAGAAATTAAAGCTGATACCCTATCCATTATTATGAACAGTTAAATAACTGGAAGCTGGCCAACGTGAGAACTTTCTATACAGAGTAAATTTTTAAATTCCGTTTAGGCGAATCAGCCTAAAAAACCTTAGAAGAAAAATTGACGCTGTTTACACATTTATTAAGATAGCTCGGAACAGAAAAAGATAACAACATGTGGTTTTCAATATTTTAATGTTAATTTAGTTTACTTCCAAGAAGCTTATTCAAATTTATATTCTCCTAAAATCTGAAATATATGAAAGAACCCCTCTAGCATTCACGTAGTTAATTATATTGTTTAGAATTCATATATTTTGTACTGTTGAATAAAGCTTATTCAAAGAACAAGTTTATGAAAATCAGCTAAGCACAACTATACTTTCAGGCATTTATTCTTCACGAGGTACCTCTCTTCTCTACTTCTTATTCGAAAACATAAGCTAAAACTTATGGAATGAAAATGCGTAGAATTTGTGGAAAAATTTGATCACCGTATATAAAGTGCTATTGAGTAAATTTCGAAAAACTTGTTTAAACTTATATTTCTCTAGTGATAAGCTCAAAATTTTGAAAATAACTCACACGTGTTTCTCTAGGCCACTTTTGTTATAAACTTTTTCCATTTGGCTGTAATAAAATCCGAATTCGTTCCTGAGAAATGGGTAACGACCGTTCTTAGTTGCCAGCCCGGTATAATCTAATTTATAGAAAATATTTTGTGGAAATAATTATAAACAAAATAAAGACTATTGCAACTGTCACAAGAGGCTGCAAACCAAAAAAATATTTTGACCATTTTAGCATAGTTAAAAGAATTATGTCCATATTGTGATTTTGCTTTGAATCCATGTAGTTGACCTGTTACCATGAAAATCGGTGCATTTTGGCTGAACTTAAAATTAAGTATACTTAGACTAGAATATATTACATATAACTGCGTAATATACTAGGGCCATTTGGAGTAATTTTTATTTTTGAATATTAATTCAAAGCGTGAACTTATATTGGTTGCTGTTAAAAGTACTCTTAATTTTATTAGAACTTGATTTGAAGTTGAAGGATTGCTTAATTATGTTTGTTTGATGGTTTTATTGAGAATTTGAAATCATTTTCCTTTTTCTTGCTGGACACAATTTATTATTCTCATCAATTCCACTCTACAAATTTGTAATGAATGTCACATTATGTGGAAACTATTTTAATTTTAATTGCAAAATGTTTAAACATCAATCTCCATAAAAATTATACATTCCTTTCAGAACATTTTGGTAATTTATTCATCTATAACTAATTAACTGACAAGAATGGCAGTGGGACTCGAACCAAAGGCAACGAAGTGATTAATTGAAGTCCTTATTTATCATTATCTTCTCACAATAATTCCTATTTCATTAAGACTCAAAACTTTTTAAGGCAGAGTCCAAAACAAACAATTTATCATGAAATATTCAGTAGCAAAATCACTTGTCATTCTTGAAAAGTTTCCGTGAAAGCCTAATTTCGAAGAGTTTTTCATAGGTCTGTTGGGAGTTAAAAGGGACAAAACTTAGTAATCTTGTTAACGGAAATAAAATAGAAATTCCATTGGAATGTGCTAATTGATTATTGGGAAAGAGAACCAGAATTGTTATGAAATGAAAAGCGGAAACGTACCTAGAAGTTTTGAACAGCGCTTAAGGATAGAATTAGTTTATTTATTGAAAAATAATCATTCTACACAAAAATGAGTTGAACTAGAATCGATTTGAATAATTTTGATATGTTTTAAAATAGATTTAAACATCATTAGTGATTTGTTAGTGATTTGAAAAACCATTTTGTCGTACACACCTGGTTATCATTTTCAAGGCCTACGATCGAAATTTCCAATTTTTATTAAAAAAAATATCTTCTTCAGTAAAATGTTTTACTACGTCGGTTTTGATTACTCCCAATTTTCATACCCCAAAAAAATAAAACGACATGGTTTGTTTAGTTTAATATCGATAATAATTGATCTGTGCGTTTTGCAATATTTATGGATCATATTCAATTACTTCTGTGACATTCATAATTTCCGCTCTAAGTTTATTTTGGTAGGTGTAGATCATAATCATATGAATAGCTCTTATATCTCTTATACCTCTTATATCAATCAGGAAACTGTTCCTGGAGGATTTTTTAAATTGATAATGTAGAATAAAGAGGCGTTACATCATGCTTAATCACGTGTTATCTAATTGAAAATGAGCAAGGTAATGTATTTCACACAAAATTTGAATACCATTCCATCAAGAAAATATAATATTTGAAACGTTTTCTGATTCATGAGCAGAAGTTCTTGTTGACAATGGATTTGATTGATGATAAGTTTTCTTATGAACATATTTGCTCGTTTTGTGACTGTGCTTATCGCTTTTGACAGGGTTTGGTTGATAACCTTCTGAGTAAATTAAGATCGTATGGTTTGCCATCATCATTTATCGATTGGTTCACTAGCTTTCTTAAAGACCGATTCATCCAAATCGCTATCGATAAACACCCGAAAAGTTTGAGGTCAACGCTAGTATTTTCCAGGAATGTATCCTGTCAAGTACTCTATTTCTCCTGCACATCAATGATCTTCTCGACCAAACTGCAAGTGCGACCTTTAGCTTCATCGATGATAGTATACTGGTTCTGTCATTCAAACCAGACGCTTCACTAGACTCGGCTGGCACCCGAATCCATAAAGAGGAACAAATTATCTTCACCAATACCGATCTTGACATTCTAGAGTAACGTAGAAGCAATCTGATTGAGTTCAATGCAGCAAGGACCCAGGCTGCTATTTTTACAAAGTAAGCTTTCACTTCAGTTCAAGATTTGTAACACTGAATATAAAATATTACCATCACCGCAAATTCGCTTGTTGGCGTTGAGGTTGGGAGCAATATGTTCTGGGATAATCCCGTGGCCGATTTAGGCATTGTAGGCAATTGGAAAAAAAATTTTTGAGACCAAAAAGCTATATATTCTGCAACAGCTTTTAATTCTCTACAAGGCCCAGATTCGTCCATCTTTGAAGCTCAGTTCCTAAGCATACCCTAAAGATTCTCGACTCAATACAGAAGAGACCCGTTCAACTATAGACGATCCAAAGTAAAGCAGAAACTTGGACAGCTTAGAGTATAGGAGAAAGGTCGTCGACCTGACTTTATAGTACCGATAATTCCACAGCAAATGCTCTTCCGAAATGTCCAACATAATTCCGCTTAGAGCAGTTTTTACAAGACCTACTCAACAGGCATATGTGGCTCGTGAACACCGAGTTCGCTGCAGGCCCCAAGTTTATCGGGACTTATTTATCTGAAGGAGTGCAAGCCTGTGGAAACAGCTCCCAATCACGTCTTTTCCAACACTACAACGTACAGAAGATCAATATCCACAGGCATCTCCAACCTACAGACACCACCAAAGTTGATAGAGTGCAAACGGGTTTACCTTATTCTGCTTTCTTTTTACAAAAAATGCTTAATCAGTGGGAGAAATTCATTTTGAAACAAGAGAGGAAGTAAGAGTTACTCATACATACGTACATATTTCAGGATTTTTTTCCAATGAAAAAGGATGTCTAGAAAGTCTCTTAAACCTTGGCAATATCTTATTATTGGCTTCGAACAATTGGGAATCCTCCTTGCCATCCTATAACACTTCTTAGAAAATCTTCATCACACATCCCTAGAGTCAGTAACATATGAATTTTTTCATCATAATAATACGTCGTAGCCGTATACCGAACAAGTGTCAAGAAACTTAAGAAATCTCAAGACATTTACACCCTTCTACAATTCTATTAATTTGACAATTTCAAGTGAATAATGTTTTATGCTCAAATGCTGAGCATTTTGCTACTTTCATATGTTCAAAGCGGAGAACTTTCTATAAATTACGAAATATCTGCCATTTCATTGAGAAATAATTCTCCGCTTTAACAAGTTAACCATGGATTGTTACTTGTCAAATTGACCATTTCCCATGTTGAACTCAGGCCATTAAGACATTTTTGGGCGTTTCAATAACAACACGGCCAAAAACACTGCGCCATAAGCATTGCTATCAACTTTCCTAGTTTTATTCTTGTTTTTTCATATTAGGATAGTTCAGGTTCATTTTGTTTGGATTGGAATAGAATAAGAAGGTTTGGATTTTTAAGCTTCAACTACACGTGCTTAATTTCTGTATTTTTGGTTTTAATTTCAGGCTGATTCATCTTTTGGTCTTGAAAGGTTGTGCCATTGTGATGAAGTTGATGAAATGGAGTGTTTCAATTCGGCCCTAGCATTTATTTGATAATAAGGACAAAGCTCCTGTGATTTTCGCACTCATATTATACTACCAGTGAATTTCTAAATGGTTAAAAAGCAAATTAAAAAAAAGACTGTCACAATTGATACATTTATCACCATAGCAAGTGATATGATTATTTAGTTGATGCAGGAGCCGATCTTTAAACACGTGCCATGGGAATTGAAAGTATGTATAGCAATATTCATGTGATCCTTATCGATAACTGAATTGGCAACATAATGAAAATATCGGAAAATGTAGTATAATCGATTCACCCTCAAGCGCCACTGGAACGTGAATACAATAATGTTGTAGAAGGTCCTTCCCCCTTTAACTTTGACCTCGATTAATATTTCAATTACCGAAAATGTGTTGAAGCTGAATTACCTACCAGGAATAAGTTTCCAAAATTGTCACAGTTTAAAGAGAATATAATTTATGATTATTATGCATTCTAATTCTAAACCTCTTGAACAGATGAAAACAATGCAACCGCTGCGCTCGGAAAAAATGTGTTGATGTTTTTCTCTTATTTATACTATATACTATTACGTATGAACGTTGAGCAGGTTCTTTAACCCTATTTTGAGGATGAGATGGCTTTTCGAAATATCTATGGAGAACATCAAAATGAGATTTAGATGTATGCCATGGCAAATATCAATCTCATGACCTTCTTCAAAAAAATTAATAATTTTTTCTCAAACTTTCACGTCTTCTACCAATTTGACAATTCAATTTTGAATATACCAACCTTTTTTCAGAAACCACATTCAGTAACATGAATGGAATTGTTCTATTAAGTAATTAGGTTCACGAGAAATTTAGGAATGAAGGTTTAGTAAGATTCAAGAGCTTATTTTTCTACTCTCACAAATTTTTGGTTTTCAATTGTGGAAATTTTGCCGAGGTTATATCAATACGATGTATTGATATCTAGTTAGCCTGGACCAGTTCCATATATAAACAAAATATTGCGTTACCATAGGAACGAACAATAACTTATTAGAAGTGTCAGTGTAAAGTTTGTCGTCTAAAAAGTGAACCAGAGTGACGCAATAAATTAAAAGAAAAAATATGTCCACCAAAATTGTGAAAATCGAAAAATTGGAGTATCGAGCCATCATCAAGTACCTGTATTTAAAAGGATTAAGAAGTAAGCAGATTCACGAAGATATGCTCAATACCCCTGGTAATCAATGTCCTTCGTATGCGACCGTGAAAAATTGGACTGCAAGCTTCAAAAAAGATAAATTCTCCATCGAAGTTGATGACCGATCGTGAAGGCCAGTTTCTGGGTCAGTCCCCGAAAATATCGATGCAGTTCATGACATGATTTTATGAAACCGTCGAATTGGACTTAAACGGATATCTGAAGCACTGAACATTTCATACGATTGCATTCATAATATAGTTAACTTCAATTTGGATATGAGAAAGATTGCTGCCAAATGGATCCCCAAATGTTTGAATGTTGACCACAAGCGCATCGCTTTCGATCTGTGCTCGATTTGAAAGCGATGTAGACTTGTTGAACCAAATTGTTACTTGGGTACTTTTCTGGAAAAACTCTTGCTTCAGTTTCTTGGGATTGTCATGGAGCAATCATGATTGATTTTTTGGATAAGGGTAGAACAATAACTGAAGATTACTATTCGACACTACTGACCACTCTAGGGGAAAAAATTGAAGAGAACAGACGCGCAAAGCTATACAAAGTTGTTTTGTTTTTGCAGGACAAAGCCTTTACCATTTACACAAATCTCATGTTGCCATGCAAAAAATTCGTAATTTAGTGTTTATTAATAGAACACCCCCCGTATTCACCAGATTTGGCTCCGTCCAACAATCATCTCTTCCCTTAACTGAAAAAAAGTTTGAAAGGTCGTAAATTTTCTTCCAACGAGGAGATAATAAAAGCTGTGGTGGTCTGGTTTGCAGATTAAGGAGAAACATTTTTAAAGGTCTATAGACGTTGCAGGTTCGCTGTAATAAATGTATCCAATTTAGAGGAGAATATGTTGAGTAATAAAATATTTTGACATTGAAATTCTATTTGGTTCAACAGTAGGCTAAGAATTCTTCCATATATCCTCGTAATCACTATATTTTTTTGGAGTATCGTATTTTGAGATATTGATCAAATTGCTCACTCACAACCTCTATTAATTTGTAACCATCAATGTTCTTTTGTTTTTGACAAACATTTGAGTTTTTTTCAATTTTTAGCCAAATGCGGCTAAAGAAATTGTATTTATGAAATTCCCAGTTTGGTTTGGAATCAATTGTTAATCCGTGATTTGAAGTTTTATCTTGGAACAAAATATAATGACCTACAGAAGTTAATCTTGAAAATTATTCTAAATAATGCGGACTACCACTAGAGATGTTGGTATAGATTGAGGTGTTTCAAATACCATGTCAAAAATAACTGTTTGCTTGATGCCTTTGGAATTCAATAATTAAATGATGACTCCGACAAATCTTTTTAAATAACCTTTTAATTACGGGTAATTTTAATAATTGGTTCAATGAGTAACAAATTACGATCAGAATTGCCATGTTTCGAGGGTAATATAACAGAAATTCATGCCTTTTCAATTCAAAACCACCTGAAAATGCTCGATGTTCTCCCTATAAACAAGAGATTATCTCATGGAACAGACTTTGATAATTCCAAACAAGTACAAAATGTACATGATACTTTACAAATTGTATCCATGTGATATTCAAGTACTTCTTAATGAATGCTCATTTTTTTCATAACAATCTAGTGAGGCTGAGATTAGGAGAATACTCAAAGCTGAAAAAATTGTCAAGTTTACCTATTACGATTTTCAGATAATACAACAGAGGAAAAAAGGTAGATCAAACGGTCTGAGATTGGAACAGCTGAAGAAACTGTAAGATCCGTAGAAAAACGCATTATCAACAACTCCTCTGTATTCCGATGATATTTTGGATATTACAACTTTAGTAAGAACAGAGGGATTGGAATTGTGTCGGAGAATGAAGCCGGAATGAACCGTGGAATAAAATGGAGACTAACTAGAAATGAAAAATTAAAACTGGATAAAGCGCAGGTAATAAATCTAAGGTATATTCATTTTCAGACTGAATTCACTATTTTGTTGACTTTGGTATATAAATTTCCATAAAATACTTCAATTGAAATGATCAGTTATAATATACAAGATCACATTATGAAATTCCAATAAAACGTAGATGGAGGTATGATTTGCAAAATGAATCGAGAGAGGAGGTTGATTCAATTGGAATATATCATAGTTGTTCTTCAAATAATATTTATCAATTCTAATCAAAATTGTTATAATAATTGTTATAATAAATATTCGTCCATTGTTGATGACGCTAGAAGTGGATGCATGAGGTACTTTCCTTATTTTTCAATGATGCTCCTCAGTAAGTTTAAAATACGTTCTCTGTAACCGGAATGATGAGTGATCTATCATTTTTCTAATTTCTCCCATGTCTACTTCTGAGTGTTCAACAGTGAAGGAGCATTAAGGATCTGATGTTTTGGGTGTTTATTCCTATACTTCCTGTTGATGAATATTCACATATACATTTTTTCCTTATTGCCAATGAATGTTAAACTGTTAAAAAGAGGCATTTCCACTTCAATACTTTTGCTTCCGCTTCACTTTTGTTTTTTCTAGTATCTCAAGCGAAATTAGAAACAATTTTATAAATTCTTTTTAATAAAGAACGAATCAGCTTCTTTTTCATCATCCATTGATTTCTTCTAACTCATTTCTTCTATTAGGTCAATATTGCTCCAGAAAACATCCTCTTGTTATACTGTTTACACCACCACCACACCAACACTCTCGATTACACTGTTTGACACGCGTTTCCTAACCTAACCTAACCTAACCAAAACTGGTTTCGTAAGTGTTGGTGTAGTGGTGGTGTGAACAGTGTATTAAGTATTAATGTCGCGAACGGTTCCAGAAATTTCAACTCAATCCTCTTGTTATTCAATATAAAGCAGGTACTTCAAATTAATTGAGAAAGTAATGAATATATAAATCAAATGATTCATAATCTTTGTGTAGTGAGAGTAATATCTTATTTACTTCAATCAAGCGACACAATTTTGAGGTAGTTAAACATCTCAAATCCCTTTAACACTCACTTGAAATGAATATTTGTTAAGTATTTTTAACTTTATCAAAGAAGCACACTTGAGCCACAATAATTAATTGAAATGAACACTATAATTTTCATGGGAAAACTTACTGGATTATTTATTAAAGTTAATGTTAATACATAGAAATGGCTATAAAATTAGTGGATAATTCATTAAAGTGAACACATAGAAATAATCTTCATGAAAAAACGAGTGAAACTGTGAGCAGTGGGACATAAACATTGATTCACATTCGATTGACTTGTATAAACGTAATGCGAATGAGATTCTTAGGAAAATAGGAGCTTGAATAGAAAAGATCAAATATATATAAAACTGAAGAAAGTACCTGTTAGGTTAGGGTTACCTGATAAAATATACCACAAACAATATGGTTTCGACACATTTTCCAAATGCCCGTGAAAAATAGATTGTTTAAATCCAAAATGGAAGGTAATAATTAAATAGAAGGATCAAGAGAAACCTGGATTCGAAGAATAAAAATAGCAGTCTAAGTAAAGCAAATGTGTCATAACACCAAAACAAACAACCAAACTTTGATAATTTGATAATTTGGCTTATGATTGAATACAATACTTTTTTCGCCACTGAATTTAATTAATCTAACTTTGGAATGAACAATAATAGCATATAATGATGCTTTATCATATCGGACTGTTAAAATGACTGTGAATTTTGATTGTCTAACCAAATTAATTATAGTTTATAGTAAACAATGATCAAAACATTCCGAATTTATTTCACACAATCATTGAAGATACTGTTTCCGTTAGGTTAGGTTAGGTTAGATTGAGGTACCTCGTCTAGATCTTCGCTGTGTATCTATAAGGAAGTAGACTAATAATTTTTTTCATTGAATGCTTGATAAAGTTGTACTTTATGATACGAGGGCTGCTGTATAATTGGATATGGCTTTATTATTTTTCAAAATATTACCCATTGAGAACAAATTGCGTTTGAACAAATTCTCGTATAATTTTTTCCAGTCCGATGAGATACCTTCTAAACATTCTTACTGCAAATACTACCAAATTGTTATCCTGTCCTGGCTATGATAGCAACCGATTTAGTTCAGTCATAATCAATCAATTGACTCAAATTAGTTATCGTAAATCCCACCATAGATAGTCGAATATCAACCAATAAATTTCCATCTGGTCTTTTGCTATCCAAATCGAGCACATACACATCGCCAGAAATTCTCACATGTTAATCTCAAATTATTGATTTGAATCATTGACATCACATGGTATTTTGTGAAAATATATGTATTGTTCAACACTTATACCATCAATTAAATTATTTTGAATATTTTCACATATTCATGAGTTTTCAAACAATTTAAAAATTACAACATACATATTCAATGTGAATCATAATTCCTAAACCTTAACTTTTACCATAGCTTATTCCATTATGCTAGGAATGTATTCTGGAATATATTTAAATACATACACACTCATATTTAAGCTTTCCTGATGATGGAAAGACCACTTTCCGAAATCTTGGATTTAGAGTTCTAGGTTTCAAAATTTGCTGTAACCCTCAATATATTTATTTTTTGCTCTAATATAAATGTGCTCTTAGATCATGCAATTATTCTTATGAGGTTATTGGTTTTGTCTGACTAATGATATTTTTTTATTAATATACAGGGCACATTTCATCTAAATAAGCTCTTTCTTCTTATGTTGTAGGTTAGTTGATTATACTTTAATAGTATTGATTGAATTCTTAGTAATTAGTTACAGTGAATATGCTAAAATTCAAATAATGCTTACTTTCTTTTCATTGAAAAGGAATTAATCTATTCCTTTCAGCTGAAAGTTCACATTATTTAATGATACAGCATCATAAATATTGATCGCCGTTTTCTTTGGGCCACAACTTTATTTATTGTTAAAATATGACTTACTGTGTATATCCATTGTTCAAGGTTTCACTTTTTTTCTTCTTCTTCTATACCCCTACCTTCTCTTGTTTATAAATTCCCATCCCCTACATTTGTTTTTCTCGCCCCTCATCTTTTTGAATCACTGAATGTATCACTGAATGACGGATGATTCAATTATATAAAATAAAAGTTAATTTTTAAAACGGGTAAATCCTTAAATTGTGTTTACTATTGTTTATTACCACATTTATGTTTATTGTAAATTTGTAGGTCAGTTTCGTTAGAATATTGACACTACCTAGATATCTGCACATATTACAGATTAACTACTTCTCTTCAACAGTCAATAGTATAAATGTTTAATTTTATTCACTTGTGTCTTTATTTTTATACAGTTCCTTCTAATATTTCATTCTCTCTTATTTAATTTCAAACGGATATATTCCAAAATTATGTATTCACTGTACGAAGTTTTTTATACCGTTTAACGCTCTACCCTATTAATTTTGATTTCTCGTTTGAAATATAATATTCAATACATATTGATGCTAGCAAAGCACTCGAAGTAAAATACTGAACAAAGTGTGATTAAGCATAAATAAAATCCTTCTAGCACGTATTTATGTCACATGAAAAACCTACTGATTTATTTATATTTAAATGAGGCTTCTCCAGACTATTCGAATGGATACATTTGGATATCCTTTTTTAGAGAATTTTTCGTACAATTTTGTTTTACCTCATCAGTTGAAAATTATTCACAGGGAATGGAAATCGTTGCTGAGAGACATCGAACACTGTTTTTCGATCTGAAAAATTTACGTTTCCGGGGTGAATATCATTAGAAAAAGTAAAAATTCGTGATTTGTCTGTTTAATGAAGGAGAAACGAAAATATTTGCCAACGTTTAACAGAGAGCTTGGAGAAAGATATATGGTAATGTAAGAATTTATTAACCCAAAATTGAGTTATTTGATAGTTGGAAAATTTGATGTGACGTGAACGGAATATAAATGGTTATCTCTTCATATTACTTGTTGTATCATCATATTTTCTTGCTTCAAAAGGCTTATAACTTCAAATTTATTAAAGAAGTTCATTTGAAATATTCTATGAAATGTTTTATGTATGTCTTTTTAATAATATACAGGGAAAAATCATATTTCTATTAACTTTTGTCAATAAGAATAATATCACGCTAACTAATGAGTTTTTTCTCAATCATTTATTGTGAACAGGTGAAGCCGTTGTTTTCATGCTATAATTAGAAAAAAAATCTTCTCAGAGCGCGAGCAAATAATATTTAACTCTTTGATTTTCACACACAACTATACCAGTTGAACGTTAATAATAAAACTGAACCGTTTTTGCATAATATGCACCGACACCATCATTTATGTATTTGTATTACCGACAACTGCAAGAACAATATACGACGGGCACCAAATATTAAACGGAACGGCATTTCTTCAGATGTTGAATAGCGCGACTTACCAGTTTAGTGCTGTCTGCGATATTGACCTGTAGGCTCTTTTGTACTAGTTTTGGTTTTTTAGTCAACCTCAAGTGAGCAATATTCAGTTATGAAATTTTAATTTATCCTTGTAATAATCATTCGGCTTGTTTCATTTTGAATATTCCTTGGTCCACGTATTGTGACACGGTAGTCATTCTGATTTATTCATTCCAACATCCAAGTTTTTGAAGAATTTAATTTGTTATCGACCTCCCATTTCATTAGAGAAATGCAATAAAACCTCATGATGTATTAGAATTATTCCATTACCTATATACACTCTAAATCAAAGTAAATTTCAGTAAATTTGTGGTGATTTCATTCTTTATATTCGCTAGTAAGTTTTTCTTTGCATATTTCATTTTGCTCACAAAAACGCCAGTTATCTTTATGGATTACCTTCTGTTTTAAACAAATTTTGTATGATAGTTTTTATATAAATTTGGATTTTTTATATATTTGGGGAACTGAACCAATAGTATAAAACATATTCCTGTCTGGTTATATTTAAAAAAATAAATACAGATTTTTAAATGTTAGAGCATAAGCTCCTTTTATTCAAATGTGTTCTTTCTATTCGTTCCTTCGTCAATAATTTCCATCTGTGTTGCCGGTTCCTTCTTCATTTTATTTTTATCCCGCAGTTATGCAGCTGCCAGGCTGGAGTTGCAGCCACACACAAATAACTTAACCGATACACTACATAGAAACTAATAGGCTTATTTCCACTAGGAATAAATCGGATGGCTTTGATTTTCTAGTGACTGTCCATGATGATTAGTAAATAAAAAAACAAATTTTCTACAAAAATAATAGAAGATTGTTAATGTTTTTGGAAAATAAAAACGACAAAATGAAGCGTTTAATTACGTGACATTGAACACCAATCAGAAAAGCGTGACGTCACACCTCGCTAGACACTATGTTGTAGCTGTCATTTTCGTACAAAGTAACCAGGTTGTTTCGAGTTACCAGCAATTATTGTGAAATTAATGAAGTTTGTTTTTAGTTTAGTCTTGAAAGACAAATTTTTATCAATGAACACCTACTTTTGTTTATCGGAAGTCCGCAGTGTTAAAACTTATATGTAAGTATTATGTGAAGAACAAAGTCTTATTTAATTAGCAGTTACCAGTCGAAGAGTCGCATTTACCCAATGTGGAATGAAAATAATTTACTGATTTTGAGGTTAGCGAATACAAAGTTTCAATAATTTTAACTTAATTAAGTCATAAAATTTGATATGTGATATTTGGTATATTATGGTAGATTTTGCAAAATTCATTCCTCTTACTATTTATTCATAAATATATACATCAAGTTTTGCTGAAAAAAGCTTACAAACATTAAGTTATGGAGACAACTGAAGTTTATAAGCTGTTTAGATGGTTTAAAATAGGCGAAATATCGAATATATTAATATATTGATAAGCTTTGTTGTGTATGCCCATTAACTGTTGGAAGTGCAGATAACATTATGCCACAGTTTTTGTAGAAAAAGTCTGCACACTTACTCATCTCTGCTCTTCCTTTTTTTAATTTCTACCCATTACAAGAGCCACATCGATTGCACATCTTAAAAAAAAATGAAAACAGAAACGAAACGAAGCTGTTTACAAACAATTCTTTGATAAGTGGAAGTACCGGTGGTATCATTGTATTAATTGTAATTCAAAGTATGTTGAAGAAAATAACTTTGTTTCATGAAACTCAAAGGATTCCATTTCTTTATACAATAATTACAGTATTTTTGTGACCTCCTTTATATTAGCAAATACAATGTGAGGTTTTCCTCAGTCAAAAAAAACTCTTAGAAAGATAAAACCCATAGGCACCAGCATAGTTTACAAGATATATCCAGGAGTCGAAATTTTGAACACTATCATTTTACAGTGCTTCACCGAATTAGTGCAAGAGGTGAAGTAAACGCATATTTGCTTTACAATATTTCTCTATCGCCATACAAAATCTACTCTACTCTACTACAAATTGAAATAATTCATAAAAATTGCGAAAAAATTGAAAAAAATTCGGCTAATGAAGTATTTGTTTGAAGAGATTCTACACAAACATGAAGTAATATATTTAGTACAAAATAAAATAATTTCTTAAAAAAGATGAGTGCGGGAAGAATCCAAATATCAGAAAATTCACAAGATCTTGTATTATTACCAATGTCACACAATTATATGCCATCCCATACATATTGGAATATTTTCAAGATAATGCAGTTACCGATATTTGTCACACCAAAAATCCACTTTATATACGTTGGAATATCTCCTAAAGTGATGAGAAGTTTTTTAATAATAAACTCTTACTTCTATACATCTTGAGAATCCACATATAATGTTATTGTTAAAGCACCCCTGAGTCTCACATTTTGACCGAAAATCTCACCTAAAAGAGGCCAATGAAGGTCATGTCAATAGCAGAGGCGAACTGGATGGAAAATGTTTGAAGGTACACATAAAGAATATAGAACAAGTAACAATTAATTTGGAAAGATTTATTATCTAATGTGTTCAGAAAAAGTCAAAAGAAAATTTAATCTCTTGATTTGTCATCAATCACCCACTTTATCAAACACAAACATTTTTTTAATCTTCACAAACCACGTTAATCTTTGAATAAATGATCTTGATATTTGGATTGAAGAAATCAGCAATAACTAATCTGATAACCGTCAATGTCAACAGCCTAACAATAGATCCGACGTATTAAATACAAAAACTCAAGCAGTCATAAGCTCGATTCCAAAAGCATAAAAATAAAAAGCTCACTTTTCAAATGATCAAATGAAACGATCAGAACAAATCACAATTTCTGTAAAAACGATAATTGAAGGAATAATTGTCAATTTCTGTTTGACTATCAACTTTTTTATCAACAATTCACTAATAAATCTGTTAGAGCAGCCAAAACTAGAGGAAGATTTGTACTCACATGCGGAATATTTAAACCTCATATGACGTAGATATTGTTTTTTATCTTTCCTTATAAACTGATAAAAAAATACTAACTTTATGAAACCTTAGCTTTTTGGTTACATAATTATGTAGGAATCTGGACATTGAAAAATAACATGGAAATATATCTCATTCTGCATAAAGTTTGCAAATTTATAATCATTTCGACTTTAAAGTGAAAGAGTGCTATTTTATACAATATGTGATGAGTTATAAACCAGCTATCTATTGCTATCCTCGTTCTGCCAAAGTAGAATATCCTACATTCTAGTTTGGGTAACGAAAAAAACATTTTTTACTAAACCTAATCCGCTTAGCCTCCAATACCCACAGTGAAACTATATCAATACCGATACGTATTTCCTTTTCTTTAAGCATGGATAGATTTTGTATCATATGCATTTTATAGGAAATTAAAAAGTTAAGGAATATTTGAAAATAATAGGAAAACAAACCCAAAAAATTTATTATGAATGACAAATTGCATTATTTACACTGCTATTTGCATTTGTGGAGGACAGATATTAAGATCGATGATATCGCCATATGATAGCAAATTATTCCAGGAAATTATGAAGATATTGTCTGAAACAAAAATAATTTTTTAACAACAGCTAAAATTCTTGATAATTCTGGAATATAACGAATATTCACGATAATATATTCTTTGAAATGAGATTCCTCCACTCAATTATAGATAAAATCAAAACCTATAATTTTATTATCACGAATTGACTTACTGAAACAAATAGTTAAGCCGGTACTCTTCTAATATGTTATCGAAGCCAAAGTTTGACGTATAGGCCATCTATTGGTTTTTATTGTGACCTAATAATATATTTCTGTGATCGTTTTTATGAAGATTATTTTTAAGAAGGCCTTGTGCTTCATATTGTGGATCTATAATTTTGGATTTATACAGTAAAAGTCAAGCAGCCATAAGAAAGTCAATAATTTGATTTTGATCGATACAATCGGGACAGTGACACGCGAACTAAAAGGTTTATTCAAATGAATTATATACTTAGTGTGTACATAAATACTGGTGAAAGCTAAACGTGTAAATTATTTAAGTAGAATACTAGAATACATCGCGTGATTAAATTCATCTGATTGTTTTGTGATTGAAAGATCTCTACATAAATAACATGTGTATATAAATAAATATAAATGTTTTCAGATGACCTTACATCGTACTACCGTGTTTTGTTAATTTAACAGAAGAGCTAGTTTCCCAGTTATTCTATCTATATTGTTCTATCTATAAAATATGTTAGGAAAACATTATAATTGATAAAAACACGCAGTGATATAATGCATTATTTTTGAGACGCTTCTGGAAATAACCGAATCACGTCGTAGTCTTTCCCTAGAGAATCAATATGACCTCCCACCAGATTACTAGAATGCTAAATGTAATGCTAAGAACAGAAAAAGGGTCCGAGTGTACAATAATTTTTAGAAAGGTTGCTCGTAGAATGTTTTCTGGTTTTTCGATTATACATTTCGCTTCAGAAAGTCTGAAATGTTGAAAAAACACCACAATATTATTATTGGTTTTCGAGCCGTATTTTTATATAATCCATTTGATTCGGATGTTCATCTGAATTTATCAGTTGCAGAGAGATTTTGATGAGAAGAAAACAACTACGAGAAAAACCAAAAATACTTTACAAGACACTAATTGAAAGAGTGCTAAGAAATCTGTGGTTTGATAATTATTTTCTGATATTTTTCAAGTTATATACTTTCAAAAAGATCAATTTAGCTTCTATATATAATGACATCGATGGACTCATAGGTTCAATAAGTAGCAAGAAGTGACGGTCTGAAATAACCCTCATAAAAAATTATCAACGACTGTGTAATTTCACTCTAAAAAATTATTATTATGGTATTGTAACCTTAATATATTCCACTGAATTTTTCCAAATTTTCGTTATAAGTCGTTGAGATAAATTAGTATTTTCAATATGTCTGAACCACATTAACTATCTTTCAAGTGTGACTTTAGGAACTTTAGAGACCGTAATATGTTTATGAATCTCGTCATTAAAGTTATAATACCATTTAGAGTTGTTAAGGATAGAAATGATATTTGTAGGCAATTCATCCAATATACATATTAACCTATTGAAAACAAAGTTGGAGTGTCATTACTGGAATACTTTTGACTTACTCATAGTTTTTCGTTAAGATGTCATGTCAGCAGTAGCTGGTGGTGATCTGATCTTATATCCAGGTGTTATGATTCAAACCTTAATAGGTATGAAACATTTTCACTTTCACGATTATACTAACCACCCTCTTAATTTATTATAAACTATAAAAACTGGCCAGGCAATGAATAGTGGAGAAAGAAGCCACATAATAAATAAGATGAAGGAAAACTTTCAGTACATTTTTCCTTCTACAAAAATTGTGTTCTTATTTTCTTATTTTCTCATCTCCATTACCTACCCCTAAAATTTCAATGGAAATGGGAAAAGCCGTAAATACGATTAATCAAAATATATACATTGGTTCTTTATTATATATTTTTAATCTTGAAGATTATTATGCAAAATTTTCCATTAAAAAATATTTCAAATATAAAACTGATGTGATGGTTTAACTTTATCGAACAAGATAAACGTATTTTTATAAATATAGTATACAACTTCACCAATATTTTGTAGTTACTTGAACAGATAAAGAAATTATATTTACTTGAACAACACCAAGTTAGCTGTGCCTTAAAATAGAAGCATGTCATTAGAAGCCAAATTCATGAGACAGAAGAGATTAGATTATCTGTTTAAAAATATGAATTATTACAGAAACAGAAGTTCTTTCAACATCTGTAAGGAAGTAGATCATCACATTTTCAAGCCTATGATCACTACATTTCTTGGATTATATCTTCAAAATGAATTACCTCACCAAAAAGCTTGGTGAATGTGAAGACACTTGTTTTCTAGTTATTTTATAATGGTACATCCCAGAAATAATCATTGAGGGAATCAGTAGGTGATATTTTAATCTCGTCATATTGGCGAGAATCGCGTGTCACTAGATAACGCTGAACTTCGCTTCTATAGCGGTGAATAATACAATAAACTGTGATGATGTTTGATGCTGTTAAGTTTTCTTTATTTCGACGATTTTGTAGTTTCCGCTATTTCCTAAACGTGTTTCTGTGGTTAGAACAGAAAATTGTGTTTAAGAGTCTGTTTAAAAATAACCTCTTTAACATCATGAAATATATTGGAGTCAGCAGCAGACCACTAAAAGAAGGTGAAGCGATTTTAAAGCCGGGCATATACCTTGTATTATGTGATCTAGAAGGAACAAAAACCATTAAGTTTGTGTTTACAAACGTCAGGTCTAGCTTCCCAGCCTCAGATAACTATTAATATGAATAATATACTTAAAGATTGAAATTGCATTTGTTCATGTAAGTACGGGACGAAGGGAGTTCAATATCTACAGGAAAGTTCCGAAAAGGACACAAGAAATTTAGTAGCAACAGGTTTTTAATAACTATATATTATACTAATAATAACATTTGTTACATTACAATTTCACTACGTTTTTATTATTTTGAAAGTGGTTTATTGTTCAACTCCGTTGTGGTTTGAAAAAAAATTCACATCGTAATTTCAGCGGGTTCGGTTGATAATGTGTTTAACTCTTTATCTGTATTATTTTGTGCTCATTCCATCTGCATGATCTTCACAGAAATACATGATCCCATCAACTCAATTATCATTATCATTCTAAATTTGTAATCCTTTTTATTCTATTTGCATTAATAGCAGTATTCAATCACAAACTGATTTGAATTTCAGTTAGCTGTATGTTGTATATATGTTTCGTGAATGGGGAGCTTTGACCGTATTTCAGTGGTAAACCACCGCAATTACATTTGAAGTATAGTCCCTGATTAACGCTGACTTGAATAGCTCTACAAAAACCCGCTTTAATTGAATAAATTTTTCAGTTTTGGTTATTTAAGGCAATGGCAGTACAATGAAAACTTTGTTTGATGAGAATAAATATCCCAATCTAACCTTTTATCATGATTAATTATGTGAGAATGGATGTACAGGTCATCAAACATCAGAATATCGGGATGTTGGTAACTAGTTCATTTTTCAAATGGATAGTCACAAGTATCATTTAACTTGAATTCCTAGAGAATGAACATTTTCTTGGCTGTTTTCTTGAAAAATGTCAACTATGAAACTTATGTGGTTGACAAAAGATACTTAGATTTGGAGGAAAAGTTCTTATTCCAAATTCGCGAATAATTTATTGTCAAACTCATACAGGGTGTTTATAAATTTAGTTCACAATATTCAGGAGGTGATTGCTCGCATTAAAGATGGGTTTTTCTTCAGCACACCCCTTTTCGAGACATCACCCTTAAAAGGTGGTGACTAAAATTGAAATTCTGTACTAGAACTCGCAAAGAAATAGCCATGGGTATTTTTTCAAAAATCGGGTTATATTATACGGGATAAAATAAGCAATCCTTGCTTTATTTCAAATGAAAACTTTTTTCAAGATGCTTTAAGTTTTTGTTCAATGATAACTTGAAATCCTTCTTCTATTTTAAAATATTAAAAACAAGTGATCGTTACCAGCATTTATTACATTTTACATCTTCACTGTTTTCCACTCAATCTAAAAATTATAAAATATGGTTTTTATTTTCTCTTCCGAGGCTATTTGAGAAATGAATTCAAGAATGAAAAATTTGTAAACAGAACCAGGATTTTACATTATAATTTCATTTTATAAAACTTCATCTTGAAAAAAACTTTTGAAATGGAAAAAAGCGAAGGTTGATACTTTTCCCTCGTATAATATAACACGAATATTTTTTTATTACAAATTTTGCAACTACCGTATACTGGTTATTAGCGATTTAGTAAAAGTTGAGTATTTTATCTATGAATATTTGTTGAATTAAATTTATGATAGAGATCTGTTTAAGGTAATTTTTAAGGTGAGTAATATTGTATTTAGGTCCTAAAATTTCACGTATTGTTCCGAGTGGTAGATTTGATCTTTCTGAGTTAAGAAATGGACATTCTGCGATTATATGTTTTATAGTCAATTTGCAATTGCAGTTGCTACATTTTGGTTCAAGTTTCGCATCAAATAAGTAGCTATGCGTCAGTCGCGTATGGCCTAGACGCAGACGTGTTAGAAGAACTTCATCTCTGCGATTTTTCAGTAGTATTGACCATGGTCTTTCACTTCGCGAAGTTTATGTGTAGACGTTGACCATTTGTTCTACCATTCTTTACGCTTTAGGATTGTTTTAATATCGGCAGTAATTAAAAAGTTCGCGCACTCCGCACTATCACTATTTACAGCTTCTTTAGCCGTCAGGTCTGACTCTTCGTTTCCTTTTATTCCAGTGTGCGAGGGGACTTAACAGAATACTATTTTTTGTTGTTGTCTTGTATATATTGCAGTTGTTGCTTGATTTTGATTGCTAAAGGATTTGTGGTGTGAATTTTTTGAAGACTTTGGATTGAGCTAGTGAATATGAGATAATTAGGTTCGTTTGATGAAACGGCGATGTGTGTAGCTCGATATATTGCATATAATTTAGCAGTGAAAGTGGATGCGGCTGGAGGAGCTTTTAGCATATATTTGGAGGTTGGTGTAATGATTGCGATACCCGTACCCTCTTAAGATATCGATGCGTCTGTGTAAATATATACAAAGTTTTTGTACTCATTGAGTATGTCATTTAAGTGTCCTACGATTAGCGTATGGTTGGTGTGGTGTTTGTCGAATGAGGTGAGCTGGGTAATGAATTTGGTGCTCTCTATTGTCCATGGTGGAGTCTGAGAAGACTCGATAGGAAGGCATTGAGGAATAAAGAAATTTAATTCGATTAGATATGAAACAGTCAAATGGATCCAGACGAAGAAACCAAGCTCAAGAGGCATTTATCAAATTCTCCTCAATGCTTGCAAATAGAAATCTAAACCTTCACGTCAGAATAGGATTCATGGAATTTTATGTGTGGTCAGTACTGCTATATGGAGTGGAAACTTGGATCTCCAGAACTCAAATGATCAAAAAACTTGAGGCATTTGAGATGTGGCTCTATAGACGCTTCATGAAGATATCCTGGACTGACAGAATCAGCAATGACGAAGTACTAAGACGCAAAAGAAAGCTGTTGACAATTATTTAGATACTGCTACAGAACATAATACAAGGCAGAGTAGAGGGAAAGAAAGGCATCGGTAGGAAGAAGAAATCCTGGCTCCGTAATATTTAAAAACGTGGTCGTCAACCTTCAATGAGAAGGCAGCATGAAAAGAGAAATAATAACACAATCTAACTAATCCCGGGGACTCCAATGATCCTAACAGATATGCCCTTTGAGCGAATTCAGTCCTGATATGTCTTGATTTGGCCATGCTGAATAACAAATCACATGTCAATCCTCAAATTTAGAAAACTCTCATTGTTCTCAAATGTTTCTCATTTTCGGTACATGTTACGTGATGATAAATCATAATTTGTTTTTGCGCGTAAGAAAATACAGAAATGTATATCATAACTGTTGAAAGTACAGACTTTTTAAATCTTCTATTAATCTCAGGACTCCACTAGTTCATAATTTGAAATATTGAATTCAAATGTTTGTTATGCTTATGAATATGGTGCTGCAGTCACTAATTTGAGTCTTGAAATACGAGTATCTAAACGTATAAAAAGTATTAGACAACAAAGTTTATAGAGGTGAAATACCCAATGAAGAAAAACCTTAAGAAAATCTCAGGTGCACCAACTTTAAAGTCAATTAATGTGAAAAATTGCAAAGAAAAAGACTATTAGGAAAGTGAAGGGATATCAAGGAAAGATACGATCGTAACTGAAAGTTGCGGTTTCGTTGATGCGGCTCGAGTAACTGTAGCTTGCGGCTGCGATAAAATTCAGTGTATTAATATGTAAGTTTCGAATTATATGTAACAGTTATCTAATTCCCTTGAACAGGAATGAATTGAGAAACGATGTATTTAGAAGTCGTCTAGAGGAAGGATCTTTTAGTTTGGTTCTGAACACATACTAAATAAGATAGAAAAACCATTTAGAGAATTTTTTAGGTTAAATTCATTTTTTTATCAGCTAGTATTAACGTTGAGGCAGGAAAGGAATCAATATGGTGTAAAAGTTCACATTTCAATTCAACAAATGTTGTATAATGACAAAATATTATAGCACATGTGATTAACTGGAATTTAACACAATTAATGTAACTGAATAATAAAATCAGGCAATAAAATTAACTGCTGATACCATAATTCGTTTTATTCCGATTAAATGAGTCCAAAAATATTGGAAAATGATTAATTAAGTTTTATATATTATAGTTTCTGAAATATGAACCAACAGAGGTACTTGAACTACTCACAGCTGATGGAAAAGATTAATTTTGTAGCTGATATTGACCATTATTGGCAGCAGTCTGAGATATAGAGGCATCGCATGAAATTATCCAATTTTTTGATATTGATTAAAACCATAAAAATGTGAATTTCAGTAAGTGGATTTCAAGCTAAATGTGTGTTGAAGTTTACGCAGATAAATGTTGAATAGTTATATATAATTAAATCCTTATGTCACTTACGAGTGTATTTTTTCATCAAATTAGTTCAGCGGATGGGAATGGTTGATCTGTTGCCTTAATCTGTCATTATATGAATCAGATTTATTTCTATGTATAGCCGCGGGGAGTTCCATTTATTCCTGTGATCTTTCTTTGACTTTATCTATGATATTTTGGATACTTGGAAATGAGAATTCAACATTTTGTTGGAAAGGTGTGAAACTGCCAGCTTCGGAGGACAATCTTTCCTGATCCCTCGAATGCACCTGAAGTTTGACGAGATGTACACAGGATTGATTTTTTCTCCAATAAATCAGTATCGTGTGAAGTAGATTCAATATATTCCATTCCATGTCCCAATGTGGTATTAAACAGGAGTTTTCTCTTGTCCATGCGCCAAGATATTTTTTGATTCTCATTTATTCTTATTAATTTCAAGATATAATGTTAACAAATCGCCGCTATGATTAGAACATATATAAAAACAAACCTCGAACGAATTTCACTTTCGCCAAATTTTAGACTTTTATTGTAACCGGACAGGGCCGGCTTCACGACTCATATAGGGGACAAGTTCGTAGCATAATTTTAAAATGTGGAGACTATCTCGAAAGACAAACAAGGCACTGATTTTTATTACACTAATTAGTCACCCTGTATAGCAGTCGAACCGCAACCACCCCATCTAGATCGTAATGGTCCGCGATTGGACGGCAGTGGCGCGACTCTGAAAGCAACCGCGACCTGAATTAACCAAACCGTACCTAAAGACAAAGTTTCGTTGGCATAAAATGGAAATAATGATACCATCTAAATGGAACTGCAATAAATTCGACATTTAATTTCTCTCACATTCATTCTTTTGACATACAATTATGAAAAAATGTTCTCAGGCTCTCTTCTTATAATACTTTATAATGTTACAATGAATTTTGATAGTTACAAAAAATTGCTTATTGCGCCTGTCGGTTCTGTTAGTGAATCGAACCTCTTGAAATTTTAAAATTTGCATGCAATTCATAATTATTGTGAATGACCCATTTTGATTTCGATTTTTCATCAATTCCCTTATTTTTAATTTGTAGAAAATTATCATATTTGGTTTCCTCTAAGTGTAAATTTTTTTATGATGTCAACAAAAACCATGTTTGATAAAAACTTTTTGTGCAAAAAAATTACCAATACATCTGATTACTAAAGCAATGGTTCCTAATAATCCTTCGTTTGCAAAGCACTATACTGAATATTATATACTCTTCTTTGGAAATGAAAGTACAACGCTTGCCACATATAACTTGTTTCTTATTTTTTTCTTACACATGTCCATATAAATTTCGGTTGATATAGGATCAAAAGACATTGATATATATTTCTTATTGTTACATATATTGCTGTTAGAAATGGTCTTGCTGCTATATTATACTTTAAAACTTCAGTAGTGTATCCCGATTACCAGATATAATATAGTTAGTTAGCTTTTAAATGGATCCTTAGAGAGCCAGAATTAGCCTTAATGATTTATCGCAGCCTGATATACGACATAAGCCAGTCTTATTTATTCACAAAAGATCTTACGCAATTATATTATTAACAATTACTTTTGCAAAACAATACCATTCTCTAAATTTCCATTCACCTTTATCCATACGAAGCTGAGAAATTTTTTCTAATTGGTACCAAGAAATTGTTTCTAATTGATTACAAGGAATATTTCCTAATTACTCGTTGTTTTGCAACAATGTATACAAATTTGATTTATGCTATTCATTTCCATGATTTATCTAAATTATTCCAACAAGAATTCATCATCTTGAAATATTGTAATGTTCTTCCTATTTATATAAACAGTACTTAAATTGAAATCCGCTGAGATGAATTTATACACACGCTATATCTTACATACGTAATTATTCATAGCATTCTCACTAGATTCTATCTTGAATTCAATATACAGGGTGATTCATTAAGAATGTCCAATCTCTGAACTGTAGATTCTAGACCTCAAAATATGATGATTCTGCTCAACATGCCTCATGCAAATATTGCTAGTTTCCGAGATACAGGATGTTCAAAGTTTAAACTTAAATTTTGATTTTCGCTATAATTTTTTATGTTTTTACAACTTCTCTTTGAAAATTTCACGTTTTAGCATGAGGAATCATAATTTGCACTCTAATTTAAAATTGCTAATAGAGGGCGCTAGTTGCACTTGTTTGTGTTAATTAAATCAAAGTAAACTTTTTTTGGGCTAAACTTACAACTAAAATAATAAAATAAAATATTAAAAAGCGTTAAATTCTACAAAAAAAGTTACTCTTCTTTGATTCTTGTAACCCAATCGGTTATCGAGTTATTTGCTTCTAAAAAATACAATAAATTTTAAATTTTTCATTATTCCTTAAATATGTAACAATAAAAAATTTGTAAATATAAATAAAAAGCTTCAAAGCAAATGCTCAAAATGCCCACCATTTACTTAATATCAAATAATCCTTGTTTATTATTTTTAATTACATCCGCGGCTTCTTCTATTTACCATCGCAGATGTGGAGAAGAAGTAATTTTTCCTTTGTAAACTAATGCCTTCATTTGCGACCAAATTGAGAAAAAGGTTTAAATCAGGGCCTCTTGGTGGCCAAGCAAACTCACTACCACGACCAATCCATCGATGCGGAAACTGTTCGTTTAAGTATTGACGAACTTCTAAAGAATAATGTGGTGGTGCTCCGTCGTGCAAAAACCACATATTTTGTCTTGAAGCGAGAGGTATATCCTCTAGTAATTCGTATAAATGTTCTTGAAGAAAATCTAAATAAAGAGGTCCATTTAAATTGGTTGGCAGTTCAAAAGGACCTATTAAATACCCACATATTACACTACACCAAATGTTAACCTTAAACTCGATTATTTTTATAATTAAATATTCCTCGTCTGGTAAATGTTGCCTCATCAGTAAAAAGAATTGTATCCAGAAAATCAGGGCTAACATTTTGTTTATCTTGCCAAAAATGGGCAAATTGTAGACGCTTAGGTAAATCTTGAGGTAATAAATTCTGAACAGGAGTGTAATGATATGAATACAATTTTTCCCTCTTCAGTATTCTAAAAATAGATGATTGGATTATACCTGTTTGCAGACTTAATCGGCGAGTACTGATATCTGGATTCTCCGTAACACAAATTAAAATTTCATCTTCTTCATCTGCAGTGATTTTTTTTTGTAGCACCGTGCTCAGTTTTAGAGAGTAAAGACCCCGTTTCACCCAAGTGGTTGTAAAGATATCGGTACAGTTTGTAATTGGGTTGCCTTCCATTTTCCATTTGGGTATAATTGTGTATATCTTCGAGCCGCAGCTGGACCACTATAATTTGACTGAGCAAACACACAAATCATATCGCGTATCTCATTATTGAAAAAATCGTTATGCCTAGGCATTATTTTATAAATAACTATTACACTTGTAAATTACTAAATTGTTAATAAATGGTATACTAATGTATTACTTATTCTTCCAATTTTTTTGCTTCTACAGAAACTCTCTAATAGCGACACAAGCCTACTTTGAAAAGAAAACGTAAAATTAAACCACGGCTTAATTCACGAATGTGATTTTGATATTGAGATACGAAAGCGGATCATAAAGTGTATTGAAGTAAATGGTGGGCATTTTGAGCATTTGCTTTGAAGTTTTTTATTTTTGTTCACAAATTTGCTATTGTTACATATTTGAGGAATGGAAAAATTTCTTTATGAAAAAATTAAAATTTATTGAACTTTTTAGAAGCAAATAACTCGATAACCGATTGAGTTACACGATCAAAGAAAGTAACTTTTTTTGTAGAATTTAACGATTTTTAATATTTTTTCATTATTTTAGTTGTAAGTTTATCTCAAAAAAAGTTTACTTTGATTTAATTAACACAAACAAGTGCAACTAGCGCCCTCTATTAGCAATGTTAAATTAGAGTGCAAATTATGATTCCTTATGCCAAAAAATGTAAAATTGCTCATTTTTAAACAGAAATTGTGAAAACATAAAAAATTATTCCAAAAATCAAAATTTAAATTCAAACTTATATCTCAGAAACTAGCAATATTTGCATAAGGCATGTTGAATGAACAGAATCACCATATTTTGAGGTCTAGAATCTACAGTTCAGAGATTGATCACCCTGTAAAGTTAAAATACAAATAATATCCTCTATTCACTTAAATTGATTGGTCTTGATGTGGATCATACTTGGCTTGCTACTTAAGTTTTGAGATACTGAAGTGAATATATCAAATCTAAGATTGCTATACTAAAGTTTTAATGGTAAACGTACTCAGAACGTGTTGTTATACGAGTGTTGTCTGAGTTGTTTACTGATTTTTGAAACATTCATCTCGGTCAAAATATAGAATTAAGTCGCGAATATTTTCGTTCGATGATTTTGTATGATCTTGGGGTTGAATTGAACCAACAGCAATGTGACGAGCAACTCGTTTCAACTTTTGGTCATGAAGCACCATCTCCAGTCACCGTGTTTCGCTGGTTTTCCGTATTCAATCGTGGTGGCATTTCGCTTCAGGTTGAATTTAGTTAGAGTCATTCATTCATTATTGCACATTATAAGTAAATGTCGCCTGTTTTTTCAGAATAACTAGGCATTTCGCCACCGTTTCATTAGAGCAACGGTCAATTTTGAATGATAGATCAGCATTTTTCTGTCAGAAGTGTTGGATAAAATGATGGAAGCCAAACGCAGAAGACGAATCATTCTCCCCCACACCAATGGAAGCTCTCACAAATCAATTCAAACAAAAACGTTTTTAAACAGTCAAAACATATAGTAAGTGTTTGGTACTTAATGATTTCGCCTTATTGCTGCAGATCAAAAATGAATTGCGAGGTCACGTGAAGAAGCGTTCATATCACATGTTCTTGAGATATCCCAATCAGAATGGATAAAATACACCGAAATTTTCTTCAAACGCATACAAAAGTGTATCAATATCAATTGAGTATATTTTGAAAAACATAAAGCCATATCAACGAACTCAATCACTGTTTGGCATAAAAAACATGTTCCTATGATTGTTCTAGAAATCTTTCTCCTCGATTTATCAAATTGTGGCGAACAAAATTTCATAACGATTTTCATTTTTTTCTCATCAGAAACTGAGATATTTGGGAACTTTCCGCTCATTGCTTTTTTCCTCTATTACTATATGTTGGCTGGATTTTATTTTCAAAAGTTTCTGCGTCAATGGATTGTTAACGTTTCAGAAGGTTACGTTGGAAATATGATTTCAGAAGGTTGTGAAAGATTTTTTTCTCATTGATTATTTGGTAAATAAATGTTTATTTTGATTCTATCCGTGTTTATTTGTAAGTGAAAAATATTCTTTGAACTTCGTTGTTTGAATCAAAAGTGTTTCTATCAGATTGATAGTGAAGAAAGTGGGATAGGAAAAAATAAGGACAATATTAGTAGATGGTCCATTCAGTGATGCACTATGAATAATGAAGTGATGATTGACATACCAAACAATAGTACAATCACATGTTTGTTTTGTATGATAAAAACCAATTTGTTCTTTACATTTAATGGCATCATTCAACAATCCGGTTGGCGTGCTTGAAAAATGACGTTAGTGAGCGCGTGGGATAATGAAATACCTCAAGTGAAATTTATTGAATCAATTTGACGGTAATCGGGTAATCGTTTACATTTTTCACACAAACTGGGATCTCCTTCAACGACATAACTAATACTTTTCCAATTAGTACTCCTCTGCCATTCTCTCTATCGGAGTTCCATGGCTCAATCATAACTGGTGTACCTTCTTCCATGACCCCTTGTAGCCACGCTACTATCATGGTTTCGCTTCGTGCAGGTAGAACCGTATCTTCATGCACAGCCGCCAACACCATGTTACTCTCAGGTAGATGAAGGAATACTTCTTTAGAGCCCACTTTGATGGTTCCCTTCTTAAAGTTCAATTATTCATGGAGATTCATTACGTACATTCCCAGAATCAATTCTTCTTCAATATCAGCTACGATTACTTTATGTGTAAACTTTTCTGCACTAATTGTCATTTGGAATTGTAATTATCCATGAACGTCGGCACTCTCACTTGTGGTGGTCCGTAGTCGAATGCTGTTTGGTAGTAGCTTTTACTTGGAGCTTATCAAATCGGGTCTTATGATGGTTCTAGTTGCTCCACTATCTACCAGCAGTGTATATTTCTTCTAATCGGTGGATTCTTAGCTTTTTTCTTATTCATCACTGCATTTTTCTCTTCCATCGGCGCAACTAATACATAAGATTAGTTTAGATTTTTTGGCTGCAAAATCTTCGCTTGCCGTTGATTATTTCAAATTCAACAAGATTGAAGCTTCTCTTTCTATAGGCTAAGGTGCATATATCTATAAAATCGTCGTAGTATCAACGATTTGCATACATCTTGGAAAAAGATTCCTCAAATTCTACAAATGAAAACATTAAAAAATACTGTCGGTCGAGGGTCAACATCGGCTGTTCCTTCAAATATCGTACTACGATTCAAGTGCCTAATCAGTTCAGGTTTTGATGCAGACTCATTAATATAATCGTCTAAGTGCATCATAGAGATGACTAGGAAATTTTCAGTTATTTCGTGGTAAGTATGACACCATTATGCATTTATTTGTGCTATTATTTTAAGTTCTCATTTCAGTATTCATCAACAACAGAAGAATTTCTGATTCATTCGATCATTTTTAATTACAATCATTCAGCAGGTGTGAAGGTAATGGTAGCTAGTGAACCATTCATCCATCGTTATGTTTCGATTAGTTTTTTTCATTGGTCATACGAGGCGCTTCACAATATCATATGAGAAGAGAATTACTTACAAGTATGGTACTTTAGGGTTTGAATGACTAGAACACCCCCCTTATTCACCAGATTTGGGTCCTTCCGACTATCATCGCTTTCCTCAACTGAAAAAACATTTAATAGGTCGTGAATTTTCTTGCAGCGGGGAGGTAATAGAAGCTGTGGAGGTCTGGTTTCAACAGCAGAAGTAAATTTTTTTTTTTAAATTAAGAGGAGAATATTTTGAGTTATAAAATATGTCGACATTGAAATTTTGTTTGGTTCCATAGCGGGCTAAGAATTTTTCAATTCAAATTTTCATTTTATATTGGTATAAATTTCTTCAATTTCTTATTTCTTAGAACTTTTGATATATTTATGTTTACAAATCTCCTTGATTTTATGTCTCTTCTGTCCAAAATTGGTTTTTTTCAAATAATTTTGAAAGATATATAAAACTGACATTTCGACTTTTCTTTAATTCTTTATCAAAATATAATATTAACACTGACAATTTGCGTATTTATATTGATCACTATTGGTATATATAATATCAATTATTGAAGGGAAATGCCAGAAGACACTTGAGAAAAGTTTTTATTCTTCTCACATCCACAATTGGCTGTGTAATTTTCAAAACCAAGTGAGGAGCTTCAGGTCTTGACCGTGGAGGTGGAATTTTATTTCATTATGTGTCCTTATTTTTACCCATCAAATATAGATATGCAGTTGGTTGGTCGATAAAACATTCTCGATTCACGCACAACCTCGGCTTTTTTGTTCTGTGTTAGTATTACCCCATAGATCTTTTTCTTCACTCCAATTTCCTCCAATCATTTTTGCCACTGGTCTGGATCCCTACTTACTATTATATAACAAAAGTTAATATCAGAATTGATATTATTTTTTCGCTAAATTAATAATTTTATACCTGTATATTCTTTACAGAGTGTTTCTAGAGTTGATGCAAAAATTAGAGAGTGAGTAGATGACGCGAAGCTATGCTGTTACATAATAAAAATTATCTCATAGGAGAAGAGTTAAGAAATCAGAACTTATATTTAAGTATTAAGTATATTTCTAAGTTATAGATCAAACCGTTATGAATTTTTGATGGATGATTACATATGTCCATGTTGGGTGTTTGACAGAATAAATAGGTACTTCTACACTACTATCTGAAGAACAGGGGTAGCTCATGCCCAATAGTTAAGAAGCCGTTACTTCTACAAGGACAACCTGTATAATCTCAAGATATCAAATATACATTTTTCAACTATCAAATTCAGTGGTGATTATGTATTATCACCGGTAATTTTATATACTCACCGAATTCATTACTTTTACTGTAATATATATAATTCACTAGTGATTGTATTAATGTGCATTGAATAAGTCTTTCAAAGGAATATGATTAGTGTATGGTTGATACTAGTCATTTGACATTAATAGATAAAGAATTTAATGGGATACTTACTTCATTACACTTAAATTAGGTTTTTTTGCTCTTGTTTCATAAGAAACACTCTTAAAAGTTTATTATTATACTAAATATCAAACTTTACCGTGAAGTCAAAAGATAATATATCCTATGCTAATTACCAATTTTTTTTAACTAAAACTTCAAGTATTTCATAAAACAATTCGACCCAAGTTCCATGAAGCCCCTTTTTCGACAATTTATCTCAGGAATAGCATTAGAAGTATATTTAAATACATAAAGTTAAAGGTTCCAGAAAGAATTTAACCATAGAGTTACCGTATGACGTACCCTCGTATATATAGGACGCTTGCGCAATAGTTCCAGAAGTGAAAATTTCTTTGAACGAAAAAATTTATTCCCCCTTTCTTTGTGTCCAAATACGTTTATATCTTCTTAGCTTTCCAGGAGTGTTATTTCTATAGCTTAAAGTGAGGGCATCTGAGGATACAGACTAATATATGTCTTTACTATAAGCAACCCCATAAAGAAATGTTTGTCTAAAAATTAATTTTAATCAGTCGACGCAAAAGTTTAAGTACTATCTCTAATAATTTAGCCACAACCTTTATATTAAATCATACGATATCAAACTGCGTGGAATTTATGTTATGAAAAGTAAGAATGAGCCGCAGTGATTATTTTTTAGAGTGTTAATATTTCTATGCACAGATTAAATTCTGAATGAAGTTTTCAATCCTCAATTATCAGTTTTCATTTAGACTAAATTATCGTAATAGAAATTTATTCATTGGTATATTTGCCCTTCAAACTTTCACACGAAAATAACAAAAGCAAATAATAATAAGCACAATTCGGTGCACCAATCTGACTATGGGTTCGCGTGATCCCCGCAATGACAAAAAGCTTTCGAATTCTTGAAATTAAATTACTGGAATTGACGATTCGTTTTGGTATAAGCTAGACCAAGAGAATCCATTTTGCAAATTATTCACGAAAAATTTTATTTCCATCAAGCTGATTGAGAAATTTAAAAAGTTTTCAGTCGGTGTGATTCAGAAGTTTGGATTGTATCTCATTTTGTAGCAATAAATTATAAAAACTAGTGTGGTTATTGATTTTTGAGGAGTGTTATATATAAAATGGACTCCAAACTCTTAATAGAAAATTATATAATAGATGAGATACTGCCATTTTCAACGACTTCCTACATATTGTGTTCAAAAAGACTCAATTTAAAATTTGATTAGGCTAAGAAAATGAACGCAATGTCTAGAGTTTGTTAATGCCTTAATTTTATTCCATTTTACCTATTTAATAAGTTAATTAATAGAAATGTACTGGAATAGATGTAGTTATACAAATAACATAATCAATAATATCGAATTATTTATTGAGTGGGTTATCATTACGCCGAATGTGAAAATTGTAGTGGTTATTGATCTGCGGTTAAGCACTATATATAATTTATATTGAATTATTCAATGGTTAAGTTATTAATAGGGTTGCTATTTATGTTTTGAGAAAGAGAAATAACATTTGGAATTTTGGAATATATTGAGATTCTTTTCCTGTATTTACTTGACGTCATTGGTCTTGATGTGGACCATAATTGGGATGCTACTTAAGGTTTGAGATATGACAACACTGATCAATATGTGAAACATGACACAGCCATCACCAACCTTGGCATTTTTAATGGTGGACGAATTCACAACGTGTTGTCATACGAGTACTATTTGAGTGCGATTATTTTCTATGACTATCAACGTGGATTAAACCAACAGCAGTCTGCCAATAAACTCGCTTCGACTTTTGGTTATGAAGCACCAACTCGAGCCATAGTGTTTCTCGAGTTTTACAAATTTAATCGTGGTTGCACTTTACTACAAGATGAATTTCTTGAATGATGGCTGTTGTAACAGAAAACTTTGATGCTGTGAGTGAACTAATATTGCAAGATCTTCATGTAACATACCGTGAGACTGAAGCATACTTCTAAATCAGTTCCACTCACATACATTCCATATTGCCTAAACATTTGGCTGTCAAGAAGATTTTTATGCATTGGTTCCCGCAAAATTTGACAATTGTTAAAAGAGGCTTGTGTCGATTTGTGCAGAGAAATGCTGGAGAAATTAAATCACGGTTCTTCAAAAAACATCATAACAGGCATCAATTCATGGATCTATGCATATGAACGCGAAACTGAACAGTTAAAACATCGAAATAATTGGTAATCCATCGTACAGTCATTGGTTGGAACCCAATAATTCTCTCTTTTACACTCATATCAAAGCATCAAAAATGTTTAGACAATTGGTTAAAACGCATACAATATTTTTAAAAATAATAGCCTCATCCATAATGAATATTTGTTTTCATTTGTCTATCTCAGAATAAGAAAGGAAATTTGGACAACGTTATTTCACAAGATTCCTACAGACAGTTTCTCGGAGATTCTGAGCATTTTTAACACAAACAATAATTGTTAAACAGATGCCTGGTAGTGGAAACTAATAAATAATAAATAAATTATGACGAGTTGCTCAATTCGTTAGTCTGGACTTTTGCTCCGAAGCACCTACATTCTGGTCCAAAAGTGGTTGAGATCACCACGTTTGTCGCTGTCATAATCTTCAACGAAGGATTTAAACGTATCTTGAAGACTTTGGAATCAATGGAAATGAAAATCGACCCACAACAGCGTGATTGCTCTTGAATCGACCGTTTAGAAAGGCGCACGAGTGATGTTGTAAAACAGGTCCAAATCGCAAAAAAGGAAAATGGGGCAGCTCAATGACTTCCAAGAAGAAGAGGAAGCCTATTGTATGTTCCAGGTATAGCAGATTGGCGGTGAGAGTTTTTGATATAAATCACATCCGCGAATTTTCAAAACCGTTTCTCTTAAAGCACGATTTTTCGAAGCGCTGACCACGATATTGCAGAGACTACTGGACCGATCTGGTTCAAATTTAGACAGAATCTTCAATATGTTATAAACTAGAGACTGAACTAGGATTGTCATGATTGCTTCTATAGTTTTTCTCTATGGGCGAAAAAAATAAAATTTAGTTTCGAAAACAGTATAGAAAAGTCAATTTTGTAATTTAGATTTTACTCTAGCTCAATCACTTGTCTCGAATATGAAAATTCAAATGCCGTTTTTGATTTCAGATGAACAGAATAGCCGCAATCTTGGTCACCGTCAACGTCTTTTACTTGATGTCTTATATTTTGACTTTGTTAATTTGTATAGCTTATTTAAATGTTAATTAATACTGTGCAAAAACAATGGGATTTATGATTTCAATAGTTTGTCCGTGAAAAAAATATTAGAAAAGCTTTAACCAAAAGCCGAGAAACTAGAGGACCCCTTAAGTAGCAATCCTTGTATTACATCCTAGTATATTTGTTGTTGGGTATCTCTATTTTGAATTGAATTAAATTTCTATTAATTTAGCTACGTTATGTATCTAGACTTAAATCAAATTAATTCATTAACATAAGAAAACAATTTTTCTTACTTCAAAAATATATTCAACCTCTCAAAAATATATCGTATTCAAAGGAAAAGGGGCTATAGACATGATCAGATTTTTTCTGCTCGATATATGTTTGATCATATTTATTCCCAATTTTATAATAAAGGTGGTTGACAAAAAAAATTTATACGACACCTGGGTATAAAATAATCCTATAACTCCTCATTAACCTCAAAAGCTCACCTAATTCCCTCACACATATAATACCAACGAGACAAATCTCCTGGGATATCATTTTGAACAAATTTTATCCTAGAATTTCTGAGACAAATTTATATGAATTATACACCCAGGAAAAAGACTGTTTTTAAAGTCGCGTTGCCACTGATTTAACCATTATTTTGTATATTTTGAAATAAGAAATTTTGACAATTATATCAACTCTATAATTTATCATTTCAACAAAAATCTGAGGATTATATTTGATGTCTAAACTAGGTTCGACTAATGATCAACAAGTGAAAATTTCATCATCAGAATGATGAAACGTTATATTTAGTTGTACTAGATATTAGTAATGGATTAGTATTCATATTCGATGAGGTTTCGTTAATAAATATTGTTGTGGCCTTTTTCATTGAATAACACCACAAATGACGTCGTTCAATCTGTAAAATTCTTAGTGCTTATTGTGGACAACTCCTTGTAATGTGAGTTACATATTACCGCCTTATCTAAAAAATTAAGTTCCCTCCTTAACAGTTTATCATACCCTAATTAAGTCTGATCTCCTATATGCCCTTCACTTCTGGAGTACGTGTGGTGCGAATCAAGAAGAGAGCTGTTAGATATTTATTTGGACTAAACAGTAGTGCTCACTGCAGGGACTTTCTTAGAAGATTAAAAATTCAGACTCTTCATTCCTTATTAATATTTGAATTCGTTTGCCTAATTCGTAAGCACGCTCCCCCAATTTCAGGAAGGTATTCACTTAGGAATGCCGATCATGACTTTCACCCACCTAATTCACGTTCAGAATTAGTAGAGGGCTCAATATTTTACAATGCAAAAAATGTACAATCACTTACCAATTGAAATCAAATCGATATTATCTTTTCCCGCACTTCGCAATAATTTTAAGGCATATTTACTGGAAAGTGCCTTTCATTCTAATGATAATATTTAATTCCGAGCATGCTGCATACTGGTTTCATTTTGCTATGGACTTATATACTAATTATTACCTCTTACTATTACCTATAATTTACTTACTCATTACGGCGTTCTTCTGTATATTGAAATTTTATTGTATTAGTAACTTTATTTAGTTATTTTTGTTTGTTTTTTAGTTTTTTAAGCTTCTGTCAACGAATTGTAAAAATTTTGTGACAATAAAGCATTTCTCTCTTCCTCTTTCTCTAGTATTCATATTCGATGAGGTCTTATTGATAAAAATTGTTTGTGTATAAGAAAAACACCGTTTTATAATACAACAGAAATTTCATTATTCAACATAATCCTTCAATATATTAAGTTAAGTTATGAGTTAATTCATGGATTGAATCTCCTTGATGGTTATCAGCCCCGAAGAAATACTCTTATGAACTGAAATGAACTCAGACCGAGGACAATGTTGATAGAAATCGAATTATGTTTGTGAAATATATAAAACAATTGAGAAATGACTATCACATGTTCAGGAATTTATGTAAGCAAAATAATGTGTGTATCAAAACAAATCTCGAATTATTTATTATTGATTCAATATAAATTGAACACAGATTGTGGAATAATAAAAACAAATGAACAAAAGCATATTGCAAGTTTTCTCTAATGATATGTGCTTATAATTTTTCAACTTGATCGCTGGTTGTTAAATAGGTCAAGCTATTAATGTAGTTAAGTTGTAAGTTATGAGGATGTACATTTAGTTAGCTTAGACCAGTTCCATGCATAAACAAAATATTGCGTTACTATAGCAAAGAACAATAACTTATTAGAAGCGTCAAAAAGTGAACCAGAGTTACACAATAAATTAAAAGGAAAAAGATGTTCACCGAAATTGTGAAAATCAAAGAATTGGAGTATCGAGCCATCATCAAGTACCTGTATTTAAAAGGTAAGAGGTAAGAGGTAAGCAGATTCATGAAGATATACTCAATACTCCTGGTGATCAATGTCTTTCGTATGCGACCGTGAAAAATTGGACTGCAAGCTTCAAAAGAGGTAAATTTTCCATTGAAGATGATGACCGATCGTGAGGGCCAGTTTCTGTGTCAGTCCCTGAAAAAGGTTAGAATTCAAGAATTTCCCTTCGATTTTGTTGACCAACCATAGTATTCACCAGATATAATCATTGCGACTTTTTTTGTTCTTCTATCCTTAAAGTGTTACTTCCAAGAGAGATATTTTTAATAGAAGAGAACGCTATTGCATACGTTAACTCCTATTTTGAGGATACAGTTGGCAACTATCATTTGGATTGGGAAAACAGTGTTAACAAATGAAAATGATTACGAAAAAGAATGACTTATTTCTTTTTATGATCAGAAACTTTCCAGAAACCTATGTTTAAATAGTTTTAAGAAGATTATTCTATTCTCTATTTATTCATTTATCCGTGAGTGCCAAGAGATACTGACTACTATTGTCAATTTTATTGGAAGGCCTCAGTTTCTTTGAAAGATGCTCAATATTCAATTTTGTGTCTTTATAAGACTAGCTTCAGTTTGTATAGAGTCAAATGAGAGTTGGATTTATTAAGATTAAAACTATTATTTGATCTCACAAGTGATGGAAAAAGTTTGTTAATTTGTCCTAATTTTGATTTAAACCCGGGGTTCTCATGCTTCTTGTGATAGGTGTTAATATTTAGAGATAGAAACCCAACTGAAAATCAACTTAATTTTCCTGTATTCGAAGCTTGTTTCAGTCCAATCAATATCACAGAAATATTTCAAATTCTTAATTAGTAAATTAGTTCTATAATCTGTATGTACATTTTATTGTACTATTCAGTTATAGTTATTCTAAAATTCTTCAAACATTCTCAATCTGGGCAATGTCAGGAGCCTTAATACAATAGAAAATGCTATCATTGAGAAAATAGATAGACCTAGGAATGGAATAAAATGAGATAACCCTATTCTTCGTCTGGTTGAATTGGGTAAGCTCTATCAAAACAATAAGGACTTGATGATCCATGCAACCGAAATATAGAAACTCACTAAAAGGCTACAAGCAGCCTACATAACAGGAGAAATGCCTTTTAATCTGGCCGCAAGTCTTCAAGAACAATAATTGCATTTGGTTAGAAAATCACAATAATTTAAATAGGAGAACAGATTTTAATCAACATAATGATTTTATAAGAAAAAATGATAAAATAAACTCTAACAATAATCAAGCCAGATCAAGTAGATACTGTAAAAAGGATTGAGGTATAGTCATAATAATAACTATAATCGGCATAAGAACGTGAAAATATGTGAGGAAACATATGAGCAGACGTGTGAAAAACAACAATTGCAGTTTTGAACCTTCCTAACGAAACAAATATGAAATCTACAATAATCGACAGCTGTTCAATTTTGAATAAATATTGGTCCCTTTAAAATTTCGTGAAAATTCACCCAACTGTCTCGAATGCACGTGTAAAAATTTGATATTACCTAGATACAGAAGCAGATATGTCGTTAATCAAATTCTCAAGAACTTTTCTACATCACTTAATATAAATCGACAAAATACTGAATATAAGAGGCAAGGATTAGCCGAAATGAGAATCTAGAAGACTGTCGAAATACGCTTTCTTAGATTCGTTTGATGAAAATCGTTTGTACCGCTTGAATTTTCTAAAATGTAAGAACAACAAGAAGTTGAAGGGAGCTGAGTCATACCAATAGGATGGCTGTTGTAACAGTTCGTCTGTAATTCAAAGCTTTTCACGGTGGTTTTTAGAACTGTGTGAAATATTATTTATATATATTTCTATTGTGAATCAATCTGTTTTCACGACATTTCACATGAAAAACAATACAATAATAATCTGCGCTTTTGTTTCACCACTGTGATCACATTTCACAAACAAAACTCATTTTTCATCCCAAAAATAGATGTTCCCCTTTATTGGCCGATTTCCTGTCCAACTTTATAGCTGAAATACCTATTTTGCGTCTTATTTAGGTCAGCTTGCTCGTGACAAATTCGAATCACTCTCTCAACATTTGTGAAATAACGCATGAAATTCTTTCTTTCATTCATAAAAGGTTGGAAATTTGGTAATACAATTGAGCTTTTTTCCGGTTTCCACGAATGTCGCACCAAATAACTAACATAGATATAGCTTCTGTAAAAATTTTGGTCACACTATCTAACGAGATGCCCATAGATTATACTCAATTTATATCGGTCAATTGCAACACCGACGATCGACGAAGTGATGAAAAAAGGTGTTATCTTATGGATATAGGAGGGTTGTCAAGGAAATTGAGGTAGATCAGCCGGAAGGGCAAATAGGGGAGGTTCCTCTTGAGCTTTAAGCTGAGGGGCCGTATATTGTTTGGCCATGAGGTAAGAGGATTTCTTTGGCAGCGAAGTTGTTTGATTCTATTGTACTAATCACATAGAAAGCTTGAATGTCATTTAGACGACTTGGGATGGTGTGCCAATGGTGTCCAGCCACAGAGTGTGTTCAAAAATCCTAAAAAACTGAAGTGAAAAAACCAGTAAATAAAACAGCACCACCAAGAAGGAGCTACACTCAAGCTGCTAAGAAAACGCCAGCTACAGCAGCTCAATAAACGCCTGAGCTATTGAGTGTGTTGCAGAACATGCAGACACTTAAAGCTACATTGATCGCGCAACAGACAAAATAAAATAACGGACAACTTTTCCAGCATTTCATAAACATATGTCGAGTTATACATCGGGGACAGCTATAAAGAAGGCGAAGGATCACTCGGATTAGATCTTTTTTTGCCGAAAAAAGGTTGAAGAGTTAATTTTAGGCTGCGAAAACATACACACATATTTAGACGTCTAGCCCATGAAAACATGAGCGTATAGCCAATAGGCTAACTCTTTACAGAGATAAGACAGAATCCCCCTTATAACTCAGAGGAAAGGAAGGAGTCTACGCGCGAAACTGTGACGCGAAAGAGTATGAGGACCTATCATAATGACAGGGATGATGAAAATTTATTGCCAATTGTTTTAAGTTACTTATTTCTATCAAGACAGAAATATGAGTGAAGCATGATGTTCAAATTATATTCTCCTGTGTACTTTGTAGTCATTAAAAATACTTTATTCATTCAATTATTCTTTCAATAATTCATTCCGAAGCTGACTGATTATCAAATTGATATAAATAAAACTCACCTGTTTTACTTCAATGGGAAGCTATAATTGATTTATTCCTCATTTGTGTTAGTATCAATAGAAGCTGAATAATTCATTTCAGCTCGTTATTTCTTGTAACCCATGGTAGTTAAACAAAACACTTAAAGAGACAATGCCGCATTGAAGCAAGCCTTAATGTTTTATTTCATCGTTTTCTTTGAAACTTTCCTGGAATTTTGTTGAGAATAAAAACTCTATTTTAATGACATAAAAGAATCTCTACTTTCCAATTTATTAACGATAAAATAAAATGTAAATCTATAGACAAATAGCTGTCTGCTTCTGAATACACTGAATATTGTTCTTGACATAAAAAAATCGTTAAAACCTTTATCGTTTCCATTCATTAAACTTAATGGAATTCGAATCGTTCAATTCATATTGAATTGAAATTCTTTTTCTTAAGCAATGCCCTCATAACTCTATCTAATTCACTCTAATGAGAAACGGATTACACTCTCCGAGTTATCGCTTTTGTTTTTTATTGATAGTCTTCACGCAAGTAAGAATAATTTCTGAGGCTGAATCACTGTTATATGACAAGTAGCTGAAATTCAATACATATACAATATATATTTATTTATTTTTTCCCTCTCTCTAATTTCTTGGGTTCAAAGGTGGTTTGGATAAAATAATAACACTTCGATGAAATATCACATTTACATGTATAACTTAACGTTTCGCTCCTTCCTTGGGAGCATTTCCAAAAGAATAATTAATATATGATGATGAAAATATTTGTAGAATAGGTAAAAACATATTAGTATATATCTTAAAAACAGAATTAAAATCAGTGTATTCACCTCGAAATGTGCTTAGAGGCTATTAGGTCAGGTGACTTAATCCAAAGAGCTGCAGAAAAAAGGTATACTATACCTAGATCTACGATAAAGAACAAACGTAAAGAGACTTATACAAAAAATGTAGAACGTGTAAGAATCTTTAGTGATGAAGAGGAGCATGTTTTCGAACAACATCAATTAAAATTAAATAGAATTAAAATGCCAGACTATGGGTTCCCTCTAGTTGAAATTGATTTTGGTTATGCAGTTAAAAGCTATTTGGACAAAAAAGGTGGACACATTTGTCAGTTCAAAAACAATCTCCCTGGCTATGAATGAACAAAAGCCTTCTTAAAAAGACATGAAAATCTGACTCTTAGGATAAGTTCCAATATCAAAAAGGTCAGAGCCGAAGTACATGTTTCTCTCATCGAAAATTACATTGATAATCTCAAAGAAGAGGTTGAAGATGTTCACCCAAATAATATATTCAAATACGATGAGACGAACCTTACTGACGACCCCGGGAACAAAAAGGTTATCTGGAAGGAAGGAGCAAAATACGTGGATAACATTTGCAATTTAAGTAAAAGTGCAACATCAATATTGATGCCTGGGAATGCTGCAGGTGACCTCTTGTCCCCATATTTTATCTATAGAGCTAAGCACTTGTGTTCCACATGGACTGAGAATGGTCCTGAAGGAACTCGATGTAACCACTCTAAAAGTGGGTGGTTTGATGCAGTATGCTTCGATGATTGGTTCCAGTTACCAGGTGTTGAAAATCTAGATGGTCCTAAAGTTATCATTGGAGATAACTTATCTTCTCACATGAGTTTGCATGTGCTTAAGCCCTGTGAAAAGAATAATATAAGGTTCGTTTGCGTCCCTTCGAATTCAACACATTTAACGCAACCATTGCCTTCTTTGGACCAATGAAAAGTGGAAAGAGTCAGATTCAGGATCAAAATTTGCAACGATCCCTAAAGATTTGTTTCCACGATTTCTAAAAGAGCTAATGACAAGTTTGGAAGAAAAGCGAAGAGGCAATTTGACGGCTGGATTTGCCAAATGTGGAATACATCCCTTAAACAAGCAAAGACTACTAGACCATCTTCCAGAAAACCAGCCCGTGGATAAAGAGTCTATAGGAGAAGTTTTTATGGAACAGTTGGAGAAGAAAAGAGATGAGTTTTTAACTGAAGATGGCCCGAGAAGAAGGAAGAAAAAATTGCAAGTGCCTGCGGGCAAGAGTATTGCATTTGAAGAGGTTGAAGCAGCCATCTCAGAAGCAGCAAACAAACCTTCTACCAGTGCGTTAAAGAAAACACAAGTTTCTAGAAAAAAAAACAAAAAAAGCAAAAGTCTTCTTCATATGAAGATGATGTTGAGATGGTGTTAGAATCTGATGGCAAAGCGAAACATTTTCCGATTTGGAAGAAATATTATAGGAAGTAGCAGTCATACCTGTTCACAGCCCTAATGATGAAGAAACACCAGTTGCGTTGAAATCTGAAGACTTTGCTATTGATAACTTTGTAGTGGTTAAGTATGATGGACTGAAATACCCTGGCAAAATTGTTAGTTTATCTGAAGAAGGACCTATAATCGACTGGGTGGATGTTTGTCAGAAGATCAATCCTTCAAAAATAGTTTCAAAGAGGAACTAGTTCCAATTTGATGTGAACTAATATCATTTTTGTACAATACAATTCTTTTTTAATAATATGAAGTCCGTTTCATTTATTTCCATTTCTCATCATTTCATATCTGGTGGTAATTTAATCTTGTCTAACTTTAGCCTATCAAATACTAAACATAGGTTTTATATGGTTTGAAAGTATGGTACAAATTTTCCCTAATTCAAGGCAACTTTGGCCCAAACATTGAAAAAATTCAGTATAATATTGCAAAATGATTGAGGGTCTCAATATGACTTTAATTTAATGATATAATGTTTGCTTGTCAAAAGATATGGAGCTGATATAAAATATTTTTCGAATTATTAGATAATGTGGTGAGAGGAGTTTGAATACTTGAAACAATCGGCCGTAGGGGAATGTCAGGTTTGTGGAGTTTTGGTAAACCATATATTTTAGGGGGTAAGGCATTGTGAGTTTTCATTTATTTGCGTCTGATGGCGAAATAAAAAGTTTAGATTAAATCATTATTTTGTTTTTGATAAGAATTCGTAGGGTCTTGTTTAATTTTTTTGTAAGTTGTGTTATCGTTTAATAATTTCATAATTTTATTATTATAATCTTCTGATTTCATGATAACAGTTTTATTAGATTTATCTGCTCTCAAAATTTTGAGATCTTTTTTTATTTATGAATTTTTTGGTTTTAACTATATTTTGAGGTTTGATACTGTTTTCTTTTCTTTTGTTGTTTAGAGATAATATTAAAAGTATCAGATCTTATTTTATTTTGAATTTCGTTATTTAGATGAATGGTGTTTCATTCAATATTACATAAGATATTTGTCACAGTTAATTCTCTGTCACTAGAAATATTTTGTGCAAAATTGGGACCTAAAGATAAAACTTCTTTTATGTCTGACTGTAAAACCAATAGGTAAGCCTGGAATCAAATAGTCCCATTCTTTTTCAAATGTTTCTGCTATTATGGAACTCTAAAATTCAACTTAAATATACGATTCAAATACAAGAAATTCTAAAATTGGCGGAAGCGCCTTTGATGTTTGTTTTTATATAATTTTTATTATAGCAGACGGTTGATTTACATTGTTTCTTTTGAATAATTTTTAGAAAAGTCTTTCCATTTAATTGTTACTTTTCTTTATTTTCTAGAGGTGATTAGAATTATTTTGGAATAAATTAGAAGTTGCACGGGCATAGCCAAGAATTAGCTTTGGGGTGGGTTGGTTTTGAGTGAATAAAACAACAGAAATACACTTCTATGAAATTTAATATCTATATATTCACCGTACAAATTTTAAAATGAAATGATTAAATTAAATCTAAAACCATTGAAGAAGGAGTCTTCGGCTTTTTCTTTTAAACATATTTACTAATTCATCGGCATGAATTTCTGTTCCATAGTCAATGTTCATGAGAGCCAAACCATCAAGTCCGTTTTCCCTTGTAGTACTTCGTAAATAGTTTTTCAGTCTCCTTAGGTTCGAGAAAGACCTTTCTGAAGTAGCAGTGGATACAGGAATGGTAGCCAAGATTTGTAGTAATGTGTAAATATTAGGATAAAGGTTTTTATTGCAACGCATTCTAAACTAGATTTCGGGGTAGACGAAATATTTGTCATCACTGTTTTCCATACTTCAAGTTATGCTTCAACCAGTGTTATGTTTGGTAAACCTTCCAACCAATTGTTGAATTGTATGATCAAGAAATGGAATGTTCGGTCTACTTAATCAAGGTTACTAGAATAATAGAAGACTTGTGACAATAACAAGATGCGCAGTAGACAAGTGAATGTCATCGGTTCTTCACAGCTGTGAATTCGTTAGTTAGAAATATATCCGTTTGTATATACAGATCAGCAAGAAATAACACATATCCTCATAACTCGAACATAATGTTAGTAAGGTTTGTTTGACATAAAAATGTAAACAAAACACAAATGTAAACATAATGACGTAGCTGGTGCTCTAGCAGCTGATCGGTTGTTTACGGAAACATGCGCATGTCACAAACCTTCTATTATTCTAGTAACCTTGAATTAATTGTCTTCCGACGACGCGTGGCATTCGCATTTTAGCTCCATTTTTCCTTCAGTAAAACCTTTGCGTCCTCATATAGATGAAGATATTCGACGTCAGTGTTGTTTCTCAGGAGTTGTTGACATCATCTACATGTTTGAATGCCGTGATAAGATCAATGTCAATTGTTTGTAATTGTTTCTAAGCGACAATTAATAGCTCATAACTTTTTGAAGAATCGCTAAATATTTCACAAAATTCGAAGATGGAAGCGTACTTAGCAATTGGGCGGTTTGTTGCGATGTTTCCTTTTTGTGATTAAATTGGAGTTCTCTAGAGCATTCACAATCGCTGAATAAATTTTCCTGAATTTTATAATAGCTCCATGTTTGTAGACCCACCGAGCTTCACACATTGAGATCAAGCATTTTTGGTTAACGAAGGATAGCAGCTTTTCAAGTTCTTGAAACCCCCAAAACCCCCCCTTGGTTTCGCCCGTGAGGAGTTGTGTAGTGCAGTTTACTTCATAATAAATAGTCATAGTGAACAAGTCGAAATAAGAAGTAAGCGAGGAATTCAGATAAATTATTCAAGTTACTTAAGTGAGAAGTGAATTAAATTATAATAGTAGTATGAATTAAGAACGTAAGAGGCAGAGTTTCTAATCGTAAGGTAAATTAATACTTCTCGATTGAAAATCGTATAAATAAATGAGAAAATCATTATAATACTTTTTGGTAGGTGCAAATGTTCTCAGGGCGCAAGTTTTTAGCTACTTTGGAAAATGTGCGTAGTTTTGCTTTTTTTGATGTGAGAAGAACAGAGTTTCTACTAATTATGGTATTTTTCAACATCGACTTCTGAGACCACAATGCTGCTGTTCCCAATTTTCTTAATAACCCCTCAAAATAAATTAACAAAGTATTTCACTTTGTGTGACGTTCTCCAGTCCATTAAGTTGATGTAAACGATTTCATTTGTTGCCTTGATGTAGTTAGTAGCAAAATATCACAAACATTGGGATATGACAAATTATCTCAAAGTGAACTTTCCCGTCAATAAGTTACAGTTGATGAAACTGGGTCCCAATGAGGTGAAGTCGCCAAGTATAATTTATAAAATAAATTACACGAAGCAAGGTTATGAGAGAATTGGTATAATCATTTTTATAAGAAATCCTATTTGAAATATTTCACATTTCATACTTACAAAGAAAATAGATAAATTTGTAGAGGGTTCACAATAATTTCAATAAGACACGCCAAAACCCAGTTGTCATTCAGAGGACGGAATAAAACAATGTCCAATAGTAAAATTTACTAAACTCAATGAAAAGTATACTATATTTGGGTAGTGAGAAGCAGAGAAGAGTTCTTTAATAAGTGAATTACTAAATACTCTTGTGTTTTTAGTTTTTTAGTTTCAGCCAATGAGTACATACATACTATGAGAATCATATGCTGTTTGACCTACCTCGCTCACCCTTCTAATATCAAGGGCTGACATTTAAAATGAGTTTCACCCACAAGTCTGATCCTATAGTGTCGGCCACCCACCGCCCGTAAGAGAATTTTCCATATTTTCATTGTTACTTAACAATGACATAAACTTATCTACTTCTTTAATAAGAACATTAAACTGGAATAAAAATGCAAATGAATTTAGAAAATCGAAAGAAACTGAAAAATTATCACCAATTATTTTAAATATAAAACAACTCACTCAGAAAATACAATCTAATGACAACTTGAATCTAAATTTCGTGAAACGATAAGTACATAACATATGAAACAGTCCTTCTTCAAATACTACCTTCACTTAATAATCAATTGTAAAATAACTTTCCTGAATTTCTTAGTACCAATTTTGTCACTAAGTAGGTTGAAATAATTTTTTTCGGTGAATTCGAATTCGATAAAGATAATGACTAAATCTGTAAGCACTTCTTATGCCAAATTATCTAGTGAGGCTAGTAAAATTCTTAATACCATTTTAGGTAACATAAAATGAGAACATTTGTGACTATAACTTCATTCCAACATCTCATTTTCATAGCATTAAATCGCCAATATACATTCCGTCGCACAAATGACGCATATTTTGTTGAATGAGAAAATTTTCATGAGGAAAAAATTAAAAGGCTCCTGTATGATCCAAGAATATAGCTGTATGATAGCTTCAACCACTGTCAAAAGTTTATTCACATTATAATTATGATTTGTTAATAAACTCAGAATCAATAACTGGGATCACTTCTTCTTGCATGGATTATTGCTGCACATGTTGGCATACTTGAAATTACTCAATACCAAAGGCATGTAAGATAAGTAGTAGGATAAAATTATCATTCACTGACAAGCAAAAAAGCCTCTAGCTACTGTCGTCTCTGACACGATTTTTTCTAGCAAATGAGGAATGTGTGTAAAGAATAGACAATAATGGACCACCACACTTTGCTCCACACTTTATATTCTTTATTTAAGGAATTGAAGATACATGTAAACAATTTTGCTTGATTGAAAAAATCACATGCGGCCTGCGAATGCCCATTATTTTGCAAGTCTTTATGAACCGCGCAGGTTGCAACTGCGAGCATCGGCCCTGTTGTCTAAGTTAGGCGAGACTGCAAAACAATGGGTTTCTCATGAACATTTAGCAATGAGAAAGATATGTTTCTGATGAGCTCCTCATGCCAGCTCCCAAAACAAGGAACAACTAAATATTTGAAGGCAAAAAACATCACATTAAACATATTTGTACGATATCAACTTCAGTGTGGAAAAAATGATTTGGTTTGAGCGAATGCAAAAATTGTATACCTAAAGGTCGAAAATGTAGAAAAACCATAAAATATTTTGTTTCAAGCTTGGTCGTTTCTGTTTCTGTTTTTGTAACCTCCATTTTTTTATTTTTTTATTCTATCAATTTCACTTTATTAAGTACTCATACAGAGGTTGGTTTAAGCTCTGTAACGATCTCAAAAATTCATGCTCCATACAATTGTGTCTATGTCAAAACTTGTCCAGTAGACCTGATTTCAGAATGAATAACCGATACAAGTTCACAATATGTTTACCGAATTTTATAAATTTCTAAACTTGCCGCTACCAAATCATCGATCACAGCATTGTGGAAGGCTTAAGATTTTAAAAAAATGGGCCCTGTTGCTGACGCGTCGCTTTCATAACTACCGGTATATATAACAAATACGGAAACAGTGGCGCTGGCATTAGTTGAGCAGTCCAGAGAATCAACTTCAGCTTGATACTATACAGGGTTATATTGCGAGTAATAAACATTCTCCTGCCTCATTATTTCAGAAGTTATCCTAGCAATTTCTTGGAAACTCATGAAAAATACAAGATACGGCTACCAGAAGCTATATTTTCTATTCCTCATATTTCCCTGATATTCTGAATATATGATGCAGGGTTTCTTAGCATTTCTAGCTGGCAGATCTCTCTGTCAGTCAACGCCAAGTTACAAATAAGACTCAACTCGAGGCCCATTGGAATTGAAAACTCATTGATAACATTTTTTTGAAACACAAATTACTGCCACGCTGCAATGACTTGTACTACACTAAGGTATTCATTTCATTCAATGCGGCAGAAATATCTGCCAAATAAGTGAGTATGAAGTGCAAGTATTTATAATAAATGATTTCTAATAATTTGGTATTATCGTCCAAACCTAGATCACATAATCGAGTGAGTGCATTCGTACATGCGAGCCACTTTACTTATGTAAGGACAAGCAGAGAAAGCTGAAGGTTTTCCACATCTTCACACAGTATTTATCTAAAACTTTCTTGAGGATGGAAAACATTTTTTTGTAGGTGAAGCATGTCTGTGGAGAACACAATGACTGCAATCATTCGAGCTCCATTTTATTTTTGTTAACAGTCCCACTTCATTACCTTTTCGTTTAAAATACAAGAAACAATATGGCTAGTACATGATTTCATGCAGGTTTCCAGTATGGTCTTTGACTGTGTTTGTCACCCTATAACTGAAGTTTCATCAATTTATTTGCATGAGATTGGTGCTCTTTCTCTTGAAAAAATCAATCTCTTTAGTATGGAGATTCGAGTGAATACCGTCAGAATGACGAAGCAATTTGATTGAAACCATGGAACGGTCACCCGCAAATCACACACTAACCTCTGTCTCGATGAACCTCATGTTTGAATAACTTTCGGTGTACATGCTGGAAGTGATAAACTTGGCAAAAATCAAATGATACACTCATGAAGAAAGTAAGTAAAACAGTAAGCACTATGATTGCTAAGCTAATCTCGCAGCATTTTCGCGTAAAAAGTTACTACGCATCGAGTGCCGTAAGCTGTTTCACATCAGTTTTACAAGAAGTCTAGTAGGGAGTTTACATCTACGGACACTAAAATAACTGCGGATCAACACTTGGAAACCGCAACTGCTGAAGAAAGGTGGTCACGGATAGAGCCGGAGGATCGATAAGGGGTGCTGTGCAAAAGACAATTGAAAAAAAAATATTGAGTTGTTTGAAAATAAATAATCGGAATTAACTAACTTTTCGAACAATCTCTAATATAAGTAAAACGTTGTGATCCAAATAAATTGATATCAATTGGTTATGAATCTTGTTGAATCATATATAACAAACCACACAAAAACTGTACTTCTTCTCAGTGTGTGCGAATGTATTTCGTCGTCCTTTAAATAGGAAAACAACTACTTTCCTGGCTAATGCCACGAATATTGAATTACAATCCCTCTAAAGAGCGTGATGTAAATCGACATTTTTGCCGATATTAACATACCCAATTTCTCGCAATTGCGAGATAGTGTCTTACCAAAAAAATATCTACAACGACTATACGAACACCAGCTTTAGAGCAAAATGCAATAGATACAATTGATGATGATGTGTGTGACTCATTCGAGACCTTATTTCATATCTACTCACAAATACTTTAAATACTTTATCTGCAAATAAACGATCATAGTACAGATCAAAAAATATAAAGAAATAATAATGGTTAGGTTTTTTCATATCTCAACTGAATACGATAACTGTGACCTATTGTTAGAAATTTTATCTACAGAGAGTTATAAAGGAGAATTAAAACAAATGAATTCCGTTTTTGCTTCCTTTGGTCGCTAAATATTCATTGCATAAAACATTTATCATAAAACACCCTCGAGAATTTTCTATTTGTATTTTATTCACCATTTTGTAACTTCACTTGTTTTGTTCTCAGTTGGTATGAAACTTTCGTAAAGTCCTCTAACTAATGTTTATTTGTCATAATAGTAGTCGCAGAACTTGTAGAAATGCTGTAAGAATTAAGTTTGGAATTAATAACCAACACGAGGATTATGTAAGTGCTTAGATCTCAGATTTCTTCGTCGTAGTTTTGATTATCATACAGTAAATTATTATCAGAGTGCATCACAAAGTTTTGTTGAATCTGGTGAATATTGGACATAAATTATTTAAGACGGTTATATTAGCTTCACCTGTATGCGGGTTTGTAACTCTCCTTTGGAGTATATTCTCATTTAATAAAAATTCTTCTTGTTGTAAATTAAACCCTTCGATAACTACAACGTTTCAGTTCGATACAAGTTTCAACGAGATGTAGGTATATAAGCAGCGAAGTCATTATACGTGAGTGGTATCAATTAAATTAATATAGTTATGGTAAAAAATGCAAAAAATACGCTCTTGTAGCATATCAAACTAAAAAATGGAAAATAAATAGTTTAGAAAAACCGGAAAACACGCATCTGAAGCACATTAAACTAAAAGGTTCGAAATATTTTTTTGAATAAGATAGAAACAATAATGGATGAAAAATACTAGTTTTATTGTGAGAAAAGTGTGGGGCTTAGTTCCATATTTTCCGTACGACACTTTTTCACAATAATACTCGTATTTCCCATTCATTATTGTTTCTATCTTATTTTTGAAAAGACTTTTTGACTTTTTAGTTTGATGTGATTTATAACCGTGTTTTTTTAGTTTTTTAAAGTAAATTTTCATGAATACTTCCATCTTATATCTTATTTTCAATTAAGGAAATGAAGAAATGATTGATTCTGGGGATATTCCTACTAAACACTATTTACTACGTCTACAATAACACTTAACGTTAAACTATATGTCGCGCATTTTGAACTACAATCTTTCGAGACTACATGAACTGTATCTAACATAGTATTGCCTGTCATCTCACTGTAATACAGTTTTTTTCGTTTCAGACATTTCAGTTTCATGCTCTTCCATTCTACTATTGATAATATTCGTAAAATAAGCACTAAATACTAATACATTTTATTTGCAAGTTAGCAAGCTACTGAAATTTGAATGGAGAATTTCATATTATAATAATCATGGAATCCAATTTTGTTTGAAATTGGTAATCACAACGGTTGAAAAAGTAAAACAAAGATATTTTTTAGTGGAGCCACAGCATCGAATTCCCGACTATTTAGGTTAATTCTAGCATTTTGCTTTTATTTCGGACTTACGTACTACACATGAATTGACTGTAATGTACCACGATCCTGTATCCAATAATTGCTGTTGGAGTATCAGATTTCACACAGGTAGAAAAAAAAAATAAAATGATCTTTTAAGTTTGAAAAATCTTTCACCTCCACCACCGACTGAATACTCAATCTCCATCTTAAAAATATATTACAACCTGATAAAAAAGATACAAGATCGGAAGTAAGTTCCAAATTTAATTCGAAGAATTCTGCTCGACTTTCTGTTCATTACTTGAACATGATACTGTTAAAACGCTATTTTCATATCGCGCATGATCAAATAGAGACAATCTGCTGGAACAAACAATTGTAAGGCGACTATTTAGCCAATCGCCCGTAAACACATTTTCGTTATGAATCATTGAGCAACAAAATTCATGTATAAAATCATTTAATATGTAATTGATAATATACGATGGTTACTACTTAAGTTCTGAAATATGGCAACACTGATGCGAATATGTCAAATCTGACATTTCCATCATAGAGTTTGACATTTTTAGTGGTGAACGTACTCAGAACGTATTATCATAATAGCGCTATTTGACAGGTTTACAAATACTAGGGACATTCATATTTGTCAAAAAACGGAATTAGATCGTGCACATTCTCGTGCGATGATTTTCTATGGATATCGACGTATATTAAACCAACAGCATTGTGCCGATAAACTCGCATCGCCTTTAGTTATTGAGCACCATCTCGAGCCTCCATGTTTCGCTGGTTTTCGAATTCAGTCTTCGTCCCACATCGCTACGGAATGAATTTCGTGAATGTCGTCTAAAATCAGCTGTTGTGCCAGAAAACATCGATGCTGTGCATACTGTTTGATTGAAACATACTTGAGCATTGATTTCACTCGCATACATTCAATATTTCATGAACATTCGGCTGCGCTGTAGACCGCATAATTTGACAATCGCTTAAAAGAAAAGCTTGTGACGATTGGTGCGAAGAAATGTTAGAAATATTTTATCGCGGTTCTTCAAAAGATAGCGATAGGCGATGAGTCGTGGGTATATACATTTGACCCCGAAATTGATCAATACAATCGAGTGTATGGGTCTTCAAAGACGTGCCAAATCCTACAAAAAGTGATCACGCAAGAAGCACTCTATTTGACCAATTTTTCTTGTGTGTCCGTAGCAGTTTTGCCACTTTGCTGTTGAGATATCGGACCATTCGCCGAACTTCTCAGACACACCTCATATATCAATTTAGATATTGAAAATTATTTCAATATTACTCTCATGCAACATTTGAAAGCTAACTATGTGTTGTTACGCTATTAAAAGAGAAAAAATCTGCAATATGATCAGGAGCCACGTTTATTTCTACTTCTTGAACTTGTGGTATTCACATCATACGTTACCTCACATTATCTCATGAAAACAGAAAAAATCAACAAACATACATGAGAAGATAAATTGAAATTAGCGAAACAGACTACAAAGGACGTACACCTTTTCAAAAATAATTTTTTTTTTCTTTACATTTCAATGTTGTAAGAAAAGAAGGAAGAGATCAATAAGTTTGCATCAAGTTCTGTTTTTATTCTGAAATTCTGAACTGGAGCGGAAAATGGAAATAGTTTGATCAATAATACAAACTGGAACCAATTTTGAAATATAGATGCAGGCTGTATAATTTCAGGATAAATCAAGAGAAACTTATTCTTTTTAGCAATCATATACAATATCTTCAAAAATTCAATATGGAATGGAACTTTCAGGCAACTCTAGGAGATAATTAGTTGGAATAGTAGCAATATAAATTATGTAGTAGAAACAGTAATATACTTGTGCCATCTGTGCTTCATTGTCAGAAAATAATAACTGAATGAAGATAAAACAAATAAAAGAAAATTTCAATATTTAGAAGAAAACCACAGTCACTAACACAATTATAGGTAATAGTATTAGGTAATAATTAGTATATAAATCCAAACATTATTATTAGATTAGAAGTTGTTTAAGAGTAGAAGGCACTTTCCAGTAAATATGCCCTCAAATTATTGTGAAATGCGGGAAAACCTGATATCGGTTTCATTTCAATTGGCAAGTGATAGTGCATTTTTTTACATTGTAATCAACTGATTCTGAACATGGTGTAGGTAGGCAAAGGTCGTGATCCGCGTTCCTAAGCGGATAGCTGTGCAACGACCTTTCTGAAATTGGAGAAGCGTGCTTACGAATTAGGCAAACCGATTCAAAGATGAATAAGGAAAGAGTCAGATTTTTAATATTTTAAAGAAGTCCCTGCAGTGAGCCCTGTTGTTTAGTTCGAGTAGATATCTATCAGCTCTCCTTTCTAGTTTGAAGATTTGCTCAAATTGAGTGGCATTACACGTACCCCAGATAGAAAGAGCATATAGGAAATGCGACTAAATAAAGGCAAATAGACTGTTGAGGAGGTGGATAAGTTCAGTTCTTTGGGAAACTGATCTCAGCGCAAAACAGGAGGAACTTAATTTTTCAGATAAGGCTGCAATATGTAAGTCCCATTTCAAGGAATTGTCCACAACAAGCACAAAGAATTTCATAGATTCAACGACGTCGATGATGATGAATATCTTTATATAGATGAAACTTTAGTTTTAGAAATGTTGAGACAAGGAAGATTAGAATCGCACATGATTTAAGATTAACTAGATATGGTCCTATGAAGTGCCGTGATATCAAGTTTGCTCCAAAAGAAATTAGTGTCGTCTGCAAATAGACATATTTTACCACTGATGTCTAGATATAAGATGTCGTTTATAAACAGAAGAAACAAAATAGGGCCTAGTACTGATCATTAGAACACTAGAACACGCCACATTGTATTGGCTTGCAAGAAGACGTCGTTGTATCAACCCTTACAAGCTGACTTCTGCTGGTAAGATATGTTATGAACCATGCGAGAGGTGTTCCCCTGAAACCGTAGTAGTGCAATTTGTTGATTGGAATATTATGATTAACACGATCGAAAGCCTTAGAAAAATCACAATAAGTTGTTGCAGTGTAGTGATGGCTGTTTAGGCTAGAGTAGACATTATTTTGGAGGGAGAATATAGTATCACTTGTGCATTTGTTACTTAAAAACCCAAATAGATAGATTGTTAGTATTTTTTATCTAAACATAAATGATGAAAGCCTCTTTTTGACCAATCTTTCTATGATCTTAGATAACGTGGGAAGGAGTGAAATTGAGCAATAATTCGATGCTTGATTTTTATCTCTCCATTTATGCAGAAGTATAATTATAGCCGTCTTAAAGCATTGGGTAAAAGTGCCATTTTTAAATGAAACTCAAAAACATTCTCAAACTTACTTACATTTGAGTATTTATTTTTGATGTCCTCAATTGTACTGCGAAGCACTGCTAAACTACGGGCATAAAGACTGAGTAAGTTAGCATTATCATCAGGGAGATTTGAAAGCTGATCATGAGAAGGACTTGTAGAATTTGATTTAGTCAAGTGATTATTGAGGTTATCAAATGACGAAGAGATTATGCTTGAAGAAGAAGAAGTCTCATTTCTTAGATCATTCACAATGGACCATGTTTCTTTAGAAATATTTTGAAAATTGGCGAGTTTCCTATTATAATTAATATCTTTGGCAGCTTTTATTGTCTTATGATAAATTTTCATGTAAATTTCGAAGAAGACACTATCTGAGAATTTCCTTAGGTGAGATGAATATCGCATGTTCTTTGCAGATATACATAAACATTTAGTGAGCCAAGGTTTTAAAGGTTTTTACCGAAAAGATACGGCATAATTTTCCAGAAGCATTTTAAGTAATGGATTTAACCGAAAATTTTGTTAACACTGCTTGCATGATCGAAGAGATCTGAATGAAAGTCAGTACAGTCGGTGGATCATACTATGATAGCTGACTTAGTCCATAGTACTAGAATTGGTCTTAGTTATTCTGGTTGGTGCCGTTATATGCATGACCATACCAAAAGAATAAAAAATTGGCTGAAGACATTCTTGACCTGCACACACAGTGGAATAATCAATATTGAGATCACCACAAAGAATTAGTTTGCTTTTTAGAGGTGAGGACTCCAGTCAGGTCAGTAGCTTATACTTTAGTAAAGGTAGAAAACTGTAACTACGTTTGCAGATGAGAACTTCAATTTTGACTGTAGAAAATAATAACAAAAAAAAAGTTACAAACTTGTAAGTATACATTAACAATACTATTAAGTATACGAAACGATGGAAAAAAAATTGACCTATAATCACATTTCTATTATCCAAAATAATTCTCAAATACCATTCAAAGACACCGTAAAATACCAGGTGTGTTACTTCAGTAATAAAATAAATTAATATACTTCTATTAAGAATATCTAGACATGGTTTAATATAAAAATATTTTGGTTACTTCAGTATAATTCAGCTATGGTCATATGAAGTGAAGCACTTTGATAGATGTACATATTCGAGTCAATTCGGATAGATGATGTGCAACTTTTAGATTTAGTCGGAAATAATAATTCAAATTCCATACAGACATTCAACTGTGATAAGAATTTTATAGGTAATCACCTGACGTCGGCGTCGGGGCGGTTCCATTATTGAACAGTGAGGGTTTGAATGAGGAACTCAAGAGACCAAGCCTCTTATATTAGTTCAATGCAGACGATGTACACGAGGAACTAGATCAACTAAATTGTAAAAATTCCCCATTAAAAAAGTTTTATGTAAGTTATGAGTAGTATATCACCTTAGAATTGAAGAATTGAATGTTCTACTGATCAGATTCAGTCTGGAACAAAATAAAATATCAAGAAAAATTTTTAAATATCATACCACTAAGTTGTTCCTAATTGTTCAAACGTTTAAGACATTTAAAGCTGATTCTTCATGCCTGTAACTATATAATTTACAATGGATTCATGAATTTCCCTATTCTCTTGAAACCTTAATATATACTTCCGTTGTATATGCAAAATTTCAGTCTGTTCCCTTTTAATTGAATTACTCGCAGTAATTTCATTCATCTGCATTGGCTACAACTGCAGAGCCTCAGAGAAAGCGTGTCTTCATGTTTTTTCCCTTTAATAGGACATGTGAAATTTCCAATTACAGGTGGAACATTCCGGTTAATTGAAAATTACGTCAGGATTAATTTGGACGTGGATAATTTGAAATGAAGTCAGTATGTATTGAATTACAGGTAAGTCGGAATAGTAGTCAGACAATACCAAACTACATACCGTTCACGATTACATTGGAAACTTGTGATGAGTTTGTGTGGTCATGTTAGCCGCAAATGAGGTTGAATAGTTTGGTCTTTTCGAATAAATATGCACTTTGGTTATGTTTATGTGAGTGTGAGTACATTATGGTGTTGTTTTACATTTAAAAACGACAATTGATTGTTATTCGATATCATACCATATTTATAAAGCGTTTTGCAAAGAAAATAAATTATATTACTTTAAAAAATGTGTGTACTCTAATATAGAAATGTGTACCAATTTTATATGAATTCAAATTCCAAATTTCCACTTGGAGATTTGTGAGATGAAGAACCATCTGGTTCTGGCGTTAAAGCTAGTTCCATTTTTCCAGTCACACCAACATCTTTCAACTAAGTGAAGATAATATAATACAAACTGTAACGTTTCTGGGTTAAAGTTTTGTCAATGGAATTCTGAAAAATAATTCAAAACTTGAAATTTCTCGCTCATCAATTTTTAGGGCTCCGTCATATTCCGTCAGATGACATGTGTTCCCATTACAATGTACGTATATAATGCTCTGTTGAAGCTGTTAATCCCAAGTTTTATATTTGATACGTATTTATGAATCTCCGTTTTTCACTCGACTTTCAACATCCTAATTGAAATATTCCAATGAACTTGTAGTTAACTTTTCATATTTACAGTGTTTCATCGTAAGAGTGTGGAAAAAAACACCTCAACTAAAAATTTTATCCTCTGCAATCTCACATGAATCTCTAATTTTTCCACTGTTTTTTCTTAGATGGTAATTTATTTTTCCGTAAAAGATCGGATGAAATAACTTTGTTGAGATCCTATTCCATCAGAATAATAAATTAAATAATCACTTACATAGAACGATACAATATTGTCTCATATTCAAATTGGATCGTGGTTATTTGTCTCAATCTGGAAGATACGCAGACGAAGTGGTGTATATTTTCAATTCCATATTTTCCCACAAAAAAATGCAAAAACGAGAGGTCCAGTGATGTCATTCTCCAGAATATTAACATTTTAATTTTATTTCTAAGATGTTTTTGTCTATGAATAAATGACTCTCACTATCATTCCAATCACAACATTCTGTCCATTATCTTCAAAATTTGAGGGAGTGCTTCATTCGTCAAAAAAACATGTTTCCAATGATATGAGTGGATATCCAATGTCTAGTTGTTCATTTGTAAATGACCCAATAGCTCTACATGAACAGCTCAATTTTAGAGCAGTGCATTCCTCATTCTAATATATGAATCTTTTCACTTATTGTAAAGCCATTATCATCTTTGTTTTGAAACAGGGCGCATACTCAACGAAAATTTTTAAGCATCTGGTACACTAAATTTCTGATAAAATCATTCTATTGTTGTTACATAACCTGATACCCATTTTATATTTGATCTAAGTTTACCTAAAGCTAATTTAAAGATTCAAGTGAAAATTTATCACGTGTTTTCTGCCATAGAAAGATTGCCACCACATGTCATCAACATCCCAGTTTCACGGCTGATATGGGTTAAGAATAATAATAAATAACAATTATTACATGTCACTTCTACTTCAGTATATCTAATCGAATCATTTGCAAGCAAATATATAATTATTCTACCTTTCAAAGGTGAGTTTCTATTAACAATGCTGCTCAAGTCTTGGAATACTGAATTATACTTTATTACAAATGGAACATGTTTGTCGATTATTCTGTATAATTGGATTGAGTCATCAAATTTATCTCTCTAAACACTAATTAGATGTAATTATTCGTAATAATACACAAACTTTCGATATAATACAAATACTCATATAGATATAATAATTAGTCTTATTCTGATAAACATATAATTCTATTCCGTTTTCATCAATGTTCTACATTTGAGAGGATCATCAAACAGAAAGGACAGTTTTGTTTTTGGTTTCCTTATAAAATCTCAGAGGCTTTCTGCAAATTGGGGTACATAAGAAAATAATCTGGTAATATTAATCGTTTGTCAGAAATGCAATAAGAAATAACAACAATAACAAACAGTAACCAAAATGATCGAAAAAAACTGCAACAATATACTGAGAATGATATATTCCACACCCATCTAGAAGTTAAATGATTTTTGGAAGAGACAATTGGTAAATATAAAATATTAGTCTTGAAAATTAAGTGCGTCGCGAAATCTATCGAGGTCTGGCATTCCAGTGATGAAACAGTAGAAACTATTTATTATGAAATTATTCGATGAAAACATGATGCTCTTTGAAAAGACACCCTTTTGCAGGTGTCTTAGCAAGTCTGGGACCTCCAAACAGGATACTTCCGCATTTAAAAGGGCATTATGGTGAAGCAGCAACTTAGTTTTTGCAATGTCTAGCCGCAATCAGTTGAGATTTTTTGCAGTCTATTGAGTATTTCTGAACACAATGCTGGATTTTGCATATTTTTTACTTTCTACTCCATTATGCGAGTTTTTATTAGACTCATAGCTTATTTGTGATAGCTACTATTGACTCTAGTGCTTAGTTTTGGGCTTTGAAGTCGCATTCAAAAGTAAACTGTAATAAACATATATTTATTACTGACCAAATCATATCACACCTCTGTAACTATGAAATTCTTCCAATTTTGATAGAACCTGAACAAAGAATTGCAAATTACCTTGTTAATTCATCAAATAATAACAGTGAATAAAAGAAAACAAGAAGTAAATAGCAGAAAAAGTAAATATACAAATAAAATATTTGCGAATGCCAAGTCGCAAAAAAATAGACACAACAGAAATTCTGCTAATCAAGTCGCGTCTTTAATCACATGAATTCGCAAAGGTAATTTCAAAAGACAAGTGATTAAGACTGATATAACACGTTAATCGTATAGTTTGAATAAATCAGTTAGTTTCTGTGATTTTTCAATTTTGATTGTAATCGTACTTCAACTACTATATTTAGAGGTTGTTGTTGTGAAAGATAAGCATTTGTCGATTTGTTCAAATATACATATATACAAAGGTATTTATTTATAATATAAGAATTTACAAAGAATCCGTTTTTATTATTGAAAAGCCGCGGGTTCTTGATCAGAATTAGAATATACACAAACTCTAGAAATTTCTCGAATGAACCACAACATTTCAGAGTTTAATAACTATTAGGTACTAGTGCCAGCAGCTTCCTTTCAAATTTGAAAGTATCGGTATCAGATTGTCACCGTTTTCTCCCAGATATCACACGGGGTTTCTATTATGTATTAAGAGATATCACAACGAATCTCCAAGCTCCATTGCATCTGCCATCAATTGCATCTGGTTATAGCGGTAAGCATAATTAGTTTGGTATTACAGTGGCGACAACTGACAATTATAAATTTTCTACTTGTATCAAGCAATCTTCAGTGATAGACATTCAATATGTTGTTTTCTGTAGCGATTTCACATAGCAAAATCTTGCTTGCGATTGATATTTAGTTCATATGCCATCATTCCAACGGTGAATCGCGATTTTTGTGGATTGGGGAGCGTACACACTGCGCATTGGAGTCAGTGGGCAGTTTGGACAGTCTCCATTCTCGCACTACGTCTTCCACACTTTCCCTGTCATCTTGAATATTTTATAACAACGAAATACGTGGCACATAAAATTATTACCAAACACTTTCAATACTTTACTATAAGTTTCACCCAAATCGCTTAATTTCAAGCACCCTCAACACAAATGTAGAAGTTTTGTTGTTATCACAGGCACAGCATGAAATCAGTTTCATCACTTAATTGTCAAAAATCGTATAATATTTTCTCCTTCCATAATTTTTATTTTCAATAAAGAGCAAGTGCAAATAAATTCCAATATTCGTATACTCTTGGAATTATTTTCTAACTTTCTGCGGCTCTTGTAATCATTCAGTATATCTAGTATTAGTGTATCTAGTATTAATTGAATAAACTCTATTTTCAGATTCCATGGAATACTGCAACAGTCAGTTTTGTCAACATAAAGAAAAATGGAATGGGCTCTGGCAGTCAATGGCTCCGGAATAAAATATTAATAACACAATTTCATGTTATGAGCAGATAATCTTATTTGATAATCTTGTTACCTCTCGACCGATCCTATTCTCTGTTTTTTTTTTATTTTCATTTTCGTAACTCATTCCCACATTTTCGCTATAGGATAGTTGAAATTGGAACATCAGCGTCAGTTACAGGGTATTCCTATTAATAAGATAAGATAGATTTTTTCGGAAAACAGTTATTACAGTACTTAAAATTTTCTTGAAACTAATTCAATTTTTTGTTTATCCTGTGTAACATGGAAAACTGACGAAACTTTGGAGTTCAAATTCCATCTATCATTGTTAATTGGAATATAACATGGCAATAAATTATAACTGATTCACTGGATCTTCGTTTCACTTTGTACACAACTTCATAGAATCAAGATTTATCACTTGTGTGTGTACGTCGAGTCCTCAAAATGAGGACATTAACAAAACAATCACTTTAACCAACTTACCTAATTATACAAAACATCAATATTCTTGTGTTTGACGAGGTTGAGTGAAAAAATAAGTCATTATACATATCGAAAGGAGCTTGGTGTGCTGCTTCCTATATCAAACTCGAAAACATTTGCAATACCTTGAAAAACCTTCCTTTTTTGGCGTTTTCCTATACGAGCCGTTCTCCAATTTCTGTTTCTCTTTTTCATATTTCCCCTTTTTTTCCAACGATCTCAGTCGAGAATTTAACTCACATTATATTCTTGGTCCTCTTCTAAATTCACAGTTTTCCTGATACGATGAGGCAGGTCCGAGTGGCGAGCATATGAAAAATATTTTCGTTCACTTCGCACAGTTTAGAGAAATCTCCCAATTTGGATCTTTAAAGATTGTCCTGCATCATTTATATCAAGGAGAGCCCACATCCTCCGTGGGGACAACTGATTCATATACTCGGAAGCAATCTTTTCTGTCGGCACGAGCATTTTTTTTTCTGCTAGCCCTCCAGTATCAGGCAACGTCATATACTTCTTCGGACACTGAGAGTACTCGCTGGTCGCTCTTAGACCACGCCAATAGCTTAGACCAACGGAAGTATAACGTAATTCATCGCGGGTCATCGTAAGAGCGCACACAACATGTTGGTATATCTCAGATTAATGATGATATTAACTCTTTGTGAATAAATTAAATTGATTATTCAACTGCTCGAATTTTTTCAACGCTGTTCGCGAATTAACACAAAACAACTGCTTAGTATTGTGAATTTTATTTTGAATAGGTAACAGGAAATTTTTCGACAGCTCTTCAGCACTGTTAAAACTGGTAGTTTATGCTGAAGTTTGATTTATCATACTAAAATATTAAGGGTTACCACAAGATCCGCACACGGCATGTTGAAGGTTATCTGCGAGGACGACGAAATATAGCGATTTCATCTCGAAATCGCTATATTTCATTTTTTAGTGCTTGCCTAAGCTCAATTTTCGCCAAAAACTACAACGATTTTTAAAAACACTGCTTATACAGTTACACACAATAAAAACTAATTTTTTCCATCGTACGTAAGACGTAAGTTATGCCAAAAAAATGTTCTTCAATTCATTGATCAAATTCGAAATATTTTTAGGATTCCAAACTAGATTCATTTTCGCTGGAATTGAATCGAGAATAAATCATTTACAAAAAAAATATTATTGGCCAATAGATGCCGAGAAGATCATCGGAAATTATAGAATGGATTTTTTCACATTTTTTATTTAAAATTTGATCTTAACCATACTGCCCAAATTTGTGGAATTGATAAAAAAAGCTAATTTTTATTTTTAGAGCACCTAGAAATATAAATAGAGTTAAAAAAGTATAAGACAATAACAAACACAATATTAAAAATACAAATAGAAAGCTAATTGTATATCAATGTGATGGAAACAACATATGTGATATTGTTACGAAATCGTCCCCAACATAAGCCGTGGAGCCGGCCTAGTCCGGTTATGGTGGAAAATCTATAATTTGGCGTGAGCGGAATTCTTTTGAGGTGTGTTTTTATATATGTTTCTATCATAGCGGCGATCCACTCATATTTCTTAGAACTAATTTCTAGCAAGCTCCTTGCATCTATTTGTCATAATGAACGAAACGACACAGAGAAGTAGCCGGTGAATTTATATAATTTGTATAAGTTAGTTAAATATTAGTGATACGTCGATAATTAAGTCTAGTGTTTAAATAAATTGAATATTCAAGTAGGACAGTGTTCATAAATTCACCCCAATAGTATGAGTAAATAATGAAAATTATACAATATGTATGTTTCAGTGACAAACAATATGCAACAGAGAACATGAAGTTCATGCAAAAATAAGTAAGGATGAAAAATAGCGTAGAAAAAAGGGAATGAACTGAGACATATTTAACAAGATTCGTCTATAAATACCGAGGAAAGTCAAAAGGGTAGTTTATATTAGACATCGTCTAAGAATGAGGAACACTGAACACTAATTAGTTCATGCGTTTAGCGTCATAAAGTAGCCGTTAAACTAGAAATATCTTTGGTTATGCTGTATTTCATTACAAGAAAAAAAATTCTTTGCAATTCAACGTACTATTTGCAAATGGTACAGCATGAAGGGGAAAGATTGCTACATAGCATTTTCCAATTTTCTTCATATATACACGTACTAAAACGATCCCTACTGGAAGTTAACTACGATACTATGAAAGAATGGAAACTTACTTCCATTATAAATATGAATTATTTCCACATCAATAATTTATCATTTCAAATTATTAATTCGCTTCAATGGGTTTTTGATTCCATTAAAAAAAATTATGTATTTTAGAAGTTACCAGTCTCTTCAATATATTGTTCGCATTTTCGCATGAATATCAAAAAGCAATGGGCAACAACTTTCCAGCGTAATTGAGAATGAATAATTCAATTAACTGTGGCAAAGAGTAGCATCACGTTTCATCTCTTATAAACGATTTCGTTTCGTTCATGAGAGAAATGAATACATCAAATACAAAATGCGCCGGATATGTCTAATTTTTGGTAGTTAATACAATGTAGGGTCTCTGGATAATTCTAATATAGGATTAACGAAGCACCCCTTCGTGGTTTACTAAGCCCGTTAGGTATTTAGTCTTTTGTTGAAAACAAACCTCTACTTCGAATAACAGCGGCTGAATGTATGCGTACGAGAAAGAAGATTTAGGCTGTCCGGTGTCATGGAAGAAAAACTTTTCATGTTTGGTTATACATACAAGTCAAATCCACCTTAATATATTGTTAAACATGTTATAGCGTATAAAAGTGAACAGTAGAGTTAAGGTAGAATAAAGGAAATTATTGTTTACAAGATATTTTACAGTATCAACAAATGATTGAGAGATTGTTCTTATTTTACCAAACTAACCTTTTATTGTAGTTGGATGGAAAAAAATAAGTGCAAATACCATTCAAGATGCCAAATAAATATTACTCATAAATTGATATCAGGTCTCTTCTCCTTGGAAATATGTTTAAAATGGGACAATTGACGTTTCGACCTACTTCGGTTCTTATAATTAATATCTTTATCAAAATATCAATATCAGTACTGACATTTGACATCTCAAGAATATATAGCAGCCACTTAATTATATAGATTCGAAAATTCTTGAAATGGAATCAAATACACGGAAAAGAGTATATCTAGAAATCTAGAAATAGTTCATATACGTAGGAACAAGAAAGCTATGAATGATAAAAAGGAATAATTTGAACAAAGTTCACAGTTCCAGTTTCTGAATATGTATGGAAATATTAATAATTTGATTGATGGAAGCTATAAATTTTTGAGATGTGAGAACTGAAGATAAATTGTTTATCTTGTTCAAACAGACTTCTATTTTGATTTTGATATTTATGATGTAAGCGAATAAAGTACACTTTTTTCCTATTTTCCACTAGCATTGAACATTTAAGTGCTTTACAGATTTTACCTAATAACAGTCTGTCATAACTCGAGCTTATTTGTACGAGCTTATTTGTTTCTGTCACTTTTTCCGGTATGATTGAAATTATATAGTACTTTAGTTTTAATTAATACTTTGTTATGCTTATGTTATACAATGTTGCACATTGTATAAGTCCGTTTCCATCACAGCATTTACACTACTCATATTCTGATTGTCTTGTTCCACAAATTATAGAATAAATTTTTTTAACTAATATGTCAATAGTACAATTAGTTTTTAATTCAATTCGTTTTTTTGTTTTTTGCAATTATAACAAAGCGCGGGAATAAGTATATGTATTTACTACTTCTCGCACATCGTGAATCACTAATGCATGATGATCAGTGTCAACACATGTTTCTCTGTATGATCTTACATCTTGTATCATCTTCGATCTTCTTCTTAATATTAAGACTTGATTTATTTGGTGTCCCGTGGTGGTTCCCGGTATCATCGAGGTAATTTTATGTTATTTTTTATTTATGTTTAAAACTATTGCTATTCATAAACATATTGAGCCCTTGGCTAAATTACATATTCGTCCTCCATTATCGTTAATTGTTTCGTATAAGGTGTGTTTTCCTGCCACACTATTTAAGTAGACTTCTCCTGTGATTTTTGCCTTCATATCTCCAATAATTACTTATGTACCATGTCCTGTGACGCTCTCGAATAACTTAACCTTTTATATTCTTCCCTTTAAAAATTCATATTCGAGTTCATTCCTAACCATCTTTTCAATTATCATACAACTAGTACCGTTCTTTCTTTGTTTATGTTCTCCGCCATAATATAGAATATATTTCTCCATATTTTTTTGACTTTTGGAGTGCCCATATATATTTATTTTGTATTCCATTTTTTTTGCAATTTCCTTCAATTTGCCTATTGGCATAATTGTCCTGACATTCCATGATGCCTTTTTCTATATCCTTCCATTTGTTTTTTTTGTTCTACCCTAATTAATTAATCATTCTATTGATTTGTCCACTACCAAAATACCTATAATTTTCTTTCTTTTATTACTACTACTGATAATTCCGTCCCAATATTGTGTGAACAAATATTGGACATGAATGAATGAATTAATCACTGTTAGATCTTCAGTGAATTATTCTCATGAAAATGTTGGATATGAGAATCGGTTTCGTACCGAAACACATTAAAAAAGTGCTTATTCCATCTAATTCCGACTGGTGTACCCTCTTGGATATTCTTACAGACAGTTCTCTTAGAAAATATTTTACTCATTAACACTAGTTTTTTTCTTCTTACCTTCAAGGTATCACACCAACTAGCGATACACATAGTTGCTAAGACTTCCATTAAAAAAGAATGGACGATACAGAAATCTCGAGCGAATGCCTAATTAATTTTATATGAAGTGTATATGAAATTATAATCATGCTGTATTTTTCTAATTTTTTCCTGTTTGCCCAATGTTTAATTTCATCTATCATTCGATATGATGAGAAATCTTTTTCATGATAACTCATATTCTTCATATTTTCTCAAGCAAATCCTATAGGGTACTACAATTACTTTGAAACTGACACTAATACTCCAACAATAATTTCTTTCACATTAACTTTTCTATTCCATATATGAAATCAGTTACTCCCTAATCATCTAGAATATTTAATCAACAAAAGATCACGATCGCAAGCAAACAACTTAAAAACAATTTCATTCTCTGTAAAATCAAAGATGGAAGACCATCTAATGAATTGATTCTCATGTTTATGGAATTTCCTGATTAAATTGAATCGAAAAATTCATTGGTCAATCTAAAAAGTCAATCGCATCATATAACAGATGTTCTCAGACAAAACACGTATATTTAGAGAACCATTCCATGGATCACGAATCTGTTCTCAATAGAGACTACACCTTTTCAAATTAAGGATACATATTAATTATAAACGTGTTGAAACTTCCATGAAGTTTGAATGGATGGTACGAAATTTTTTAAATTCAAAAGTTCATTGCGAATGCTTGAAAAAGTTTACATGAAATAGTGTCATTAGTCATACTGGACGCTTTTCACTTCTTTCTATTTTCCCTTTGTCCAATTTTATTAATTCTTTGACATTATAAGAGGACTTGAATAATTGGAAAGAATGGGAGACAAAATTGAAGAAGCTGAATTGCCCATTAAAACATTATGATTTCTGTGATGTCCTTGATTGTGTGGTTCCAATTTACTGGATTTCGAATAATAGAGTGCTAACTGATTTATTCAACGATCATAGAAGAAATAAATTACATGGTACAACGCCTACCTGCATATACATGTACCAGGAGAAGTAAATAATATATATTAATATTTAAACTAAGGCGGGATGTTTGCATAACATTATTTTTATACCGAACTATATTCAAAATTTCAATTTAACATTAACGTTTTGTAAGCAACTTCTCATACAGGTATAGTAATGATAAGAGATTTTGTTTCAATTAGCTAATACGTTCATTAACTCAACATGTGAATCTGTGAAATGGGGGGAGAAATCATCTAAATGTTGACACTATCATATCACGACTTTGACCAAACATACATGAGCTAATTGGATGTTCTCGGTATTAACTATGTTTGATACAAGCAGAGTAGGCATAAGAACGGATACATATAATAAGCTTCATAACTGTGCAAATTATTCAATGTTAGAAATCATTCAATAATTGAAACGTATATCGAGCTCATGGAAATTGAGATTTGGGATGTTAATGACAATCAATTTTAGTAAGATTTCTTCTCATTCTTCCAGCTCTCTAATTATTAGTTACTCACTTTCTATTTTAATTGATTCGATTGACTGTACTCCTCTTGGTTATTCTCATTTATGTACAGATCAATGGAGAGAGAATATTCAGAAGATCTTCAAAATTTTTGAACTTTTAGAAGTGAGAAGTGAACATTTTCCTTTGATGAAGACTTTCATAATCTCATATTATTTCAAAGATTGAAGGAATATGATCCAAAAAACATAGAATAAATACTTTAATATGACAAAGAATGGCTACAAAAATTTTCATTTACGAACATAAAGGTGGTATGGATATGTATGGAGAATCAATCTTAAATATTATCTAGTATTGTTATAAGATTAGATACGCAGCTCAATTAGTGGCTACTGTTTCTCCACCTGTAAGTTAGACAATGTTCTTCAAAAGTGGATCTGCTCACTTAAGTTAATCCTACTTGAAACCTTTCTAAGCTATCTAGTAGGGGAAGGTTTCGTATATTGAATCACTACCTAAATTGGATCACAGTACATTTCGACGAAATTAAAAATGTGTCATATCATCTGGCAACACTGTAACTTACTCCCGCTCAAGGTACTTGATCGTTAACAAACTTAACTATTTAGCTATTAGCGCTTGGCGTGTAAAGAGCGAAATATAATTTACGCAAGTTTAATCCTATAGTTTCAAGATTTTCATGAGATTTTATCTGATACTCATAAAACACCGAGAAAAATTTTTTGTGAAAGTTATCAAGTAGGTTTTTCTCTTTTTATTTCCCCTATTAGCATGCCATATTTGTTTTTTCTTGTTTTCTTTCCGGACGGCTATGTAAAATACGTGGTAGTTGCTTAAAATGAACCACTAACTGATTGTTATAATTGGATATCTCCAATTTGGGCAAATTTTTCTATACTGTATACAGAAATATATTTTTCCCTGAATAAGTTAAAGATACGAGCTAACAGTATTTTAATTTTGTGAAAATCTCTTTCCTTTGAGTTAAAAAATGAAATTTAGGACTTGTCCAATATAGGAACCTAATACATGTTTATGCGTTAGGGTGTCTTCTAGAACCCCATTAATCTAAGAAGTATGGATAAATAAAACGTTTTGTATCTATAATATTCCAATGGTGAAATTTAAGCGACATCTCGACTCGGAAAATCAAGTAGCTAGTGTTATTTTGTGATTTACGACATTCACTTACCATATTTTGAATTAATTTCATCCTCTCTACCACAGATCCAACCTAATCTTATTGGCCAAGAAAACAGTCTGATTCCGGCGTGACATCATGCGCAAGGTGTGCCAAATTTGAGTAGACAAGTCAGAATACCAGTGTTTGGGTATCGTGTGTCCCAGCAAGCATTCAAAAATCTGGAAGCGCAATAATGGGATCATTATGCTATAACTTCCAGGTCATACTACTTCAACTTTTAGATGTGGCAGTTTTTAAACCATTGGACTATACCAAGGTGAAGATAGAGATGAGCTAGAGGCCTAGCAGACATCATTGGATGAAAAAAAAGTGGAGCGTTCAATTCAACGAGATCTTCAAAAAATTACTGAGAAGAGAAAAAAGGGAAACGAGTGGTATTGTGAAGAATGCATCATTGAAGACATTATACACTGTTTAATATGCCGGGATTGTGACAATGTGTTTCAGTATTTGATCCCTACGTTTATATATTTTTTTCTTGTTTTGTTCTCATATTTGTCTCCGTCTTTTTTATCTTCTTCTTATTATATCTCTTCTGTAGGCAATTATGCCTTTTTTTGTGCTTTTAAGTTATATTGTCGCTGCATCTTTTCCGGGGTCGAACGACACTCCTCCCGGCCGGCGATTTGTCTCTTGCGACCTTTACTACCCTATAATCTGTCATTCTACTTATATTCGGTTCCATTCTTCTCTTCTATTCAATAACCACTCGTTAATCTTTTCCACATTACATGTTTTTCTGATATAGTCGCTAATTACTCGATCTCTCAGCATTCTTTGTGTTTTGGACGTGTCGCGTTTCTGCTGTGTATGTCATTATTGGTCTTATAACAACTTTGTAAATTCTAGTCTTAGTCCGTTCTAATATTTTTGTTTCTCCATATTGTATTATCGAGGATTTCTTTGTTTTTTTACTTCTGATTCTACATCTCTATAGCTTGAGAGTGTGATGTCTAAGTAGTTAGTTTCCATAATCTGTTCAATGCTAGTGCCGTCAATTTCTATCTTACATATAATCGGTTTTTCGCTAAAGACCAGTCTTATTGTTTTTTAGATAAAATCACCATTTTTAGCTTCTTTGCTACTATATTAAACTTGTGGACCAATCTTTGTAGGGCATCTTCATTTTATGCTATGAGGATAGCATCATCTGTATAGCAGAGAATTTTGATTTCTCAACTTCCCATCTTATAACCCTTTCTCCTTTTTATTGTCTTTATTATTTTATCCATTATGAGATTAAAAAGTGGGGAAGGCAAGGAATCTCCCTCTTTATACCTGTGCCTATGTTTATTTCCTCTGTAAGTTGTCCGTATATTCTAGCCTGTATTTTGTTGTCTAACGGTATTTGTCTATTGTATAAAAGGTGAACTACGACCTTCAATCTAACTCTATCAAAGTCAATTAGGCAAATGAACGTCGTTCGATTATATTCTAGAGCTTTCTCTGTGATTTGTCTAGTTACAAATACTGCATCTGTCTATGATCTTCCACTTCTTTAACCTTGTTGTTCGTCCTCAAAATATCCTTTGATTTATTAGTTGGATTAAAATTTGGGTTGTCTTTTCTAGAGTGGTGAATATAAAACTTTCTATTTGAACCATTCAATTGTATTAAATCATTCATCCAAGACTTTAGCTGCTGGTTTGAATCATGTGGCAACCGGCTTTCTAAATTGAATCACTTGCAGAGGTTTCTATATATTGTGATATATCATAGATAATTTGGAATAAAATTTTGAAAAATTGATAATATACTAAAGTATACCAAGATATAGTTTTGTGTAATAATCAAATCTTTAATAGAAAGTGAAAAATTTCGTTAGGGTAAGTTAAGATTTATTAGTTGGATTAAATTTTTGGTTGTCATTTTTAGAGTAGTGTTTAAAGGATTGATTCCTCTATAGTTTTCCGGTTCTTTTCTGTCACCTTTTTCAAACTGTGGAATTAGTATACTTGTTTTCCATTCTTCAGGTACTTTTTTGCGTTTTAATATTTTGTTAATGAACAGTGCCAACTACTCAGTCATTACCGTTTTTCTATGTCTTCTGGAATTATTGTTTGATTTTTTTCTCAATTATAGTTGAAGGATTTACTTTTTTTTAAATGTGGCGTTCTCTTGAAATCTAAATACAAAACTTCCTATTAGAACCATTAATTTCCTTAATTTAATTCATTCATTCAACACCTAAGTTGCTGGTTTAAATCATGTTGCAACCGGCTTTCTGAATTGACTCACTTACAGAGGTTTCTATATAGTGTGATATATCATAGATGATAGATGATTTAGAAATGAGAAATTGACAATATACTGAAGTATACCAAGAAATAGTTTTGATATAGATTTTATGTAGTAATCAAATCTCTAATAGGATATCAGAAAATTGGTTCCATATAGGCAACCAACCAACCCCTATATGGTCTTCTCCTCTGCATTTTCGGGTACTTTTGTCTTTATCCTTCTAATTCAAATCTGATCTTGTCAATATTATTCCTCTGTTCTCCATGAAATTGTGCAGTAGCTTCGTGAAGACTCTGAAAAATCTGAATACAGTAAATTGGTTCATGTCAATGACATCGGACTGGAGTGAGATTGATTCTTAATATTTCCTCAGAGGACTGCAGTGATCACCACTTGTTTTCTCGGTGAGTGATCCTGAGGGTTGTTGGTGATACTTTATTTTCTTCTTTGTTTATTTGGTACATATGATGTTAACTTTATTCTAATAATCAAAGTAGACGTTGAATATAAAAAAAACATGGCAAATTCTAATTTGAGCACTATTTTATGGACTATTTAATTTTCACAATGTATATTTTCAAACGACAATATGAATTACATATGGATTATGTTGAAATTGTTTTGGTCCCTATATAAATTTGGTGACAGATACAAGGTGAATATTATACAACTTTTGATTCATGAATAGTTCTATGTACCGTAAACTAGGCTATTTTTTCTGATGATACTGTTAACATTTCAATTGAATACAAAAAGGTATCTGATATATAATTTCTACTTCGGACGTAGCTTTCAAGAAACAGCATAGCAGCAACAATATTTTAATTTCTAATCATAAAAATAGTTTTGTTTCCCGACCATTAGATCGATCACAAAGCTTTTATTCTTTGTTCTAGTTCTGTGGCTTCTCGCATCAGTATATATATACAAATTAGTAATTTTATGATTTCTGGAACCGCTGAAGAACACGATGGATCAGTTATCGAATGCAGCATGTAGCGAAGACAGTGTCAGCGTAGTGTTAATGTATTAGTATTGGATAGTATATTGTTTATTTCACATACCTTGTTGCTATGTTCTTATGTGTTATTCTGGATCTTGAAATTATCAATTTTGTTGCAATCGAGGGATTTTATTTCCAAGTCTGCAGCTCTCTGAATTTCCCTGTATCGAAACATTTTTGCTTTGTTATTAATCTACTTCATAGGTCTATGATAATTTATTTATGTTTATATTGGTTTAGAATACGGAAAAGATCATTTCTGTTACGGATTCAACGATAGCTACAATTCAACCACCATTTTAAAGAGCCATCCCTGAATTTCAGCCATGATGATCACCAGTTGTGAAAATATGCTTTGTCTTTTTCCACATATGCGCATGGTTCTTTGAATTTTTTATCCTTCACCTTATGAATCAATAATACTTTATTGTTTCACTTTCTTAAGATAGTCGATGGAAACAATCTCATACCACTGGTTTTTCATTTGTATTTTTTTTTCTAGTGCACAAATACATTCATTGATAAGTGTGGACATTTTCAGGTTTTTTTCAGACAACTCTCGTAGCAATTCGCACATTGACGTGTCTGGACATTTTTCGCTCAAACTTCCCTTCCCCCTTTGAAGAAAATTTGAGGTTTCCAATCCAAATAGTTACAAAGTGTAAAGGAAGGCTTTTCGATATCTCATTTCCACTTTAACAAGTAATTATATGATGGAAAATGTAGGTAGTTTCCTTCCCAGTCTGAAGTCTACAATGGAAAGAAATTGGTTGTGACAGAATTTGATGATTACGTTTCGCAAGTAATTCGGAAGGCGGAAAAATCCAAAATAGAAACAGCTACTCCAATACCGGGTGCGACAAAGGAATTCCAATCACTTAGTTGTTATACAAGATAGAAACCAAAATTCATCAAGATAATAATGATTCTCTAAAATACTCGGTAAAATTTCATATATTCGAACTCTGTTTTCTCTATTGTTGTTTCTATAATATAGGATTTTGTATGTTATATTAATTAATTCAGAAAATTTGAGTATTTCGTAGAAACCTCAGCTCTCTGTAGCTTTCTGGAAAATTGAGTAAATAGAAACAGGAATTAATTATTTAATCAAGCTTATTAAATAAAGCAACGGTGCTTTTTTTATCTCATAATATACATATTTGTATCACCTTATCGAGCATTCTCTTCACTCAAATATGTTACTTTGTGAGTGTATTTACAGTAGAGCATTAATTATATCAAAAAATTCATAAAATGTTTTAATAATAACTGTGAAATTATCAATATATATGGATTTTTTTAGAAATATAAGGCTACAAAATTATATAAGCTGTTATTTCTATGTTTTGAATTTGAGAATGTAATTGTATACAGCGTCTAATGACACATTGTCTATTATAAAAAAACTTTTTGGCTTCAGGTCGAACAGAGATACCCTCTGTTTTCACAAGTCAAAGATATCATACTGACAAGGTCAAAATCACATAAGAAGAATTCAAATATGAATCTACTACAAATTATAACATATACGGACAATGCTAAAAAATAAAACGAAAGGTATGAATAGGGTGACCGCCAAAAAAGAACAAAAATAAAGTGTATGTGAAATATAATTCAGAAAAGAAAAGATGATAACACTCCAAGCTATTTTAGAACAGAGACGCACAGATTTGTGGCAGTCGGCTCTAATATTCAAGAATGATAATTGTGAGAGCCAGTGAGAGAGGGTATTAGAGAGAAATCAAGCTCACGTTCGTAATTGAACATATCAAAAGGAAAATCTAGACACATTATCTTTTCATTAGAGGTTATTAGCTTTCAAGTATGTTCCTCATGAAATCTGAACACATATCCAACCGTACTGATATTTACTGGAATGAAGTCCGAGCTTTTTCTTTTGTACATGGAAACCCAATTCCTTAATGAACCAAATGTTCTAATGATCATACTAATAATTTGTAATTTGTAGAGTTATCTTAATTAAAATTTTGCGGAGCGGTAAAACAATACATTCTACGTATTGTTCACGATGAAAGGTCTATTAAAACTTGAAGAGGGTAAGTAAATATACTATTCAAATTGGATGAACTATTTTACACCGATCACATTTTCACTTTCTTTGTTCAAACCGTGTAAGAGTGAATAAACGAAGAGGGTTTAATTTAAGGTTGAAAATAATGACGGATACGCTATAATTGGAAATTTAGTTTGACACATATACGAATAGCGGTTATAAACTAGGTGATAATTTCTTATCGATTTTCTGGAAGCATATAAGCTGTGGGGATATTTCAATCCAAAAATTATTGATCAGGAATTAAAAAGTTATCCCACAATTCGTTTCAAATCTTCTTCTATGAATAGATTACTGTAGAGGAAGTCTTTATTTTCCTCATCAAGTTTCTTCATCAAATAGCGTTTTATTTAATAGATATTTTCGAAAAAAGGCCCAAACTATGTATGGAAATCATCAAGGATCTGTCAGTTCACAGTTTCAATGTTTCGTTCTTCTGAGTATTATTTTGTTTTTTAATATAAGATATCTCTTCATTGGCAGTTATTTTGATAGACCTTGGATAATCTCTCTTGCTACTCTAAACCTCCATTTTTTCATCATTTATTTATTCCACAAGCTAAAAATTGCAAGTGAAATGTTTGTATTTACTTTGCACTTATCCTATAAGTATTCATCATAGAGCCAGAAGGAAGAAATACATAACCCTACACGTCATTCACTACATACCAGATGCAGGCTACAAAATTTGGAACATCGATATCACCTTTTTACCTAACCCACTACAATCAGATGTCTTAAGTTGACTGGTCTCAGATGTTTGTTGGCAATTTCAGCATTTGTCAGATTGAGTGTTCCTCAATGATACTCGACTGAATTTTTCTTTTAGTTATTCGTGTTGATAACTAATCCGGGATATCCATCATCTCTGAAAAGAGATTATGTTAACCGAACTGAATAAAGTTACATTTGTTTATTAACCCATCTTATTTTGTGTGGCTTTTCAACTAATTATTATTATTTATTATTAATTGTATGTTATATCATTTTCAGAAGTTATTTTCATTATTGTAATAAGAGCCCTCAGAGCCCAAAGGAAAATAAATCTTTTTTTTTCAAAAATTTGAGATTATCATCACATAATTGCTTATTGTACCTACTGTGTAAATCTGTCAAAATTTAAGCTGAATGTGAAATTTTATAACCAAAATAGTGAAGACTATCGAAACAAGAACGCAAAGAAAAAGAATAGGAAAAAATGAATGTACTGATGGTTCAGTATGTGAATTGCAGGAGGCGAGAAATATTTATCGATCTTCCAGATCCAACTCTTGCACAAGGATATTGTTTTATGGCTAATAAACAATGATCATAGTGAAAACGTGCTAAGTCACTTCAAAGTGCTTTTACAGAAAAGAGTGAAAACTTCACAAAAACAAGAAAGTAGTTGGTCTATGTCATAAAATTTCAAATACAAAAGAACAAATTTAGGAAGACAACTGATTGTGTACTGTGCAATAAGCTATTTTAAAACCGCTTGTTTTTTATCCGTATGTATATTTTATTTATCAATAGACTTAGCCTACAATGTCCACTAGCTCGCGCACTTTCAGTCGACGATCATCCAGTACCGCTTTGTGGAATTTCTTTTCTGGAGTCGTCCCCTCATTTGGTCGACTAATGCGATGCATTAATGAAGTAGCAGTATCACTCAGAATCTAGTTCGGTTTACTTATTTATTGGGCTAAGGCGTTTCAAATAAAAGTTTTTTATCACATAGCGATGATCAATTTTATTCATGTTAACAAATTCACTGATAAAGTTCACTATTGATGGCTATCATAGAAAGTTCGATAATTTTCAGGCAGTGATTTCTTTTAATATTTCGAATCTTCGAACTATCTGACAGTTCTTCCCTCTATTTTCAAGAAAATTTGAGTAAAAGGCGTGAATATTGATGATTTTCTTCGCGGCATTGTTTGCCATTCATCAGGAAATCTGAATTCAAAATGTGTGTCACCACCTGGAGTATAACGTAGAGCTCGAATATCTTTTAGTTTTATTCGCCTTTTCCGCATCCGGGACTAATACTTTTGAAGAAATTAGAACGTTCAAAGCTGATAGGTAAGTTACGTCAAACGGCTTTGATTTTTCCAGGGACATTAATGTTTGTGTTCTTCAGTGGTCGTTCGATACTTACATGCATACTCGTACAATCTGCACTCATTTTGTATGAACGAGGAACTTTTACTCAATAATCATACTATGATTCATAACCGTGGACATCAGTACATTTAATATCACACAGTTTCTATTCTGGTAAGTACATCCATCACTGTCAAAAATTATTTTAATCGGTTCTTTTGAGTATTTAAACGATGAATAACTTTTTTCAATTGAGGCAACCGAAATAATTGCAAACTACTCAGAATTCAGTCCTCCTTCAGTTTTCTTGCACAAATGAAAATAGCCATCTCTATAATTCGAATTAAAAAAAATCATATTATGCACCTGAACTGTTTTGTAATATAAGCTACTGATCTTTTTCTCTGGTGTCATAAGGACAACTTGCAAATCAACGTAAACCCTATATTTTCTTTTGCCTTCTCGTTTTCTTTGTCACTTCTAGCTTCTTCTTCTTCTTCTTTCTTTTGTTGGTGTATTTTAACTTTAAGTGAATCACATTTCTCGTAGTGACATTTTTTTAGGAAATATGAAAATGTTTAGTTATAAGGTACGACTTATAGACCAGTTGTCTTTGTAAGACCGTTAAGAGACTGTTTTGATTTCCTTTATAGTAACAAATATTTGTTTTGAGTACTGGAACGACAATAGTGTGATGTAAAGCATCGAAAAATCTCGATCTTGAAGTTCTTTAGCAGAAGGTTCAGATGCAGAAGTTTCGATTTCAAGGCACCTGGGGACTCCCAGATCATTATTAATTTCAATCAATGGTAAATTCTTGATTTTTCAGCTAAGAATAATCCGTTTTCTAGGTGACAGAAAAGACATCACTATAATGTTGACGCGGATTGAGATAGCGAAACACATAAGCACGTAATATTTTGTGTTTCGTTTGGTATATCATTGTCTCCTACTAATTCTACAGTGATAATTATGTAGGTACAAAATGAATAATTCTAGTAAAAATCTTTTGTTTTCTTTTTAATGTATTTTCTCTTTTGTTCAGAGGAATATATAAGAAACTCTCACAATTTTTTCAGTAATTCACTTCATTTTTTATATGTTGAGATAATGTGTTCATTTTACTTGTCTATACCATACAAAACCAAATATGAGAAATCGCTATACCAATATACATATTTCATTTTCATATAAAATAGCTTTTCCATTTCCGCATCTCTTTATTCAGTTAATTATTCAGGGTCTGCGATAAAATTTGCCACTGCCATCATCGACGTCGTTCTTTGAAAAATAGCTACTATTCTCTGCATTTTTCATCATTCCAAAAGGGAGTTCCCTTTTCGCACAATAAAAAGTCCATTTACCTTCTACGGCATCCACTAAGTGGTTGTCTAACATCCCAAATCGTTTTCTACCGTTATGTAATTGTTTGTTGTATTCGCATATCCAACTTTTTATAAATTTATAGTTTGAAAAGGATTTTCTTATCTCTCTATCTCAAATACAATTCTAGTTCCAGTGATGATATAATTCATTAATACAATCTGTAGAAAAAGAATCTGGAAAATTTTCCATTGCTGTTATAACTTTTCCTCCGATGGTAATCGTTTTTCATACTTGAATTTTTTGCGATGTTAGATAGAAAAAAGTCTAGTGAATGAGATGTTTTTTTGCATTAGTTCATATTACTTATACATAATTCACTAATGTTGTTGACTTGACTGAGCATTTTGACCTATCCGATCTTGGTTAAGCGTTCTTCTTGTAATTCATGTTTTTTTCTCTTGTGTATGTATTTTTGCGGTATATTGCCTATTTCTACGTTGTCCAACGATTCGTTTTCTCTATGTTTAGCTACTGCTAAACTTATTTTTTCTTATCGTTGCCGCTTGTGGACATCGCTTTCAATAGGAATCTTATTCTGTAATAATTTTCTTGGTAACATTCGATTGAAATAGATCTATGGATTCAAAACGAATAAGTATAAATTAAATTCTACTCTATACAGTGAAAATTTCAGAGTGAAAAACTTTATACCACACTTCAACGTTACTTTAGGTACACAATAAATTTTCTATCTCATAGTCTAGCAGAATAACATTATTCAGAAAAACCTAAAAGTTCGTCAGTTAGTCTGTTACATTGACTGACATTGAGACTAACTAAACGGGATTTTGGTGGGATAATTTGATGAAATTTCTAAGTAGTAGTTAAAAATCACACTTTTGTGGTCAACCGAAAAGGAATAAAAAAAAGCTGGACGATTAAGAAAAAAAAATTATTTTCGCATTAGGTACTGACATCCAAATACTACAATCAAACCAGTTTAACATGAACTTATAAATGAAATTAATTGAAATTTTAAATAAATGTAGACTTATAAGAGAATTAATTAAAATACTTAGTGAATCATTTTTATTTCTTAAACTCCGTTGAAAACTCAGATTTGGAACTTCTTGGATTTTTTTCACCACTGACTACTAATCTTTTGTCATGAAATTTTATTTCAAACATCTATGACCGGTAAAATTTTGAGGAGGAGAATCTGCATCTGTTTTTGGAAACTGCAAAATTTTTCCTTCAACTGGTCGTTCGCTCAGCATGTTTTGAGATAATTCTATCAATCTTTCTGTTATTATCATTGATTTCAGAGCATTTTTTTCTCAGGAGTCGTGATGCGACAAATTTTGTATTATAGGCGAGAACATTTTTCTCCTCTGGGTAACTGGTGAGCAGATTCAATTTATCATCAAGTTTTCGCAAAATTTTTCTATTTTGTTCTCTTAACAATATTGTTTATAAGCTTCTGGGTCTTCTTTCACTTTCTGCCGACCAACCGTTTCTGCTTCTCTCTTCTTTTCTATAGCAATATCAAGAAAAGCTCGTTTAATAGATCCTCGTGTACCGTCGTTCGCATCGTTCATATACAGAAGCTGTTTTGTGTTTAAGCGATCTGTAAAAAGTTTTATATCGCCTATAATGTTATCCTTACAACCTCCAGGAGATTCGATGGGAATAGATGAATTAACGTAGTTACTGAAGTTTGTTAATATATCATTTCAGCTTTATTATATCTGTAGTATAGTCGATATTTTCCATTTACTTCCTAAATCAGTTGATCTATTCATAATACGACGTACGGCATTAAAATGAGCAGAATGTGATATCATTGTAATATTGGCGTTAATTATAGAACGACCATATCTCAAAAAGAAGTTAGTTATAGTGTCGTGTGAGTCTCCTTACCGAATTGTTAACCGAGAAAATTACTAAGATTAACATAATAATGACTTCGCATTAGGTCGTTAACGTTGTCTAAAGGTGGAGAACAAAGCTTATACGTAGCCATATTCTTTCACTGTAAAGTAAATATGAATGATGTTACAAATAACAATTTTGGTTATCATGAAATTTTCACCATAATATTATTTTTACTTTTTAGAATTAATCTATTTTCTGGAAATTTGTCATAGATGCTAATAAAAGTCATTAAGAGCATTGAAATTTTGATTTCCTTTTTAAAAGAATCATATGTATAGTTGAATTTGCTTTTAATCATTAGAGAATCGTTTTCTGGGATTTAAAAAGGTTTCATAATAAAGTGGATTTTGTTGATAAATTTTGGTGCAAGAATGATTCTCAACGTTTTATGATCAATAATATTTATCCTACACACATCGTGATGCACCTGATCGAGAGAAAATGACAAAGTTCTGGAAGATTATATTATTATGTATATAACATATACCTTTTACAGCTTTTAAACGGACAACTCCCTCAAATGATAAGTAAGAAGTGGTTAAATAGAATTCTAAACTGATATAATATAATTACAGAGTAGTGGCTTATGGGAATATCAAAATAGCTGAAGGAGAGTTCTCTTATGGTGCTACAGTAGCTTTATATAATTGTTATTTTGTGAATGTGTTGACCACCTCAATAGAACGGTAGAGTTATTTGATTAATGTACAAACTTGTTTCTAACTATTCTGACCATCAATCAGCTTCCGAAAATTGTTATGTAAACAGCAAGATTTTTCAATGATAAAACTAGTTGTGCTACTTGGATACCAGTACCAGTTCTTACAGTTAATTTATCAAAAATATTGTATTTAGTGTGGAGGTGATCCATAATTGAGATTATTTTGTACCTCAAAAAAATGGTACTAACACTGTCTTCACCGATTTCTGGACTCTCTTCGACCGGTTTCCCACCGATTCTCAGCTCCTCTATTTTATTTAAAAAGCTGACTATAGAGTCAAGTGACATATCTAATATATGAAATTCTCGTGTCACGGTTTTGTAATTAAACTCCTTCGAAATGTCTTTACCGATTCTCATCAAATTTTGTGTGCATATCGGCTAGATCTGCGAATCGGTCAACATCTATTTTTCATTCCCCTAAATGTTAAGGGCGGTCCACCCAATACTTTTTTATTTTTCACTTGAAATTTTTCGTTTCCATTTTTTCTGACACAGCAGTTAAAAATACGTACATCTCTAAATTTTAAGCTTTCTATGATCAACTCTCATTTTTTATTTGTAAATTATCAACTTGAATTTTTTGGCAAAGTTTTTATTTTTATTTTGTCATAACTTACGATAAAAATTCTTATTACTATTAAATTTTTACCTTTGTTCAATTAATCTTTTTATTTTTCCATCGCGATTTTCATTTCATGCACAGATCCGTATTAGGATTGCAAGATGGCAATTAAATATAATAATTATAAATTCTTATATGTAATTTCAAATATGTTGTTTTTTCTCAATTTTACTAGGATGAGAACGAAACCGGTCTACACTCTACAGTCCTACTAACTATATATCAATCGTAGCAGTAACTGTTATACGTATCATTTGTTTTAATGTGTGCAATTCTACTCTCATCGTAAATTTATTACCAATAGTTTTTTATATACAAATTATCAGCAACTAAAAAGACAGTTTTCACTCTCATGTAAATAAACACGTCTTGTGAACTGCTGCTAACAACATCCCTTATCGTACCTGTACATGTTATACTTAACATTTTCTGCAAATAATTTTAAATCAAAATAGAAACGTGTACGTGTTTGATAAATATTGTGGATGGTGAGTCAAATAATAAGCAATATATAAGAATTCAAGATTGAGTCATTGTTTTTCACAAATAAGTATTTTAACTAAATTTTATGTATTCAGTCAGTAATTCCAGCAAGACGTAAAGGGACCAATTTTAGTCGTCGAACAATCAAATCAATGCAGATGTGCGTGTGAGCATGGCGTAATTTCGTCAATCACAATCACAAGAACCAAGAGATGAACGAAATCAACAGGGACAGTTAGAACGAAGAAAAACTCGCAGATTCATAGTAAACACATATAGAGGTATTGACCAACAACGCCAACAAGTTCTTCGAGAATTTACTTCAAATTACAAGCATTCCAGTATGAGTCTGATGTTAAATATTAGGCTTATTTCAAAGTGGTTAGTGATGTAATTACTTTTGATATCTAGACAACTATAAAGAATTTTAATTTGAAATATACTCGTTACTTCAATAAAGAATACTAACCCAAATAAAACGTACTTCCATTTTCTATACAACGCTTTCGATTATGAGTACATATCTGTACACTTATAGTAAATTACTCATTTCCATTAAGCTAGATAAAAAATAACATTTTCCGGGTCAGCTAGTCCACTTTTAGAATGATGTACAAAACTTATAATGCTCCAAATGGTAGGATGTTGGATACATCTAATACACATTGTGGATGGTTATTGAGCTTTATATGACCACAGTTGAATGTAAAATCTCATCTTTATACTGTTACAATTGAGAGTATACATTCCTTACAGATTTCCGTTCGTGATTTTATTTTGACGTCACACTTTCCCATACTGAGTATTTTGTTAATGTAAGGCATCTAAGTTTATTCATTTTACACAAATGCGTCGACTGGGAATTTTCCAATGAGTTGAATTATCTATGTGGAACAAGCGTGCTTAAAGACTTGAAGACATAGTATCCTTTTGAGACCACTTAAATGCCGAACGTAATAGTGTCTAGTCTAATTAACTGAGAGAACTCATTAAATATCTGGTTACAAATATATTGGAAGGTTGGAGTCTTGAATTTTCGAGTAATTTCATTGAAAGATGATTTACAAATATTTACTAAATTTTCACATTTTTCACTGTTTTCTCTTTTTACTAAAGTTTATATTCTTATATTTGAATCTACGGAATACTATTATACCTTCATAATAAACTCGGCTATGTTACCACCTTTCTCAAGGAAAACCCGCATATAAACTCTTATTTAGTTTTACCGTTGTAAGTTGTTTTAGAATTTTCTCATTTTTTGCAATCAACATTTGAAATAAGCATAGTTATTTGAATGTTAGCTATGAAACTTACAGAGCAGAGTTAAAAGCCACGAATATTCGATTTTATAATCCCAAATCTTAAAAATGCGGATATCGTAAAGAGCTGGAAGGAAATGATAACGAAGAAAATATAATAAAATTGAAAGAACATCTAGAGCAGGACAAACAAATGAGGAATATGTACCAACGACGGAAAAGTTCCGTGAAAAGAGGCTCGTATTTTTAGCGCAGATATGCAAAAGATAATGCTGCTTTCACGTGCACCCAACGTCAAAGGAACAATTTTCACATCAAGGCTGATAACTTATCACGACACATTTGCATCTTCTCAAAAAATCGTAGGACGTCATCACTTGAGTGTATGACACGAAGGTATTGCTGGTCACAAAGTAGATGTGGCGAGTGCAATTTTTCAAGTTTTTTTAACTTAATCGTGATGCTCCAAAAATTACAATTCAAATGGATAACAGCACTGGGCAAAATAAGAACTTTTTTTGAACTCTACGATATTATTATAATATGAACTCTTGAAGGCCACACGGACATGTCAGCGGATGGTCTGCATAGACGTATAGAACAATATGCACGAAAAGTTAAGAACCTATATGACTTTGACGACTTCCTCCAGACTTGCTCAGCTTCTTCTAAAAGAGCAGATCTAACAGTTTTGGGACACTCATATTTTTTGAGCCCTGTAAACGTCATTTGACCACAAAAAATATAAGACAATGAAAGCTTGCCGTTATTTATAGTTTCTGATAAATTTTGAAAAGGGTCGTTGGATTTTTTTCACAAAACACCACCTGATATGGTGAGTATGTTAACGTGGTCAATACTCTAAAGAGAAAAGCAAAGTTAGAAAATATGCCTCAATGATCGAAGTGTTGCAAGAACTGAAATAAATAAAATTTTAGAAACGTTGTTCACAAAAATGCCCATGAACCGAAGAAAGTTTTGGAGGAATTTGCCACAGAACGACAATTCTGACAATTTATTAGGACAAGAATTTCATAAGCATTTGAATATTCATGCAAAGCTTATATTTTTAATAAGTAAAATGTTATTCCATTTCATAATTATCCGCAAAACATGGAAAGTGTATTTCATTCAGTTTTGTGTTTAGTTTTATGCTTTTGAGGTTTTTTTGTGGAAGTTGGAGCAAAAAATTAGTTTTTGAAAAGCATTATTAAAAGAAAACGAGTGAAAACTTATAAGAACTTATTTTATTATTCAATACACGAAAAAAAATGCACTGGCTGTAAGGTGAGGTAGTAAATGTAGTATTCATTTTGTTTTCCCATGTTAACATCAAAATCAAACCGAAATAGTCCTCGGGCCTTCGACCCATTTTTTTGATGATGACTAACAAGCTGAAAATTTGTAAATCGCTTGTTTAGGTAAAGACCCACAACTTTTTCCTTTGCGAAAAACCTTAATTTTGCGCCATTCGCCCCGTAGAGGGCAATAAACATGTAATTTGAGCGAGTTACCAATAATTAATTAGCAACTAGTTGATATTTATTTCAACCGGAAAATTATTCATTATTATTACCTCAAAGAACTTTGTCCGACAAAAATAATGTGCCATTTCCCCTGTTCGACAGGCTAATTATGTCCATTTACCACGCTTATATTAATGGATAAAACATGTACTCGTGTTGTCCGACGTATCGCGCGCGCCATAAAGGGAATCCGACACTTGGAAACTGCTTTTTTAACAACCAATGCATCACTGATTACCAACAAGCTGATTTTTTCACTTCATAATGACATATGAAACATATTAAGTTCATTGGCCGACAAATATTATGTGGCAAACTCTTTAGATAATCAAAAAACACAATTACTTTTTTGTCCATTATAATGGACAAACTATATCTTCATTATTGGCTTTTTCTCTTGATCTACTTTCTTTAAAACAGCTGAATGTGAACATATTCTCATTTTTAATAATAACTAAAACTAAAAATGATAAAATTAAGCATTTTTAGCTTTCTTAGCTCAGTTTTTGGTTCGACGAATTCAGGGTTGACTTGTAAAATTTTATAAATTTTTATACAATTGTATAGAATTGCCTAAAATTTTTTTTCGAGCTGTCAGTACTAAAATACTCGTTCATTCAGCGTAATTAAACATTTTTCATGTTTACCCAACCAGCACAAAATATTTCTGAAAGCTTTGTGAAATATTTCATGATCTTTTTCGGAAATTCTTAAGATCCATCAATGGTTTTTTATTGTCTAAGCTTGAAATCTTTCAGAAAGATTTCAGAAATATTTCGCGTTTTCTGGGTTGTAATATGCCTGAATAACAGAAAAGTATTGGTATTATTCTTCAATCCGTGTGCGTGAATACAGCTCGCCACGAATTCCATGCGCATGCTCATACTTGGAAAAGTGTATTTCGTCTATTTGTATACTATTGAATTAGTGAGCATGAATATTGCGGGACAACGGGCTTGCTCTTAGAGTTGAGTTCAGTGGTATGAAATTGTAAAATAAACAGAAGCAATCGAGAGTTAAAGAAAATTTTACCCTTATTTCATGTAGTTTTAAGTTTCTTTAAAGCATATAGAACAGGAAAAAATTAACAGAAAAGAAAAAAAATCAAGCAAAAAATGAATTTATATGTTCTTTGTGTCGGACTACGTTAATGGGGCAATATTTCTGTCGATGAAAGTGATATTCCGTCAGAAAATATGTTTTTCTTATAACTCCTTTGTCCGACGGTTGGTAATCAGCGATGCATTAGATGTTAAAAATGCAGGTTCCAAGTGTCGGACTTCCTTTATAGGTTGGACAACATGAGTACATGCTTTTTTAATATATCAACCTTCAAATTCTCAAAAAATCAGCTTGCTGGTTATCCATTAATATAAGCGTGGTAACCTGACATAATTAGCCTGTCGGACAGGGGAAATGGCGCACTATTTTTGTCGGACAAATTTTTTTGAGGTAATAATAATGAATAATCTCCCGTTTAAAATAAATACCAACCTAACCTAACCTAACCTAACCAACCAGTTGGTAATTAATTATTGGTACCTCGCCCAAATTACATGTTTGCCGCCCTCTACGGGTCGAATGGTGCAAAATCGAAGTTTTTCGGAAAGGAAAAAGTTGTTCTTGACCTAAACAAACGATTTATAAATTTCCAGCTTGTTAGTCTTCATCAAAGAAATGGGTCGAGGGCCCGAGGACTAGAAGGGGATACTAAGGAAAAACCGTTTAAAAGGTTTATATACGTAAATTTACCCTTTAGAATGAAATTAACACTAGCGTCAATTTCCCTAAGCTGGAATATATATTTGGTCCAAAAATCATAGTGCTTCCTTAACTTAAAAATTAAGTTTAAAACCGTTTATTTCAAAACTAGGTTTTTATACATACACGGTTTTCCATTTGTTCGCAAAAAATGTGATCTATACTCGTAAAATCCTACCCTGTATATATTCACCTTATCCACAAGGCAGAATTCCCTCGAAGCTTCGTAAGATGTAATATATAAAACCATAAAACAATGCTTTTATCATGTACTAAATTTGTAATCTCTCTTCGAAGCAGAAACTTCTACTTAAAAATGCAGCTTTAACTATCAATTTATGATTTTGCTCTTCAGCTCTCACAAAATCATATTGGATTGGTAGCTTAATATTAAATCCACAAAACAGTTTATGAGAAGTTCATAGTAGCAACGGTGAGCCAACGCAAGAGACTGTTCAGATTTAGCTACCAAATATTATTCAACATATATTTTTCATTGCATTCCGGAAGAAGGAAAGATCTGATAACAACCACCAAAAAACCGGCCGTATCACACAATTTTATAAAAATCTTACAGGCAATTCCCACATAAAACTCACTCTGCATGTGTATTAAATCGACCTCGATTCATTTAGGCTCGTATAAGAAACATGAATAATTGCTCTATAATTCTTATCAAATTGTCAGTATTCAGTTATTATCAAATAAGATAAATATTTTCGATGCGACTCCATCTTTCACAATCTCTTTGCTTTCTTTGAGATGAAATACAAGTTAATCAAATATACTCAGTATTCACAATTTGCCTTTATGCTCCTTCTTAATTCAGTGATATATAATATACGCCTGAATTAGTTAAGAATAATTTTGTAGTCGGCTCTGCTAATTTAGTTAGCAGTAATAAAATACGTTTTTATCAAAATCCCGGCGAAGCAGTGTCGTATACAGAATCTTATAAACTATAATTTAAACTGTATAAAAGGTTTTTTATCATATTATACACAATTTTGTACACTTTGAAACTGCAATAACTCTTTTCGAAGTTAACATCAAAATCATTTATATATTATGAGAACTATTCATATTATAATAACTTCTTAGCATCAATGCAAAAAAATTGGAACAAGACAGTGAAAACTGAATGAGAAAGATCATCAGGTGAAAGGAGAAACGTTTATTTCAATAACAAATCACCCGTAGTTTAGAATAGATGACACGAGATGCATGATGAAGAGAATATGGCATGCAAGGGAATTTTGTGGAATTAATATATTATGGAGAATACATATCGGAGAACACTGAATATGACAAAAGAAATCATGTATCAAACAGACCGAGTACTTATAATCAGAGTAATTGTACAAAATGAATGAAGACTACTAGTCAGAAGTGTATGTTAATGAAAAAATGTTGTTGAGTGAACAAATTTGACACGTGATGAAAACAGTTCGACAGAAATAAATGGCAGGCATTATCACATACTTAATCCAAAAAACTATCAAAATATAGAATCAAGTTTTCAGGAGTGTCATTCGTATACTCGTTCACAATTTAACTTATCTTTATATATTATCGAAGCTATTCTGAAGAAGTTAGTTACCTAAATACAACTAATTGTTACTACGTTTCTCTGTAAAAATGATTCACAAGATCATATTTTACAGTAAAGAATCGAGGTACGAAATTTCCAGTCTTTCCTTAAACTCATTTTGTTGAAGTGCAAAGTGAAATGGACTTATTATATTTCATGAGAGTACGTAATGTCCGATTTCCGTGTTCTAGCATGTTCCATCTGCTTTTATGCTAAAAACGGCGCTGCGTATACAGCATCTCTTCGAAAAGTTATCTTTTCAACAAATGTAACAAATTGGCAGTGGAGTAATCCTTTACCTTTCTTACAACGATCCTTAAATTTTTTGTAAATGGAACTTTTTAATCTAATTCTAAACTTTCCAAATTATGAAAAGTCTGCACAGGTGTAGTGAATTTTTGTCACATCACACAACGTTGTTTCAATTTCCCCACAAATATTAATAGAAACTCCTCGGTTGAATTTGTTCCAAATCTGTAAGTACGTCCGTGGAATACGAGAAATTTGAGTTGGAAGTTGAGTCTCACCCTGGGGGCTTCCATGTCGACAAGCAATTTCCTCGAAATTAACGAAAAAACATCGTACTGAAAACGATTTATTTGAATATTGTTTGATGGAAATTTCATTAAGGCGCGTCGAAACGATTGCAAGTTAAGGAATTTAATATATTCTCACTGTTAATGAAAGGTTGGATTTGGTTGAGAAATTGCCGGTGTTATGAGACGTGATATTTATTGAAAAAACATAAAAATGAAAAGACTAATTGCTGGAGGTTTTCTGGAAACCAATTGGATTCGGATAATTGAATTATGAAGTGGAGGTTATAGAGTTTGTTTAACTCATTAAAAATTATCACATTTGCGGACCAAAGAAAACAAACGAAATTTGAATTGTGATCAGGCTTTGGTATTTTCGGCAATGTCACAACAGACGTACGGATAGTTTCATAAAGTGATAATTATATCATGCGGACGTACTCTTTCGACAGTAAGATTAGAATATAATTTGGTTACCGACTTTTTCTAAACTGTAATCAGCCTTTGACGTGGAAACTCATCCGGCAATCATTTAGAATGCTCCTCCGGAATTTGTGAAACATTTCATCTTCCAGATTTCACAAGAAAATATCAAGCAGTAGGTACTAATAGAATGAAAATTGATAAACAGAAAAAGATAATATAAGTTAGTTTGGGTACATCAGAAGGAAGTGAGAAAAGAAATATTTAGTTTCTGAAGTTGAAAAAAAATCTAAATAGTGAGTGGATGCAAATATGAGAATTCATATAGCAGATTAAAAACTATGATGGGAGAAGAAAACAAACAAAAAAGCATATTTCATTGAGAAATGTACAAATGAATTACAGAGAAGAAGGAAATCAGGGAAATGGAACGCGCTAACAGTGGAACTATCAAGAAGCAGGAAAAAATCAGAACTCTAGAAGGAACCCAAAAAATAACTGAGATAAAAGAGGAAGTTACATACGAAATTAACTGCAAAGAGATAAGAAGCTAAGAATTGAGAAATCCTTCCAAGAGGCCAAGAAATCAATAGGGCTGGAGTGGTTATTAACCCACAAGGTTAGAAATTTTCTTACGCATCGAAATTAACTCAGAGGGAAGACAAGGTTGATAGAGATCAAGTTATGTTTATAAAATATATTAACAATTAAGAAGTGGCTATTTTATATTTAATTTGAGTGAACAAAAAACAATTTGTATATTTAAACAAAGCTCGAGATATTTACTATTAATTTTAGTATTAATAAAACTGAGACCGTTGAAGGAAATATATATACATAGATAGTTATGGAGATAAGTACTATTGCAATTTTTATTCTAATATGTTTATACGTTCTGACCATGACCGTTAGCTGTTGAGTAGGTGAAACATTTGAATATAGTTTAAGTGTTATGTTGTGTGTAATTAAACACACCCTTTATTTCTGATTGGGGTAAGAACTTATTTACAATAATTATTTGAAGAGTCCTGCAGCGTTATTCTTCCCACGTAAGTATATACCACAAAGGGCACATTCTCTTACATCAGTTATGTCCAGAAAAGACTATTGACTATCATAATAACGATGTGTGGAAGAATTGACAATAAATGGAAGTGTGGATCCAATGAAAAATTTTGACAAACATAAAATGAGAAAGAATGATTTATCAGCCGAAATAATTCGATACCACTAGGATAATATATAAAATAAAATGTACTTAATAATAACGAATATACGGAGAAAGCCGTTTTCTGATAGATATAAAATGTATGACTATGTCAATTGAGTGCAAAAATTAAAAAGGGATATACCTTCAGATGTGATATACGTATATAAGTTAATTGCAAAAGATAATAGAAATAAATTGGAACATTACCCTGACGAATTAAAATCGATTTCTGATGAATAATTGCTATTGTGTTCTTTGTGAATTTTTTCAACTTTGTCTTCATCATAAAGATATAAAACTCTTCAAATACCAAGTGAATCAACAAAAATAAGGAAAAAAAGTTAATTTTACATAATTTTTAGTAGTAGTATCATAATTTTGAGCTGAGATAACATATTAATTTTTGTTTACTCCATATAAATAATAGTTGAATATGCCATTGGGGAATATAGTATAGAGAAAAATTTTCATGTGGGCTACGACACATTTTAATTCGAAAACCACGTGAAAACTGAGGACGTTAACATCTCATTTAAAAAATTTGCGTTTGAAATTTAAAAACGACCTAAATCACGATATTTGTAAAAAGTAAATTGTTTTCCTTTAACCGCTTTCTGTATATGAATACAGGTCACACACAGGTCATACAGGTTATTCATGGAAAACTATTTCGGAATGTTGAACTTTAAATGAACTCGACTCCCTAAATTATCAGAATATTGATTATTAAAATAATATTTCGATTCGATATAATCTTTGCTAATCTGAACTTAATAAACGGAATATGATCAGTGTATTACTTGATACTCAACTAAGTGGGCTTGAAATTTAGCAGCACAAGGTTAAAGACTTGATGGTGACGTGCAGTTCAAAGAAACTTACTCTAGTTATGAAATATCACTTGCAAAGACACAAAGAAAAGCTGACTTTTAAAAAAATTCACTGTTTCCATTATAATACAAGAAATAATAGCTAAAAAAGAAAACAGAAATACCAAAAAAGGACAGGATGGAAAAGGCGGAGACATATTTGGGAAAGTTTAGTTAGAAATATGGAAAGAAGAAGCAGAGCACAGGATCAAATAGAGAGGAGTTGAGAATTTGAAAAAAATTTGCAGTCTTTCTCAATTCAAATAGACTTCCAGGTTTTATCATAGGACTTCCCAATTTTTTGCTGTAATTATAATAGTACGTCATTTCGCAATTTAATCGATAACGTTGTAGCATTGTAATTTACATTAGTTGTTGAACTCACATTAACTAAAGCAAACTATTCCGTAATATTTTGATAACTCACTGCCACACAAGGAAATTTCATAGTTAACAGGTTGGTTTTGAAAACTGTAATTTCTGATTTGACCTTGTAAATGAAACAAACCAAATCTTTCCTCTATAGAAGAACAGCTGCTTTCACCAATGCCGGAACAGCATGGGGTAGAAGAGTTATCTGTTACCCTATCAGAAAAAAATGTGTTGTTGGCTTTGGCGGAAGGAAAATCGTTAAGAGGTCAATACGCTCCTAATGAAAATGCTGTGGGTCGCCAGGGCTTAAGAACGGCTGAACCTAACGATAACACACAATCAAAATGGATGATAAATGAGCTTAACTTATCAAAGATGAAAAATAACAAAGATGAAGAAGTGGAATATATAAATGCATAATCCACAAAATTATGTCAATCTGGGCTGAATCGAATTTTTAGAAACTTCCTTTAGGTACACAATCCGTACCTCCCTGTATGATTCACAACAGAACGAATCGAATTTAGAGCTAAGAAACCTTCATCAAAGTCACTTGTCACCTTGGAAGTAAGAAAGTTCATACCAGCACAGATAATAATTATTTTTCTAATAATCAGAACTCTCTACATTTTAAAACTTCTTATTTTAATACAAAATCTACTCAACATTCAAAAAATAGTCATGATACAATTATATCTTGGGATAAGTACAACAACTAGGTATTTAGAAAAATCATTTTTCTGGGAAGTCCTGGTGAAAAAGATCGATATTTTCGACAATTGTTGATTTTTGCCTGCTTTTGAATAATGGGTAGTCATTGTGTTTGTTTATAAAATAAACAGTAATTTTTAGGTTAATATGAGTTCCTTTCCAATATTCCATCCAGCTCCTAGTTGTTAATAAAGTCAAAGTCAATTACTTTTAAATATTCAATGTTACGGAAACAAAAAAAAACTCTTACAACTTCTGTTTATAAAAATATCGAAATAAATGAAAGATTAACCTACATGAACATACATTCTCAATGAAAAAAAAAATCTCTCCTATCTTTGAAAAAATAAAAACAAATAGTCACTTACAAATCCAGACTCTTCATGTTTTTGGTCACGTGAGTTTTTGGATTTCTTATTTTTGGTATTTTCTTTGTGAGGAATATTCTCAAAAATTGGTTTGTATTTATTTTTTTTTTCACCAGTCGGAAATTGCTGTTGTCACTCGTTATCTTAAAGTAAATGGACTTCTTAGAAAAGCTTAGCCAACATTTTTTTGCCAGATTACGACATCACCATTTACATCTTCTTGTCTCCTTCACTTCTCACACGGGCAATTGTTTAATTTTTTAACAGTCTGCTAGTCAGTTTACTTTTCCGACCCTCTTATGCTAGACCATCAATCAAGAACTTTAAATCTATGGTACTTCAGAACAAGAATCTACTTACCATATGTTTTTGAAGGCTGCTTCTAATATCCTTTTGCTTCCACAAGTCATCACTTATCTAGTTATAGCATCAGAAAAAACTGAATCATAGCGTTGTACTCGTAGTATGTAACATTATTTCACAAAGAAGTCAAGTTTGCTAGTTGTTGTACAAGGTCCACGATATATAAACAATACCCATACTTCCTGATTGTAAGTAATTATCAATCCTTCATCCGAATTATTTACTCAATAGATTAAGAAAAAATATATAAATAAACCGCCCAAAAATATTCAATGTTTAGTTCTTCTTCTAAATTACACAATTACACACAAGATTTTTCGGTTACCTCCCACGAAAATCACTCCAAGGATATGGACCCCGGGTGGGCTTCCCTTTGAGAACCAGTTTGAACCGTTCAAAATTTCTCCTGTCATTGAAAATTCTAGACACGTGAAAATAGGTCACTTCAGCAATAACCAAAAATATGGTTTGTTTTGTTTGATTGTAGGATTGGAGAATATTGATTGTGTTTTCTAGTTACAGGGCGATATAAAATTAATTTCAAGTTAACTGATCCATCCTCTTTTCTGGATTTATTCTTCGTATATCCGTGTTTATTACAAGAAATTTGACGAAAAAATATATTATAGTATCCAGGGAGAGCCAACTCATTAGCCATTCGATATTCAATGGAGTTGGAACAATGAGAGAATAAAGTGACTTATTGAATGATCAACATACTGGAACTCATCCACTTCATAATCGATTCGGATCTCAATTCGAAAAAACTTGGAATTGGTTACCTATGCGTTCACACAACTTCAGAATATATATTAAAAGTATACACATAAGTTGTTAAGTTAAAGAAATTGTTCCTAATAAAATCAACATTTATATGAGTATATTCTGTGAAAGAACGCTCCTTTACTCTGAAATTGAATGAACTTGAGCATTTTATTTGGCCTATGTTGTCAAAAGAATTTCTCTGCTAAAGTTGTTGAGCGCTTTTCAAGATACGGTTGAACGTACAATGAGAAACATTAGTTAGAGAATTTATTTCCGCCTAAATATGTTCAAATAAATGGTTTTGAGAAATAACAATACTGCCTGCAGAGTTTATTCAACTAAAAGAAATAAGCTCTTGCTACTCGAGCCTGCGATGGAATAATCCTACGTGATCTGCTAAATTCATTATTAATTATTTGTTTATTTTGTTTATTTGTTTATATGTTTAACGTATCATGGTACTTTGAGCAGTTTTATTTGTTCGACTTTACTTTGGAAATTGTGAGAAATAATCCTCGTATACTTGTAATCATTCACAATGATTTTCATTACATAATAATTCCAACATGGAAAGAAATTGAGAGTGGAAAGGAATCTTATGGTGTCAAATATTCAAATTCAACGTTTTCTCAACATCTTTCTAATTTTGTGAAATACATTTTTCTAATTATCCACTGCACAACAACAATAACTGGATTGATTTTTTTTGCCATAAATATCATAAATAGAAGTAACCAATATTACATTGAATTTGATTGAAGGTTTAGTAATCTCTTTATGTAACGTTCTAAGCTGGTATTTGTTAATATCATAATTAAGTTGGAATTTCTGGAACCATTGGCGACATATGTAATATCATAATGATACTTTTTCCTTTAACTTCTGCAAAACAAGTCTCTGAATGGAAGATGTAAGATATTCTTCTTCTGAATCAAAAAAATATAGGAATCACTTTTTCTATATAAATAAATTGGAAAATACTCACTCATTTACTTAATACTTATATCCATTCACAATTACAGGTATAAGATGTGGGGTTGAGTACTTTTTTCCATTGAGTCTTCCTTCAAAAACTCTTTCCATTTATGTTGTTCTTTTCTCTCTGGTTGTACTACATGTAGGTTCTTGCCTCTGCTCTCAATCGCTTTGTTGATGTCGCCCATCTAGGTATTCCTTGGTCTTCCTCTGTTTCTTGCCTAAATTATTCTCATTTCTCATATTCTTCCTCTAATCATTTCCTCACTGATCCTTTTTTAATATTCGAACAATTTTAATTGGATCACAGCTCATACATGTTTAATGAGCGGCGGTAAGTTAAACACTGGCGCAGACCATGGGTTAACGGAAATTCTTAAAAAAGTTTTTTCAACTCTCTACGCATGAATTCTCGAATTATTCTGTTTAATAGAAGGATTCACAATTCACTCAAAATATAGAACAAACTCCTTTACATTGACAATGTAACTGAATTCGTTCAAGTTATCGTCAATGAAGGACAAAATTCAACCCATATAAACACTCCTAGTATATTCCATTCCACAAATGTTATTGTTCATTTTTTGATCTTTACAATTTGGAATTGTTTCATGTATTTCCAATGGATACGTTGAGAGTATAGAAATTTAAGAGATATTTGAGTCGACAAAATATTTTTCTTCTCAAACTCTGTTAGTTGTTTATTTAAAGATGAGAATCATGTATCCACGTTGAAAAATATGAATTTTCTCTCCGAATTTGTTCAAAAAAGTCATCTAAATAATTAATTCATTCTAGTTTTTGTTTCCTTACTGTACTTCTATCACATTAACGAAGGAATGGCAAAAATTCGAAAGGAATCAATTTGATAAAAGATTGAAAAGACCAGCTTTTAAGTCATAACAAAAGAAAGAAAAGTTTACTACGTTCGTTGAATGGCTTCAAGCTATAAACTTGATTTGAATCTTTTTCACTCGATTTTATTTCCCTAATAGAAATAATCCATCCTGTACCCTATAAAGTAACTATGTTATAAATTATTCCGATGGGCATCAGCTTTTTTCTAACTAAACTTTTCATTTAATGTTATTACCAACGAACGTGTCAATTAATTTTCATTTACATTTCAGAGTGAAATTCGAATTTAAACATTAACGTGATGATATTAGTTTAGATTTACAGCATGTCATTGCTCAATTTTTTGCTCATCAATGGAAATTTCTCACATAAAAGAGATTTCTGGATCTATTTTCATTTGCGTACATACTTTTTTGTCAAAACTACAGGTAATCAGTGCAAAATAAATTACCCTTTTGATGTTTATGATTGAAATTTATCCCGCAATGTTTGATATGATGTTTAGTCAGATTGGGGAAGGGTTTTATCAACCCATTATTGTAATCCGATGAAATAATTGGGTGAATATTGATGAAATATGTGATAAGTATTTTGGAAATGGATGTAATAGAGATATCAATTACCAGGTTTTTAACTATATTTTGATAATTGGAAATGTTTTTCACTAAAATTGTACAAAAACTGATAATTTTAGAAAAAACTTTTTTTGTACCTATAAATCTTAATTTCATTATCGTATCAATATAATAATTATTATAATCACCTCTTCTAATGTAGGGTGTAGGATTGTTTAAATTAGTATCATCTGCTAACCAAGCCTCTACTAATTCATCAAATGATCTATTCCGAAGTAAGCTTAATGTATTCAGCATCATAGTTTAATTTGTTATTGTTTCATAACTTCGTGCAGATTCAAGTCTACAAATAGTGACATTTCGTTCTCTGACGATGGAGAGGAGAGGAACAAGTTTTCATTTCTTGAACATGTTTTAGCTCAAGCAAATTGAACATGCATGTAGTGCATTACCACACACCTTCAGTGCATAGATTTTACTTTGGTAAAGTGTACTTCCTGCATTAGAACGATTGGTGGTAAGTTGAGAATTGATGCAATGCTACAGTTGAATGTTTTTCTATTGGATTCATAAACTTCTGGTATTTTTTAACGATTGTTGGATTGTATTATTGTATTGTATTATTGATTCATCAGATTTCAAAACTTCTTTAGTTTGTTCAGACATTTTTCATCAGGTTTTTCAATTGAAAAAACACTTTAATCATTTTCTAATGTCTCAATATGCTTTATTTGCATTATTAATATTTGTGCTAGTGTTTCACTTTCTTTATATGCTTTTATTAATATGTCTCTTTTAATTATATCTCATTGTTTCTATTCAGTTCAGTTTTCTTTCATAACTCCGTAATTATAAATAAGGATAGAATTGAGAAACATCTCTACAAATAACTTTTTATTTCAACATTGACATTTTCCGTTTTGTTTGGGGTGAATGAAGTGAACAAAGTGTGTCCCGCATCTGAATGCTCATGATAGTTATGTATATTTGTAACCCTATGAGCATCATCAGTAAAAAGAATTTTCGCTTGGTATCGCCATAAAATAAAACGATAGAAATTCACTCACTAAGTTGATTACGTCTAATTGTTCAGGGTATAGATGATATGCTACTGTGTCTAAATAATGTTCTAGTACTTATATGCCGTTGACCGTCAGTGGTATCCAAAATAAGTTCTTCATGTCGCACACACATTTGAACAGGGCGTTCTTGATTGACAATATAAAAGTTTTCTGTTTCTCCGGCCCGTTTTTCAGATTCAGTAAATATTTTTTTGTGAGAAACCACGCAATTAAAAAACCTCTTCAGAGAGAGTTCAAAGCTTTTTCCTCAGTTCGCTTAAAAAACTCAACACAAATAATATAATCACTTGTTCGCAAGATAAAAATTTTCTACTCTAGGTACTTTAAAAAAAGTGTAATAATTCATTACTGGGAGAACTGAGATACAAATTTTTCAATTTGATGTATGAATGAATAAAAACCTTGTGACTTTTTTATAACTTTTTGAATAAAGGTATTGAAAACATGTCTATGGTTATTCTACCTTCCATTCAAAATGACAAAGTTCTATACAAAATTCAGAATCACCTTTTACAAGGTGAGAAAAATTTTTTTCTAATAAATTTACAGATGGAAAACTCCTAAGGCCACTCTTAATAAACCTTCGATTCCCTTTCCCTTACCTTCACTAAATGATCTTAATAGTGTTCTCACATTCTACCAATTTTGTTTTTTAAGTTCAAGCGAAGAATTTAATTTTTTTTTCAAAAATTTTGCGCCCAGCTTTGATGCTCTATAACTTATGCAACTTTGTATGGAGGTAAATTCCCCCCAATTATTATATTTTGGACTCCCCTATACGCCTTTGCACCGTGTTGCTACTTATTCGAAACACTCTGTATAAATAATTATTTTAACTCTAAGGAGAGGAATTATGTAAAATATTCATGAGCCGCTGTGATGAAAATCCGAATTATGTTAATACCTTACTATTTTTGAACGAGTCAACGTTTTGTTTAAGTGGTGCAGTAAATCGATACAATTCTCCTTGCTGGGCTTGGGAAAACCCCTACAAGATTCGATCAAAACACTCGCGCCTCGAGAAAATTATTTTTGGGTAGGAGTCGCTATGGGAAAATTTATTGGCATTTATTTCTTTTACAGGAATTTAAGGACTGAGCGAGATTTAGAACATCTTTGTCTGGCAGTATTTCCAATTGTGGCATTTCTAGATCCGAATAATGGAGAAAGCTATCTAGTTATCTACAAATGATTGAACTATATCGTAGACTGCCAATTTTTCTTCGACATTTTTGGTATTAATACTATTGAATCGAGTACATGGCACAATAAATTTTATTCTCTCATAACTGATAAACTGATGAGACCACTGCAATTAAGATCCGTCCCACCCTATCAGTCTTCCAAGGATTACCGATCACTTTTTAGTACCTTAGACTGATAGAGTAATCCGATAAATTCTTTCAATTTAGCTACCTCTGTAGACTGTGTGTCTCTGTACTCTTAGAAAGCGATTAGGAAGATAGCTGCAAGCTCTTCTCTCTGTTGTGAAACACAAATACTTGGTAGTATACTGTTTCGAATATGATTCTACGTATAGATTAAAAACTTTATATACCCATGTGCATTGGAATCGACCCCCTGTAGACCCTTTAACTATATTTTTTTTATTTTGAAAGAAAATTCAATGTTTTATTGTGTATAAAAATCAATGATGAGAACTTATTTCAACTTTCTATCTTCAATATAGTGAAATTAATGCATAAAGTTTTTGTATTATTAACATAAATTGGGTTATTGACAATTTTAAAACTTAACTCAACTCTTACTTAATTATGGTTATGACCTCCTCTTGCCGTAATAAAATGTTAATTTCCACTCCAGAAAATCATATAATTCAATCACCACTGTATATAATTCTAATGTATCTATTATTTCCAATTGAACCGCAATCCAGTGCTACCAAACGAAAAAGGAGCCATTCGCTGTTTTGCAAAAAAAATAATTGCACCACAGTGGATGGTAGTTGTTTTTAATACAATGAAAATCGAAATTTACGTTGGAAAGCAACGGGAAGGCCCATTTAGAGTGGTTAATGACTCATAAAGTGTAGTGCGCTGTTTAGGCCAGCCAATCCATAACTCAGGACATAACATTGTTTGTGATAATTTCACCACTGATCCAATCAAGTTGGCTATTGTTTCTTGTGGGATGTTAAGCCACTCTTCTTCTACCGCAACAGTAAGTTCTGAGATCGAGTTTGGGGTGAGAAGTCTAGCTCGATTTATTTTTTTTTCTAGCTCATCTCATGAATGTTTTATCAGATTTAGGTCAGGACTGTAAGCTGGCCACTCCGTCACCCTAAAACCAACTTCTGCAATGTAATCTTGCTCGATTCTGGCGGTGTGCGACCTTGACATGCATAAAAGTAAATTCATCCCCAATGTAGTCGACGTAAGGTACCACATGAATTTCAGAATCTTCTCAATAGATCTATCAATCGTTGAACATATTCTTTCGTAAACTCGGTCGCTCCTACGCAACCCAGATCATGCAGGAACCACCTCCATATGCAATCCGCTCTTCAAAGCAGCAATCTGCAAATTGCTCTCTTGGCATATTCCAGTCACATCTGAGAACATAACAGATCCCATTTAGATGATTCTATGCAAAACACAGGCGTGCTTTCCGATGAGCAGGAGTAAATGTTGGTCCAATCTCAGGTGTTTTTGCGGTCTGGTTGTTTTTATGCAGTCTTCATCTTACTACCCACTAATTAATAGTCACACCTCGCACCTCACGGAGCTGTAACACCTTGACACATTTTTGTAGTTACTTCAGCGGAACAGCTATAATAACATCAACTAGAGATTATTCGTAATGGGCAGCACTATTGAGTTTGGAGAGTTTGAAAACGTTTATTAGATTTGTTTCCACTTGTTACAGTTGAAGAAGGACCAATTTAGCGGAAACCATGCTTATTTTTGACGAGGAATATGAGAACAAATTATAATCGCTGGTCTAGACTGGTGACAAAAAATTTTTGTTTCTTTTCACATTCACGCTTTACAATCCATCAAAATATTTTTTGCCTATTATTCCATCATATTATTCAAAAGTTCGAAACTAATTTTCGACTATGAGGTTTCCAGCGTGAAACGTTCAACGCTATTCCGTTATAACTATATTTTATATTGAATGTTGGAAAATGGTATTCAATTATAAACATCAAAAAGGTTTATGTGCGTATTTTGTTTCTATCATAAAATATTTTTATTTCCATCATAGGATTGTGTAGCAGCATTTGTTTGATGAGAATAAATGAGATTCTATCTACGTACAGAGTATATAAAAATTCAGTTAAAAATATATAATTGCGAATAGTGAAATGGAGAGGACTAAGTGTCTCAATTTATATACCTAATTATGAATAATACTACCCAAATCCAATTCTAATTATGGACCAATAATTATTTAACATGAAAATGTGTGAAACGAGCACCTCTAGCTCCATTCTAAGGACGGGAACATTTCTCTAGACATTTTGGAACATTGTTCTGCGATCATCTAGATCAAAATAAAATTTTTCAATAGCCTATCAACAACATATCACATGCCCGTTTGTACCTGTAAGTTGAGAAAAAAATTTAAATTTTATTTATATTTATATTGTATAAAAATTCAACGCCATAAACAAAAAACTAACCTAATCCATAAAGTTCAACTTCACTTCTGGAATTTCTGGAACCGTTGGCAATATTCATACTGAATACATTATTTACACCACCTCTACACCAATACTCAAAATTACACTGTCTGATGCTCGTTTCTATAACCAAGTTATCGTCTTTAGTACAAATTATCGTCTTCAATCTCTGAAGACGATAACTTGGTTATCGAAACGCGCGTCAGACCGTGTAATTGTGAGTATTGGTGTAGTGGTGGTGTGAACAGTGTGTTCAGTATTCACTTATAACGACATAACCTATAAAATTTGATGTTATCCATAAATTAACCAATCAATATTGAACATCATTCACTACAACTTACCCTAATCTAACCTATTAAAATTCAATAATCTAACCAAATAAAAATTAATAAAAATTCCTATAGTAACCAGTATCATTATTTTGATCAATTAATATTTCTATCAACCTCATTTTAAATATAGAATTTTGATTCCTATGAATTTAAAATTTTCACAAGAATTTATACAACTTAAAGCCACCACAAATCTCAATTAACTAAGTTATACATTTATACATATTTCTTATAATGTACTTGACCATAATTTCATTCCCATACGATGAATACATACAATATTAAAGTTAGTCTACTTTGGTGTTTCATTGCCACGTTCCCAATAAGATAACGCTTATATATATTTGTATATTTGTATATATATATATATATATATATACAAATTTCTTTAACTTCTTAGACCTTTTGATATATTAATGCATCTAAATGATCTAAATGTTCTGGGTTCTAGGTCTATTCTGTTCTAAAATTAGTTTTTTTGATAAATTATGAAAGAAAGATAAATTTTGACATTTCGACTATAGATCAAAATAAATAAGCTAATTGTCAGTGTAAATATCATAATTTGGTAAAGACTTAAACAAAAGTCGAAACGTCAAAATTTATGTTTCTTTTGAAAACTACAAAAAAAAATTATTTTAAAACAGAAAAGACCTAAAATCAAAACATTTATTTGCATTTAGATCGTAAACTCTAATAAGAATAGTTACCGCCAAGAGCTCTTTGAATTTTTTCTTATGGTGTGTAAATCCACGTTATATTAATTTTTATTATTTTAAACCCAAGTTCCTTGCATGTTTTTCCTTTATACGCTATTTTTCTCCATTTTATCCTATCCTGGTATCTATCTACCTTCCATGGACTTCCATTTTACTCAGATCATTTATTACTTTACTTTCCCATTTGCTTCTTGGTTTTCATCTGTTCCATTTACTAAGGGTTTCCATTAAGTTATTTTCCTGCTTCACTATTATTTTTTATTCGTTCAATGTGCTTTAGCCATCTTATTCGCTACGAAGTTGTAAATATGGTTATAGTTTCTCAATTTAAGATTTCTCTCTCTAATGTCATCGTTCATTGTCACCTAATTTCTTTGGCCCATATTCTTCGTATCATTTTCCTTTCAAAGTTTTTCTACATCTTTTATCAGATTTATTGTTTCTCCTTTATAAGTTACTGTTGGCTTTATTGCTGTTCTGTATATTTTCATTTCATTATGTCACATGATTTTTTGCATATCTTTATAGTCCAAAATTCATGGATTCTTTCTAACTGCTTATACTTATTCTTTCCTTTTTCAGCTCTAGTATCTTTTCACTAACTTCCTGTTCGATCTTCAGGATTGTTTCCTTTAGGCTCTTTATACTCCCCGTCAGATCATCTGCGTATACCAATATTTGGATGTCTTTAGTAATGATTGTATCTGTCAGTCCGCAATCTTCGTCCAGTGATATACAAATAGAATGTTAATACTCATATTTTAATATCGGCATTTTTCCATAATTTGCTTTGAAGTATATAAAGCGTCTATTGTTGATCTTTCGGGCTTAAATCCATATCGACATTCTCCAACATAAGTTTCCGTATATTTTTAAAATCTTGAGTTAACGATGGAAGTGAAAGTCTTGTACAACGTATTTAGTAGGCTGACAGGTCTGTAGCTAGAGCACATTATTGAATTTTGTTTTTTGAACATGGTTCATATGGCTCCACTATTACATCTGTCTGGGATTTGTTTGTTTTTCTAGACTAGCTCTATTAACCAGTGTAATCTATTCAGTAGTTCATTTCCCGTGTATTTTATCATTTGGTTGACGATCTCCTCCTGTTTTGTTTAGTTTTAATTTATTAATGATATCCTCTACTTCATTGAGCGTTACCGGTTGTTCTTCTCCGTCTACTGCGTCTATGAAAACCCCTTTAGTGTTCAGATCATTTTCTCCTAATATATCTGTATTGTTCCCACTTTATACTATCTGTTTACACTGTTACTTTCTGCCAATTCCGATGTTTAGTGTATTGGTGAAATTTTGTGTTATTTTTGTTGTTCTCTCTCAATTATTTCGTTATTTTATTGATTTTATTTCTCTTGCTTTTGTTTAACTTTGTGCTTATCTGCATCAATATTATATATTGTTCATAATAGTCCATTATTTTGTTGCTCACCATTTTCATTTCACTCATAGCTTTCTTGTAGTCTTCATCAAACCATTGGATTTCCTCTCTTTTGCTGTTTGGCTTTGCTTATTTTTGAAATAGATATTTCTCTATTCCATAATATATATTTTCCATGTTAAAGAAATTAAGTGTTCTCCATTTAAATTGAGTTTAATTATTATAGTTTTATTTGTTATTAGGTAATGGATAATTTTTTTAAGAGCATAGCTCTTATAGTTAGGCTAACTTAACTTCAAACTACAATTTCACTTCAAAGTTCTTAAAGTTGATTCATAAACTCACTAACCCGAAGTTATGAAAATATATATGGATTTCAGAAATATACTGCTTTTATTCGATGAGATTTATTGTCGTTTGGTCAAAACTGGTTAGTATTGTGAATTATTATAAACTCTAACGAAAATTTCGAGAGGTTGTTAATTCTGTTCACCATTCGATATAAAGAGCTCATTATATTTTCCATTTCTAGGGACTTCATGATATAGAAATGTTTGATGTATTTCAATATTCCAAAAAAAAAACATCATTGGAAAGATTACACGAGGATGGTCCCAGAAGTACTTGTCTCAACAAAGAAAACACAAAAATTTTTTACTTGATCTCCTTCACGTTCAATCTTTTTCTCAGCGATTTTCAATAAGTTCGATACTCTTTTTATAATAAAAATCGTTAAGCTCCTCAAAAAAGTCATTAACTACCCACATCAACTCCTCATTGATGGAAAACCTCTGATCGCCGAGCTATTTTTACAAATCTGAGAATATAAATTAATGAAAATGGAAAATGAAATGAAATGAAACAGCACTTTCTTCTTAGTCAAATGCGGACTTTTTGCTGCATTTCTTCGCTCAATCGTTGCAATAAGTTCGCATAATACTCGGCGTTGATAGTTAATGAAAATTATATCACGTGCATCTCAGAAAGCCGACAACATGACATTACCTGCTGATGGAAGGGTCTTTGCCTTCTTTAGAGCTGGTTCTTCCTTTTTGGTCCATATTTTGATTGTTCTTTTGATTCGGATGTGAAGTGATCTATGTTTGTTGTATTCCAATTTTTCAAAAAAATTCATCTTTTCATTAACAATAAATCAACGTTAGATCAACTATACACTCAGCTAGAATCTGGAGATCTTGGTTATTTTTATACTGAACACACTATTTACACTGTCACTAGACCAACACTCATGATTACACTGAAATTACAAATATAATAGGAGGGAGGTTTTTGAATAACACTGTATATCAATTATGGATAATCGAGAAGTGAGGAGGAAGAAACTGCTTATAATTACTTAACAACAGAAAAAATGAATATGTTGTGAAATGATGGTGCAGATTGTTTGAAATATTTTCTACAGAAAAATGAAGATATCAGTTCAAAGACCCCACAGTCCACTGAACTAACAATTACTTCTCAACAAAGTTTATGAAACAATTTTTCGATAAACTCTCCAATGTAATGAACGCTTCAATTTTCTGATTTAACGATAAATGCGGGAGTATTTTTCAGTTATAATTCACAATTTCCTGTTGATAACTGAAATTTGTCCAATGGGATATTGCATGCACGGGTATCAGGACAATATACATGTTTGCTTAAAATTTTTGTTTCATTTGTTATTGACTCATAAAGATTAACCTGAGAAAATAGTTTTCATAGTTAATAAAAGTATAGAATTAGTCCATGAAACTATATAGGAAGGTAGCATCAGATCATCATGATTGTGATATCATCTTTACTTACTAACATTCAGCTTCCAAAATCAGCTCTAATTATTATCTTAGTTTGTAGTCGTATTAAGTATAGTAATTTAATTTTCACGATTGTTTTAGTTTCCCTTTGCTAGTCCCCCATCCTAAATAAATCTGCACGACAACTTTCCATCTTTGATCTACCACCAATAGTTTTTTCTCATTCTACGGCATTTTTATGTTACTGTTTGACTTTATAATATTATTAGATTAGCAGGTATGTACTTGACTGTTTTCAGTTTGATCTCTTTTCAAGGTTTCTATTATCTAGGAAATTTTCTCCCGATTACCAGAAAGTCAATTACTTTCCTTTCAATCAAGGACCTAGTTTTATTACCATAAGTGAACTAACTAGCAGGTTAAGTCGTACAAATTTAGTTTTTAATCTCCTTGCAGATATTCCAATATCAATAATGATGCAAGTTGGCATCACGATCTATTTTCTACAATTATTCTTGCTGTTCTTGATTGTTATCAAGATTTGCAATACATAACTGATGATCAATATTTATACTCTTGCTAATATAATAAAATGTAGCATGCCAATTAAAATAACCGAGAAATGCTGATAATACTACGTTTCAGGTTAGATAAAATAGTGCTCTCTAATTGGCTAATACACGTAAATAATTGACGGCATATATAATTGAAACCAATCTGCTGATAAATTATTAAATCCTGAATTAATGAAGTAGAAATAGAAAGAAATGATAGTGAAAATCATGTGAAAAATATAAAAATAACTCGTAGTATATTACACATACAATCTTTTTCTTCAATTTATCAAAGTCGGACTACTTCCACATGATCTTATGGATCTACTGCTTATATGTCTTTGAAAAAATATTGTTTTCTTCAAACTTTCATATTCTCTATTCAGATGTTGATGATTATACTCGGTTTAGGTATATATAAACATTATTTAAGAATGGCATTTAAGAATATACGAAGAAAAGTCTGATATTTGTTCTACAGATAAGTAAATTTGTTTTATATGGCCATAACTCTTCAATTTTACAAAGAAGTAAGCTGCAAATTCTGCTTAAATTTACTTTATTTTTCATGTATACATTTGAAATTTTTATAGAGATAAATTTACTAAGATCAGTGCTAAGGAATTTCCTTATTCCACTGCACATTCAGCCTCTTTTCCTCAAATAGTTTTCCATTTTCAGATTTCCACCAATTTTATGACTTTTTGATTTTTCTTTGATACCTAAAACTTCTTCTGCAGCAGTTCTAATGCTGTATACCAGGGCCGTTTCCAGCTTCTTGGCCGCCTAGGTGAAAAATAAATATAAAATAGGCTGCCCCCCTCAAGTAATTGAAAGATATATATATGTCAAAAAAGTTCATTATTAATAATTTTATGAAATGAAATGAAAAAATACTCCCATAAAATAATATTGTGCGAATACAAAGAAAAAAAAAGACAAATTAATCTCTTACAATTTAGCTTTTGTAGCCTTAACAGATGCAAAAGTGGTCACAAGGTTCTTGACATCAATTGCTTCTGTTATTTTTAATTTTGAAATATACCTTCTGCTGATGCAACTGAGACAGGTAAGGTCAGTAGGAGTCTCAAGGCAATTGCTGTATTTGGGGAAGTCGCAAGGAAAATTGTTTGTGATAATATAGTTGAGAATATTAAATGGTGTTTTAACAGATTGGAAATTTAATTTAAAATTTTTTTATTCATCAATTCTACGGCGTTTATAATAAGAAGGATCTTTATTCCTGCTTCCTCGTTCTTCCTCTGCTCCAGAAGTTTTCAAAAAATTTTCTATAGAGCAGCGCAATTTCTCTTTTTCAGTTTCTTTAGACAGTTTCCTTTTTCTGTAAGTGGCTCCAGAGTGTCTTTTAATTCATCGTTCCGAACTTGACATCTGAATAAATTTGAAAAAGTTTTGTTTTAATTCACTCCTACATTACAGTCTTAGTAGACTATCAAAGCAGCTATCACGTGAAAATCGAATAAATCAAAAAAAATATATCAATACCTTACTTTTAAAAACCAAGCTCTTCAACAAACGTTATATTATGGTGAAGTACGAAAGAAGTAACTGAGTAATATAGATTTCTAATTAGTACCATAATATTTTATTGCCCATATAAGGGCACAAAAGGAAAAATAGATCTCAGTATTTTACATATTGCTTTCACCATACACACATACCCTCGGTAAAATACGTCACCCGGGGACTCAATTAGTACGAACCAATTCGGGACTTCACAACAAAGATTTGATATGATTTTACAGATTACTATCTCTGTTTATTGTCGTATTTTGGACATTGGTTAATAAATGCTGCTAATTATTTTCACGGAAAAAATGAAAACACAAATTATTGGTAATTACTCCAAATTTATTTTTGACTTTGTATTCAAATATCTGTTATAAACGCAAAAAAAACAAAAATTGGGATTTCGACTAACAATAAAGTAGTATTTGTTTGTTCGGGGGTTGCATTTTTAGAGGTGTTTTAATCTCAAAATACTCATGTTTTTCAATTAAATTGATATAAAACCGCTTTCGAGCGGCCACTTGCAATCAGCCGCCTTCGTGATGGACACGCAACACCTCACCAGTATGAATGCCTTGCTATATTCTATATTGATATCAGTTATCAGATAATGGTATAATCACCTTTGAAATCAGTAATAAAGACTCTTATCTTGTATATTGACAAATTATACACTTGATTTGTAATATTTTGTTAAAATAAATATTTGGATTTCCTGATTAAGAATAATTTTTGGCTTTGAGCAAGTGATGATTTGATATATTAGAAATTTCTTTATGAACTCGTACAGCTTCAAGCATTAGCAATGTGTGTTTTTTTATTATTGTGATGTATTCAATCATTGATTTTGAGCTACTTGTGTCAATGTATACTTGTGTACGTTTTTGTGTTTGAAATATCCATTGCCAGTTTAAGATTATAATGGTTACATAGATCGATGAGCCAGTTTTCTTTGTCATTATATACTTTTTTCCAAATGGTTCTACTAAATTGCTGTTTGTCGTTCTTCAGGTCGCCCAATTTGAGTGTCTCAAAATTATTACTAGCACCTGCTTACAAAAGCTCCTTATTTATTGTTTCGAAGCATCATTTGATACTCCATAAATTACAAAGATCGTTAGTACATGTTGTAAGAGCTCAAATTTATTCCAATAATCTTCTTATTTATCCCATCCTAGTCTGAAATTTTATTCTGTATTATTTTGTCACCAGCATCAGCACACCACTAATAGCATGTTTATATATCACTGCCAAGATGAATCGTAAATCACTTCCTTAACTCTACCTTTATTTTTCTTATTATTTTGAAGTTATGTTTAATCAATTCGTGTATAATCTTTCTCAATTTTTTTGTTACCCTATGTGTTTATTGTTACAAAATGAATTTTTCTTTTTCTATAACATTGTCGTTTCCTTTATGATTGTCCGTATTTCCGACGCTACCATCAAGTTGATTTTAGAAAAGATGAACAAGCCTCTTGTAACAAGCCCCAGCCTGGAGGACCAGGAAAGTTTCTATAGGGGTCTTTTACTCGCTCTCCACCCTATCTCGTCTGTAACCTAACCTACATCCCTTGTACACCAGCCTTCCAGTAGTCACCCAAAAATTAGAACGAGGAGGTTACAGTAAGGATAGTTGATAGAGCAGAGTTTGATTTTTCAAAACTCTGGCTCATTCGCCACGAATCCATGTGCGTTTCTGAGGATATATCGCTATATAGATGTCAGTGGTCTGAGACTCTTAACAAACATTTGACCACTATATCAAAATAACATTTCCAATATACTCATTAAGAATTACGAGTATGAATGTGTAAGCTATCCACACATCGAGTACTGCTTCTGCTCACTTTGGCCAAGAAGTCTTTTCAATTGAACCCAGGTTTTATTGAAGTCGTTCAAGCAAAATAAGTCGGATTTCTGATGATAACTGTAAATGAAACGCGAATCCACCACTACTCCTTTGAAACAAAAAAAAAACAGTCTAAACAATATATTGCAAAGGGCAAAACTGCTCCGCAATAAAAGTGATGGCGACCGTTTATTAGCCTTATCACACTTCGAGAAATACCATGACTAAAATTCACCAATAGCACTTCGAATTTGGTTGAATACCCACCGTATTCAGCAGATCTGGTTTACAATGGCATTTTTCTGTTTCTCAACCTCAAAGTTGAACCTGCACGAAAGGACGAAAGGTATTTCTATCAGACAAATACGTTACCCCTTACGTAAACACCTAATCCAATAAAAAACACGGCTACTATTATGTGGAATTGCAAGAAAGTATGTAGATTTGAAAAGAAACTATATTGGAGAATAAAAATGATGATTGAAGACATTTCTCAATATTTTATTATGTCGCCAAATTTTCAGACAACTCTTGTATATAGGATTAAGTCAACGACAGATATAATATGAGTGTGCAACTAAGAAGACTCAATCAATGGTCAAAGCCAAAGATTCTATAAGATGTAAAATAACTGTAGACAATGATATAAGACAACAAACTATGAAATTCAATTACGATGGAGTAGCCATATCAAGTGAGAGGAATTTATTGGAGGAAATATAATTGTCAAGTATCAAGGGTCAATTCAGAAAAATAATATGGATAAACAATATGATAAATACATATTGAGACGAGAATGTACAAAACTTGCGTAAGGCTTATTCTGATGTATACAATATAAACAAAAAGAATAATGGGAAAAACTTAAATGGAAAACCTGAGAAAGGGGGAGGCGTAAAGATGGAATAAAAACTCGGAATATACTGGCTGGAGACACCTTGTCGTAAGAATGTCAAACAATAGATGGGCAAAATGGCAGCAATCAGAAACTAATTTGACAAAGAACACTAGGTAGACCAGATAACTGGAGCTCCTAATATTTTAAATTATTCTATATGACACAATAAAAAGAAGAAGAAATTTGACCTTAAAACGGAAGTTAAGTATGAAGTAACACATGACGGCATATAATAAATTCAGATATACCTAATGTACATAATTAGGTCTCTTCTACGTATTCTCACTAAGATATATTTTCTATTTATTCACAAATTATCAAATTCTCGAAGATCTTAGTTATTTGAATTTATTAAGATAGGTTTACTCATGATTTTATTATTGATATTTAACTAACAAGGTGAAATTCATACAATTGAGAATAATCATATCTATATAAATTGAAAAAATGGGACGTCTGAATAGAGTCTACATCAGTTCTTGTGGTACATTCGACGTTTCTTCTGTTTCACTAGAAAAATCAAAATATAGCATACCTGCTACCATAAACTTAGACCCAATCTTATATGTAAGTTTCAATGTTTTGAATCGGCAATGGCTGCAAAAACATTGGATTGTTCAGATTCTGAATTAGAGAAAAATAAATGCCAATAGTTCAACACGAGATATATTTGAATTGAAAAATTCTCCTTCTGGCGTTCCTTAATTTGTGCTTTCCAACTCTAACGAGGTTGCTCATTGTTATTAATTAAGCTTAGAGTAATTATATGTAATTGTCACGCCACAACAAACTCTATTTATTGATCAGAGTTTCCAGTTTAAACTCGATCTAAAATTATTCGAAGCGTTGACATACGTATATGGTTCCATTGATTTAATTATGTTGACGTTAATTATTTGGTTTGTATTTTGGAATGATTTCGGTAGCAGTTCAGCAGTTGAACATATTATGTGATTATTGTTCGCACTAGTTTTATATGGCGACCAATGATTTGACCAACTTCGAATCGTTACGTTTGCTAACTGTAGTAACGATTATCATCTGTATCTATAGAGATTGAATTCGAATTAATTCAACACACTAATCAACTTAGTTTCAGTGTATCGAGTGGTTGGGAAAGGTATGTACAAATGTGTCGATCGTACAACTTATATAGAAATTCTGTTCATCAAAGTAGCATGTAAGAATTTTCTGGTTATTACTTTTTAATAAACCGTAAAATAGTGCATGAATATGTTGTTGACCTTCGGAAAAATTGGTAGAAAGAAGTGAAAAAGCTACATGAAAAGAATAATTATTAATTGGAAGACGTCAATGGTCAATATAAACTACCCTTTATTTCAATATCAACTTAAAATGTTAATCTCCTGAGTTTCTTCTTTTTTCTATGACAAAAAGTTGAAGTATGTTAAATGTAAGCGATAAAATGTAGCAAAATTTCTTATCAGCAAATTGTATTGTTTTTAATTTTATGCATATTCTAATGTTTCTTTCATTCTATTGGTGTACCAACTTGTGGTAATTTAAGTCAATCAAGGTGTGAAAGTCGAGACTAGTTGAACGAAAAATGAATAACGTCAGGCAATTTAGTGAACGCAAAGCTGGAAGAATAGTGGAGTTAGTTGGATAGGGAGGAATTATCGTGAAGTGGCAAATCTGTTTGGTGTACACCACACAACCATTGGCAGATTGATGCAAAAATTTCGAGAGACCGGCTCACATTCTAGGAGGACTGGACAAGGACGTCCTCCAGTTTTAACTCCTCGAGATGACAGTTTTTTGCAATTAAATTCATTAAGAAATCGGTCAATGATCAGTGTCAAGCTCAACAGCCTCTTACGAGAAGTTCGAAATGTAAATATCTCTAATAGATAAATAAGACGACACCTTCGTAATGCTGGTCTAGACAGCAAAAGAGCTCTCCAGGCACCTTTGCTAACCAGGCAGCATCGTGTTGGTAGTCAAAGATTTACAAGGCAACATTTAGATTGGAGTTCAGAAAAATTGTGCCATGTTTTATTCATTGATGAGACAAGACTCATTCTAAGAGGACCAGATGGACGTAATCCATATCATTGCCAGGGAGCCGTTCCAAGGAGGGTATATCATGTTTTGGGGAGGAATTTGTTTTGATGTCCGCACAGAATTAGTGTCTCTTCCTAGACCCACCCTTAACGCAACAAGATACATAACTGACATTCTTGAAAATCACATCGTTTCGTTTGGGCCATTTATTGGTGATGATTTCCGTTTAATGCACTATAATGCTAGACCTCTCGTTGCGAAAGATGTTCTGAATTACCTAAAAAAAGTAGGAATTCATACCTGGACTGGCCACCAAGCAGTCCAGATATGACTCCTTTCGAGCATGTCTGGGATATTTTAAAACACCGTATTCGACGTCGAAATCCATCTTTTGTTAGAGGCGAAAATACACGCTAAAAGCGTTTTAAAAAAACTAACATTATCGTTTAGAAATTATTTTTTTACTCATTAAAACTCACTCAAAATTACTACATATTTCTTATTATTGCGTCAAAATTATTGAAAAGGAGTTAAACAATAGCAATATTGATTTAAATTTATTGAACAAAAAAATATTTTTATCAATGGGGGGGAGGGTGCCTTATTTTCGACAACGAGGTAATATTCTAACATCTTTGTTACATTTGTTTGTTTTCCAAAGGATGTTGTGCATAAAAGTACCAAAAGAGAATTTGCTGCTAGTTTTTAATTTTATGATATTTGTAAAAGTATATAGAGATCATTTCAGCATTCGTATTTCGCTGCTCTGGTTTTTACATCTAAACAAATTGGTAGAGTATGGGAAAGCTATCCCAAAACAGTTACAAGTTACAAGTATTTATTTCTCTGTGAACAAATTCAGTTATATTTGTCAAGATTTAGTGAAGATGTATGTATGAATTTGGGGTCTCATATACACTGCGACCCAAAGGATCTATTGTGTCCCCCTTTCTTGCTGTTGATTGTTCTAACTTAGATTAATACATTCAGCAAATCTACTCTGGTTATAGTTTCCCAGAAGAGTATTTGCCTGTCTCAGCCCTTGTAGGTTGTCTTAATAATTGGCTTTGCTTCTGTCTACCTTCTTTCTCAGTGTTTTTCTATTCCATCGGATCCCATGAAGAGCTTGTCTGCTATCGCTTTAGTTTAGTGAAGATACAAACGTGTGTACAAATCTATCGAGCCATAAACATAACTAAATTAGAAAGAGTAAATAAACTAGTAGCTGCCCAGAAGTTATATGTTATAGAGAACTCAATTATAAAAATAAATCGAAATAAATTGTGAACGTGAAAGAATAGAACAAATAGTTAGATATTGAGAAAGTGATTTAAGCTAAGTCGTCAGCTTTAAAAACGAGATGTGACAATGGATACACAACATTATTCTGATTCTTATGAATTGATTGATAACTAACGTAAAGGAAATAGAACGATAATGTAAAGAGAGACCAGATTTTAAAAACTAATATCGCATCTGTTGCCAAAAAATTCCATAATGTATATTTGGAGGATAAAAATAGTAGAAGTGGTGGCTCTCGCATAATGGATCTCTGATGGACAATTTGAAAAATGTGAAATTGCCCGATATCAATTTACCGGAGTTTGATGGCTCTTCACGTGATTGAATAGAATTCAGGGATTTTTTTTCGAATCCCTTATACACGATATCAAAGCTATCTCTGATACAACACTTTCACTATTTACGGGGTTCATTGAGAGGTGAACGTGCTCAGCTAGTTTCTTGCATTGAATTTTCCGTGACTTTGGAGTTTTAAGTAAAACGTTATAATAACAAAAAAATGCCAATATATAATCAAATTAAAAATATTTTTGGTATATAGCCAATGAGTAAGAAATCGCCATAAGCTATTCGAGCAATTTCCAACGATTTAACAAAAAATTTACACACGTTAAGTCAGATTGGGTTATCTATAAGTGAAATCGGGTCCAATTAACTAACAGAGAATGAGACTCATTTGAATCTAGGGGTAAAAATTTCCCTAAATTACCTGATCTTGAATCATTCTTGTTTTCAAAGGCACTTTTGGAAAACTTGAAACAAAATAGAGTTGAAAAGGTTATTAGTAGCATTGGGGGTTTAGTTGTGAGATAGGACGATAGCACATACAAAAGGTCGGATTATAAAACTTCTGAGTGTATATTTTGCGACAGCAAACATTATATACAGAGTTGCTCAAAATTCCTTCAAATAACTGTCAAAAAACGCGCCGAAAGTATTATATGTCAAAGTTATGATTAAATTGTTTGAGACCAGATCATTTCAACAAGGGATGGTGACCATCTTTATACTGAAAATGCTATTCTTAACACTATAATTGAAACATAAAAACAAATCACGTAGGGGATTGATACGAATAAAAATGAAATGTCTTCGCTAGAAAATTCTAGGGTAACAAACAATAAATAAGCTAGTTGCGTAGTAAATGAAGTTTCACTTTCCACTGGGCTTGTCGAAATTTTTGACAATTCTAAAAAACAAAACGACACTTGTGTGTACTTTTAGAGAGCAAATCCAAGTCAACCGTTATAACTGAGGACACGTGTAATAAGTTAAAATTGTTCAAGAAATATGTCAACATCTCGCTTAACGGTATAAATGGTTCTTTACCAAACAGAACTTATACTGAAATAAATGTCAACACGTGGTCTATTTTTAAGTAGCTCAAATAATTTTATTAATGGTGATAGATTATTGAATTTGAAAACAATCATCAGAAACTTATCTTCGACACCTTTCGAAAGATAACTGTTTTCGTGAAATTTCAAAATGCATACCTCTCTTAGCTAGGTATCCCCAAACTAACTTTTATTATTTCTAATTAAATCCAAACAGAATAAACAGCAGGTCATCGTTACTATAGTTAGCTATTCGTATTTTACTAAATTGATGAGTACCATACAAAACTGTGGGAACAATAATCACATTATGTATTCAGTTGCGTTGAACCTAAAATCATTCCAAAGTACAAACCAAATAATTAACATCAACGTTATTAAATCATTGGAGTCATTCACGTATGTGAATGTGTTGAATGATTCTAATTCGTGTTAAAACTAAAAGCTGTCCTCAATAAATAGAATTTGTGATGTGACAATTACATTCAATTACTATAAACTGAAAAGCTAAAACTCAGTAATATTGTTCCAATAAGGTGAAGAGTACACATAAGCATAATAATCATAAAGAATTCAATTTACAATCCAAACAAGGTCGGCTACCAATTTGAGTGAAGAAACTTCTGTGTAAACTTGAGGTCCAAGTTCATAAATTCTAACATATCGAGTAAAATTGTGTTGTTAATGCTGATTCATATGGTCTTCTCCCATTTCTTCGAGTGCAGATAGAGAAACGTCGAATATGCTATTCAAAATGGCGCAATCATAATTTAGACGTTTTATTTCTCTTATTAATATAAATTACATTTTCAATGAATCCTCACGATATAGTTTGTCAGTTAAAAAATCGCTGTACTTCGGCACAGTTTGAGTAATTGGTAACAGACCTAAGGTAATTATTGAAATCAACATAACGATTTCGTTACCTACTTCCGTTATAATTTAAACACCAATTTTCTGAATAATGTGAATCTGTGAATATCTAGGATGAGAAATATAATTTTCCCTTCTCTGCCATAATATTTGGAACTTGATTTTTGTTATTTTATCAAAATGAATGAAATCAAGAATTTTTAGAGGAGCACTATTCTGTGAATCAATTCTCAAACGACAAAATTACGAGAACATATTTTTGAAAACGATTCAAGTTCACAACTTCCGAGGTAATTAGAGAGTACTAATGTTTTATTACGATCTTACGATTATAGTAGAAACGATGGAAGTCCTACATATGTGACTCTTTATTACATGCTATCTTCTTCTGACTGGAAATCAAACAAAACAACCTAAGATCGATTCTCTTTTTCACAAGACCAACTACAAGACATAAGTAATAGTTTCTTCAAATTAACAGTAGTAATCGTGAAAAGAGACAACGATATAAGTGACCTAACGTTAACAACTGTCCTTACTAGAAGTTGAATTTGACGCGAGCTTTGTTTACTGTGTTGTTTTTAGCAAATTTGTTGTATTGTTGTAACCAGTTCTTTTGAGAACTAATTCGATTTACTTAGGAAGTATAAATATAATCATAAAATTGATACATCAATTGTTTCAACATATTTATCAGCGATAATTCACTCCAAAAATTCAGCAATAACCATTTACAATGGATTTTCAATTCATATTGGGGGTATAAAAGCTATATACAGTTATGAACCGTAACACAAGTTGAGTCAACTAATCTATGAGTTATGCTGGAATATTTGCAAAGTGATAACGCTTTAAAAGTTTATGAAATCAAAAATAATTCTAAATACAGGAATAAGATTATTAACTAGAAAACTATTGTCAATGTTCGAGAAACGCGAGGTGGGTTACTTTATACAGTAATCGTATTAAGTTAGTTTTGTGATGTTGAACATAGGAAACCGCGTTAAGTGCTAATCCAAAAACCAGTCAAGAACCTTGATATTCGACAATCTGGTCAACATACAGATTTATGGATAGGAGATGCTTCTTAAGATAATTGTCAAATTAGTATATTGTTAGCGGTGTTCCATAGATGAAATGGATTTAGAATTAATTTGGTTGCTTAAAGTGCGACGATAAAAATTCCGTTACGTGATATTCTGGTGATAATTTAGAAGAAGATGATACCACTACCATCAGTCCTTAATACGTGTTCTAAATATTAAATCAATACGAATTTTTTGAGCTCGAAAATAAGATGAAGGATTCTGTTCCACATGGACATATAAACATACACGTGAGCCCATAAATAGTGAATCCTGAGTATAGTTAAGGGAAAAATTCATGAAATTATTGCCATTTATCCATTGATTCTTAAAAGATTACGATATTTCATGTAAATCCAACTTTTTGAAGTGTGTGAAAATCTCATTCAAACATTCCGTTACATAGATACGTACGTACCTTGTTAATAAAAGCATGTAAAAGAAATAAAATATGCGATGTACCGCACTTTTTGAAATGCCTACTATGTCGCTACACTCTAAGTGGACGATCATTAAGTAATGTTTTCTGGATCTTCCTCAACATTTCTGGATTCGTCACCTTCTTTGGTCGACCATTGTGATGCTGGTCTTCACTGTTGATAGCTGCCAAACAAATACTAAACAACGTAGCTTCATCACACTTGAAACTAATACCGTATAGATTGTGTACTTTCTAATACAGTGGTAGTTTTCAAGCAACTACCGCCAGGTCAGGCCAGGTACTTCTGAGCCCATCTTGGTACAGATTTTTGGAAAATTTATTCAAAGAACAAGGAAATATTTGTTGTATTTTTAAAGCGAATAAGTTCTTGTACTTGCAGTAGAACATTTTTTATATTTCATACTCAACCGATTTCTTATTCAACTGATCTTTATTTCTTATTCACCCCAATTTTAGAAGAATAAACCTTCTAACTAGTGCAATTTTCATCCATAGTAGTTCCTTCGTTATGAATTATTTACATTTAATCGGAAACGACTCAGATCTTATCTTTGTTTTAAAATTTGTTTCACAAATAGATACAAAACTTTTCAAAACTTCTTTAGCCACCAAATTTGATAAATGTTATCAACTTTCTCACAAACGTATTACACCGACCTTTATTTCGTTTTTAATAATATGCCTTCGCTTTTTTAACGTGTGTCTATTGGGTTGAATTATTATTTAGTTTGTGGTTGATCATCTCCAGACTGTATGTACTTGCTGCTATAAAAATTCATTCACAGTATTTTTTTTTCTCACACCTCGTGCGCAAATATCATGACGATAGGTATATCAAACAGTTTTAAGAAATAAGCAGTGTCTCTCAGGAAATAAATCCTTCTTATTAGGTTCAGAAAACCAATGGAAAATGTAAATGTCTTCTTATTGCAACAATCTCAGAATAAGAGTTGAAATTCCTTTTCATTTTAAAATAAATTTTCCGTATCTGTGTTCCAACCGATAAGCTTTAGCTTTTGGAAGTTTGCAAAAAAGCTCATATCATTACCAACGTGATGGACAAACAAAAAGCGTTAGAACGGAGTTAATCACTATTCTTGAAAACTACATACCACAAAGAATGGGAATGTTAGGTCTATGGAGGGTAAAAATCCTTTTTGTACCATTTGAGTATTTCTCTGGCAGATTATCTACAATCATCCTGTTTTTCGTAACACGAGCATTACCACTAATGGAATGGTATAGAATGAAACAAGTATAATGAGTTCTAGGATTTATCCGCATAAATGATCATGCGCTTTCATAACAGATTGTGATAGTTACTTTATAGTAACTCAAGAATTTCATAGATAGTGAAAATTGGAAATTTCGTAGAACTGGAAACGTTTCAAAGAATGTAAAGGATTATTTTATAGGGATGACAAATGCATTATTTGAATTATAGAAATTACAGGAGATGAAAAAATGGAGAAAAAAATTATTTTAGATATTGTAATGTTTTCCTAATTTATTTCTACGATTTCTTTCCGTGATGTTAATTGATAGACACTGTTTCTTGAGTTCCTAATTTTTCTTGACACTATATACTACACTAACTTATAATTTTTCACTTATCATCAACACTTAACTAACTTTATTAATTTACTTAAATTCTTGGAATTCGTTCTGTTCTGTAGAAAAATGGTGACACAAACAAATAAATAAATAGACCTTCCTAGAAATTATTCTAAATAAAACAACATAAACCGGTTCTTATAAAAACTGTTACAGAAAAAGATGCATCGAATTCCAGGTATTTCATCAAAGGCGGCGCCTTCCCCGAACTTTGGAATTCTACCATATCCAAGCAGTACTGGCTCCAGGGCGGAGATGAGTTCGTAACAATATGAATTCAGTTGATAATGTTCAATCTTCTTCATTTTCATATCAATCACTCCCAAAATTCGCTATTAAATCTATTTGTTAACTATGTTCAAATTTGCAATCACAGTGAATAATTCAAAACTACAACTCACCACCAATGAGAAAATTTTTCAATGAAATAATTCGCATACCTTTTTTTTAAAACATATTCTACTGTGATTCTTTGGTATATATTCCTTTTAAATTGTGTGTTACTCCACACCTAGACAGGTGGAGGGAAAGTGGGGTATCTAGATATCTTTTCTATTCACGTCTCAAAACACATTTCCGTTACTATTATAGTATTTGTGCAGTGGCGGGTTGAAACGAACGTGTTTTTTTTTTATTACAAAATTCGCATCAACCGTATACTGGTTATTAGCGAATCAGTAAAAATTGAGTATTTCATCTATATATATTTGTTGAATTGAATTCATGACAGAGATTTGTTCAAGGTAATTTTTAAGGTAAGAGCTGGACATTCTGCGATTATGTGTTTTGTAGTCAATTTGTAATTGTATTGTATTCGCATCAAATACAGCTCTAGTTGTGCAGAAACAGTTCTCGTTGATTTTGCACCAGGACAACGCACCTGTCCATAATGCGCAAAGCAGTATTTGGCCAGTAAGCGCTCTCCCATGCCCGAACACTCGCCGTAATCACCAGGTTTGGCACCATGCGACTTCCAGCACTGCTTCGATCAATGGAAAAAAATCGAATGTATGATAATTTTTATTATAAAAAAATTTTTCTTAACCAGTCTCGTTATTTAATAGCCAGGCCTCGTATATGTGTGGTTTTTTTACTTTGAAAAAAGATCGAAATTATGTTTCGATAATATTTATATTTGAAGCTATGATTTGCTAATTGCTTTCATCCTGTTATTTCTATATTTTCTTCTATTTGGACATATTTTGATTATGGCTCCATGAATGTTTCAAACTTGATAAAGTACCCTTCGATATTATATTCTTGTAGCAACACATCTATTTTGAAAGCTTATCTTCTCAAAATTAGTCCATTTCAGAATGTTTTGGAAATACCTTAGATATTAAATCTTGTAGGTGTACACAACACATAAATTCAAATTTGTGATCTTTGATTAAAAGAATATGAATAAGATTTTCTTTTATAATAAACCGTTCTTTAAAAGGAGTTGAGTTTAAATTATAGAATATCTACACCATACTCAGTTATTATGGTGAAACCGTATGACTTTTGGTGGAATTTAAAATAATAGAACAACATTTAAATCGAATAAGTGAAGTGAGAACATGAAATTTTTTGTTGTTTAATTTGTGAAAGAGCAACGTTAGAAGATACCGATGTTAGTTAAATTGATAAACGCTGTTAATTTCGAAGTAAGTCGTTCACGTTTATCAAGAAAATTGGTAAATAGAAATTAAAAACAGCAACGAATTTATGATTCATTTCGAAGTAATTTGGACAAAATAACAAGGATTTTCAACATCGTTATGTGACCATTATACACCTATACCAATTAAAATGGCATTCATTTGAGTAGATTTGAGTAACCAGAATTCTCCCAGAACGTCAATTTACATCAACCCCTTTCTTTAGAAGAGAGCAAGCCTGTGAAACCAGATACCAAAGCACATCTTTCTCCAGCGCTACAACCTACAGAAGATTAAGATCAATGTTCACGGGTACTTCTTCACGGCAGGCGCCACTCGTTATACTCGAGTTTAATAGGGTTTACCTTCTCATGCTCGCTTTTGACATGAAAACATTATCTTCATAATACCAATATCTACTTTTCAATACGTTTTTCTCATTTTATTATTATTGAATCGTCCTGCATTTATGAACAGACTTATTCTATACATACTTGTCAGTTCACAATTTTTGAGTAAACTCCAACGTGATCGGTTTTGTATAGTTAAGAGCATATTTAACGACATAAATCAAGTGAATTTCTCCTGACAAGTTTTTTTATCTGTGGAGGATTAATGGTGAAATAACAAGCCAGACGCTTTTCTGATATTGTATAAAAGGCTATTTTTATGAGTTTGATGTTGTATTCTGATATCAACAAAAACAGTGGGCTCCCCATGTGTACTGTCGCGTGTCATTAGTACAGTGGATAAAAGGATAGATGAGATGTTCATCTTTTGCCGTTCCGATGGCAAAAAATATCCTTCTCTGTAGTAAAATCGACTTCAAACATAAGTATGATTTGTTTTCTGATATAAGGACATAAATTCCGTATCTTTTCTTCTAATCATGGTTTTGGATCAATTTGTTTGGAAATAAATCTAATCTGTGAACTGTCATTTTTCTCGGTCTCCTAAGACGTAAAGCGAATCTTTGAACGGTTTCATGACTATGTATTTTCCGAAATAATCTTTTTTCAATTTTCCTCATAATATTTCTCTTTTCTAAACCTGAACCTAATGCCGTGATATGCCAAAACTTCTCGATTTTGTTACTTTAAAACTCCTGTTCATGTTCTAGCTAGCAAACGACTAATTCCTTACTTCTAAACAGTGAATACAAATTCCCAACCAAATTCTGTATTTTTTAAATATTTGGCAAATCTGGCCCAATATATTTTCGCCCAAAAAGTAAAATGAAATGGTTCAAAAGATATGAGATCCTAGAAGTATATCAACATCTTCTGATAAGTGGGAATTAGGAGGTGCCTATGTAATATTAGGAGGAATTTTTAGAATATTTATATTTAATGATTTTGTGAGTATTTGACTCAAAATGTTTTCAATTGTTACTCTTAATTGGGAATTTGTCAAATTTCCAAAGTATAAATATCACGTCTTTGTCAGAAGTTTAGTTTCAAGTATGGAAAATTAAGAAGATAACAGACGACATAAAATATTTGTGTTTTGAACAGAATGACTATCTGATGAAATCGTTCACAGTTAATCACTGTTCAAGGATAGGAATAGCCAGACAAACAATTTACGATATGTGACGACGTGTCTGCATAAGGCGGAAAAGTAAAAAAATGTTAAAAAAAGAAGAGAGCAGATTTGGTTGCAACATCTCACGGAAAACTGGAGGTCGGTTTGCAAAAATTGAGCGAAACATTCAAAATTGATGAAAAATATGTAAGCGATATTCTAAAGGAACAGAATATGTTTCTAAAATCAATAAAATCCGAAGCGAAATATTATGAGAGATAAGAAATGGAACAGAAACCAAAACTTTCAATGAAAATAAGTTTCCGCCCACTAAAAGTTTGAAAATAATCGACGACCAGTCAAATTTTACTTTTGACTGGAGTGAAATGGCGAATAATAAGATTTATTGGCAGAAAGGCGAGAAAACAAATTTAGATATGTTCCAAAAGACACATAAAGTTTAACTCGGAAAATAAAGAGAGGTATTGTTAACGATATCTTGTGGTCTTTCTTCACCATACATTTACTCATCAGGAAATTCTGTAGCTCCTGAAACATATGGAGAAGTCTATATCAATGCAGTGCATAAGAAAGATTCATCATGAAGGAAAATTTGTGTTTTGGCCAGATATAGCAATTGCTTATTATGCAAAGGACGTTGTTGGAGCTTTTGCAGACTTCAATGATCCGTTTATTAAGTCTAGGAATGTTTATAATGTACCTCAATTAGAGACCATTAAACGTTTTTATTAGAACTTGAAACGAAACGTATATTCTGAAGGTTGGGAAGCAACTACACATGATGGAATGAAAAAGAGAACTTTGAGCGAACGCTACATTCAGTATTTTATAATTCAATGTAACATTTAAAAACAAAAACTAGAAGACTGAATAGACTGCCTGCTGATTTGCAATGTGTACTCATAGTGTAGTAGCCATTGTTTCATAAAGTAAAGTGCAAATACTTTATAGAAAAAAAAAGTTGGTACGGATTTTTTGTCCTCACAACCATAGTACTACTTGTCAATTCAATTTACAGGGAAAGATATAAAGGAGAAACTTAATTGTATCTCAGAACTTAACTTATTTTTATCTGCAATTTTTTTATTAATATTCCAAAAATAAGTTTGAACTTTGCCAACTTTACCCTTCATTAACCCTTTCGTTGAATTAAAAGCCTTCAGTTCTGGTATTTCAGTTAAATGATAAATTGAAATATAGAACTTACCAATGATGGTAATTTTCACTCTTGATACCGGCTGCCATACGACACACAGCACTGAATATCGAACTGTCTGTTTGAGATTTATAATTATTTCACTAGAAATCCGAACTTGTAGGACGAAATTATAATATATCCTCGCTGGTTGACCATATTTTCTTCAATGAAATTTTTTTTAGTCAATTAACAGAAATCTTAGTTCTTAATATCCAACCAAGAACCGTCTCACCGTGTTGGCTGGGTAACACTTCCAAAAAAGTTGTATCTGTGTTCGGGTTTCATTCGTGCAATGTTGCCCAATTTTAAATAGAGCACTATTATGTCAGAATAATTGGTATAGCTGGAAAACAACAAATATACTGGTTTTAACCTTATATTCCACGGCAAGAGACTTTTCCTCAGGAAGTGGTATTCGGCCTCAGTTAAAGCATATGAATTAATATAAAATGGCGGAGAAGCTAGAAACACCTCTTGAATTAAATTAAAAATGAAAACTAAACGATCTAAACTATCCCCGGATACGATTATCCAAATCAATATTTATTGCTAAGAACAATAAAAAAAATTTAGAATACATTATTTATTGAAAAAATATTAAATTCTCATTAACTGCATATCTAAAGGAGTACAATGAACAAAAGTAGTTATAAATTGAAAATAACTCAGATTTATTTATATATCAAAGATAAGGCTAAGACTTATTTCTGGGATTCCCAGATGTTGGAAGGAGTTGAATTTGTAGTCTGGTGGTTGGAGCCTTGGTGGTTGAAACTCCCAACATAGAAATCTGAATTTCTATATTATAAAATATAACTAAACAGGTGTTCTATTCTATTTGTTCTGTCTCCCAAATAAATAGAAAATACGAATTTATGAGAGAAGTGTCATACAAAATTTGCTTGACAAAAGAAATTTTTGTGAGCACAATGAAAAAAGGAAAGAAAATTGAACTAACGTATATAAAGAATAAAATCACCACAAATTTCAAGGTTTTATTGTATGTCTTAAATAAAGTGGGAGGTCGATAACAAATTAATTTTTTCAGAAACTCGCATTCTTAAGTGAATCAGAAGTTACTACTGTGCCACAATATGTGAACAGAGGAATATTCAAAATGTTTGAAGAAAAACGTAACAAGCTAATAGCTTGTTACATGATATTTATATGACAATTATGGAAAGTTCTCCTAAAAAAGGAAAGCGTGAAATCATAAACATAAACAGTGTATCCAAAAAGTGTTCAATTATTTTGTACGTGATTTGGAGTTGTCAAAGCTTCTCTTAAGAGTGAAATTTATTTGCCAAAGATACGAAAATCTTAACTTTTGGGAGAAATGCTGCATTTTACCGCATTGAAACTACATTATATGTCTGTACTGATATCGATGATTTAATGCAATTAATTAATCATTTTCTTTATGTATAGCGCTTGTCCATAGACTAGATTGCGCTTTCTCATAGATAAAATGAATTACAACCACTATTAGTAGCACATATGAACTTATATGTTATTTTCTTTGTGGGCAGTCGTACAGTTATTGTGAGGAAAGTTTGGCAGGAAATGGCACAATTCCAAATGTTTCGTCAATATTTTAAATATGTTCCGCTTGCAAACAAAATAAAAGTCTTTTTCCTTTGCTTCACATTAAACTGAGACAACTAAACAATTAAATAGAAACAGCTTAGAATGAGAAATACATCAGACAAGACTTTCCACACTTAGGTGACGAAAAGTTGAAGAAGGGTATTTTTATTGAGCCACAAATGATAAAGATGCTGGACAATATAAATTTTAGAGAACAGTTAAGTAAATGAGAATTCAGAGCATGATACTCATTTGTAAAGGAATTTGTGGGTAACAATGCATGTTATGAAAAGTTAGTTACTCAATGATTATTAAATTTGACATGATTGTATCGACTTTTGTGCTTTATGGACACGATTTGGAATTATGTTCCATATACATATATACCTCTATATTTTCATCTCTTTTTGATAAGAATGTACTAGATAAGGAAAACTGTATAACGATAGAAGTTTGAGAAAACTAACTGATAGATCAGACGTTAGTGCAAAGCATTCAATATTTACTGAAAACTATTCTGCGGCTATGGAAAAGAACATAATACGTTAATGAATTTCCAACTGTAACCGTAAATTTAGTATCAAAATAATAACTTACTGAGGGAAATTACTATATTACTATACCTATACAAAAACAGACACATCCAGGAGAGTGTAGTAAACCTCCTGTTTATAGCTTGCAAAATCGTTCAACTTTTGGCAAATATCTTACGAACTACTCTATTTCACCGGTTTCTCTTTGATTTAACCCACCCAAAATATTGAATATTGCTTCCAGATGTTATTTCCAATTGCATCCAACTTTGAGTTACTTGAAATCAATCTAAGCTAATTGCCATTTAGATCTACAAATAAATATATCAGGATGTTGAACAATAATTTATTTGATGAAATAATAGCAATTTTTAACTCAGACCACCAGTAAGGTAAGCAGATACACAATGAAATGCATTGCGGCTTTTTTTGAAGATTTAACAGAAATTTTGAAATATCACTAAATATTCAAACTCATTTATCTACTTAGAATTTCATTGATACATATACCTAATAAAGAGAACGCAACTCACATTCATTAGTACATATTCCTTGTTTGTATTTCCTTCAAAATATTCCTAAAATTTCAATGTTTTTTTCATTTATTTATACTATTTTTATCCTTGGGTTGAAGTTATAAACACTATCTCTTACTTATTTAATGTATTCAAACATTTACTAGACTTATTACTAATATCTAATTAATTCATATAATTCAGTCAAATTTACTGGATACTTCTCTATGTTTTAGAAAAATAGTGATTATTTTGGAAGCATGAATGGAAACTATCATCAAGATTTAAAAATATTATTTAAAATGACACGTATGGACAATTTAAAAATTTTGAATAAATGCCAATAATCAAGTTTTGTGGAATTCACATATAAATGTACGTAGAGTGAGTAAAAAATTATTTCGTTCACTACAAGCAACTTATGATTTCGAAACAAAGTGTCATAGCGAATTTAGAAAAATATTGCACTGAATACTCTTTAATAGTTAAGCAAAAACTCAGTTTGTGGGAATTTATGATGGAACTTGATTCATATTTATAAATGTATCTAAAAATTCCTGCAAATTTATATCCTTATCGCTGGAGAAATTCACCTCTGATGAGTTTATTCCAAATAACTGTTGCTCAAATCATAATCTAGAAATACATCTTCCGGAAATATAATAAAATTGGTCCGGCTTAAAACCCACTATATTCTTGTGATCACCCAATAAATAAGAAAAAAATGCTCAATCAAAGGTTAAGCTTTCACAGCCCTTTTTTGTTGTATGGGTTAATCGAGAACATTTGAAAAACGTTTTATCTTATCGTAGCCATCTGTAACGGTTCTATCTCCTCCTCCATTAATCATAAACTTTCTCTAGAGTTCTGTCAGCCGAAAAAAATGAATTTGAAGTGAAAATAGGCCGTAAAAAACAACTCTTCACACAAGGACGTAGATGATATTAATTCAAATAAGATATTTCATTAGAAAGAGGCCTCTATGTAGTGGTTATTTGAAAAATTGGTCGCATTATTTTATTCGATTTATCTACAATAACATTGTGCAGAGATTATACAGTAAGATTTGAACATATTCGAAACATTTGTGAGATGTATTTCATCGATATTTTCATTTGCTAATGTCCATTTAAGAATCTGTATTAACATAGATTATATACTTGTTCAAGACTTTTGGATATAAGGGGTATTTTTAATTCTTAAATATATATCACAGCTTTCTGAATGAGGCCCATGTCAATGTTATTTTTACTGTAAGATTTCTTTTATCTCCACATGCGTTGTCAAGAAGGGATGATATAACTGAAGTTAATTGGTTCAATAATAAGATTGATGCATGGTAACCAGATCAAGTTTTCATTGATAAACTGAAATTTTAGATTCTGTGTTAAGTTGTGGTGGACTTAACATGAGGTAATACAGGTAATATGTGTCATAGTATTGAGCTCAGCTTTAACTGATACTCTATGAATCTGACAGATAAATAAAGACAGATAGAGAGAATAAAAAAATAATTTATTTTAATTTGCGTAAAGTGAAAAACATGTTTAGTTAGCAAATCAACAATTTGTGTTTACACTTGAAAGTAATAAAAAATTTATAAAGCTATTGAAAATTAATTTTACGTAGATCATAATTCACTTATCTTCTGAAAATTTAACTTAGGACATGTAACATATTATTTGCCACAATGTCAAGAAGATTTCAGAATATCTAAGAGTCACATCCAGAAAGTAAGTTCCTCAATGTTTTTTTTTTTTAATATTTCACCTCAATCCTATACTAACCAGATACGTCTCTCCTCGAATAAGTAGTGTTGTACTTAAAGCATTGCATGAAATGTTGTGGAAATTTCGACGTGCCATTCAGGACAAGAGACGTGGGTTGCTTACTCAATATCTACCTTACAGGCCTGATCTTTGAACATTTTGGCAATGACTACGAGCTGAAAACATTTGTTGCATGCTGGTTTTATTCATAGGATCCCAATTTTTACGACGGAGTGATACAAAGGTACCTCAATTCTGATTGTGGTTATGTTGAAGAATAGCTGAAACGTTGATATGAACGATTTCTTGTTGTCCTACGTAGGTATTTTATACCAATTTGGGCATTAAGTAATTCTTATACAACTTGCAGTAGTTCCAGTTGTTGCGATCTTAAAGACAAACGTTTCAGAAAAATAAATGAAGTATGACTGAGTCAATAACATCTAGTGAAATGTAATATATAGGAACTTAGTATATATGAGTGTAGTTAGTGAACCATCTAAAGGTTAACAGAACATTGTAGAAAAATGAGAAATGCTGGAATTGAGGAAAAGATTATGGAATAAAATAAACATATATATTAACAAAAAATGAGGTAGCTCATATTACTAAAGTGTGCAGTCGTCATAACGATGAGTAGTGAGGCTCGGTCTCAATAGATCAATACTGGTTTACTTTTCGAAAAACCGACAAAACACTGATTAGAATATCTTTCATAGAAGGTTATAGTCAGAATAATGTAACAATATTTTGTGCTAGAAAAATAAATAAATTAGAAAAGTTCGTGACTAGTTTGTAATTCTAATAAATTTATTATTTTGAATTCAAAATCAAGTAGGAAATGATTACATTACAATAGTAGAGATACCGTTATGTGACACTCATTCCTGTCGCAAATGAGTAATTTATTTGTAATCATTCCCATCCCAATTCTTCTATTCAGACTCATATACAAACACTTTGTGTCAGAAACAAAGATGTTTAATTTGTGAATAATAAAAGACCTCTTATGTCATCTCAGTATCGAAATAGTTTATCCAAATATCCGTATTTGATATTTTTAATGGTTATATCAGATTTCACAGTAACTTGGCACTATATAGACAAAGATTAACTCAAGATCAGAGTGGATTTTAACCGCAGCTGTTTAGTGTCAGTTCCTCTACACCAAATATTGAATAAAAACTTTTTGTGAAAATGATATCTTCTTTGAAGTGAGAGGACTATAATATATTCACTTGAAGTGACCGCTTTCGGATGTAGAGACAACAAATTTTTGGGCCGTATGCTGTGACGAATGTTGGAATACTTTGTCTTAGACGAACATGATGAGGTTGATTCATTATCATATCACAATCTCAATGTAAGCTACATTTTTTTAAGGCGATATAGTTTAATGTTTATCGCAAAATAAAGTCTGATGTATTATTAAGTTTAAAAGAGCATCCTGAGGTAGAAGTGACGTTTACAGTACAGATTGATTTTATAATTTCCGCAACCCTCAATTTCACTAGCTAACTAAGCAGAAGTTGTATCGGAGTTGTATCGTATATGATAAACTCTTAATGAAAAAGAGCACATGTGGTGATGATAAGGTTTGAAATCGATTCATGTCCTATGAAGTCCTTCTTATGTTTTCAAATTCGGATGAGATTATATAGACTTTCAGAATGAAGTTTTCATTGAGCAATATATATCTGTATAATTCCTTTATCAATAGAAATTGCGGTACTGAATTTCATTTCAAAGTAACCCAATAATACCTATAGTTTTTTCCATTGAAATATTTCTGATAATATCTATTTCTCAACGACTTTTAGAATTATTCATCACTACTTTGCAAAGTGAAAATTTCAACAAATATTCGATTTCATTGCCTAATGTACCCTGACCGACGCTTATGTTCATATTCGTGAGAAATTGACACATAGAAAGGGTGAGTCGGTTTGAAGATTTGGGCGCCACCGGGCTCTTGGCAAACCTCATTAATTATGCGGAATAAAGACATTTTTGGGTGAAAAAATGATCACCATAGAAAAGAGTAGAAGAAAACTTATCGTTTTTTAATACAAGAGAGCTTTTGATATATCGTTATAGATGTTTCCGCTTTTTAAAAGGAAGATTTAAGATATTACTGAATTCAGGTCAAGACATCTTGTTTTTAAAGGAAATTTTGAAGGTGTTTTCGTAAAGATAATTCCTGAAATTAATGCACCGGATTTAATTTATTCTCGGTAGTTATTTCACAGCTTTTCAAGTGAACTTTAAGAATCCAGCATTGCGAGAAAAGTTTTGTTAATAAGGATTTTATTGTGAAACTAGAAATGAGATATCAAAGTTCTGATAAATTTATTTTAAGTGCTATTCATAATTATCTCGAATTGAGATGCCAACTAGTTTTTTGTTAATTGGAATAATTATGGTATTATTCATTATTTGAATGTTTGTGATATAGCATAGGTTGATGTTCTTTATATAATATAATAAAACTGAACTAATTCCTCAAGTTGAATGATTTGTTACTATACTATGTTGGCTGGAACATTCTTTGTTTGACCCATGTATGTTTGGGAATGTACGAGTATGCTATAATATACTCGAAGTATGAAAGATATCTCTTATGGAACTTCGTATGAATACACTCAAATTTTGGTTGTTTAAGATTTAAAGTAAACGGTAATTTCTGTGATTAACTAGTTACAGTCCATAAATAGATATTTTCATATGTGCATAGTAAACTGTCTAGACCCGTCTTTCCCAATGTGTGTCCTTGAAATTGAGAGAGAAAGCCAATTTTTAAACAATTTCGGTCAATTAATATCATGACTTCGTTTGACGAGACCAAAATATCAACTGGGTTTTTGGCATCTTTAAGTTAACATCTCTGCGGTAGACAGCAGGCTCCGAGTGGACTCGCAGGAACTTAAAATATCGCTAAACAATGCAGTTGTTTGTATCTGAATGGAAGAACTTAAATTGAGGAAGAAGATAAGCTGAGGCGACTCGCGAAGAATCCGTGGTCCGACGAAGCCTAGCAAAAAAGAGCTCGCAGGGATATTGCAGCCAATATTAGTGGATTTATCTTATATACCAAATATGCAGTATCCAAACCTCGCAGAAACGCTAAAAGATGAATCAATTAGAACTCTATTTAATATGAATGAAGCTATGGCATGGCTTTGTGAGGAAACAGATATTATATACCGACATTTAACCAAATGTGCAATAAGACTATGTTACCGTTTCCATCTTTATATTTAGTGCTGTTGATAATTTACTGGTAAATATAAGAAATCGTCTTGATATAACAGAGCGGGAGACTTGAGACTGAAGCTAACCAAATGGAAACTTAACATAAAATCTCTGTGCATCAATGATTTCACTTAATTATTGAATTATAATAGGAGGAAACTTTATTGAGATTATTTCGAATTTGAATTTTAGTGTTCTCCATTACATATTTTGGAAATTTACTTACTGTGTTTTGTTAAAAATTTCCTAGTAATTTCTACATAAAACGTATTATTCAAGTTTCTTTATTGAGTGATTCACTTTTTTCAATATTAAAAATTATATCTATGTTACATAGAGGGGCATGAGAATTTCAGAAGGGCTTTTGTGATGCACGGCACAGCACAGCACAGCAAGTTAAACCGATTTCGCGTTTTTTATTATTTTTATCAATAAAATCTTCAAAATTATGTTTAATATCTAAATAATTTCTTCAACTCTCTCTACTAGTTCACAATACCCTGATATTGCTTCTAAAACCATTAATTTTTTTTTGAAGTAATTAAGAGAATAAAGAAGAAGGCCAACTATTAAAAAGTCGTAGTTATCGATTAATATGGACATATTATTTCTTCTACTAAACTCTAAACTCTATGAAACTGGAGGCCACAAATGCGGCGGCGGTAGTATAGCCTTCCACCCATATTACATACGAATTAACAGACTGATCATTTTCAATAAGGTTATTGTTTGTACATATATTATGCTTTCTTCTTGTGTTATTGAATAGTTTTATAAACTTTCTGAAGCAGAATAATGGACTCCACTATGACATTTTTAAGGACATTTATCACGATTATTGAAACTGATATAGTTGAGATAAATAATTTATAAATAATCAAAATACATCATAATCAATAAGTTGTTTTTGAAAATATTCAAAAATATATCCCAAATCAAATATCTCTAAAAATTAACGCTATACACAAGACGTATTCGTGATTTCTCTCAACAAGTTGTGACAGAACTATTATATAAATTAAAAATTCACTATATATGTAACGTTATTTGTTTTACTTTACCATTTTCTATAGTGTAGTTTCTAGTAACATTTTCACCGAAGAGTACTACGGATAAAATTTCGTGTGATTTTCGATAGCTGTGATAACAAGATCTCCGAGTTTTAAATCGATATCAGTTGTTTTATCATAATAACAAACTTCTCGATGTATTTATCCATCAAGTAGAATTCAGTTTCTTTTTTTGTGTAATTATTGTCCTTAAAACTATTTCAAATTTTTACTCTGTTTTTATTTCCTCTTGCAACGCGCCATCTATTGCTTACGTCAACAGCGCCGATCGAGCTTCGCCGCCAAGCTACAAAAACAACTATACCACCTTGTTTTTTTTACCATCCTATCGCATTGTGTTGTATTATTTGTATTTTTTGTCACGGTGTCGAAGTTTGAAATGTACCAACATCACTATTACTGCACCAAATACAGCATTTACAATTATTCACAAGGGAGAGAAATTATAGAAAATATGGTGTGATGTGATGAAAAAGAACCGTGAGAGAAATAATGTTTTATCAAGTACAAGTGATAAATTTTGTTGTGAGGATCATTTTAAAGTAAGTAGGTAATTACATTTTCAAATAGCATATTTAAACTTACGATACAGGGTAGCATGATGTATTATTGTAACAATTATGTAGTATTTTTAAGGTGTTACTTATTATTTGATTTTGATATGGAGTCTATTCAGCATCTATTGTTAAAGAAAACTAGGAGCGCCACCAGTTCTAGAGAACTGATAATTTTTAAAATTCAAGTTTAAAATAGAGCAAATTTGATCTCTAGATTATTGTTTTTTTCGGTTAATGTGGAATCGGTCTCATTTTCATGTATCTCATTTTCATTTTTTTTTTAGGAAAACTTTCATTAAACTACATTTTCTATGTGAGTTGGTTGACACATTTTGCGAACCATTGGGCAACTCAACTAAATTGATAGAATCTAGGGGTACTGTAACTTTTCGAAAACAATAATATTTCCGTATCCAATTTCAACTATTCTGTGATGAAAATCTGACACTTTTTCTCTCGAATACCATAAGTCCAACAAAATCGAAGTCGAATTTGCTCCAAATTAGATGCAATATATTTGTTTAAACTTTAGCTCACATTTGGGACGTTTTTTGCACATAAAATCTTCTTGTTTTTGCCACAAGAATATATCATTTTAATAATACGTCTATACATCTGGTATTCTCTGTCGATAGAAAAGATTTTTCTTGTTTCAATTTTCCACGCTCGCTCATGTTAACGAATTTCTTATGAAGCCCGCTAAATCAAATAATGGAGCCACCTGATACACAGAGGTATTTGCTTTGATCGAATGCCGTCGAGCGACAATCAATCAATGGCACAAGAACACTGTAATCTCAATCTACTCAAAAAGTAGAGCTGCCATACAAGTCATAACAGCTGAAAATGTGTATCTTAGGCTAATACTGGAGTACAAGAGAATCCTTTAAAATCTGGTGAGTGATGGCTACAAGATCCAGCTCGTGTGGATGCCCGGTCACTCGAGCAACACAGACAACGACGAGGCAGACTCATCGATGGGACCAGAGCTATTCTTTGGTGTAGGGAAAAGTGTGACTATCGCGTCTTTCAACGGTCTACTCGCAAGGTAAGCTCGGCAGAGATGGTTAGAGACAACTTGCATGAGACAAGCAAAGGAACATATAGAGGGACCTCGTGCGTCCCACACTAAACAACTTCTCTAACCAAACAGGTACGAAATCCGACTAGTGACCGAACACTGTCATCTAAGACGCTATCTCCACACCATGGGTATCACGGAGGATCCTGAGTGCCGTTGGTGTATAGAAGGACGAAACCACATACCACGTCATCTGTGCCCTGCGTGGTTTAACCACTTGGGAAAGACTTACAACTTGCCCAATGACATCAAAGGGTTTAAGTCAAAGCACCTGATCGGCTTCTCAAAGTACATCTGCCTTTGGTGACGTCAAGTTCATACCAAGTATTATTATAATGAGTACTGGAAGTGATAGTGTGGCAAAATGCAAAGCGCCCAATGAGTTCTCTCAGAAGTTCCAATGGATTGGTTGTGATATGTGGTAAATACTTGATGTTCATTCGCTGATAGTTTCGATATAATATCTTAAATTTGATTATCTGCTCTGAATTAATTGACCGAATCGTAGATAATGAAATTTCCGATAGCAGCTTCGGCAACATTTGAGGCCTCTTATTTTGTCCAATTGTATGGTTACCGCATATACGTTATCTGTGTTAGTTTTTTAGAACGGATCTATTGTATCTATGCACACTATATCGAAGATACACTAAGGAGTGCATATGGTTCCAAATATTTGATTTTCCCTTTGTGGCATTCGTGGTATAGTTTGATAAAGTTGGATACATCAAGCCACATATTTTTTTATATTGAAGTAGATTTTAACTTTCGGACTGCAGTGGGTCTCTATGAAACTTTTTTAAAATTTTTGACTTTTCTTTCTTGTCTACACGATATAAAAATGAATTTGTCTGAATGAATTTGCCCCAAATGCTTGAATTGATTATAGTTGTACACCTCAATTCCTCCAAACCATTAGTGAGTTTATTTTTCTCACCATACTGATATTCAAAGAGAAGTGCGTCTCAGATTAAGCTCAAAAGTTGGAAGTTTCAATACCTTTGAATAAAAATAGTCAGTACGACAAGCAAACTTAAGAAAATATTCATACAGTCGTTTTTTAACACAGTACAGATGCGACAACAAAACTTTTTTTGCAAGATTAGTCACAATAGACGAGCCTTGAATATATCACAATTATATAGAGATCACAATGTAGAGTGAAAAGTGAATTCCATATGTCTAAAAAATTCAAGATGCAACCTTCAGCAGGGTAGGTCACACCTAACGTATTTTGTAATGTAATTTTGGTAGATTTTCTGCCACGGGAACGCATAATCACAGGTTCTTCTTATGCTAATTCAGTTCCAATATTACTTGAAGTGATAAAATGAAAACGCAGTGGAAATTACGCGAGGGTGTTTTCTTTAATCAAGATAACGCCTCCAGCCACTTGTCCAAGATTTACTGGCTTCGAATCAATTAATCATCCGCTATATTCCACATATTTAGTACACAGAGATCTCCAGCTACAAAACTTGTATAGTGAATAATTTTCTCCGGATCACGAACTTTCTTCAAAAAATGTTTTTAAAACTACATTTTGGAAAGTTTAGATGATATCATTCCCAATTTTCAATTCTAAGTGGGTCATGTATGTGGTAAAATAATCATAGTCCTCGATGATATACAATGGACAATTTTCAGTATAGTGGGATTCGGGAGAATTAGTTGGTTTTTCGAACATACGTCTCTCGTGTTCACTGGATATTATGGAGGTAGTTACAATGTTAATATACAATGAATGTGAGAATATTGCATAGGGTTGGTTGTTTGTTCGATAATTTTACTGTTGTTTCGATGAATAAAAATGAGGAACTTGGTTTACGACTGAAAAACGTTAAACTAAAAAAAATGGTTACCATGGATTTCCATATGAAATTTAGATTGTGATAAAAGGTTTTACTTTGTTTGTCTCTATCTTAATCTTAATCTTTCTATGAGTGATCTTTTCAAAAACTAATGCTCGATTTGTTCACCACATACTTTTATATTTCAGTGACAATATAAGGATGGTACCAGAAGTGCGAGGCCCAACAAAGAAAACACAGAAATTTTGGAAAAAAATGAATTTATTTACCAACGTTATCTCCTTTAAGCTCTATACACTTCTCTCGGTGATGTTTAATAAGTCCGATATCCTCTTCATAATTATCAATTCATCAATTTTGGCAATTGCAATAACGGATTTATTAGCTGGTTGATTGTCTTGATGGAATAGCACTTCCTTCTTAGCCAAATGCGGCTGTTTTTGCTCGATTTCTTCGCTCAAACATTGCAATAAGTTCGTATAATGCTCACCATTGTTAGTTCTCAATTTTCAAGCTAGTGAAAAGAAACCATCCCTCGTGCATCTCAAAAAACCGACGATGTACTGCACTTTTTGAAATTCTACTATGTCTGTTATCCCGCGTACTTTTAGTCGACGATCATCCAGTGCCGCTTTGTGATTTTCCTCAACATTTCTGGAGTCGTCACCTCATTTGCTCAACCACTGCAATGCTGGTCTTCGCAGGTCGTACGGCATCGTATAATCACTGTTAGCCAATATTTTACTTTTGTTAACAAAGAAGAGTCTCACCTAGAGTAGAATCTAGTTCAGTTTTCATATAGGTTGGTATACCCATTATTCGTGTTTCCTGTGGTTTATGTAGAAATAAATAGTAGTAGGATTTGTATTACCCGGGATATGAATCCCTATATAAAATTTTCAGAATTTCTAAAATAAAATTTTCCTCAATTCAAAAGTTTCCAATTTTCTTCACGAAATTGATAAGAATCCAATTTAAGCCAATGATATCCTAATCTAATCACTATTATCAACGGGTGGAAAACAATTACGTTTGGAAGTAAATTAATTAGCCTTTATATTATACATAAAATTGTTGGTCATGTTATAATAGGCGATAATAATCAATATTGATCAATTAACTTCATGTAATAAAAATGTCACATACATCTGATGATAAAATGCTATTCAACTATTCATATTAATATTAGTGACTAATGTATATCATGCTTTTTTATATGGAAATATGAAAATTGGAAAACTGTTATTCATATATTTTCTGTTCCAGATAGATTTTCCGTAGTATAAAACGTCATATTCACGAGATTTAACGATATGTTAAATTACTTCTGTGCTGCCTCACTTATCGTTACTTTGAAACCATTCTATACTTTTTCAAATTTCTCAAAACATTGTTTGCTTCGTGTACGATCTGCAAATGTATACGTATCGTTCTGCTACTTCTTTCTCGTTCAATTTGCAGGTCCTTATGGTCTCAACATGAACTTCTTTCCAGTCATCTATTTTATTTTTGTTCATTATTCCAATTTCTCTCAACTTCCATAGTAATATCAGAACTTTAATATTGTAAAGTTTTTCTCAGTTATTTATATTAGTTCTATCAGTGATGTGAATTTGTGAATACTGTCTCCTACTTATTCAATTTATTTAGACACTTACACTACACTCATGAATTTTTGTGAGCAAGGGTCTTGAGGTTGGTATTATAGTGGTATCTACATTAGTGTCAGATCTTTCCTTTTTCCGGAAAAATAATGGGCTTTGTTGTTTCAAATAGATCACCCTGTATATTTTGTTTTTATAGAAATCTTCAAGAAATACTGATTATTTTTCATGTAATATTCTCTATACCTAAATGCTATAATTTCGAAGTTATAGTTACATTTACAGTATCTCCACCGAAGTTACGATAAATATTGTATATTTAGAGGGCTACGATAGTATAAACTCGTTAAATTTGAATATTCTTCAATAATTCATGTGTTAATACAGATCTCGTAACAAGGTCTAGTGTCAGTAAGTTGGTAAAAATTTAACGAAACTGGTGCAGTGAAATATTTATCCATTATGGCGCAGAAAACCTACAACAACTGAAGATAAATCTTTAAATGTTTGTGTCATGCTAGAAGTAGATCCACATCTATGGAGTAAAGAGATTACGAATTTTAGAGAACATACAGTAAAGGAAATCACAGCAGATGCTCAAAATGTTGTCCATTCACTTTAATACTACAAGCTATGCGATTTTGATAACTTTGCTATACATTCTGCAACATCCCTGACTTCTCTTATATCTGTGTTAATCCTATCTTTTAATTCCTGAATATTGGCAGGTCTTTCTTCATAAACGATGATTTTCAAGTGGAATAGCCTGAAGGATTTATATCGGATGATCGTGGAAGCGATTCGATAAAACCACGCCTAACAATCCATATTCTGGGAAACACATTATTGAGATATTGCCTCACTACACAATTGAAAATATATACTTGGATATGGAAATATCTGAGCCAACTCAGGTATAATACTATTTTACAATAAATCTAAATAGACCATTTGAGTTACCCTCAATGATAGAGGGACATACATTCAGTTTTTCGCTATATTGGGTGTGGGATTAACGCAATCAACGAGGTTAGCTGTGTGACCAGTATCTACAATTATGCCGATTTACATTTCCATTAATACAAAAAGTTGCGTCATCGCAAAACATAACATTACATGAAATATTTGATTCGTTTTGATTGTGACATTTTTCCATTATTGTCATCTGACAACGCTTAAACCAACGTTACTTTGTTTGAATGGAATTTATTATCATGCAAAACTTTCATACGGATGTTTGCGAAATATCAAACTCCCTGGAGATTTGTTTATTACTAAGTGTGAATCGTCTTCTAACAGGACACAAATATCTGAAGATTTTATGCCATTTAGGTATAGAGAATATCAAATGAAAAATAATCAGTATTTCTTGAGGATTTCAAAAAACACAAGATACATAAAGTGATCCATTTGAAAAAAGAAAGTTCATTTTTTTCCGAAAAAAGGAAAGTTATGATAACAATATAGATATCAACATAATACTGGCTGTATCACAAAACCCTTGCGCACAAAAATTTATAAAATTCACTTTGTATGATAATTAACTTATTACTTATACTCAACAAACTTATTTATTCAAATTCACCAGTTACTTTTCTACATTCGATTTTATATCAAAAACGATATTTCTAGAATTCTAAAAAGTGAAGAATCAAAAACAAATGAATAAGGAAATTTTCCTGGAAATTAGTAAAAAAAAGTATGCAAATCGCCGCAATAATAAAAATATATATAAGAACAAAGCCCAAACGATTTCCACTTCCACTAAATTTTGGACTTTCACTATAACCGGACAGGGCCGGCCTCACGGTCCATGTCTGGGATGTGTTTATAACAATGTCTTCATCAGTTTTTATGTGCTTACATTTAAAAAATTTCATTGGCCAACTGGTAACAGGTAACACGGAAAAAATATGATAACGTGATATGTTAATAGGGGAAACAATAAACAAATATGTTTATCATTTCCAGAGACTGAAGGAAACTTTTTATCAGCAGCCTCTGGAGAAGATAACTTGGTCATCGAAGCGCGCTTCAAACACAAAGACAGTGTTATTGTGTGTGTTGGTGCAGTGGTAGTGTAAGCAGTATGGTCGTTGTCAATTGTACAATATCAAAGAAATAATTGGTAACACTTTTTCAGAAACTATAATCATTTTAGAGCCATTGCGTATTGAAGGGGTTTGATGAAGAAAATATGTTATATATTACTTAACGAAATAAAAATCTTTCAAATCGGTCATCAACTGTTAATGAAGTTCTCATGGAAACTTTTTCCAATAATAATATTATATGTTTCATTATAATTCGAAGTTTGTCCATCAACATACTGAATTTTAACAATAATTTATCGAACTCTTTCCTGCGTTCCCCACAGGAATTTCGAACGCGACACACATGAAAAAGGATCCAATATATTATAATCTGAGAATGTGACATACTTTCTCAAAACAAATCCCGCGAATATAACGGAAAATAACGTTTTATGCTACGGAAAATCTGAAAATGAAAATATATAACAGTTTTCTCGAATTGTATAATGCGTGGTATAACATTTTCAATCGGCGAACAACGGATTTGCAATTTTCAATAGCAGTTTCTATCTGGCACTAATAATACAGGATTCTCGCAAAATCCTAGTAAGCTAAGAAAATCGAATTTTAAATGTTTTGAACATGTGGTGTTTATTTTAAATATCACTATTGGAAATTGTTGGACAACTGGATTAATTCGTGCTGTCTCCCTCTGTTTCACTCGTTGAAACTTTTGAGTGGTTACTTTATGTTAGTCATATAAAACAGAGTTAAGTTAGTGAACACCAATTATGTAAGGAATTTAGAGATGCAGATTGGCATAAAACTTAAACTTTCAGAAGAAGAATAATTCAGTGACTTCAAAACCCTAAACTTTAAAACTCATATAACAAAATAAGTGTACAAATTATAGTGAGTTATGTGTACTATGGATTGATGCTGCAGGAATACGTGATTCGCATGTCACAAATAGCTGAAATACTTGGAGTTGCATTGTACAAATCAATATTTATGAAAAACTAATTTTTCTACGACCGTGCGTTTTAACCCACTTTCCCGCACGCATTTTAGTTTTGAAAGTGTCACTTTCCCGCACTAGTGCGGGAAAGTAAAATTATGCATATTTTGACCTTATTAGATAGTTTTTTACTTAAGTGGTTATAACTATTGTTACTACAGGTAAATAAATATTCACGAAATAGTCCATCAAATAAAATTTAATCATTTAATAAAATTTTTGTAGCATTTTTAATTATTTGAAAATATAAAATAATGAAGATATTTTTTATATAACCTTGTACATTCTTCAAAGGAGTGTCATAGGCGTGTAATTGTTACTAAAACGTCAAAGTTGTTTAAAACGTCTGGGAAGTGACCGAATAAGTACAATCTTCTTCTAAATTAAACCACATTAAACCAAATAACTCCATTGGACCGGCAATTCTTACTAGTCTACAGAATGCAACAAATTGTGTTTTCAATATTAAGATTTATAATACTTAGTAGTTTTTAGTTAAAGTTTTGTATATTATCATGTTTGTTGGAATAAAATAATTTTTGAAAAATGGGTCGTTGTATATACGGTCGTAGAAAAAATAATGTTCCTAACTAATGCGTAAAGTGTCTTTCCGCACTTGACTGCTTGCCCGAACTCCGCTCCGCGTCGTTCGGGACAACTGCAGTCGCGTGCGGGAAAGTATCACTTTCCGGACTTGTTAGGAAAATAACTATTTTATGTTCAACTTCGTTTTTTCAGGCCAACCAAAGCTTTCATTTGCCACCACACAAAATTGATTGAAGTGATAATTTTCACTTTGGACTCTGTATGGGTGACAGACGACAGACGAATATTTAATCATAAGGAATGTTTATAATCAACAATTCAAGTAACCTTTCAGACGCGGGAGGATTTATATTTCAACACGACCGGACTGCATCTTAAACGACAATAACAGCAATAAATGAATCAAAAACAATAATATTCCGTGTTAGAATGGATTTCAAGTCGAATGTTACACATATAAATCTTGAGTATGAAATGAAAACGTGATATCGAGTTTTGCAAAAGTTTGCCAAAACACTTTAAACACACATGTTTCCTTTTTTGTGATATGTAATTTTTGACTTAGTTAGATATAGCAAAGGTATGGTCTCCTATACATCCTATACCATGAGCAATATCCAATACAAAGATGTGAAGAAATTTATGTCCATACGATTGATAAATACGCTATGAAGCAGATGGAACCTGTTATAATACAAAACTGATATACTTCTATATTTTAGTTTCTCCTGCAAATTGACAAGTATGATTGCTGGAGTTTTACAAATGTTCTCCAAATAACACAGTAGCCCGGAAGTAGCATGGAAAATGGAATCACACAATTATTTCAAGTCACTTAATTCATATTGGAATCAAATTGTGATTAGCGGTCATATAGTGTTAGCAGCCTCAAATAGGGTGGACGCGAGGGATAAAACCATTTGATTTTGTAAAAACAAAGAAATCCAAAAACATGTCCAGATCGCTTAATTATTTGTTGAGTGATGATTGAAAATAGAAAGATAGCAGCGTAAATGATCAAGGATTAAAAGTCAGCGGCTGGTAAAATCTAAATTAAAAAAAAAACTTTTGATTTATCGAAAATTGAATCAAATTGATGGACAACGATCTTTTTATGAATTAAGTTATAAAAACATATCAGCAAACGATTTGATCTTTTCTGTCCCTTTTTATTCAATCCATTATTTCATCTAACTTTTTTAGTTTTATTTTTTGGTAAAATCATATCATATCATAATATACGTAATTTCTGAATCAGTCAAAAAGCGTGAAAAAGGTACCGTAGCGATTCATTTTTTCACGCTTTTGCGTCGAAAAAAGTTTCGTCATTTTTTAACGCGATTAAAAAATTGTTATATCAAAATAGTGGTCCTTGTACGCTTTTTTTCATGTCAATTCGTTTCTCCGATAAACTGTCACAATTTTATTTCTTCATATACGTTAAAGAAAATCCGTTTTGTGTCTAATTAAAAGAAGTGTATTATTATTAGTGATGGACAGTAATAGCGAAGAAAGTTTAAACTGCACAACAGAAGATGTTGTTGAGAAATCCAGGGAACAGTATTCAAAGGAATATAAGTCTTTTATGGAGTAGATTACTAAAAAAGGCATAAAGAGCTCTATAGAAAGAATGTTACTCTGCTCACATTGAAACTAAATCCAAAATGTGGAAGTCTTCATTACTTTGGTAGACTTATTCAAAACTGAAAGGCACCCTAATGGAGAATAACGACGTAGAAATCAGTAAATACTCTAAACTCGTTGCATATTTGAAAAATAAATCAGTTTGTTCTAGACCTAAGAAATCTAAAATATTTGCCCTTGAAGAAATTAACCAGTTTCTGTTGCAAACTACAGACGATCATTATCTCATGTATAAGGCAAAACATTTTAATGTAAACTTAGATACTATTTGTAACATATTTCAGGTTGCTTAAATATTCGGAATAGCAGAAGCTCTGTGGAGGGAGGAATTATATAAAATGAAGTGTAACGATATTAATAATACCAGAAATGATTTAATTATCCCAGTACCTGATAATAAAACTCATGTTTAACGTCGATTTACTGTTATTGGTGGAATATCTGACAATAGATTGAACTTCGTAAGCATTTATAAAAACCGACGATCCACAAATGTCAAAACAGATAATTTCTTTTTGCAGTATAGAAATCGCAAATGCAAAAACTCAAGTTGTAGGTATCAATACTATATCAAAAAGTCGCTTATCGCAACATTTTTGAATCAACCTAATCCAAAAAAAAATTGTATGAAACTTGTGAGTTTTTTCACAAGTTTTTGCCGAAAACCGTCCTACTCGTGAATAAAAGTATAACTTCACTCACTTGTTGCATAAATAACTATTTTCGAGCTGACTGACAATTATTTCACTATTTAAATCATTGTTTGAACCAACTTTTCCAAGTTAGTCAAACTCCAGAGTTATCTTTTCCATCACTTTTCTTAAATATTGTTTTAAGGTATCGGGATGTGAGGAATATATTGTAAACCAAGAAATTTCTCAAATGATGTAAAACAAGAACTCTACGTATTAAGCTCAAGTTTTTCAAACTTCTTCTCAGGAATATTTCTTCACTATTCAGATCTAGAAAATTGAAATGAAATCATAATTTGGAACTCGAACCTTTTGAATTTCATAAGATTTTTTGACTAAGACTAAGAAAAATTTTGAAACACTTGATTTTTGAAAATCGAAAATAATAATCGATAATTCTGTGTTATCAATCAATTATATCAATCAGATAAACATAAATTTCACTTTATTCATTTGTGTGCATTTAATGAAATCCATTGGCTTAAAAAATGAAGAGAATAAAATAACCATATTGTTACCTCATTAAAAAATCTTTGGTGCATATTTACGATAAACATTGACCAAAGCAAAAAATGTGAAGGCATGGACAAATTGTTAAATGATAGTGGCGAAACAGTTCCAAGACACCCTCTTTAAAGTTTTCTTGCAAATTTGAATAATTATTATTCATTCACTCACAATTGATGGATATGAACAATTGAAAATGTCGTCGAACTCTCGACACATTTTTTACTTTCAGCAATCAGTGAATATTAACAAAAAATTTAATTCATATAAGGAAGTTTCCATGAGAATCAATGCAAAAAAATCAATAAATTTATTCATCTAATAATTTTGTCCTCATTATTTTTTGACAAATATTATAATGATTGGTTTGTGAAACGAAGAATATGATTCAGAAATAGAAGTTTCAGTTTTATAAGCACTTAAGTTTGCAAATGCTCCATTGAATGTTGTGTTTGCGTCGTTGTAGCTTCTATTAAAGAAACTGAATCAATATTATGTTGGTCTCAAACAATTTCCGATTTCGGTTGTTGACAGATCTTGATTAAAATCTTCACAAAGTATGACATTATCGTGATTAAACAAATTTTTGTGTTGATCTATAGCAAGTTTGAATGAATCCATATTTGTTGACGGATGTTTGTAAATATTTGATATATTGATATCCTGCTACTTGAAAAAAGTTATTTCTATTTGGAGACAATTAGATAAAAAGGTCGAGTGTTGAATTGAAGATTATTTTTATTTTTAGTATAGATTATTGCTCTTTGCGCCTCAAATATGTGGATGTGTAGATAACATATTCAATCAATAATTAATAATTTGAAAAAAAATTCATTGAAGAAAAATTTTTCATATCAATCACAGAATTTGAAATAAAAGTAAAAAAGTTGCATTCAAAAAATCCATATGCATATCCAAAATAGGACTTGGAGATGAGAATAAAAAAAATTGTACAAGAGAAAAATTTTGTATGGGAATAATCATATTTTGATTAATTTGATAAATTTTTTTCTAATAATATCCAATTTTTTTCGTTTCGGTACATCTAAAACAATAGCTTTAGGTGTAATAACATCATTCAATAAGTCATGTGACCGACTCACAGATGGCGTTGCCATTGTGAAATCTATGTGTTTATGAAGAATCAACTTTCAAAATACAATGTGTGAAATTTCATGACATTTTAATTAATCAGACAAAAGTGACAGTAATTTAATCTTGGCTACTTTTGTTATTTTCAGCACAAAGGAATCCAAAGCAATTTCGGGTATTAATTTATAATTATTTCATGATGAAAAAATACTGTATAGGCTCAATAATGGTTTCAAAAGTTTTATCCGGACTCTGTTTCATCGAAAATAACCATTTATTATTGGTCTGAATTTAAACGTGATTGTAGAGACACCGATGATAGTGAACGTTATGGTCGTCCAAGTGAGGTTACTCCAGAAAACATCAAAAATTTCACAAACTGGTTATATCTAATGGTAAATGGAAATTGCGTGAGATAGCTGAAAAAATCAGAAGGTAGTGTGTTTACAATTATGCATGAACATTAGACCATGAGAAAGCTTCTTTCAGAGTCAGTGCCGCGTTTAGTCAAGGTTGATCAAAGACAACAACGTGTTGATGATTCAGAGCAGTGTTTGGCCATATTTATACTTAATAAATAACATTTTTTGCGTCAATATGTGACAAACGATCATCATCTTAGTGGACTGCAGCCGATGAACTACGTCCCAACTTTGCAAAGGTACAACAGTCAGCTGGGAAAGTTATAGCAACAGTATTTTGGGATGCGCAAGAAAATTGTTAATCGGATATATCTAAAATGGAAAGACAATCAATATCCAATACAATATAGAGTTTTTGGATCGTTTTAATACAAGAATCAAGGAAAAATGTCCCTATATGTCGAAGAAAAAAAAACAAGGTTTAACCAAGACAAGTCATATTAAAGGAATCACTGTTTCATCCATCGTATAGTCCAGACCTGGCCTCCAATTACTACTGGTTATTCGCTGATGATAAAATAAATGCTGTCAAATAATCGTCGGGAATATTCTTGATTCTTTTGACTGAGATTGAATTGCTATTCAGCAGCATACACCTCCCTCCTGACAAACTTCCCCATCGATTAGTTTGCAGACTTTTTCTCAATTGACTGATAATGAGTTTGTTGTGTCTCAATTTCAATCGACCTGAAATAAATCAAAAGTTTTTTATTTTTAATTTAGGTGTATAGCTGTTGCTAACGTGGAATTTTTCCTATCATACAAACAAATTATTAAGCGACCTGAATACGTTTTCAAATTTTTTGTTTCCACATAATCGAAATTATTTATCTCGCCCTCAACCCTGGGTGTAAATGCATAAACTTTAAAATTGATGACACTGAAATAACCATGAAAAATTTAACGCTACTTTCCAGCCTAGAACGGAAAAGTTTCATAGAATGAGCAATACAGCTAGATTTAATGAAATAATTTTGAATACACAATGGAAATACATCCCACAGAACAATCAAAATACTCAACATTAGCAGCTTGATTGAACAAATCTAGTTTTAATTTGGAACATCTAACTTTTTTGGAGCTGTAATTAGATAAGAAATGCAACAACAACATTTGAACAAAGAGTGCAAATTTGAATTCACTTTCGTCAGAATTGGTAAAATATTTACGCTCCAACTTTCTGGCTATTCCTAGCTCCACTCTCCAAAACACCAAACAATCGATAGTTTAGAGAAGATTAACATTATAATATCTTCATTAATTCCAATTAATCATCTCTCACGTTATTTCAAAATTTCACGATTTGTTTCAATGTTGATCATACACACAGAAAATTTCTACCTAAATTTTGAGATATGACAGCACTGATGTGAATTTATCATAATTTATATCACTATATCACTGAAATAATTTTTGCAACCACTTTTACTAATTCGTTCTGTTTGCTACAACTATTTATTTGAAACTAAACTAAATGCGTTTATACAAATCATTTATATATCGAAATTCTACAAAGTTCTAGAACAAAAAGAATCAGAAGAAATGAATAAATACACTTCCATAGAAATTATTTGAAAGAAATACTGTGAATAAACCGCCTTCTATAATAAAAAGACATTGCCATCATTTTAATGGGGAACGTACTTACAACCTTTTGTCGTGGATTGAACCAACAGCAGTTTATCGATTAATTCGCTTCTACTGTTGTGATAAAGCACTATCTCGAGCACCACATCGATGCTGTACATAAACTGTTATTGAAACCGTGAGATTTAGGTATCCTTGGGCATTAGTTCCTTTCGCATACATTCATTATATGTTTGGTAAGCAAAAAGATTTGTTCGGGTTGGTTACCGCATAACTTGACAATCTCTTGAAAAACACTCGTGTCGATTGGCACAAAGAAACGATCAAAATACTCAATCGCGTTGCTTCAAAAGATCTCTAGTGAGATCAAGACATGATTGTATTGTTCTTTCAAGACGAGCCAAATTCAACAAAAATTGTTCGCTCAAGAAGCACTTTGAAACAGATGGTCTCATTTTTTCAGAATAACTGGATATTATATCAGCGTGGAATATTCAATTCTAATTGGTAAACCAGCATTTATTTATCAAAATTGTTCAAAAAAATCAAGGAAACTAATCCTAGAAGACGAATCATTCTCCATCACAACAATGCGAGTTCTTATTTAGCACTGACTGATTCCTTCTTATTCCCGTACCTAGATCAAAAATACACTGTGAGGTTTTTGTAAAGCAGCAGTTAATGAGTTGAAATCATATTTTTTTGGAGATACCTCAAACCTAAGCAAAAAAGTATTAATCTTAATGGATAATATTATGAAAAACAATAAAGTCATATCCAATCATAAAATTTGTTTTCATTTGTCCGCTTCAAAACTTAAGTATACTATACCACCCTCGTATACTGTCCAGAAGATAGTTCAATCAGAGAATCAATAATACCTAATTCTTTAGTCAGTCCAATATTTCTCCTTGTATGAATCTCAATTTAAATTATCCAGGCTAGAACTATTCCCTCAATCAAGTTTTCGATTTGTGGTAATTTGGTAATCCTTCTGCTTAAGGTTATATCAAATGATTTGTGGAATTAAATTCATACAATAGTGAATATGTATGTATTGTTTAGATGTAAAAAAACCTGTATATACATTGTTGCTCGATCCAACTTGTGACCCTATCCACTAATCCGACAATAAACTCGACGGCCTTTGGCAGGCGTGCTTTTCCAATCTTCATTTTGTTTTATCGAAGGGTTGGATGACAAGAGGGTCGACAATGTTTCCAATTTTCTGGAATGTGATATTGGGCTTTATAGTTACGGTCCGCTTGTTCTCTGGTGATTGTAACAGAAAAAAAAATACAAGATAGGTTGAGTTGTGAAACGACATTTATTTTATATTCCTTAATTAACATGAAGTTCGAAAGATAGTTCAAACCAATTCGGAAATTTAGATAAAATACGGGTGAAATGAATTAGGATAATATTTTTTTGTATTTGATAAACAGGATATCAATCTTTAGGTTGATGGATACACAATTACAGATGTATATATAGATGGACAAGTTATGAACAATTATCAAAAATGCAGATAGATAGGCGCTAGAGGCAGTAATGAATTGCCACAAATTTTAAAATACACATTCCACCAATAAAATGCACTCCGCCAAAAGAATTTCTCATCACCCATAAAAATGGCAATAATGCTCACAAAATCGAAGTGATAGAATATTATTATTTTTTACTTTTTACTAGAAATTGATGATAATTCCCATTCAATGCTGAGTCAAAACGTACATCTTCCAATTCTTGGATTTGAGTTCATCTCACTACATTTTATTGTTTTAATGATAAAAACAAAGTTTGATTCTCATATAAACTAGATTTTTTGAAGTAGATAATATGAAAAAACTAATAAACTCTCTAACAAAAAAGAAAGATATTATTTTTCAGAAAGCTGGAATAACTGCGTTGTCAAAGATCTTCATCTTTCAATTTGTACGTTCCAAGATATAATACTCTGGATTTTTCTAGTCTCTTACCGTTCGAGAGAATGTGGGTAGGTTTTCCGATCTCTACGAAGCAAATTTTGAAAGCTGCATTCCCGACAAGATTCTTGTTAGTATTCGTAGACTGTTCTCACTTAGGTTGATACATTCGATGAATCTTGATTGATTATAGTTTTCCTTGAGTATCTTGGACTGTCTCAATTTCTGTAGATACTTCTAATGATTGCTTTTTTTTCTGCCTACTTTTTATTACTACTACTCTCTATTATCATGTAACTGATTCCACAGGAGGGTTCAGGTTTTATGGGGATTTGTGTACCCTACTTCAGCTTACTTTTTATTTTCCTTGAAAAAATGATAATCTTCTATTTCCGATAATTCTTTTTTTTTCTAAATTGAACTGGATACATTTTAGAATTGCATATATTTTTACTTGAAAAACTTGATGTACCACCTAAACTTGTAGAATGTTTGATTTTTGTTCTCTACATTCCAATTTTAGCACTGTCTTCTGGTTTGTAAGTATCCGTGTAGCATTCAATGGTATTTCTGTCTATTTTTATTATGGTTTTTATTCTATTTACTCCCATCTTTTCAAGTAAATATTGAGGTATATACCAGATCTGATCATTTCACATGGGATGTTTCAGCTTATCTCTGGTGGCTTCATCTCTTAACACTCTGATTGATATTTTTCCCTGCAATTTTTTTAATAATATTTGGAAGAATGTAAAATACAGAATCAGTTCCAATACAATAGTTGAGCATATTCGCATGTCCCTTGTTCTTCACTTGAACGCATGTTGATCACTTATTCTTTGATTATCTCTTGAATTTCTTAACTAATCTCAGTCACTCTCCTTCCACGCTCACCGCCATAGATCCCTAGGTCTAAATTTTCCTCTTCTAACTTTCAATATGTTTGTTGTTTTTAGAGAATAGTATATTCTTAATAATGTAACTACGTTAAATTGATAAAAATTTCTGTCAGTTCTCGAATATAGGGATGCTGAAAATTATATATGAACTTGATAAAAGCTTATTTTTTAAATTATATGTGTAATATGTTACTGTTGAATCAATTTCAGTACTTATATGTAATTATCTTGGATCTCAAATCACAGTGAATGTCTTTGTCATTTGGAATGATTTTATCATTTCCTAATATAAGAATTATCATTGAATTCACTTCACCATATTGTTATCATACTGGCATGTGATATTGACTATTCATATTATGTATCAAAACATTTGAAACTTCACTCAATAAATCGTGTGACCAACTAAAACTAAAAGCACATTTTTTGCCAAAAATCGATCTCATCCGTCAACGTAATCTGATTCAAGATCAATACAATCACTCCATAGTTTCTCTAAATTCTCGACGCCATGCTTGTAGAACGATTTGTCTCAGTGGTCACTGGGGGCCAGATCTAGGCTATACGGTGGATGAGGGAAAAATTCGAAGTGTAATTCGTTTTATTCAACTATCGATGCGATCGACTTGTAAATCGGTGCATTGTCTTGTTGAAACTAGTATTTTCTTCTTCGAAATATGAGATGGTTTCTCCTTGGTTTTTGAATTCCTACGATCCAACAATTCTATGAAGTATTAGCTATTGATTGTGTCCCCCTTTTGGAGATAGTCGATGAACAATATTCCCTGCGCATTTCAAAATTCTGAAGTCATAACCTTCCCAGCTGACTTGTGTCTTGTGGTTCACCGGCTGCACTTGGATTGATTCCAGAGTGAAGTGATATATCCACGTTTCATTTATATATGCAAAAAAATCTGATTTATTACATGAAAAAAGATCAAACATTGCTCTGAATCATAGACATGTTGTTGTTTTTGAATGACTGTGAGTAAACGCGGTACATACTTTGAAAAAAGCTTTCCGAGACCTCAGTTATCACACGCAATTTCAATTTACGATTAGATACAACCAATTTATGGAATTTTCTTATGTTTTCTAGAGTACCCACCACAATTGTATGACCATAACGTTCACGATCATCGGTGAATGAATGCCTACACCATAAATTCAGCTAACTGTGAACAAATAGTTCATTTCCACGGAGCAGAGTCGAGATAACATTCTTGAAGCAATTTTCCAGCTTGAACAGTATTTTTTTGTTTTGAAAATAACAAAAGTAGCTCCACTTAAATGGCTATCACTTTTTTTTTGACTAATTCAAATTTCATACATTGAAACTAGGTACTTCATTAACGTCATATGAATTTGACAATGGCAGCGCCACCTGTCTGTCAGGCACAAGACTTATTCAGTGATACTTGCGTTCATATTAGAACCCCACTCACAAAACTCATTGTATCTTGAGATCCACCAAAATCCGTAGAGCTAAAGAAAAAAACAGTTTTTTCTGAACTTATTGATAAAAACTGAAGCTAGTTTAAGCTTCAGCTCTTCAATTTCCTATGTTTTCTCATCATGAAATAATACGGATATGAATATGAAATATGAAATAATAATCGTCTACATATTCTACAATATCACCCATTGTATATAGATTGAATAATTCATTTGAGTACAGATTAAATAATAATGGTCCTATTACCTGTACCTTGTTTCCTATACGTAAAATAAATATTAGTATGTTGCAGACAATTTCCCTCTATAATATCATACTAGGTATAATAGAACTACCACCACGGAAATTGAAACTATTTATGAACATTTGATATAAATAGCAAATAGTTATATTTGTTTATCGTTAAATGAATAAAAATTGTAATTGACGGTTGAGGGAAAACTTTTTTATCCAACAAATCCATTAAAATGGCGATCAACAATATGAAACATCAAACTTGAAATTATCTAGATGGTCAATTGATCTTATCAATATACTCAATCTTTAAAAGTATAAAAAAATCTCCATACATTGATAAAACTCTTTTAAAATTACTCTTGACATGTAGGAAGTTATTTGTGGCTTATTCTGTTTTTGTACTTCGATGAATGTTTTTATCAGTGACGCTTGATAGTTACGGATACTCAAAGTTCTATTCTCATGTACGAGGTCTGGCTATTAGATAACGAGAATGCGCGCCTAAAGGGCGCCCTAGACCGGTGAGGTAAAGAATGAGTTGAGCGTTGGGTATAGATATCTTGTCTATGTACGTTCCAAAACACGTTTCCGTCACTATAATAGTATTTGTGCAGTAGCGGTTTGAAACCAACGAGTTTTTTTCTCAAGCCGAAAACCATGTGTTACGAAAAACAAGAGCAACGTATCTATCTCAAATTTCTCGTTAAATTGAGGAAAACTCCGACTGAGTGCTATAAATTGTTACAATAGGCCTATGGGAATAATTATCTACCTATTGCGCGTGTTTTTGAGTGGTGTAAGCGTTTTAGTAAGAGCCGAGAGATCACTGAAGATGACCAGCGCCCAGGTCACCTTGACACTGTTTCCACTCCAGAACATTGGATGATTGCCGATGCTGTAAACGTCCATAAAGGAACAGTTAGAAAAATTTTATAGGAGGGATTACATATGACAAAAGTCTGTGCGAAGTTGGTGCCAAAAAGTCTGACTTCTTACTAAAAGATTTTGGCCAGTAAGCGCATTTACTCGCCGCACCCACCAGATTTGGCACCGTGCGACTTTTTTTTGTTTCCGATGATAAAATTTGCTCTGAAAGGGACCCGATTTGAGTCGATTAGAGTGGTAGAGCAAAAAACGAAGCTCTTAAAGGCACGCACCAAAGAAGACTTCCAGCACTGCTCCGATCAATGCAAAAAACGTATGGAAAGGTGTATGTCGAGGGGAGTTTATTGGAGAGAATTATTCGAATATAGAATAATCTTTATAAAAAACCCGTCTCTCTCGTCTCGTCCCGTAAAAAAGTCTCGTTACTTAATAGACAGACCTCGTATGAATACAAGTACCACATTACATTCATTTAGTATGCAACAGATTGTTCGTTTCTGTCAAAACACAACTTCCGTTCATAGATTTAGAATAGATAGATAGAATAGATTTAGAATAGAAGCTACTACAAAGCTACTACAAAGATATCTAATATTACACGCTCAATAATAATGAACGTTATTTTCAAATTTTAGAAAATTCATTGAGTATGTTAACCCTGATGTGCATAAAAGAATATATTGATTATATTATTGAATTGTTATCTTAGTAGTTATATTATTTCCTCAAAGAGCAGAAAATACTATATAAGTAATAAATAACAAAGGCAGAACCCCTTGTTATTTATGTTCACAACTTGCTTGGATTTTGAAGAGTTGAAATGTTGAAGATTATGTGTAGATTACCTCCACCTCGTCAGCGTCCATTAAGCATGACATTTTCTTCGTATTTTTACGAACTCATCCACATTATAGGCCGTGATGTTGGTTATGTCCGATTTTAATGGATTTCTAAAATTTTCACGACGCCTCTGATGCTTTTTTATTAACAACGGTGAGTTGTCTATATTATATTTTTCAGAATTTTTTTCTGAAAAAGTCTTTTCATTCAATTGTTTTGTTAATCTATTTTCTAGAATTTCTGAGAAATTCCTTTTGGGTATATAAACGACTTCTTTAACGGAATTAATTAGCTTTAATTAAGAAGTTATAGTGAACTGAACGAAAAATAATCAATGATCTTAGATAAATTAGAAAAGTAGTTATATAAGTAGTGATAAGTTAATTATAATATGAGTTGGTTGAGTTTTGTGTGTATGAATAAATTTAGTGAGTGAGCGGCAGTATTTATGAATTCATCCCACCAATAGAAATGGTGTAAATAAGTATGAAATTCCTATATACTTTGGCATATGGTTCCTATCTCTACCGCACTTGAAGTAGTTAAATGATTATATTAGCTCATTCTCTGATTTAAATGTACTCCAAACTATTCTTATAGTATCAAACACACAATACTGGTGCAATCTTACAAGTCTTGTAAATGTAAATCAATAACATACACGTTATTCAATTTATAATATTTTATAATTTGAAGCAACTTTTTTTGTGGGAATCTTCATTGGAGTATTTATAACCATTCATTCAGTATTCATTACATTGAATTTACATAAAAATTAATATCACATTTTTTTAAACTGGTATCGATAATTTTGTTCAATATTCGGAAATCAAGCCTTTTCTACGAGAATAACTGTTTTGTCGGAATGTGACGAAGTCATGTCTTAGTTATAATTAGCAAAGGATTGGAAATTGTTTTTAGCGGATGAATGAGAGAAATTTGATACAAAACCATCCAAACTGCGAGAATGAAGAATAATTACTCGTTTTTCCTTTGAGCGAGGAGTATTAGAGACACATTTTCCAGAATAATTAACTCAGTCATATTTAATTTCGTCGTATGTATCAAACCAGGTTCTATCGAAATAGATTATATTTCTCTTTGAGTCTCAGTATCTTTCAATACTTCGTAAATATTCTTGTCGAAGTTCAATGACACAATTCTTTGATAAAAATTGTACGTATGTATACATGTATGTATACGTATGTATACGTATGTATACGTATGTATACGTATGTATACATATGTATACGTATGTATACGTATGTATACGTATGTATACGTATGTATACGTATGTATACGTATGTATACGTATGTATACGTATCTATACGTATGTATACATATGTATACGTATGTATACGTATGTATACGTATGTATACGTATCTATACGTATGTATACATATGTATACGTATGTATACGTATGTATACGTATGTATACGTATGTATACGTATGTATACGTATGTATACGTATCTATACGTATGTATACATATGTATACGTATGTATACGTATGTATACGTATGTATACGTATCTATACGTATGTATACATATGTATACGTATGTATACGTATGTATACGTATGTATACGTATGTAACGTATGTATACGTATCTATACATATGTATACATATGTATACGTATGTATACGTATGTATACGTATCTCTACGTATGTATACATATGTATACGTATGTATACGTATGTATACGTATCTCTACGTATGTATACATATGTATACGTATGTATACGTATGTATACGTATGTATACGTATGTATACGTATGTATACGTATGTATACGTATGTATACGTATGTATACGTATGTATACATATGTATACGTATGTATACGTATGTATACGTATCTCTACGTATGTATACATGTATGTATACGTATGTATACATGTATGTATACGTATGTATACGTATGTATACGTATCTCTACGTATGTATACATATGTATACGTATGTATACGTATGTATACGTATGTATACGTATGTATACGTATGTATACGTATGTATACGTATGTATACGTATCTATACGAATGTATACATATGTATACGTATGTATACGTATGTATACGTATGTATACGTATGTATACGTATCTCTACGTATGTATACATGTATGTATACGTATGTATACGTATGTATACGTATGTATACGTATGTATACGTATGTATACGTATGTATACCCAATGAAACCTTTTCTGGTGGAAGTAAAGTGGTTTTTCTCTTCAAGAGTTAAGCCTTGTCGTGTTGTACAGTGTATCTCTCTGGATCAAGGATCAAGGACTGTACGGAATATGACCCATCAATTCGATGTTTTGAGTGTTCAAAACCGTTTTTGTTTGATTGTTGTCCGTCTGTTCTCATCAATCGACACAATTGTTTTTTGATCGGTTTTGAAAATATTATATATGTGGTTCAATACACGTTGAGATTCAAAGAAAGTGAATGGACGTAACAGTTAGCGATTTAATTCCCTTTTATGAACAAAATGAATGTTTCATATATCTGTAAACAACTCAAATCATTCGTATGACAACACATTCTGAGTATATCCACTATTAAAAATGTCGAAATTTATGATGGTAATGATCAGATTTGACATATTAACATCAGTGTTGCTATATCTCAAAGCTTAAGTAGTGACCCTCGTAACCCTAACTGCAATATGTTTTTGGTTCATCAATATACATTTAAATTGATTTTTGCACAGAATTTTTCAAAAAAACTATTGGGTCTATATGACCTAGTGCGGCTATACATAGTAGAAAACAGGGTTAAGGATTGCCATGTTCTCGTCTTATGCACTGAATCTTCGCGATTCGATATGAAAATCTCAATGTCTAAGCTTTCGACTGTTTCTGCTGTCCTATAATATTTCTTCTATTTCAAACGGGCGTCAAAAAATCATCACTGTCTATGAATTTAAATAGTTGATAATGATAAAATCAAAATACTAATACTAGATATAAAAATCTCGATACACTTTGATTTGTAGGGCGAATGTGTACTATAAACGCTTCTTCAAAGTTCGCTCTCGATAAATCGGTTTTATGGTCGAAGCAATGATACTATATTACAGTCGTCCAACTAAGAATAGATAATGTATAAAAAGTTGATAAAAGCGTAATAAGAAATGAATTATTACGACGATAACATGGGTAAACTACTCGTAAAGAGATTTATATTTAACAAACGGAATTTCATTTGCTCTATTCACATTCAAGACGTAGATCTTCATATAAATGTACAAAATATGATCGATATTGTACTGCACATACCTTTTCTAAATTCAATGTAGTTACGAGTATATTCAAAAATTGAAGGGAACTACGGAAGCATATATAATTTTTAGTATAGAGAATAGCGAAGCATTCCGTTGGAAAAAATTAATTAAAGACTTGGTAAGAATATATTAAAATATTTGGAGTTGAGAAATTGCATTCCGGCTGAAAAACAGATGCAGCGAATTACCTGATATGAATTTGTGATGAACTGAAATAAAAGTTCAGGACTGATGCATTTTTCAGTCGTAAAATAATCATTTTTCAAGCTGATTTGAAAAACGAAGGGTTTTATTGTAATCCTAGCAACAAGTAATGAGGTAATTTCAACTGAATTACATCTGATCTATCAGAATATATTCAAGGATGTCCAGAAACTTGTAGAAAATATTTCGGAAGCGAGCAAAAGGGGTCAAAATAATATGAGAAATCGAATTGTAGTTATGTGCATCAATGTTTCTCAATAAAAACGTATAAGAGGGCTGCTACTCACGTATTGAGATATGGCAAAACTGATGTGAATATGTCAAATCTGACATTGTCATTAGGAAGTATTATATTTTTAATGGTGAGTGTACTCAGAATGTTTTGTCATACGAGTACTATTCGAGTTATTTACAGATATTTGAAACATTTTTCTTGGACAAAAAATTGAATTGAATCGCACAAATTTTCGTACAATAATATTGTATGTGGATGTGGATTAAAGCAACAGCAGTTTGCCGATCAACTCGCTTCGACTTTTGGTGATGAAGCACTATCTCGAGCCTCTGTGTTTCGCTGGTTTTCCGAATTGAATCGTAGTCGCACTTCACTACAAGATAAATTTCGTGAAGGTCGTTCAAAATCGGCTGTTGTACCGGAAAACATCGATGCTGTTCGTGAACTAATATTCCAAGATCATCATGTCATGTACCTTGAGATTGAGGCATACTCGAGCATTAGGTCTACTCGCATCCATTCAATATTGCATGAACATTTTTCTATCAAAAAAATTTGTTGATGTTATGTATTTCATCATTTGAGAATCAATAAAAAAATGCTCGTGTTCATTGGTGCAAGGAAGTGCTGAGAAAATTCAATCACGGTGCTTCAAAAGATTGTGACATACGACGAGTTATGGATCAATGCAAATAAACCCAAAACTAAACTCGACTGAATGGGTCTTTCAAAGCGAGTCAAACTCAACAAAATGTTCTCGTACGAATTAATTGGTCGCCTGGTTTTTCGGAATAACTGGATGTGTCGCCATCGTTCCATCAGACTAACATAGAATTCTGAATGGTACATTATTATTTGTTTGCCAGAATTGTTCGAAGAAATCAGGTAAACCAATAACAGAACACGAATCATTCTTCGCCGTGACAATGCGAGATCTCACACATCATTTCAAAAAAAAAACACTTAAAACATCGAATTGTTGGGTTATATGCTGTACAGTCCTTGTTTGGGACCTATTGTTTTCTGGCCAAAAATAAATTGCAATTTGTTTTGAAGGAACCTCAATCGGAATGCAAAAAATTCTTCGAAAATTGGTTCAAACCCTTGCAAAGTGTATTTACCTTAAGGAAGAATATTTTGAAAAACAATACAGCCATATCAAATCATAAATTTATAACTTGTTCTTTTCCATTGTAACATTTCAAAATTTACTATATTCCAGAATATATATGAATCTATGGTTACGAATAAAAAGTTAACGTCGACATAGATATTACATCAATACTTAGATTCCGGAAAAAATCACCTTAAGACAATACAAATTCATCATTCGATTTGATTTAATATGAAAAATTATCAAAGAAATCCATTTAGAATGATTAATATCCAATGCCATCAAGTTATTAGTTTAATTGGCAAATAGTTGTTGAAGTTTGTGGAATTACTTCTATTTGTAAAGATAGCTCATATATGGAACATAGTGAGCTTTAACTCGGCTTAACATCGCTAATCCGAAGGACAAAATGGGTATTTTGAAAACTCGCACTATACGATTCTCATTTCAATTCCTTATAAAAAATACCATTACTAATACCAAATTTTGTAAATACAAACTAAATGATTGAACTGAAACTGAATCAGTAATGTTTTCACTGCCTTCAAATACTATCATCAGATATAATGGGATATCCTTTGAGGCTTAAAAACAATTTCATAACTCACTCACACAAAATATTTCGAAATTATGAAACGATTAGGAAGAATATTTGATATACAATTCATGAATTTAGATTTTGAGTAAAATTGTTGCAGGTCACTTTTGTCATATTCGCAATAGAAACTTATTTATAATAAACTATAACATTTCACATTTCAGCTAATTGAAATGATTTTATAGAAATTCAATTCCAACATTTTGTGTAACTAACTCATATCTTTTGAAATACTGTCATATCTTTTTCAAATACAAATTGAAATAATAATAAATCGAATCCTCAATTTATTGGACTGTATCTTAAAATATTACCAATGATACACATTCCAATATAATAATTTGAATCCCTCTCAGGTTGTCAACTAAGTTTAAAATATATATTTTCAAGTTACATACATAGTCTGATCATTTTAGATGCAGACTGTCACATTTAAGCTGCGCACGTAAATTTTGAGTGACATATTTCAATAAGTGTGTGATTGTTAGATACTTGTTTACTGTGCGAAAGCGTTGAGCAATAAATTCGCTTGACATTTTGCGTTTCCAATGGAATCACTTATATGGAATGGTTAAAATGTAGCAGAAGTGTATTGGGAGTCTACTACTCCAAAACCATTTATTGAGGTGGCACAAAGCCCTTTGTGAAGGTCGTGAATTAGTCGAGAGCTTGTCTCATGGAAGTCACCTATCCACTTGCATTATTAAAGTCAATTAACTCAAGAAAACCTCACTTGTAATTTAATGTTTTGACATCCGAGATATATCAGAGGTTTCTAACATTTCTTATATCAATAGAATACTTGTACCAGAAGCCCTGAATTATCGGCAAGCGAAATTCTTAACAACTACGTTCAAGTTTCGATTATTGTAATGTGGTTCAAAATTAATCGTTTCAAAGGATTTAATGGTCAATTAAGAGAGCTAATTATTGGCCATTTGTCGGCATCTACATGAAACACTTCGTCGTTAACGATGCGATGTCACTTTACAGCATGATTGTAACTGATTTTTTAGCCTAACAAGAAACTAAATCATCGCTCAGCAATCTCACTCACCAGATTTGGCTCCCTTTAACTTTTTCTTTCGACGCGTATTACTCTTTTTGAGTTAGTCGTAGCAACAAATTTTCTTACTACAACTAATTTTTTCATTATAATACAGTTTCATAACCTTTTTTAACTTTTAAATATATCGTATGAGCATTGAATGTATCATGGAATTATTACATATTTCGTTGAATATTGAACCAAAATATCCATTCGTGCGTTTCTCGATAATAATGACACACATTATCCAACAGTGATTAATGTGTGTAAATAATGGTGAAGGTTCATATATGTGTCAACATAAAATAAAATTGGAGACGTTCGTGATGTATCAAATCTAAACGCAGCTATTATTGATAATATTTAGTAATTACTGTAACTATCTAAAATTATTATTCCTTATAACACCTCTACATGGAAATATGATCAACCCTATAGTGATGGATATACAAATAGAACGTGAGAATATGTGACAGGCTTACTACTTTTTTTTTGAAATTTACTTCTGACATTGATTTATGAGTTGATATGAGTGAATACATTGGAATAGGTGAGACTAGACACAAATTATGGAGATAGAGTAGAATAACCTTGTAACATCCTTTCCCATCAATTTAATAATTAATAGGAGAGTGCGACAATAACTTGACACAAACGACGGATTCTGTTTAGTTCAAGGTACTAAACTCATGCCTCAGATTCTCTCGTAGATAAGTTTTTGAGTCGTGTATTTTTGATAACATCAGCTCGTGAATAGTCTTACCATGAATTTTTAGATCTATGACCAAATCAGAAAAACTTATTTTCTCGATAATTTTGCCCAGTTGAATAAACTTATCAGCAAGCCGGTTTTCGAAATATTCAATATATTTCCCAAAGGAAATTTATTCAACTGAAAATAAACAGAGGTATATTCCAGTATCAACGGAAAAAATCAAGATATGAATGCAAAACTTGTATCTTGAGAGATACTCGAGTTCCAATCTCGTCATAATTATGACAAAATGTTCGATTATATTCTTGTAATGAGATTTGCGTTTACCAAGAGGATTGTGCACAACATTTTGAAATGATACATTTACTGGCGATAAATATCATGTTATTTTTATACTAGTAATTTTCTAAAACCAGTTTCTTTGTTTCTTGAGTTTAATAGGAAAGAACTTGATTAGGTACTACACAGCCGGTCTGTTATGATGAAGCGATTAGAAAAAGTTTTCAATAAGGCTAGATATAATGAAGTCAAATAATCTATGGATTCACAATTAATACAGATATATTTTATTGTCCTGTTTGATTATGGGTACGACATTCTCACATAATAATCAGTTACAAGGGAGTCCCTCAGTCACAAAGAAAACATGAAAATTTTCTGAATTCAGATTCTACGCTAACCATTATAAAAATACTATATGAAGAAAATTAGATTCAATTAATATATATTTCCGAATAAACTACAATACGTTATTTCTGAAACATACACCATCAATTTCCTATTTAGGCTCATTGTATATGATCTTGGCTATTATTGTACGCAATGTGGCAAATGATTCGATAATTTCTACTGCAGGAGCATTACAAATTGATTATTTTTCACTTCTTATCTACTATGGAACTGCCTACAAATTAATACAATAAGGAAACTACTAATTCTGGATCATATGGTTCTTGCATTATACCAAATAAACCTTTAACATCATTAAACGACAAGCGTTCTGGACATCAAAAAACAGTGACAACCAGCGATATCATCGACAAAGTTCATCAAATCGTACTGGACAACGGTTGGACCGAGGTTATAGAGATATCGGTGAATCACAAGAATACATTTGCTATATATGGACTGAAAAATCATACGTTTATAAGCTATCCGCGCGTTGGGTGAAATTTTCTTCACTTTAAGTCAAAATCACCTTCGAAATTAATATTTCCCAGGCCTCATTAATGCGATTCAAGCAAAATCAATTCGATTTTTCATGTTAATTCATCACTGTAGATGAAACATCCTCCACTATATTTCTAGTATTGACAAATAGTCAAAACAGTGGATTGTGAACATACTCCGGAAAAGGACAAAAACGCTTTAATTGGACGAAAAAAAGATGGCGACCTTTTGTTGAGATGCTTGAACTATAACAAAATAGTGTCACACATGATTGCTTGATGAGGTAAAGGAAGGAATTGTAGAGCAACGACTGCATTTGATAAAGAAAAAATACTTTTCCATCGAGATAACGCACCCTCTCACACTCACAGTACTAGAATTGCACGTCGAATTGATTGAGCATCGATCGTATTTATTAGATATGTGATTTAGTAATTTTTCCTGTTTTCTCACTCCAGAGAGTGATTCAAGTGATTCACTTGCAGCACAGAAATTCTTATCAGACGAGGACGGCGCATACTCAAACTACCATTTTGAAGAGGAAGACGGCAACTTTTATTTTATTTTTTTCATTTAACAGTTGAATTATTTCCGAAAAAAGTGTGAAACCTGTAAGCAGGGTATATTGAAATATGAAAATGATTATGGAAGAAAATATCTTATTTCTTTTTTAAAATGAGAACTTCACAGGTCCACCTTGTATAACATCCACAAACTTCTTCAATTTCTTATTTCTTAGACCTTTTCATATTGTTTATGTTTCTAGATGTTCTTAATTTTAGGTCACTTCGGTTTCAAATTAGTTTTTCGCAATAATTTTTAAAAGATAGAAATAAATTGACGTTTCGACTTAACTTTAGTCTTTATAAACAATTATTTAAAAAAAATTGATTTTGAATCAGAAGAGACCTAAAATCAAAAACATCTAGAAACATAAATGATGCTTGATCTAAGAAAGAAAAGTATATTTTCAAATATACTTACATATCAGTGAATTTATTATGCTCTGTAAAGGCATTTCTGTTATGAAAATGATAGAGACCGTGAAGTGGGATTTAAGTTGTGTATATGTGAAAATATAAAAATTATAGATCTCCCTCTAAATAGAAAATCTCTCATATTTCATAGATGAACCAGGATTTATATGGTTATTAGTATATACAAATAAATAACGCATAAATAATTTGAAAATTAAATATGGCGCAACAAGTTCATGTCCACCTCAAGCAAGGTGAATAGTGCGTATATACAAAATAGCTGTACGTCCCAAATTAACCTATGCAGCTGAAACGAGAGCGGATACAACCAAGACAAAACAATTTTGTTAAACAACAGAGATAAAACCATCAGATTGATAGTTGGAGTAACTCTCTGGGATAGATAAAGCAGTTCCGATATTAGATAGGTTTGCGACCAAATAACAGATGTAGTCAGATGAGTACTGAGGAGAAGACAAGAGAACGGGGGTCGATCGGTTGGCAAAAAAAGCATTCAAGGAAATTCCTAAGAGATAAGACCAATCATGAACATCCACATACCAAGATCGCGGAAGAAACAGCCGAAGAATCCTTAAAATAAGTGGACGAGGAAGAAATAAACCAAGTTAGTACTAACATCAAAATAAGTTTGACACGTGTTGGATATTTCCCAGTCATACTGTTAAGGTGATTGAAGTTCTTGAACATCATCGATTCAATGTGACTCAAACAACCATAACTGGACACTACAAACATTTGTAGGGACAGGGAATCATACCGGTGAAACAAATAATTTCAGTTTCTTTAGAGCGTTTAGAGTCGTTATTGTTTTGTTTCACTAATCGGAGAAGAAACATTGCCATGTTCATATGGTTATATAATCTATTATCTCTCCAAATTTGACTTTATGGTTCTCTATTGTAATGCATTTTTTGAATTATTTGTTGTAACCACATCATTCGGATGTTTTGATCGTTGACAGCTTATAGTGAAAATATGGTACTTCAAGGGGAAAATTTGAAAATATTGTCGATCAGATCCAGGAGTCACTGGTCGATCCATCAATAAAATAGATATTAACAGATTTGATAAGATGCTGGTACATAATATATTATGACAACGTAATTCAAATATAGTGAAAATACTACACACCGACGAAACAATTTATATCAGTTTCCAAGGATACCCTAATAACTTTTGGGGTAAATCTGACTCTCTTAATGCTATATTTTACTGCTCAAGAATGAGTTGAATCCTTTAACTGTTGATAAGATCACGTAATTGTTCTAGAGTTTCCATCGTAATTACAGTAGCACTAAAGGCGATATAATTAACTCGTGACCCGTGTCACAAGACTAAGCGATTAAGAATACTTTAAGAGGATGAGATTTTTATGAAAAAAAAAAAAACTTTTAATGGAGCTCTTGTTCCAAAATCAGATATAAGTTAGTGAGAAATTTATACAATTACATCGTTTGTTCTATCTCTCCATGAAGGTATTGAAATATTAAGTTAGTGAAAAAAATTGTTATAAATTGATTATTCAGTTCTTAAGTACTCATTGGATTGGAGAAAACTCATTTTGGAATGAATTCATGATATTAAAAATCATTAAAAAATGATTTTATCTGCTTCAGAAAATTTTTTTATTTATGAAAAACTCAATTCGTTATACATATTCATTATTTTCATGATTATTTCTATGAGTTGTTATAGAACTTCACAGTTTTTGTTATTTCTTGGTAAAAATAAATAGAAACCAGCGGTAAAAAACATTAAAACTGTGGAATTTTGTTAATCAACGTCGTTTTTTCAAAAACACTTATTATAATCTCGATTATAATGAAAATTTGGATTCCAGCTCTAATTTCTCCCTCCTACGAAATATTCCCTCTACCGAATCGGGCTTATTATATTGTGGGGGCTGTAAACTACTCCTTATTACAAAAAAATTGAAATTCGTAAGTCTGTTGACAATCTAGAAACACGTTTATGATCAATCAGATTCATTCAACCCCTCCAAATCATCCCCAAATCATATGAAAAGCTGAAAAAGAATCTCAACGATTCTTTTATAATTAAAAATAGGACAAAAGTGTATTCATATTGAATTGGGAATATTTCGTCAGTATTTCTAAGGAATGTTGCTTCTTAAATATTTCAACTCTTAAGAAACTCACCTCAATGACCAAAAATCTCAAAATTGCAAATAAAATTTCTTCATAGAGATAAAAAAAATAAAAATGAAAAATGTTTTCAGAATCAAAATGAATTTCATTTACAAATTAACAACTAAACAATTGTGAATAATTATATTCCATTATCACCAATATCTTCTTCCTCTTCTAGTTCGCGTCAGCTGTTGCTCGATTGTACGCTCCACGTTTCTCTTTTTCCAATTCTCCAAAATTCATGCTGACATTTGTAAAAAAAGCAATTGACTTTTCGACAATAACTCCCTCAATTTTTCAGCTAGAAACTTTTTTAGAAAAGAATTTCCGTAGGGAATTTCAAGTACTTCAACGTCATATCAATTGAAACTTCTTTCGGCCCCTGGTTTTGAAAACGGTGCAGCTCGAAGGGGTTGCAAAGGCCACATTTAGTACGCGAATGCAAACTTTTGAACTAATTTATCACTTTCAAATTTTTTGATATAAAGATTCGAACAACCTCAAGAATTTTAGCAAGAGAAACTCTACAATCAATTTTTGAAATATTTTCTCATAACATAAATAATTTTTGGTCAATTTGAGAAAAATTAGTGTTCATTTTAATCAATTATTTTTCCTAAAATAAACATTCAAAATTGGTCAAATCAAATGAATCATATCAATAATACATGAATAAAGTTAATTGCAAGTGGATTACGATCAATTTCAATTAGAGTGGTAATGGCGAGAGTATAATTATTACATATTTTCAAAGAAAAACAGAAAAAACCTTATTTTGTTATAAATCAGTGAACTCTTAGGCAAAATATTTTTGACAGGACTCGTTTTAGTTATTTTAGGTTAAATCATCATTCAACGAGCAATAACTCAGTTATTATTGAATTTACAGAGATCCGTAAAAAATGAATCCTTTTGTTTTTTTATTGGCTACATTTTTTGATAATTTTGCTGATAAAATTGAAACTTTTCACGTTATTCATTGAAAATGGTAAAAAAATATTCGTTTTTTCAATGAAAAATGAGCAGTTTTAATCGTTAATAACTACCAATTAATACAACTTTAGAAAAAAACTTGTAGAATAAAAGCTGCTTAGAATTAATCAATCTATTGACCTACGAGACTATTTTGATAAAATGAATTATTTTTATCTCCAAGATGGGGAGGATTTCGCCCCCAGAGCAAAGAACCCTTTAGCACAATTATAACTACTACCTTCATACCAATTTTCAGGAATATCAAAATTCCATGGCAAATCTGCAGATACCTGGCCTAGAAGCGGTCAATTGAAGAAATTGTGGCATTGAGTGTTTTTAATCACCAGCAGCCTACAAATATTGAGAGAAATTGAAAATTCCACCATGTTAAAAAATGTACCGCAGAAGTAGAGAGATGGGAGCAGAACTTTCATAAGCTTGTAACCACAGATGAGCGCTATACAAGGGTTGTCCGACAATTTTCCAGCTTGACACAGAAACCAGAGATTTTTGTTTTCATAATCATTTTTATTTTTAACATAGTCTCTTTTGAGGTGTACACATTTAGTCCAGATATTCTCTAACCTTTTGAACTCTTACAAATGATAGTAGTCGTATTTCTTCTCAAAAAAGGCATGTCCTCATCTGATGAAAATATTTCCCTTATAAGTTGAACAAATGTAAGAGAACAGGAAAAAGTTACCAGAGGCCAGATCTGGCGAAAATGGTGAGTAATGAACTAAGTGCAATGATATTTTGGTCTGTTTGATCCCAAGACCTACCACTTATAGATTTTTTCGCGTGGAAAAAAGTAGCATAAACAGTTTTTCAACAACGCGCTCAGAATTTCAGTAAAATACTGAAAATACAGCAGTCCTATCAATTACTATAGAATAGGTACTGGAAGATTTTGGACTATTCTGAGAAGATATTAGAAAATGTGTAGATATAGGGAAGGGATTGGCGAAGCCTTATATTTAATCTAATGTTCCCAATTAATTTTCTTGGAAAATTTGTGAAGCATACTTGATTTGACGAAACTCAAATTATGTCAAGCAGAGCTGAAGCACAAAAAATAATCGAAAATTTCTAATCCCAGTCGTTTCATCAATTTGGGGACTCATTGTTTACGCTAGAATTGAGATAAGAATGGTGAACAAGGATGGGTTTTTTCTAACTCATCACTGTCGTCTAGTGATTGGCTTTTGATGAAAGCAACAAACCGATGAAACTAAAAGATGAGAATGGAAAAAGATTTCAATTGTGTTGAATAAACCCAGATTATGAAAAATATATTACTTTTCTCCCTTGGTTTGAGCTACTAATCAAGAGCACTGATTATATAGATTCACAATTATCTGATCCTCACTCTGTGCTGTTGTCAATGCGATGAAAAGTAAGTAATGAATCTCAAATAATATTTTTTTCATTCATATTGTATTTTTATACTATAAAATGTCAATTTATACGATAATAAACTCTGTTCTTTGGCATAAATTCAATCGGTATCAAACATTCCACATACAACACGATGGTAATTATAATTTTCGGTTTTCGAAAATTATTTTTTAAAAACTTTATTTTACACAAAATTAAATGAATACAATTAATCTCACAAGCGAACTAACTGATATTCATTGAATGAACTATATATTCAAGAGCGATACATATATTCATTGCCAAGTTGTTTACAATAATTCATATTTATAATAAAATAAATGCTGATAAAGTGTTTACGATATTTATTACAATTGTGTTATATGAAAATGTCCTTTAAGAATTTTCTTCATGTAACTTGGTATTCAAATTTGTGATAACAGGTTTCTGTGATTGACTCATTGCTGTGTACTATGACATCTGATTCAATCGTACTAATTTTCAAATAACAATGAAATTTGGTATGCACGCAAATGAATAATTACGGAACCTCTAGTAATTAGCTTTCATTCTACTCCATTTCGATCATACTCTATTTAATTTATTTAACTCCAAATTACAAAAACGGTTATTGAATGTACATTTTGTTCATTTGAAGCACTTACATCTCGAGCTTGTACTATTCAGTTGAATGTTGGAACGGAGGGGAATTTAGAATAAGGATAGTAATGCACTCGACTTGAATAAAATTGATTTCGTGAAGTGAACATAAATCGACCAATCAATATATAAGATGTTTATTATTTCTATAAAGTTACCATCAAATTTGAAGCATGTGATCATAACAAGACACCAACTTTCCCTCACTAGTTACACATCTTTGCTGCCTCTTCGGGGGTCTCAGTGTTGAATTTTTAACCGACCTTGAAGATTTCTTTGAATGATCCATAGATGTTGTAGTTGTAGAGTAATGGGTTTGGACTACAGGGGGATGTTCTAATGTATCTCACCCCAGTTCTGATATTGTATTGAGACTGAGTGGTATGATATGGGAACGATAGTTATTCTACAGAAGAATCGCAGTTGGCAATGGAATAATTCTTCGTTTACAACGATAAGATATTTTCACGTGAGTTTTTAGAAGGTTATAGTAGTAAGCGCAGGTAGTCAATATACAGCACTTTCTGTAGGTCTAATAATTCAATATATATGATCATCCTTGCGAGCCTGGTTGCTCTTCTTTTCTTCTTTTTTCTCGTCTTAGCGACAAACTTCTGACATAATGAATTTTTGCTCGAAGAACTCATCGTACCGTTATTTTGTGACATTGAAGGTGTTAGTTGACGGTAGACTCTACATTATCAATAATAATGGAAAGTTCCGCCGAAATTTTTCTAAAATTCATCTTATGGTCCTCCAAAATGGGTTTTGGATGACAATATGGTTAGGTGCAGAGAATATGGTCTAGTATGATGCTGATTCGTGGTTAACGATCATGGAATTGGTTTCCTAAAAGCCAAAAAATTTTTGTGTTTTAATGCATTGTCACACCAACAAACGGTGGACAATACGTTGAGCAACGGCGGTCAGCAATTGACGTTCATTAATTGTCGTAGCACGCACGCGAAACGTCTGTTCGCGAAGAAAACTATGCCCCACTGTTAGTAACGTATGCAGCTAACATATAATCAAGACCTGATATCGATAGCATACAGGCGCATTATCTACTGATCTTGTCTCGTTCATATTTGAGCCACCCTTGTATAGATGGTCCACAATCTTTGGAAAATTCCAAGTGATGTTTCAATTTTGATTAATTAAGAGAAACTTGAACGACAATATTCAGTTACGAATAAGTATTAATTGGTTTTTCCATTAATAACTTATCCAGAGTATTAGTGGGTACAGATCTTTCAGAAATTTCGGAGAGAGTTTGTAAGAAATTTCAAGGTAATAGTGACGCAAACTTTATTATTCAGGAGTGTCACCAGAATAGAACATGGTTTCTTTACATTTTTAATTCAAAACGCTTCTCGAGACCCCCTAACACAAATACATGTGATTTTTTCAGTTTTATTCTGATAAAGGGAATAAAGTAATAATGATGGAAATTATATAGTCAACGGTATCTATACTATGAGGGATGTAGGTAACCTCTACTGGCCGAGAATGATTTTGCGATATCTATCGAGAAGTAACAATAAAGCTGGAGAGTGGTAAATATACTTACATCCTGTGAGGTATATAAAAATTATTCTTCGTCCCCTAGAATTCATTCTTCAATTTTCATGAACTTAATATAATATTGCTTGTCTGACGCTACTGCCAGAAATATCGAGGAAGAGGAAGAGATATAAAGCAATGTATCAATACTTCAAGAAATGGTACAATACAAAGGTTGCTATCGCAGTTTCAAAATCCTTGCTTTTGGCGTACATTACGAAAAATCTACTGTATAAAATTTTCCAACAAGCGTACGGTGTAAATTTCACACGCTAAATTTCATTATTTTTATAGAGTGAATTATGGGTATTCTTAAGTATTCTAAACTTCAAACATAAATGTAAATAATTCTTCATAATTCTAGTAATCATAAATTTAATATTTATATCACTCAATCACCCAATTTTTATGAAAAATTGTGAGTGTGAAAAAATATTTTCACTTATTTATGGTTGAAAATGATAATAGTTACTCATCTTTATTTAGCTCTTAGGAAATATCTTATCGGAGGATCTTCTAGGCCTCGGCAGATTGAGAGTAGAGGCTTTATTTAATGGTAGGCAATCTCCTGGATTTAAGCAGCTTGGATTTCTGTTTGTGGGGTTATCTGAAAGCAACTGCTATAAGACCAAATACGCTTCAAAAGTATGCATCTAGTTGAAACATTCTAATAATCCCTGAAATGTTTCGAAACGTTAGAGGTGAGTTTAAACTGTGACTACAATTCTATGGAAATCTGTTCACGCCTTATTGATTATTAATTCAATTACAATTGATACTTCTGAGTATGATATCTATTGAATTAGCTAATTTTTATAAAAATACAGTTGGATGATTATTGTTATTCTTTATGCAAATGAGTTTTCCAAAAAAAGAGTGAAAGTATTTTCGCAGATATCTCCATTTCATAGGTAATAAATGTTGTTTGTGGCTCATTCTATGTAATTTCACATGTTTATATATGCTCTATCTTCTCTTAGTGAAAAGCATTCCTTAACAATTATTATTTATTTCGTTGGTTTTTTATTTTATCCTATTGTTTAAGTTGATATCTCGAGCACTTTCATCATCAATCCCACGAATGTTCCCATTTCTCTTGTTCATGATTCATATTCACGTTTTATGGAAACTATTCATTTTCAATAGCTATTCAAGTCTTTGTAGGGCAAATTTGGAAATGTAGAATCGCAATTTTTGTTCCTTTCAGAAATGGGAGATATTATTAAGGCATACCTTAGTCATTAGTCTAGATGGACTTTTTTCTCTGTTTCACAGGACAAAATGGATGAGTTTTTTCACAGTAAAACAATTCTTTGATAAAAAATGCTACTTTGGAGAGTACGTCTAATCAAACATAATTGAATTTTGATATTGACCCTTAGTAAAATTTTTAGGAAACTGATACTCATTCTCATAAATAGATAAAAGGAAAATAATATCGTGTCAATTCTTTTTGAGTATAAATTTAACAAAAATATTGCATATGGTTAGAATCAGAAAAAATTTAATGAATATTCATATTTTATATATCCCAGACTCGTATACAGAAAGTCTGTTTTCAAATAGGATTATTATGTGCATGGAAAAGGAAGATAAATATAAAATAAAAAAATAGGTATGGCATCACAGTATCTTGCCAATTTGTGAATTAATCCATCAACTTAGATTTAGTTCGAATGAAGGTGGCATCAATGACATGGAGAGAGAAAATCTTGGTGCAGTGAATAATAAAATAAACGAACAAAAATTACCACGGAAGCAAAGTCAATAAAGAGGAAATTGAGCTACAAATTTTGGAAATAAAGATAGTGTGGAGAGATGCATATATATTTAAGGTTAATCGATGAAAAACGTGAAGATTAACAGGAGGAAGATCCTTCCGGCAAAAAAGGAAACTACACAAATTGCCATTCATAAAGGGAAATGGAGAAGACTTGGACTTGGAGTTATTCATCAACAAATATATGTCAGGAACAAAATATATTTTAAGAAAAATCAGATAATATGAAATAATGAATGAATATCAGAAAATTGATGGACTAATTTAGAGAGGAGTAGAAACGAAGAAAATCTCAGAAATGATGTTTGCCTATTGAGGTTTGAATAAAAAAGGGGAACATCGAATCGCGTTTTAAACTTGGGAACACAAAAATACGTGTTTTTATCAACCATTGAACAAGCCTCAGTCGGTCGCAACCTTATTCTGTTGAAAAGGTATCATCGCAATGTATCAAATTGATATATCTAACTTTAGCTTTGAATTACATTAAGAGCAATAGTTCTTGTATTAAGCTTACTTGTCGGTTAAATCCAATAATTCATTTTCCTCATCGTTTTATTTGTTTGTTTAAGTATGTTGTGATAACAAAAAAAATTACTTATGTCAATCGCCGGAGACGTGATTTGCGGGGTTGTGTCTTTTATATTTATTTTTATAATTAATTTTTTGAATATTATTTGGAATATTTATGTATGAAAAAATGGTAACTTACACAGAAATATAACCTAAGTAGGTTGTACTCATATAAAATGATTTTATTTGTTACATTGTAGATTGGTAACCCAAATAAAATCTGGCATTCCTATGTGACACAAACAAAAAATATATATTCTTAGAAACATTTCGAATAAAAATACTTAGAGGCGATCTTTTATTTAGTCTTCACTCGAGTCTTCTTTTTCTTGCAACCTTGAGTAACATGATGTGCACACTGGAGTAGTATGCTCGCCACAAATATATTGTTCAAAATTCTTACAAATGGTTTTGGTTAATCTGGTTGTTCGTAATGTGTAACATGAAACACAGCGACGACGCTTTGTTGGAGCTAATGAACCTTCTGTAGCTTCTTCATCGGGTTCTTCCGATGGTCTGAATCTTCTGGGATCTTCAGAAATAGAACGGGACATGCTTTGTGTCATAAGACTTCTTTTTTGTAGTTGTGATGCGGCTAATCCGTGACTCAGTTTCCGAAGAAAAAGGCGACGCCGCATATTCACCTGACTATTTCCGATTGAGATCATTCGTGCATTGATGCCTGCAACGTTCAACATAGAAAAAAATACAACCATGGGCTAACGACGTGTGTTTCTAGCAACGTTGTATGAAGCGCAGAGCTTATTTACAACGTCGACACCAGAGTTGGTTTTATTATAATATGTTACCATTTCTGGTTCCGCAGCTTGTCCTGACTCCCGATCTATGGAATCATCGTAATGCTGAGAAGATATAACAAGAACATTTCGACTCTTTTATGGTACGTAGGAAACAAGAGTTGGTTGCTCTCTTGACAATCAGCAGTTCTACTGACAATTCTTTTTTATTTTTTTTATTGTGCCAACATATGACAGCCCATAAGTTTTTAATTCAGTAACAAATTGCTCATCTATAAACAAATTATCCGCCATTATGTTCCTGTTTCATAAATAGGTTGTGGCAGTCATCTGACGACATCAGATGGTTTATTGCTCTGTTCATAGGGTTCCTGGGGTGCCTTCCAGAATATATTTCCAGGCAATAAGTATAAAAAGTAATTGCATCACACATAGTAAAAATTTTCACTCCGTGTTTTGATGCTTTGTTTGAACCTGTAACGACTTCGAAAAGCCTCCAGTTTTTCGTCAGTGGTAACACACTGTCCTAGTGAATAGCTGTGTTCACAATTCTTAATAAAATTTTCAAAGAGATCACGAATCTGCGCAATATTGTCAGAAGCTTCTCTTTCAGGTCTTGTGATGAGGTCATTGAAACGCAGGCATCTCATAAGAAACTTAAGCCTTTTGAGACTCATAACAAGCCGAAATATTCTCACTCCGTGTCCATTTGTACGTCAGAGATCTTCCAATATGATTTTATTGGCGTGTGAAGTTCCTGCTAGATATAAAAGACCTATGAAAGCTATGAGTTCGTATCATTTGCATTACGTTGTCGGCCAAAGCGATGCCTCACTTCAAGTTGAATGTTCTAATTTGTAAACTTGACTATTCTTTGTAGCGTTTCATCAGAAAACATACGATTCCAACATCTTATAGGTGACTTAGCTAGTCGTGCTTCATGTATTACACCTTGGTGACGTGTTACAATATTATGCGGCTCAGTGCGTCGCTTCTTTGCGCGTGGTAGTTTAATCCGTCTTGTGGTTTTGTCTTTTCTGAGGTAAAATAAAGTTTCGTGTTTCAGGTTCTTCCTCTGCCCCACTCTCCTCAGTATCAGAGTCTCTTTCTTCCGCTGGCTGATCGTCTGCATCTGTGTATGGTTCATCCTCGAAGTCTTCCATTTGCTTAGAAAGATCTTCATATTCATTATCTTCTAGCATAAACTTTATATCATTTGGATTATTAAAGTTGTACATTTGCTTTGCATCCATTATACTGAAAATTAAAATACAAAATAATAACACAAAGCTATGATAATGAGGCCAAAAATAGCTTACTACAGCTAAAGTAAAACAATACTTACACGTTATGTCGCAATGTATCAATATGTCACAAAAGGTTCGTAGCTTAACACACTCAATCACTACAACGTTGCGAATACGACTGAGCGATAGACTAATGCGGTATAGAAAGGTACTATGAAGGAGGAATCTCCCCACTTTAGGGTTCTCTAATAAAATTGAAAATTGGTGATCTTGTATCATTTTAATAGGCATGCGACCGATCGAGGCTCAACAACAATATAAAAAATTGATCATGCCAAATTTTTTTATTTAAAAATTCTTTAATGTCGACTATAATATAGCAAGAACGAAGTCATTTCATATAATATGTATAACCAGACATAAATCTTCACAAAATATGCAGTATTAATTTTGATAACTATATATCACATTCTCATATTTGTTAATAGGAGATGAACTATATGGACAGCACACTGTTTTTATATTCAGAATTATAAGGTTTATCAACAAGAGTAAAGGTATTAGTAGAAACAATAGCTCAAATTAATATATTACCGACAAGCGCTGAATTATGGTAAAAAATCTTCCATATAACACTAAATTATTTGGAAAAAAGTTGTTATGAATAGATAGGTAGTGGTTTTAATTTATAGCAGGAATGATCATATACATATGAACAAAGTATATTGTGGATTTACTAATAAAATCGAATATACCACACTTCCACATAATATCGGTATTATGTGGTATCCTAATTAATATAACCATATCAAAAAAGTTCTGCGTCATCGGAATGTTATCGATTTATGTGCATTATAGGTATGACCACATAATGTAATTGATTGATCATATTCGTCCAAGTTATGAAATTCGAAGTTGGAAAGCGAAACAGCATAAATTTGTTAATAAATAAATGAAGGCCCTTCGGGTCACGTTGATTTGTATTTTCAAATGCGCATTTTTGTCAAAACAAATTATACATGGAGTGTCATATGACGGTAGTCAATATCAACTTTCTTATACCAAATGCAGACTCCATGTACCTATTCATACCCAGAAATATTAAGTTCCGATGATGTATTCTAGAAACTAGAATTAAAAAAGAGTTTTTTAATTTCAAAACTTTCCCACATTATACTTAATACTTATTTTCCATTTAGCTCTTAATATTGATAGTGTGAGCAAAAGCCATTCCAACGTTTCTCTTCACTGATATGGATTGAAAAAATCTGAAAAAAGTTTTGTTTATTTTGATTTAACTCATGGCTTGTTGCCTACATGAGAGTAGTGATCAGTATCAGTGCTATTGTCGTTTGAATTTGGTTAACTTTAAATAATAATAAAATGATTTATTCAACGGAAATGTACAAAATAAGCATTCTACAATTGATTGGTTATGGAGATAGCACACAGACCCAACTTGCTTGCTTATTCCACGAAACATTTTAAGGAACAATAAGCAAAAAAAAAGCAGTATCATGGTGATGTAGAAGAGATAATAAAGTAACATGAGGTAATACGAAAATGGATATTTAGCTTGAGTTTCAAGAAAACTCACACATCAATTTTTTGGAAATTGATGTTCATGAAATAATATCAATTCCGGAGCTCATGATAGACAATATCGATAGGATAACGTGTTTATGAGAACAAATTCTGGCAATGGTGGATGACAATTTGATGCAATTGAAAGATGTTTTGTTTTCTGATGACACCACATTCACATTTCGCGGTCATGTTAATCTTTCCGCTATTGATATAATGAGAGTCCTTCGTGGAAAAGAGAGCAGCAATCCTGAAATAAATGATGTTTGGGCAAGCATTGTAAAGAATCATATCGAAGATTTCTTTTCCGTTGATGGCAACGTGAATGGAGAAAATTATTTCGACTGTTGCAATATACTGCCATGCCAACTTTGATATGCTTATTTGTGAATTTACTAAATTCACAAGTTCCATATGGTTTTAACAAAATAGAGCACCGAGACTACCAAATTCATGTCCGGCAGTACCTGATCCAAATTTTCACAAATCTGTGGATAAGAAGACGCGGATCGATAGAACAGCCAGCACGATCTCTCCAATCTAATCTCCTAATAGTGAGACTTGATGTTAGAATACATTTATAAACCAGATTTACATGTGCCCCGCGATCATTTTGAACATATTTGACATCAATATCTGTTTGTTTTTTCAAATTATAAAGAAATAATCAATAATAATCTATTTCAACAAATGAAACATGATTTATTATATATTCATGAATTATGTCTAAGGTTTTCTGAAAGAAACAAAAAAAAATGATTCACATGCAGTTGTATATGAAATGAAGTGGGTATTGAAATACCCTATGCAATTTTTTTGTTATAGAAATACAAATCAACGTTTCCAAGTATTTTTCCCAATACGCCGCGACGACATTTATTTATTAACGAAGTAATTTCATTTGACTGTTCTACAGCGTATAATCATTTTGAAGATACCTTTTAAAAGGGGATAAATGATAGCAAATATAAGTTTTTGTCATTGTCATTATAATCTGATATTGTGGATAATTATCTTCATTCATATCCATTAAATATCAAAGTTACAATTGACTACAAAAAAAGGGGATTTAACAATAGCAGATATTAGTTTTTGTGTCGTTATAATGTTGTGATATTAAAAAAGATCAATCATTATTAATATACAGTTAATATCAAAGGTTTACAAAAGGAAGAATTTGAAGAAAAGGCAAGTGATTAATACTCAATTATATTTGAATTTTATCAACTTCAAAGTTATACAGAATGAAACAAAGACGAAAATCAGCAAATTTCAATAACAATATTTTTGGTTGTTCTATTCTGATGGATCATCTCTTCCTCTGGTTGAGGTATTTTACGGAGAAAATTCTAATCTCTTTGTATATCCGCCAATTTTTTGGTTCCTTCATTTAGATAGAAAGGAATTGTCAATTGTCTTTCCATCCTGTGGGTAGTGTTGTTTTTTCTACCGATTCAGTACGTATACATACAATCTTTCATTGTAGAACCTATTTTACTAATTAGTGTCTCTTGTCTTATACATCTTTTGGATTTTGATTCTGTTGTCTGCACAAATTTGGTAGCAGAATAAGTATTTGTCCCAAATATCCCAATATGACTGCAGCTTTGTATGTTTGATTTATCAGATTACTACCTAGGAATAGTCATAAAGATCTGACATCAGGTATGTAAATTGTGAGATGTGTTCGATTTTCTTATAGAGAAGCTTAAGTGAAGTTCTCTACAAAGCTTCAGCGATATTGACATTAAAACTTACACACTTATAATTCTATTGAAACTCGATGCGACTTTCTCTAAAAAGAAAAGTACCAAAGCCAATTGCTTTTCATTTTTGTCCTAGCGCTGGAATATTTTGTCTCATTTTCCAAATAATAGTCATGGAATGACCGGCTTCTTCCTGCTTGGAAGCCAATAGAATGTGAAGTGCCTTAATGCTCAGTACTAATCCTTATTTTGTTTTTTGTTCATATCTATTCGCAAACGACACTAGTTTCTCTTGAAACAACTTTGATCTCACGGCACTTTATAGGACCATATCTAATCACTCAATCACCTCTAAATCATGGTACGATTCTAATTTTCTGTCTCAACTTTTCTAGAACTGAAGTTTCATCATATAAAATACAGGGTGTCATAATAAGAATGGCTCTCGTCCATATTTCTGGACCTGGAAATAATTTAGAGAGTTGTAGGTTTACCCCTAGGAGGCGTAATTAAATACCAAAAATTATAAAATGAATAATTTACAAATTCTTCAGGAAATTCAGCGTATATTTGATGTTAAAAATTTTAGTCTCATCAAATAAGAGGTGGGGGGAAGCGTGAACTTTATTATGAATAAACGCCTATAAGTCCAGTTCTACTTAACCTATCTATGCAAACTTAGTCTTTTTGAGGAGAGCTCCTTTCTACCAATGTGAGAGTTATAATTTCGAAACAACCTAATGAGTAAAGTTTCATGGTTATCCACTCTGGAACGCGGAGCACGACTTTTACCTACCTACTTCAAGTTCAGAATTAGTTAAGGGCTCAATATTTCACAATACAAGAAAATGCACAATCATTTGCCAATTGAAATCAAATCGATATGCTTTCTATTCTGCGAACGACTTCTAATCTAATAATTATATTTAATTCCGGGCATGCTGCATACTGGTTTGATTTTGCTATGGATTTATATACTAATTATTACCTATTACTATAATTTTGTAACTCTTTGTTGTTTTCTACTGTATATTTAAATTTTATTTTATTTGTATCTTTATTTAGTTATTTTAATGTTTGTTTTTCAGTTTTTACAAGCTTTTTTCTACAAATTGTAACAATTTTTTGACAATTAAGAATTTCTCCCTCTCTCTAGAATTACTTTTAGTCCTATAATATAGCTACAAATTATTCGTGAACTGAAACTAAATTTTTGGAATATAATTTCTGAAAATATATAATTTCATCCTGCTTGCCAAGTTTATATATTTTTAATTCAATTTTATGGAACGAGGTGAAAAAAATGCTTCGAAAATTGGTTTAAGTGGTAAGTTAAGTATTAATTTCAATAGAGAATATTCTTTTTAACAATTTAACTTTGCTTAGGTTGTAAATACTCATTTTTTAGTACTAGGCCACGGATATAAGCAGCAGTCCTCGTAATGGAAATTATGTTTATAGTTATATTTCTCACAATGAAGTTGGATGGAAGTAATCAGTTATCCCTCACTGATTTGAAATGATCGACGTATCAATTTTACACCCATTTTCCTAATTAGAAATCTTACAAACTCTTGTTAACTTAATTGTTACCCAGAAATAATTCTCGCCACTTCGCTAATAACTTTCCGATGAAAACAAATTGTATGGCCAACACAGTTGAATTGCTGTAATTTAATTCAAATGAAAAATGTCTTATTTTCAATTCTTTTTAATTCCTTCAGGTCAAATATCATACACAAATCCGTGTCATCTTTCCGTTTATTATGAAAATCTATTGTTGAATTTGATGGAAAAAACTCGATACAAATAACCAACACCTACTACCAACAAAAGAAAATATCTTACGAGCTAGATATATCAAATCAAAAGTTATGGATCCCCTGTTGTCATATTTCACATTTATAGTTCCGAACTTTTTGTTGATAGTAGAAACGAAGCCGTGCGAAACTAAATGGATACACCGGAGACACCATTCTTCTATTATGAACTGGGTCTACAGTAAAGTTTAGTATACTCACCTCCTATCTAGCTATAAAAATAAGAAATGTTATAATTAGATGTGCAACTATGTATTTACATATATTTCATCTCTCATTTAAGGTGGTCTGTTTTATATTTTATATACTTACTTGGAATAGTTGAATATCAACAGTTCGTATAATGCTTTTAATTTACGTTTAAAGGAAACCGAGATAGATGAATAAACTTTGTTAGTTAGAGAGGAATTCAGCCTTAGTGTAGATAAATAGATTTTACGGGGGAGACTTGTGTCTTAATTCCAGATTTATTGTGCTCTTCCAATATTAGTTTAGGTTAGGTAAGGTTGGGTTAAGTTGAGTTCTGTAACTGTATTCCACTTCTAAAGTTTATTAACTCAGATACCGAATCTCCTCTATCATTCTCATCAATTGTACTCCACCAAATTTGACCAATTTAAAAAAAGGCATAGGAAATTAAATGTTCTTCTTTTTGATTTCTCTTCATCATAGTTGATAGGTACTTATTTATGAAAGTCCGAAAGCACCCTACAATTTTTCTCTTCCTGGTAAGGTTATTTTGAATTTGTTGTGTTATTAATTAATAAATTTCTAGTCACAAATCTTCAGCTACCATGAGAATCCTCATAAGTTATTATTGACATCATCACTTCTGTATACGACTGTATATGACTATGCAGTTCTTATCATCATCATTAATTTATATCCATCGTACCGCTCTTACTTCTGATTGATCTGGAATAGTTTCGTTATTTCTTAAAGTCTGAATAAATTCCAACATTCGATAATTCTCATATCTCATAACTATGGTCTTAATCAGTTTTCCCAAAGCTGGTGATTACGCGCCCTTGTGAGTGCTGCTGGCCTAAAGGGGGGCATTAAGAGACCCAGGAAACAAATGGGTGCCGTGTACAGGCTTAGGGGGCGATTTATAATTTCTTGTAGGTAGACAGAAAGGTACTCATACTTTTTCAAAATTAAACTGCACAACATAAATTGTATGAAGTTAGGTATATATCACATGGAAATGAGTTGTTTTTCGGAATAAAAGTAGTGTCTCACTCTTCGGTCCATCTATTTCATTTTCAAAAATCATGTTAATCGGTCGCTCTGTTTCGAAATGAATGTAAACACAAATAAAAAGTTAACAAACAGCTTTCGCAATAATGTTTTAACAAGTTTTTGCTGAAAAACGCGATTTGTGCAATCCTGTGGGCAATCGGCTGGTTCATAAATACTTGTTCAAACTTGTTCAGTACAATTGAGTGACCAATGAAATAAACAACTTTATACATGTTTTTTTCTTATTTCTGTCGCTGTGTTCTGCATCTGCAATCCTATATAAGAGAACCTTTTAGTCATTTTATTTTCAATTTTGATTTCGTGCGTGAAAGATAATCAGTACTTATGCTCATTTTTTGGTGTCTCACGTCAGATTTATTAATTGTGGGAGAATACGTGAAGAACTATTGTTTGTTAAAAATAAGAAGCCCAATACAAAAGGCAAAACCATAATCAATACATTGGTAAAGGTTTTTAATTTCCTTAACGAATATTACATCAGCTGCTATGGATGGCGCACCGGCTACGACAGGTTGCCATAAAGCCATTATAGCGATCTTAAATAATAAAGTTTCCGATATCCTTGGCTTCACATTACGTTAGTCATCGACAATATTCATTTTTGGTTGCAAAAATTAACCACCTCATCCTGTCATTGAGGCAGTCAATAAAATTCGTAACAGCTTTTTAAATGATAGATTATTTCATCAGCTTTATGTTACTTATGACGAAGATTTTAACCATTTGCTGTTTTAAATTAAAGTTCGTTGACTATCAAGAGGCAATTGTCTGACTAGATTTTACAACCTGTTTAAGTGTGTGAGAGAGTTCTCAAAACCAAAGTTACCGAACGGCGTAGCTATCCTATTACATCAAAGAATGATTTGGCTTTCACGACAGACCTGTATAAATTGTTCAACGACATGAATCTTCAACTGCAAGGCCATAAACTGAATCCAATAAAAATAATAAATGTTGTTGCTGCTTTCACAGCTAGACGCTCCAACACGAAAACAAATATAAGAAGACGTGAGTTTCTCAATGTTTGTCTACTGCTATCATTTGGAAATACATTTTGAGCATGGAAATACCGACCTGGGTGTTGGATCCGTTTCCAGATATCAACATAGTAATATCACCTCTGCTGAAAAAAGAACTAATAGAATTGACAAGGAACGAGGAGATAAATTCAATAGTGGTTAAAAGAATCTTGGCTACAACAACCGATACGGCAATTCATTTATTGTCACATTTATGTGAATTGAATGGATTGAGTGCTTTGGCAATGCTGCAAGAAAATCGTTTGTTTTTTATCGAACTTGGCGACTTGCAGTTATTCCTGAGTCAGAAAACTTATCAAGTGTCAACAAATTTATCAAATAGCAACAGATTTATCCTTCACATCAGTTTTCACATTAAAATCTATTGTTTTTCGACTAAAAGATATTCTGTCTGAATAATAGTTTCGTTTTAATTATCATTCTCATTGGCAGGTATAGCTAGAGCAACTTTTGTGGGTTATAATAAGAGTCTCGTTTAGAATGAGTGTTCAATGTACGCTAATATAGCTCACAAGAATTTATGAAATTTGAAATGTAGTGGTTTTTAAGTAGGTAAAAAATGGATGGGGTGATAAAAAAAATTGTTTTCAAAGTAGGCGGTAAACAAAATAGGTTTGGGAGACAAAATATACGAGAACAATGTGTCAGGAAAACTTTCACATAAACTTGATCGTTGTGCATTTCTGATTTCTCTGCATAATAGCATCCATTATTTTTGATACGTGAAACGTTATTTCTCGTGATGTAAGTTGAAACCAGTTATATTGGAGTGAGATATTATTTTTATAATCTTTATGCGGTAATACAATATTCCAACAACTTTTGATACTTCAACTTATTTTAACATAATTATGCAAAAGTGTCACGAACATAATTATAGAGCGAAGTAATAATTTATTACAAATTACTATTTTCCTGACACTTATTACGTGATACTGTTAATACCTATTTTAATTCATCAATAGCCTACACTCTAAAGTTATTTACTATGTTCTAGCTAGAATAATGGATGATAGATTCAAAGATACTATAAGCTTTGCTTTTCCTCATTTTATATATAAACCTAATAAGGATGAAGCAATAGACTTTATGCACCACTTAAAAAGTGTATTTAAATCTATCACCAATGAAGCATTCAAGAAATGATGAAAGAAATCGAAAAGATGCTGAATATCGGATGAAGAATTGAAGAAGATGAAGAAAATCGAATCAAATAATTGAAGAACGTGAGAAAACAGGAGATCAATCCTAACAAAGCACCAGGATTCCACATGATAACGAACACAGTGCTAAAAAATTGCCATTGATAGTCAATAGAGCTATAACACAAATATTTAATGCAGTAATCACAACTGGATACTTCTCTAATGAATGGAAAATAGCTCAAATAAACATGAACCCAAAACCGGATAAACCCGCAAAAGAAGTCACGCCGTATCGTCCTATTAGCTTCCTAACAGTGCTCTCAAAAGTTGTTGAGAAATTTTTCATAAAGAAACTACATGATTCAGGATTATCTGTTAGTATTCTATTGAACTTTTGAACAGGTTCACAGAGTACTTAATACAAATAAACAGAGATTTCGAGGGAAAAAGATACTGCTCGGCAGCATTCTTAAACATATCTCAAGCCTTCAAGAAAAAAAACTATCTATGATATATTCGAAGTACAAATATCGAATACCAAGATGTGGGCACAGAAATACAACTAATTCAAGCAAGAGGCCTTCAAAGAAAAGTGCTAGGACCTACACTTCAATTCTTATATGCAGCTGATATGCCTACTACACGCTTAATGATAGTAATCGATGATACCACCAATTCTCATCACACGTAGATCCAGCACAAGCATCTCTTATAACTCAGAGACTGCACTGGACAGGATACAAAATTGGCAGAAAATATGGAGAATGAAAGTAAACAGAAACATATAACTTTCAACAAATAGAAACAGAAAATTGAACTCCTGTTAAATTCAACAATGATTAATTAAATCATGCAAATACAGTTGAATATCTTGGCAAACATTTAAATCGTAGATTAAATTGGGAAAAACATATATTTGCAAAGAGAAAACAACTCTACAGTTACATAAATTATACTGGATAATTGGCAGAAGATCAGATTTATCTTTATCCAACAAATTGTTATTATACAAGGTGATGCTTAAGCCCGTCTAAACATACGGTATCAACATGTGGGGTACTGTGAGCAACTTGAATCTAGCCGTTTTGGAAATATAACGAAATGGAGTGCTTCGAATGATCGTGAACGCCCAGTGGTATGTTCCAAACGAGGTAACTGACTTGAACATTCCTGATGGAGAATCAGAATCAGAAATATAGTGAAAGTGCAAGGTGTCAAAGTGCATCCTAATGTACTCACCAAACAACTAATGGATGGTTCCGAGTCGAGAAGATTAAGGAGCTGTAGGCCAATAGACCTGCAAGAAAGGCTTGAATAAAGGAACATTAAGAAGAACAGGATATGAACAATTACTTTTAGTCTTGACCAAACAAAAATTTCAGATGTTCATTGGAACATTTCCTTTCATTTGAAACGTTATATATTCATACGATCTTCAAAAATTTTCTACGTTTCGGCTCCCACTTTGGACCCATTAACAAGAGAAGGGTGGATTTTTTTCCTACTTGATTCCAAGGCCTCAATCGGCCTAATCCTTGGAATTTTACTGGTCCTGAGTGTGTGAGTGTGTTAGTGACAACAGTGTTCTTGATTGTGATCATATTATTTTTGTTTTCCACCTCAATCATTTTATACTTTTTGTTCCAGCTTTTCCTTTCCTTGGTAAAATTCCAAGGAGCAGACAGATTGAGGCCTTGTAGAGAAGGTCACATAGGACAGACAACTCAGTATTTGGAAAATAGAGTAAAAGGTCAAGATAAAAAAATAGAACTGCCTCAACGAACTATGAAATATCAAAAACACATGAATTCAATTATAAAGATTGCAACGGAATCTTATACACGTAAAAAAGAATTTTTAGAAATGATTCACATTCCTAGGAACGAAAAAGCTATAAATGCTAAAAAAGATCTCAATAATTTGAGTGAAATTCATAGCTCTATATTGATTACTGCTATATATTTGAGATATAAGAACTAAGGAATAATCCATTTTTCTTATTAAAATAAATTTCTATTGGATCTCATTCTTATTTTGATATTCTTGATCATCTTCATCATCTATTGATTAATATGAATATACAAATTGTCAGTGTCAGTATAATATTTTGGAAAAGACTGAAATAAGTCGAAACGTCAATTTTCATCTTTTTTTTAATTATTACAAAAAAACCTAGGAACAAGCATATTTAGAGGAATAAACATATATAAAAGGTCTAAGAAATAAGCAATTGAACAAATTTATATAATTATATATATATATATATATATATAGTGTACTAACTTCAATATATTCCGAGCTTTCAATTACTTGTGAATTCATCGTCGAATATTGAATCAGTATTTCAATCTATCAAGAGTCAATTTGAATATGGAACTTGTAAATCCACGAATTCCATGTTTTTACAAGAAATTATTCCCCAGACGATGAATACATAAGTATTCGAATACTCGTATTATATCAAAGTAAGTACACTTTGGTGTTGAATTTTGTCACATTGCTAGATTCACACAATACTTCACAAAACATCACAATATAAAGAATCAGACAAGTCTGATGGTGTTGAAGCGTACCTCCAGTAGAAGTATGAAATTGAGCATCACATTGCAGTATCAAAATGGATCTTGATGAGGAACATAAGGTTATAGTACACTCGCGTTCAAGAAAGATTAAGACCAAAATGCGAATTCAAATGTCCACATTCGGCAAGAAACCGACTGAATATATTCTGGAATGCCTAAAGGATAACCTGTCAAAAGAAACCAAAGGTGAATGTACCTATGATTTTAGTTCCAAAATGTCCCAAGATGATAAGATACAAACATCATGTGAATATGAATCAAACGCTTCATATTTGATCCACAGTGATTATAAGCTGTTTCCAAGCCTTAAAGCAAAGTTATTATTTTGATACACTTCACGTTTAGAGAGACTGAATGGAAATTATTTCATTGTTTGCTGAAATAACTTGTTGACCTATTTCTAGCAGTGATAGTAAATATTATAGAATCTTACTCTAAAGATGTACAGTTACTTCATTTTTCTAATGAAATAGCATAATATAAGTAATCTTCCTTCGACCATTTGTTTAATTAGGTTGAGTGGTCTGTCTATCTACCCTGAGTCATAATATCTTTTTATTTGCTCATACAGCTGTTTTATTTTAAATTTTAAAAAACACTCTGTGAAATTTCAATTTTTCTAAAGTGTATATCAGCTCCGCTAATGCATATTTCTACAGTTTTGATGAAGTTCTACAAATAAACGATTTCATGTTGATAAGACATTTTTCATATGAAAATCCCATGTGTACTTGAGACTTCATTCTTAATGTTATGGAAGGTTATTCTCACATAATCAATAGTTATTTGAGGGTATTGAAATTGTTCTATGATTATTATCATATATTGTTTAGTTTCAAAATTATAACGAACAATAAGTTTTATCTTGATATTATTAAAGAACGCCAATGAATCTCCATGTTTTCTGCTTTAATATAGTTCGCATAGATTTGAATGCCGTATACCAAAAAAGGCCTGAATTTCATATATATCACATAATAGCTTGGTCAAGTCTATCTATTATACTTATATAAGTTTCGATCTTGGGTCTGAAAAGGTTCATTCAGAATCTGACAATGAGATATTTATAGGAAATTACTTCAGCCAAATATAAAATCATTCGATATGAATATAGCTCTTGACTATATATGTTAGACAGTAATATCACGAAAACTCATCATTTGTATGAAAGCAAATAAAGAGATATACCATTTCCTGACAAATTATCAATTTTTTATTCAAATGGGTTTCGCAAAGGAGAGTGTTTGGACGGAAGGAGTACTTTTCAGATGTTGACGACAATTTCACTATGTTGAATATATTATTAATTTCAGCCATGTTACTTATTCCATCATTCTACGTGAATCTGATATGTTCATTAGTACCAAAACTCATGTGAAAACTGCTTCATTGGTTGGATTGAATTAAGAATAACTTCAGTTGTTAATTTAACATTATTTTTCACGTGAAAGCACAAAATTAACGTAAATATTATACCGTGTTTTGTCCCCTGTAATGAATTATCAGTATTTCTCTACTTCAAAACGTTGGCAAGATATATTTGAATCGAACGGGTATGCAATATTTTGCAAGAAAGATTACATAAGAAGGGTGGTACGGTCTTGATGCGTCTTGCTCGCATTCAAAGTTATAACGAATATGTGAATAGGTACAAACGAAATCCAAATGAATTTTTTGGTCGGTATGTCACAGTAAATAAAATCTGAGTACACCAGTACACTCTAGAAATGGAAATACACTTTAAACAATAAATGGATGTTATTCTTATTGATTATCTAGAATTAATTCTTATTAAAAAACTGAAGAAAATAGTTCCGTAGAAAGCGATTTCAGTTTAATGAAACAATCGAGGATTATGTGGAATTTCCGAAATGTTATTTTTTGAATGGTTTGAAATAATTGGGAGTTAAGAGAAGATTGTTTTATTGACATTAGAATTATTTTTTCGTCGAAGCACCCTCGTATTTAATGAATGAAACCAAATAGTTCAGTTAAATCAACCATGAAATAACTAATATCAGTATAATTATTCAGCTCTCTGTAGTTACAAAGTGGAAGACGTTTTTTAAATATTTTGCATTTCTGACACATTTTTTTAAAAAAGACTCAAAATGGTCATCACCGTGGAAAGGTAATAATCCAGTAGTCAAATCTTAAAAAACACAAATCTTTTATTGTACATCATATTTAAAAGTTCATTTGAAAACAGCTTCTCTGAATAAAATTTCTGTGTAAACTTCATTTGAACCAATTTTGTCAAGGTAGGAGATCATTAAATTGGTCCCCGAAAAAAATCATTTTTTTCAAATACTAAAAGAAATGTGAAACTTTCACTTGTTCCTGGAAAACATTTCCAGTTCGTGGAATTACAATCGAAATATATCTTTTTTGAATTATATCAGCTTAGCCAGTGAGTTTTTTGAAAATTCATTGAGACGTTAATTTCACAGATGAAAAACCATTTCAATGTGGAAGCGACCTTCTGGAATTGAAATCGGAGTTTTCCCTTATATTATATGATTTTCCACTGTGAGCACTGAACAGATTTTTTTAACATTGCGGTGTTCCTCAATCGGACCTACATCGGAACAACTAATTCCAAAGAAATGTGATTTTAAACATTTGTTTGTTCTTGGAAATAGAAAATTGGTGGAAATCTTCTTGTGAGCTCTTTCAAAATACGTGCCATTTTGTTGTTGTGATTCATAGCTTAAATGAACTAGCTTCAAATCATATTTTCAAGTTGAATTCATTCACAACGAGTTTCATATCAGTTCAAATATTTTTTCAACTTTATTTTTGTTAAAACGTGATAATTGATAGAGAAATAAAGATAGAGAGAGAGAGAGATGCTTCAGTGTCAAGAAGCTTGTAAAAACTGAAAAAAAAAACATAAAAATAAATGAAATAAATGAAGATAAAAATAAAATAAAATTTCAAGATACAAAAATGAGTAACAAAATGCCCTCAAATTAATGGGGAGTGCGGGAGAACATGATATTGATTTGATTTCAATTGGCGAGTGATTGTGAATTTTTTTGCAAGGTAAAATATTGAGCCCTCAACTAATTCTGAACGTGGAGTAGGCAGGTAACATTCCTAAGCGGCTAGCGGTGCAACGACCTTTTTGAAATTGGAGAATCGTGGTTAGGAATTAGGCAAATGGATTTAAAGATGAATAAGGAAGGAAGAGTCAGAATATTTTAAGGAATTCCCAGCAATCCCGGTTATTTAGTAACAGTAAACATCTGACAGCTCTCTTTTGTAGTTTGAAGATTCGCATAAATTGAGTCGTACCACATGTACCCCAGAAGGGAAGGACATATCGGAGATAAGGGTAAAATGAAGTGTTAAGGAGGTGGATACGCTCAGTTCTTTGAAAACTGATGTGATTCAAGGAATTATCCTCAACAAGCCCAAAGGATTTCACAGATTCAGCGACGTCAATGGTGGTGGTATGTAACGAAAATTACAGCAATGTATGTTCATATGATGAAACTTTAGTTTTAGAAACCTTAAGATAGAGAGGATTAGAATCGCACCACGATTTAAGGGTGATTATGTCACTAGATATGGTCCTATGAAGTGCCCTGAGATCAGGGTTGCTCTAAGAGAAACCAATATCTTCTGCAAATAGACATATTTTACCACTGATGTCTAGAGAGGCGATGTCGTTTATAAACAGTAGAAACAAAGCACTGAGCCTTGGGGCACTCCACATTCTATTGGCTTGAAAGAAGATATCGTTGTATCAACCCTTACAAGCTGACTTCTGTTGGTAAGATATGACTTAAACCATGCGAGACGTGTTTTGGTTAACAATCGGATACATGGTAAATAGAATCCAGATATGACAATTCCTGGACAGCGACAGTAACTGTATTAAAATTGTTATTTCTGATATAATAACAACAGTTTTCTTCGCATAATCAACTGCCGATTACTTAGAAACGCATATTTCAATATTTGTCAAATGTCGTTAGCGAAAACTAATTATTGACGAAAAAACCTACGACATGTAGCATTCTCAAAGCTTTTAAGCTTCAGACATGTAAAGTCTTATATTTTCAGTGAAAAATGTTTCAATAACTGTGTTGCGAAGTGCGATAAGGTGTTTAATGTTGAGCAAATAAGTAGGTAGGTTTGTGATTAAATATACCAGCATTATAATACATTTCCTGTTTCTACGTTCATAAACCAGAAAACTAATAAAATGGGGGTGTACCATGACTATACAATATTTTCTTGTTATCTCTGATATAGGACGCTTTGTCCAATGAGTGGAAGATTCAATAATACTTGGAAGCAGCCAAAACTGTTCCTCATTCAATCGACTCCCGTCTAATAATCAACTCTCTACTGTCCAATACTATCGAGACGTAAATTTAATCGTTCCATATATTTTCAAAAGGTCTAAGCGGCGGCAATACGATATGCACCAAATGATTTTTCCTTAGACATTTAAAAAAGATGGTTCTTAATGTAGATGTACAGTTGACAAAAATACTCGTAATGTCCCTAAATACCTATATCCTAGAATTATCTAGAATGACGGATCCAGCATATAAAGAATCGTTTGGTTCAAGTACCTCCCAAATACCAAAATTATAGACAGCATATTCCTCATAAAGATGATAATCATGCTTTTCTGTGTCACAATTGCTATGTAGATTGTGATGAATCTCTTGAATATGAAACACATAGCAAGAATGGAGAGCACTCGATATCTGATGATATAAAGGAAGTTGCGAAAAGTACTGCGAAAAAAGTAGGATATATGAAGATAACAAAAAAACAAACCATAGGTAGAGAGGACAGTATGTGAACTTTTCGCATTTCATGAATAAGAGAAACATAAAATAACTCGTTTAAATCCTAAAACTACTAAACCGATCATCATGAAACTTTGTACACATATTCTTGGAGGATTAGGAGTAACACATGATACTTTTGATGAGAAAAAATAGTTTTTCCGAATCATCTGTCAAAAAATTTCAAAATGTAGCTTCTTCTACGTTATCTATCTTTCAAGTAATGGAGCTCCAACCCAGAGTACTGAATAGTAGTTGCACTGTACTGCCGACGGTTACGTCAATATCCAATCCAATTGGCTATAGTTCCAGCTGTTTGGAGTTTTTCTATATTTATTATTTTTTTCCGTTATTATACAGTGATTTTCAGTATGGAACACTTCAATTATCTCGAAAACGGCTTGTACGATTTTCAAGAATTTTTGTGCGCAAGGGTCTTGAGATACGGCCGGTACTATAGTGGTATCTACATTGTTATCAGATCCTTTTCCTGAAAAATAATGAACTTTGTTATTTCGAATCGATCACCCCATATATTTTGTGTTCTCAGAAATCCTTAAGAAATACTGATTATTTTTCATGTGATATTCTCTTTACCTAAATGCTATAATTTCGAAGTTATAGCTACATTTATAGAATCTCCACCAAAATTAGAATAAATATTCTTTAATATTTTATGTGCTAATAGAAATTTCGTAACAAGGTCTAGTGTCAGTTTAACAAAACTGGTGAAGTAAAATATTTATCGAAATCGCGGCGCAGAAAACCTATAACAACTGAAGACAAATCTTTAAATGTGCGTGGCTTAATAGAAGTAGATCCACATTTGTGATATAGATAAATTTTAGAAAATATTCAGTAAAGGCGATTACATCATATACTCAAAATGTTGTCCATTTACTTCAATACAACATACTATGCGATTTTTTGAACTTCTGAATTCTTCTTATCTCTGTGGTAATCTTTTAATTCCTGATTATTGGCAGGTTTTTTTATTAACGATGTTTTTGAAGTGACCCCACAAGAAATATTCTAAAGGATTCATGTCGGGTGATCGCGGGGGACATTCGATAAAACCACGTCTTCCAATTCATCTTCTGGGAAACACATTATTTGGATATTGCCTTACCACACACGCATAGTGAGTTGGAGCACCATCTTGTTGCCAAATATTGTCGTTTGGGATATTGTTATTTTTGAAAAATATATAATAATGAAGTATTCTTGAGTGTTATTGAAAATACTTTTCATGAATACAAAAAGTGGCCTCTAACAGGACAGAAACATCTGAAGATTTTTATCGAATCAGTTTCGTTAACTCAACTTTTTTCCTACTTCACTGACTGTTTGGGGATTTCGGTTAGGAAACGAATTTTTTATTGTAGCAGTCGTAGCCACATCTAAATGTAGCTATAACTTATTTCATCATGGCATTTATGTATAGGAAACATCATTTATTCGTAAATTATCTTGTTGTAAATTGCGTGTGTGGTTTCATATGACATCTTCAACATAACATTTTCTTGATTTCGTAAAACTATATTTCCAAAAAGCAAATATCTCATCCTTCCACACCTAGACAGCATATAACAGGTGGATCAGTAAAAACTTTGAAATTCTAAAATCAAATACTTCTCTTCCACCGAGTGAGCCAAAATTAATAAGAATTCCAAATTTCATCTAAAAATATTAGAGCATGCTAGAGTAATCCATAATAGAACCTTTAATTATATCACACTTCGCTCAAAAGGGTCACTTTTCAAAGAATGGATACAAAAGCTTTCGAGCGATAAAATTTTCGTCAAGCTTGTCGTCGTTTTAATTTTGGGTCAGACATTAATTATCATCTAAGTTAATAGTGAACTCATTGTCATTTAAGAGCAAATGTACTTCATGCCGCTTAAAACCAACAATATGTAACCCTTTCAAAATAAAGATAGCCAATCTAAATGATGCAGGAAGCTTTTAGCACCTTATTACTTTTTTCAACCATCCATTAAACGTAAGTGCATGCTTTGTATAATTACATGATAATCTGATCTGGTTTGACCCTATTTTGAATTCAGATTATGTGTTATCTACTGTAGTAATCTGCGATAGCTAAACTGTTTTGGACATGACAATTTTCAATATTTAAGATTCAAAATTATCACATTGATAATCCACCTATGAAAAATACTAGATTTGAACTGAAACGTCTGTTTAATAATTTTCTAATAACCTTCCAAATTATATGTTGAAATAAGATGTGCACAATGCATCCAATCAGTTTTGTTCGGTTTCTGTCAAAAAAACGACGAGGTGGATTGACCTATTAATTTCAAATATCAATAATACCAACCTTTTCCCAGAAGTTACGAATTTCAAATGCTTTTCTACTTTTATTTAATGAGGATATCTCCTTATAAATTAACATTGATCACGAACTTTTTTTGTGTCAAATTGTTTGTTTAGATAAATGTAGGTTCGAAGAAATTATTAAAATAGAATAAATCGTTAAAAGTTCTCTAAATTCGATCTTAAGTAAAGAATGAGGACAAAGAAGGGAAATATGAGTTATTCTACATTCCTCTATTGAATGAAATTTTATTTCAGATGTATCATAGAGATCACATTGTCAGGGAAAATTATTTATTATTCTAATACTCCAAAACAGGATTAATTGTTACATTATATGTATCATAATCATTAAAACACTAATTATGAAGTAATCGAAGTAATCTGAATCTGAATATGGGTTGACTATGTGAATAAGCTCTACCTTGCAGCGAATAAAAGCTCTCAGACAGCAAATTATGTACTGGTGGAAGCTGATAACGAAATTTACACGCCCTTAAAAGAAGTCATTGGAGAACATATTGTCATTGATATTGGATACAAATGAGGAGGAGTTCTTCCTGATGGGATTACAAGCCTAAATAGGAGGGTTAGACATAACAACTCCTTTTAGGACTTCTCGGTGACCTTCTCAGAGCTCGGTTGTTGCACTTCAGTTGGAGAACCTCTTGACTATATTGAACACTGAGATCACGTGAAAGCAGGTCTACAGGATAAAAGACAAAAGAGAACTGGCATTGGAAAGCGGCGTTACAGCCACATTGCAGCCATATTAACAGCGAATCCTTTAAAGAGTCCTTGAGAATTCAGCATCGCAGTGGTGAGTTATACTCAAAAGATTAGATGATGGTACGTACCTTTCACCAGGTTAATTCTGGGATGCTCTGGCATTGGGGTACTGCCACACGCATTTGACCCCCCTTAGAGTTGCGTGGGATGATGATCTGCTTTATGCCTTCAACTGAAAAAAATATGTAGTGGAATTGTTGAGAGAAGAAGATATGACGGCGTTCGAAACGAGGCAGCTATGCTGACCGAAGCAGTGCTGTGATCGAACAAATGTTGGGTGAGACGGGGACGGCATTGATTGCTGATACTCAGGTGAAAGGGCCCTGGAAAAGAGGAAGGCAAGCGTTTTTCGACAAATGCATTACCAATGCTGACGCTGCCAACTACTGTTCCCAGAATTTTCCTCATTACAGCTAATGCCGCTGCAAATTGGAAGCAAGCACGACCGATCTGCATAGGATCTTCGTGGATCATTCACCCATGTCTGTTTAGTGGATCGCATCACGCTTAATTTAGTGCATCTCGAAAGTGAAAGCTACTGCTTTCATTGTGAAGTGATGAAAGGCGTATTCGCAGGTGATGGGATGTGTTCATATACGTATTCTAATTGCGATACTGGAGGTTGTCTCTTTGCGATTTGAGGAGCCCGGTAAGGGTACTAGCACATGTGCTAGAAGGAGGTGCCATGTTCCATGGCTAGATGTTTAAAAAATATCCATATTATTTGGTATCTATTTTTCTTAATATTCTTGATTTAAGGTCTCTTCTGCTTCAAATTTATTTTTTTTTTAAAATTTCTGGAAGACATAACAATTGATATTTCGATTTATTCAAGTCTTTATCAAAATATGATGATGGTATAGATCACTCACATCATGAACATAAGAAAAAATCAAAATAGAAATTTGGTCTGATAAGAAAAATGTATTTTCCTTTGGTCTTACATTTCAAATATGTAGCAATATTCAATTAAATTATTTGTAGTTTTATTAGTATTTACAAATTAGAGCTATAAATACTTACCTTAATTTGCAGGTCTTTTTGATCTTATGAATCTGGACTATTTCTAAAAATTTGCTTTTTCGTGTATCAGATTCTGTTCTAAGAAATTTTGGATCTTTATAATTGAATTCATTTTTTTTTTGTTATTTCATGCTTCGTTAATTTTTTCCTCGTATCGATGGCCTTTTTTCTAAATACTGAGATGTCTGCCCTATGTAGACAGTGTCACGATTAGTATAAGGCATTTGATATATAAAATTACTTCTTTTATATATCTTTTGTTTTTTGATGTTTTAGAGTTCCATCTAATTGAATATTTGGATAATGTATTATGGCCTTTACAACTCATACTAATAAATTATGTTGTACGATTTCGATTGTGAATTGAAGCTTTTTGTGATAAGAATTGAATTTTTTTATTTATGTTTTCAATTTGATTATTTGAGATAGTAATTCAGTCATCTATATAACGGAGAAAGAATGGAATATTTATATTGTTTGCTTAGGACAGTTTCCTCGAAATCTTCCATTACTAAATGTGCTACGACACTTGAAATGGAAGCTCCCATAGTACACCCATAAATTTGTTTGTATTTTTCATTTTCATATTTGAAGTATGTCGTTGTCTGAATTCTTAGTAAGTTCTCTTATGGTTTAATAATTTCATAATTTTTTCATTATATTTTTTTCTTATTTCATTATAACAGTTTTATTAGATTTACCTGCTTCAAAAATTTTGTAAATTTTGATTGATAAATTCTTAGGTTTTAGTTATATTTTGAGGTTTGATATTGCTATGTTGTTTGTTTTCCAATCTATTTTTATTTAAATATTGAAATATTTATCTGTTTTTCAAGAAATAGAGAGTATTTAGAAGAATAAATATTTAAAAGGTCTCAGAAATATGGAATTGAATATATTCATTAATTGTTATGTGCGGAGATTAGAACTAATCATAAAAATGAGAAAATACTACTGAGGATTGGACTTGGACTCACAGTTTATATGTTGAATATTACAAATAAGCCAAGTTATATTTTCTGTCAACTATTATGGACAAATTGTAGGAAATTAAGGTTGGAGCAATCACTGGAATTTCTGTTCTACTATTCATTAGTTGTTAGGCTAGCCCACATTGTCTTATTTAATAGGTATTTTTACGTATTTTCAAGTTTCTTTAAGTTTCCAAAGTTGTGATTTTCTTATTTCGAATAAATGAGGATTCTTCCAATCTTTGCGAAACATTTCTCGGATTTCTGGTTTTTGTTTTCCTTATATTAAGTAAATGAGGATTCCCTTAGCCTAAGCGGAACATTTCTCGTATTTCTGAGTTTTGTTTTTAAATTAGAATTCTTTTACTTTATACTCGCCAACAATTGTTGTTTATCTTATAAGGTTGACGTTCCTACCGATTTCATATTTTCTTTGTTAGTTGAAATTTCCATTTTCCATGTTCGAAAACTTCTCGTCTAACAATTCACGAAATAACACACAGTATTGATAGGTGAAAATGTTTCATTACTGTTTCATTTCACTTATTTTTTATGATAAACTCCCACCAACTAAGAGAAATATAAAATTTCAAGAAACATCAACAAAAGATGATAATGAATCAAAGAATATCTTCTGAGGACAAACAACAGGGTTTTAGAAGTGGGAGATCATGTACAGACACAACATTTGTAACTAGACAAATCACTCTAGAATATAATAGACCGGCGTTCATTTGCTTAATAGACTTGACAAAAGCTTTGACAGAGTTATATTAAAAGATGTGGTCCACCTTTTATACAAGAGACAAATACCGATAGACATTATCAAAACAATTGAAGACATATATAAGGATAACAAAATACAGGCCTGAATAGACGGACAACTTACAGAGGAAATAAACATAGGCACGGGCATAAGACAGGAGATTCCTTAAGCTCCCTACTCTCCAATCTCATAATGGATGAAATAATAAAGGCAGTGAAAAGGAGAAAAGGTTATAAGATGGGAAATAGAGAAATAAAAATTCTCTGCTATACAGATGATGCTATCGTCATAGCAGAAAGTGAAGACGTCCACAAGCTTAATATAGTAGCAAAGAATCTCATCCCAAAAAACAAAAACTCTGGTCGTTAACAAAGAACCAATTAGATGTGGTATAGAAATTGACGGTACCAGCATTGAACAGATTATGGAAACTAACTACTTAGGCATCACACTATCAAGCTATGTAGATGCAGAAGTAACAAAACAAATACAGAAAGCCAGCAGAGCATCGGGAGGCCTCAATAATACTATATGGAGAAACAAACATATAAGAACGAAAACTAAGACTAGAATTTATAAAGTTGTTATAAGACCAATAATGACATACACAGCAGAAACGTGGCCGGATACGTCCAAAACACAGAGAATTCTGGAAACAGCTGAGATGAGAAAATTGAGGAGAACCACGGGGAACACACTGAGAGATCGAGTAAGTAGCGACTACATTAGAACAATATGTAATGTGGAGAAGATTAACGAGTGGTTATTGAACAAAAAAACGATGGAACAACTATATAAGTAGAATGACAGATGATAGGGTAGTAAAGATCGCAAGAGACACATCGCCGGCCGGGAGGAGATGTGTCAGTCGACCCCGGAAAAGATGGAGCAGTAATATAACCTAAACGCACAACAAAAGAAAGAAACAGGCAGAATTGCCTATAGAAAAGATAGAAGAAGAAGAAGATCAATCAACAAATGGGAATGACTTAATAATAAGATATATGAAGAATATTGGTTCAAATAGAGATCATGTTACTAGTTGAGAGACACGATAGATTGTATTGACATGTTGATCCTCATCCATGTTATTGGTAACAATATTCACGTACAGATGTTATTTTGTTCTTTATTATGGCCGAAAGAATGCATGAGAGGGAAAACTATGGGCAAATTTTCTAGGAGACTATAATTCAATCTTCGGAGATATTGGCAGGGCATTAAGTAGCTACCGTCCTAGAAATAGATATGATATAGTACGAAAACATTTAATTGAAATAGTATCAGAAAACCCCCCAAAAATCAATGTGGAAAGTGAAAACTTTCTGTTTCAAATATGATCCTAATACTAATTTTGAAAATATCAGTTGTTGATTTGATTGATCATTCAGAAACTATTCGCCGATGTCTTTATTCATATTCATCATATTCATTCATATATTCATCTTTTATTCATATTTATGAATTCTGTTTTCGAATTTGTGTCTAATTATATAATCCGCCTCAATTATCTCCAAATTTTCAAATTTGCCTTTTTTGTGGAGCTTTTTGTTCTTTTCTCAAGCTGTTTTAGACCTGAATTATACCAATACTTGGCTTTAACCTGTATTTTGCTGAAATAAGAAGAGCCTTGAGAAGCAATCGTGAGAATTTTTCTCAGTTTATTTAGGTTCCAAGCTTTTCTTCACGAGATACCTTCTTGGAAGCTAAATTTTGCTCCTTCTACTCGTTTAGCGTCCTAATTTTCTCCGTAATGTTTTGATGTCGGTTATATTTGCCGTCCTAAAAGGACATCCTACTGCAGAATTCCTATTAATTCTATGTAGTACTCTCTTGTATACAGAAGAAATCTTTTCGGAGGATCTTGTTCAGTTCTCTATTTCCAAATATCATGGCCAATTTAAGATCTTTTATCGTTTCCCGAACACTATTCATAGAGGTGAGTATATGCAATTAGTAGCAGGTATGAAACCATATTTGACTAACCTCTTTCATTGATGATGATGCTACTCCACTGGTTATGCATCCGAACACCAACAAAATATTATCATATCTGAACATTTATCAACGTTAACCACGAATATGTCTGTTGGTAGTTAAGACGGTGAAATCATGACCTCTCTGTCGAATATGAAACTCAAAATGCCACACATAATTTGTTACCGCTCAAATGTAACCAAATGCATTGTCCACCCAAGCAAATCGTTTAATCTTTTTCAGGGATTGTTCAATTGTGTATTTAAAAGCAAAATTCAATGTTCCAATACTCAATCCAGTTCTCAAACAATTCAAAAATGTTTGATTGTATTATAACATGATTATTCTATAAGTCTAATTGGAGTCTAACATAGAAAAAAATGTCCAGGGATGAAAATATTCATTTACTTAGATATTTATGAATAGAAAAATAGTTGCAGAGAGTCTCAAGGAAATAAGAATGGGCGTTGTTTTGCAAATCAGATGTATTCTCGTCCATGAATATTGCTTCGTGAATCTATTTAAAATTTTGAACAATTTTGTCAAAGACAAGCAAACATAAATGGTTTCCGTTGTCCTAACAAGATATATAATTTGAATGATGCTTTATTTCGTGATAGGCATTAATTATCTTTCATAATTCTATGTAATAAAATCCAACAGGATATTCCACGCAGTGTTATCCTTCTTGCTATCAGTAGAAGTATAGAATATGTAATCAGTTAGTCTATGATATTAAGGAGATTGGAATACTTTGTAATTTGATAGAAATTACATATTTAAAATCTATATTGAATTAAATACTTTCCACATGTATGGTATAGCGGTTTCACTTTTCAAAGTATGTTCTCCGTACAATATTCTGGCGACAGTAACAGCGACAGGGCAGACCCAATACTATAAAAGTTCTAAGTGGCTATAAACCATTTCAGAAACATGGAACGTTAGTCTGGCAATGAACTACAGAAAGAATTATGAGAGGCCAGGAGAGAGCACTACGGAGATATGAGTAAGGGTTAGTGGAAAGGGTATTAGAACTGCTTCTCAGGACGTGCTTGACCCTTTGATTAAGTGCCTGCAACTTTCGGCTGGAAATACAAACTTCTTGAGGGACGTTTCCTCTTGATATTCAACAAACAATCTGTGAACGCAAAGAGGGATCATAATTGTGTATTAATTGCATATAATAGTTCCTAAATACTGTTTAGTGAACAAAGATTACCAAAGAGAACAATTCTAATTGTAAACATATTATTGACAATAAAATATATCTGAAGTCATTGTGAGAATTTAACAAAATGGATTAGCGGGGAAAAATTCTAACAACAATTTTCATTAAAAACATTTTTGTCTGCTATGATTAAATATTTATTTTTGGCACAGATCTGGTTGATCAGTAACTCATCCGGTTCACCATGCATTGTGTTATAATATTATAGAGTTATTGATTTATTTCAACTTGAGTTGTTTGTATTATAGTATTATAACAATCTATTGATCAACGACTAAGTATTATAATATAATTTATCGATGATTCTTTTGGAAACCTCTTCAGAGTGCAGAATGAATCGACAAAAAATATGTTATGACTCATAATAAAAGTAACTGAATGTATATGTATATAATGATCTAAAAAAAATTTACATAAATTATTGAAAAAGTTCCAGGGTATATTCTAGGATGATTATTTGAAATGGGTGGAGAAAAGGAAAACGAAAATAACATTTTGAAGTGAAACCCTTAGATTACAACATCATTAAATTTTTGGTCCCATTTTAATGGGATCCCGATTTTAATATATTCTCCAGATTATTTCTGTTATGCTAAGCTTATATAGTTTCTTTAGAATCAAACCGATAAATATCGAATGTTCAAATTGTAACAGTAACCTATTTGAGAATATGAAATATTCCTATTTTTCTATAGATGAATAGGATATACTAGATATCTAGGTACTAGGTATCTTAAATGTATCAGTAGATATATAGATCATTGCTTTTAGATTCATTGTTCCGATAAGTTTGATACATTCCATTCAAATAATGAATCTGTTGTTAATGTTAATCCAATATATTTCCAGTGGTGTAAGTTGTTGATCCGTTTAATGAGAATAAGCATCACATTCGTCCATATAACGACTTTTTTGAAGTAAAGATTATAATGTTATATTATTTCAATTGAATTGGGATCAAGATCAAGACTGCTACATGGAAGGACTTCACACCAAAGTAAACAGCAAGAAAAAAAAAGCGGAGGAGAAGAAGTGAAAAGAGCAGATAGACAAAATCAAAGATAATTAAAAAACAATAAAGAAAGAGGAACAGAAAAAACAGGTATAACAGGAAAGAAGGCTATCTCCAATATTATTACCAACAATAAAAGTCTCCACTCATGTGGAGAGCAGTACGGAAGAAACTAGTGCCAAGGAAAATCGATGCTCAGTGTAAAATCCACACAGGGAAAATAACGTCAGCAATAAAAGAGGAGTTCAACAAAATAAAGATACTCCTGAGTGAGTACAAAGAGATTGAGTGGTGAACGTACCTACTCAACGAACGGAAAGGGAGGAAGCTAGTTGTGATAGGATTGGCTATTATATTATATTGAAATAGAGCTGACTGAAAATGAACCAAATTCGAAAAAGTGTATGCAACTGACGAATTGTAGACAAAAAAGCGCCGACAACACCCAAAGAAGACAGAAACAAATTAACCAGTCACGAATACCACTAAAGCAGGAGGCAGCTACGTACCAGCTGCTAAGAAAACACCAGCGTTAGCAGGACAAGGAACACCCTTTTATTGTGCTGCAGAACATGCAGACACTCATAGCAACACTCATTGCCCAACAGGTGAAGTAAAACAAGGTCAAGAGGATCAATAAGTTATGTTAGATCCTAGGAGGACACTTCCTGACACCATAATTTTGCATTTCATAAGCAAGTGGGGAGTTGTACATCGAGGAGAGTTGTGAAGAAGGCAAATAACCACTGGGATTAGATCTTTTTTACCGAAGTTGAAAAGGGTCTACCCGTTGCAGAGAAAACACACACACACACACACACATACATTAAAATATCTTGATTAAGAAGACAAGGGTGTCTAACCAACAAAAAGATAAGACTTCCCAGAATCACGAATGACACGAATGAGGATGAGGATCTATCGATGGAATGCTCTTCTTCTCATTCATCCGGATTCATGGTGCCTAGAAGGACGGGATTTCTCACGCGCACGTGTGTATGACACAATTTCTTATTTAAAACTTATTATAGTTACAGTATATGTATAATTGTAACGTGTACTATGTTGTTATAACAATGACTAATATTCCAAAGTGAAGACACACTATTGTGGAAGGGTCAAGAATTCGAGAATCCTGCACAAGTTCTTACAAGATGACAGAATAATTTGTCAATAAGTGTGAATAAATACGAGCAATATAATGAGTTTCAGTTCAAACATGGAAAAATACATTGAAACGACAATAAAATACATGAATCGCTTTAAAGGGAAAAAATTGGAGCAGTTGATTAGCTTTGAATACCTTGGATTGAAAATAATGAGGGAAGGAGAGATTAAGGATGCAATGAAGAACAGAACAAGGGAAGCAGAAAGGGAGACCGATATAAATATGAACACAAATTTCTAAAAGAGTAATCACTTGGTCAGGGCTATACATTATATATGCAGGAAAAGTCTTTGAACATGAACATGAAATAAAAGTAGCCGAGATGATCTAGACCTGTCAATGTTAAATCAATTGTGTATTACGCAAATATAACTTTTTCACTTAATTACAAATGTAGTCCTTGGCTTTTCTTTATCTTAACTTTCGGTGAACAGCATGAAATATTTCTGTTATAGATTTTGTAATTTTCTTATCACTCGACTCATTTGAATTAACAATTTCCAGCAATTTTCAAAGCCTCAAACGGTCCCTAAAGTTGAGTTCCGCGATTTTAACACCTCAAATCTGAATTGACCAATGATACTATCTGAAAGGTTACAAATTGATCATGAAATGTCAGTTAGTCTCATCAATTGGTCAGCGTTATAAAACTTTTCATTGAGAACGCAGCATATCATTCGCTAAAAAGATAAAAATTTCCACCTACGCTAGATCGAGAAGCACTTGATGAAATTTATCAGCTTGTGTAAATATTTGATCAATTTCATTCAATACTGAGAAAATTGAATAAGTTGTCATTGTAGTAACGCGGATTCTTTGAGCTGATTAATTGTAACAGGGCAGTGAGAACTTACAGACAGCTCTTTACTATAAACCAGACGGAGGAGAAATCTTTTCTATTCGTCTTCATTTTAGGTCTTTTTTTGTTTCAAAATTGGCTTTTTTTATATATAATTATGGGAAAACAGATAAAAATTTAATTAGATTGAATCATATTATTCACATAAAAAATTACTTAGGAAATCAATTTCTAAAATTAAAAAAAATTATGTAGAAATTTCTCGGATGGTGTAAACAGGCCTATATTGCAATGAAGACGATTATTTATATGATAATTGGCAAAATAAAGGAAACAGAGGAAGCAATGATTTTATAGGAAATTGTAACAGAAAAAACAAAGGATGAAATACGAACACAAATTATAAAGAAAAAACTATCGATGATCTGCAAATTGTGATAATTCGAAAACAGTATTGAATTTTTAACTAATAATATATAATAATAAATAATAATAATAATTAGCTATAAATCACGCCTTTTTTATTTCTGCGGAGGAGTAACAATCAATGGAAGATCAATAATGATTTTTCAACTAAAGGAGAGCAAATCACACATGATCCCACGATTACCCCAACTGCTGAGATTTCCATAAGGATAGTTGCAGCTGTGGGAAATCAATCAATAAAACTGAGATGTACCGATGAGTGATAGAAAAATTAGAATATTGGAATATAAATATGAGGCTCAAAACCGTAAATTATAGTGAATGTATTTTAGGAATCAATTTTCATGGTAAATTCTTATGTATCTGGATAAAATATTTGTAATTTGAAAAAGTTGTCATTAAATAATCATTCCCCGTATTCCATGCATGCACTTTGGCCTACACGTAGTTTGAAAAAATATCCTATTTCTTTCTATTATAAATTTGATAATAGTACCTGTTAATTTTGTCCTTTAAAAAAAATTATTGAAGAATATCATCTTGACTCAAAATTATCAACTATGGTAAATGTTCTTCCGCCTACCTCTACCCATATAATATATTTACTGGCCTCATTGTAGAGCAAAGTCGTACTTTTCCTTTCTAGAGGAGAGAAAGCAGAAGTGACCTCAAGGATAGCCCTATTACATTCCCCGTATAATACCAGCAAATTAATAAATCCAAAACGGGACATGATGAACACTTTTGCAACGCTTAAATATCAAGCTGTTGTTTGTTTGTTGATATGTTAGGGTTTTTTTGGTTGCTCCAGACAAGCGACAATTAAAAGCATAAAAAATTTCAGACGAAGTCCCCTTAATTTAAAGCGTAGAATCCAATGGTAAAGAGAAGAATGGGGGCTGCTACTTGAAAAAATTAAGTTTTTAGATAGCGAAATTCGGTACCGTTTTCTTAATACCCTATATAAATTTTTGTCAAGATATTTACAGATTTTGATAGCTGTGAACTTAGAAATATGATTTTCTTAGTGGAGGGGTGCATGTATAAAAAATTTTGAAAATGTGGAATAAATGAAAAATGGTATACTTTAGGCATACTATGCCTTTTGTGAAGTTATATTGAACATTTGCGTAGATTCCAATAATTTAATAAAAACCATAGCACTCCGTTCAAAATAACAAAGCTTCTGCTATGACCGGAAGTTTCAGAAAACTGGAATTATTTCAGCTGAAACGAGCATTTCGGAAAACCCATGCAAGCAAATTGTCAGAACACTAGTCGCAGTACTTTCCCATATTCATATCATTTCAGCTCGTCGTGAAGGACCCTGTACATCGCTGAAGGATACGAGCAGCAATCTCTTGCAAAGGAGGTAAGAATTTTGAACTAAATTGTGGTCACTGGACTCGATTTTAATTAGCCAAGTACGAGTACTTCCGGGTGATACCAGCTGAATAATGATGTTGTTGATGAAAATATCACGAAAATTGCGTTGGCTCCTACTTCTAGTGATATTCAAATTACCACTGCTCAAAATTGTATGTTTAATATTCATAGAAACAATTATTTTACCGCAAATTCAGAATATGTGAGATGCAAAAATGAAAATACCGAGTCTGTAAGTTATATTGGGCCTACTACTTGATTTTAGTTCTTTGATAAATTTTGTTCCATAGTTTCATAAATAAATTATTATTTATATTAATATTATTTGTTATTTAAGGAAGACAACATGGGACAGTCGTGCCGTTTTCTCAGTTGAATGATAAACTTCATCTTCAGGAGGAATCAATATAATATTTGCTGATAACTTTTGATTATAACAGCGTGTATTTCATATCCGACAAAAATACTTATAAATTATAAATAAATTTATTTACTTAGTTACTGTTAAAAAACATCGAATCAACAAACGTGACTAACAACAATCAAAAAATATTCTTTTACAAATTTCATGAACATATTGATGTTCCTACAATAAATCTCGTTTTTTTTTTTGTTTTCTCCGAAGTTCTTCCCTGTCTGGTTTTGAGTTGCGTGTACAATTTTCAACAAAGTACTTTATAATTAGTTACTGATTACATTTTCTGTCTGTCGTTAAGAAACGAAACAATCATGGCTGAAGTCTCTCATCACGCGATTACGTTCCTTTTAACATTGCTCCTGAAAATTCAGGATGTTTGGTTGAAAGTTTAAATTTTCATTCGTGCTCGATGATTAGGTAATTGCCACTGCCATAAAGTGATGGAATAATTGCTGAGTATACAAAGCTTTTAGCAAAATGTAATATAAAAGCAAGATTTATTCCACATTATGAACGATATTGAAATACCTATTCAACGAAAATGAATCATATTTTCCAAGCCACAAAATGTTAAACGATATTTGAACAAATAAACCAGACTTTACTTACAGATATATGCAAATGATAAATGGATGATATAGTAGATATGATTAAATTGAAATTTTACATATCAAAACCCATCATATTTTCAATTTGAAACCAAGCTAATCACTGGAAATATTTCAAATGGATATAAAGTGTGTTCAATTGCGTTGCAGCGTATAGGAAAATTTTTGCTACTAATTCACAAAACAAAAACTTCTTTATGTAGAGTTTTGTATGGTGTAAAATCTGAAATATAGCAATGGAATATCAAATTGTTTCAGATGTATTCCAAGTATTCTAAAAAATATGAATCATGATCAAAAGTAATATCTTCGTTATTTATAATATTGAAAATTATTATCCAGAAAATTTGTTAAATGGTATCAAATCATAGTATCAACAGTTCTATAAGCTTAACAAACTTCTGTTCGGTAACAATTTAGTGATGTTTCACAATAAAAAACACAAACAAAATGATTTATTTCAGTTAACATGAATAGTAATAGTTATAATAATAATAATAGTTACACAGGGTGAGTCATGAGGAACCTTACATACTTCTATCATATTTAAGTCTTACAGGGAGGATATCATGTGGATACTAAAAAGTGTCAACTCCTCGTCTTTATTAATTTACAAGGTGATTTGTGAAATTTACCATAAATTCTAATTGGTTACATTAATTAAACAGCTCATTTGATTGTTTAAATTTTCTATTTTTCACACTACTTTCAAGCATTCGACAGGGTTTTGTAAAATCAATTAAGGGTTTCGTATTGAATATTGCATTCTGTATAATATTTTCCTAAATGCAATAATTGTTTTTATTATTGAACGATTAAATCTTATCAAACATAGAAAAACCATAATGACTTATCACGAAATAAGGTGTTGATATAAGCAAATGTTATAAAATTGCAGTATTTCAACCAAAATGATAAACTGTATTGAATTACAATAACATCAAAAACCAAACAACACAAAACTGTAACTAATAACAGTAACTGAGAACAAATTTGAGACAATAACTGAAATTATGCAAGAAAAGAACAGAAAGAAATATAATTGTTGGTACATAAACAAATAATTTGAAAAAGATTTTTGAAATGGACCTCAGTAGCTTCTTATGATATCAGAAGAAAACGTACAACTTTATCAATTTATTATTATCGGTTGTCAATATTCTCTGTAAAAATTAGTTGCTTCAAATATGGTAATTAAGGGGTTTAAAATCAGGGAATCTTAAAGGCTATGAAATAGGACTGTCCCATTCATCTGTTGCCATAAACAATATTCAAGTGTTGTCTCACTGCCAGTACAAAGTGCTGAAAATACATCACTCGTATAGCAACGTTTGCTTAAGCAAACTCGACAAATATTTTGTAGATATTCCAAATAGACCTGTCCTCTTTCAGGGTTATCAAAAAAGTGGGAACCTACTAATTGGTCGTTCATGATACCATTCCACAAGTTAACCAAAAACATTTTCGAAAAATATAGGGATTTTCTTCTGCCCACACATGTGATTACCGGGAATTACTAATCCCGTCTCTTATTAATTGCGCTTTATCTGTAAATAGTTTCCTGATAGTTGGTGCTTATTGATCCATCCATAAATTTCCAGCCTATGGATTTCATCTCCATGAAATATTCGCTAAACCATTTGAATTCGATATGGTCCTTTTTTAGTCTCTACTTACGTTTGAATCAATAACATTCCTCATTTTCTCAAAGTGTTCTATTAACTTGCCTAGTATTTATTGTTGTTCTGATGCTCCACTAAGAAAAGTGCCAGTTTATCGGGAATCATTGAAAACTGACCCAAATGTTGCAAGACTTGGAGTTCGACGATCACGAAAGCTCCTTTGATATTCTTTATCAGTATCTTCACCATCACCATTACAAGAAATGAAAATTATTTCAACATATCCTGTGGTCGAAAACTGATATGGCATTTGCAACAAAATCTCTACCAAAGCTAACACTGGAGTATGTATCGTTGATACACATAGAAGAAATATGTATTCTTGAACACATAAATAACGATTTATAATGACAACAGGTGAATCAAGAAACGTGAATCAACCAACTCTCAATATCGATTCAAAAACTTTATGGATTTTCTCGTAATTTTTATCTGGTACAGTTAATATAATATATCATTTTTTGACATAAAATTTTATTTATTCAAAATTATACATAGAATACACGTGAGGTTCAATTTTTCAATCAATTTAATCCATTATTTATTCAAAACGATGCCCTAATGCGATTTTTACCCAAAACATCAAAACTTAAAATTGATAATGCCTTTAAAAATAATACTAAGTAACAGTGAGGATGTGGTTGAATTTATACATACATAGATTATGTTGTGAGTACTCATTTCAGTTAAAATACTGTAAATTTATGACATTATCGCATATGTGGTTTTCAATTGTTATTCATGTAGTTTTTAAATCACCTTGATTTCAACAAATCCGGTCCTAGAATTTTCAAGTTTAGTTAATATCAGTCTAATGCTTGATAGTAATGTACTGCATCATACAAAAAAAAGAGAAATCTATATGAGCTGTATGAATACTATAGCCAATTGAAATTTTTGGTCAATTTCACAAATCGCTATGTAAATTTATAAAGAGGAGGACACTTTTCAGTAGTCTCATGATATCCTGTTCTACATATGTTTGTATGTAGGTGTCTATGAATTTGGGATCTCGTATATACTGCGACTCAAAAGATCTATTGTGTCCCCTTTTTTTGCTGCCATACCGGTGTTTACAGCTGACACACCACTAAAAAGTATAGAATGTGGGATGGCTGTAATTACCACAGATCTTCGACTTCTATTTCATACGCTACCAAGTGTAATGCTTTGGAGCTCCTTAGTGTTTCAAACTTCGAGAGAATATGGATAGAGGTTTCGTCGTCTGTGTAGCAAAACTTGCACGCCGCATTATCTGTATGGTCTAGCGTTTTCAGATGTTTGTTGAGGCGACAGAACTCATGATGATATTCGTAGATTGCTCCGTGCAGACGCTACGCGGGCAGAAGAAAGCGGGCATGGGCTGTGGGTGACTGCGAAGCTCTCGCACTACACACTTCGCTATTGTGGACATTCAGGCAACAGTCGGCGTTGTGCTACAGCCATGTAAATATCTCCGCCATTATTGATGCTCCTGCTAAGTGCAAATTGCGAAGTGTTTTTTACAGACTAAATGTCATAGTGGTGCAGTAATCCATCGGTGAATGAGTAGTGTGTATGAAGAAAACTTCATGAGTGATGGTGTTGTGTGTGATTGGTGTGAGAAGTTAAAAGATGGCCATAAAGATGTGCATGATGAAGGAAGCCAAGGACATAAATCTGTCGTGTCAGATGATCTCGTTCAACGAGTTGACAGAATGGTTAAAGATTCACCATTACTGAGTTGTCCACGGAATTTCCAGAAGTTTCAAGGTCTGTCTTGTAGTCTATTGTTAATGAACAGTTAGGCTACATTGGCGGCAATTTGCTTTGAAGAGGGTATTGAAAAGCTTGTCCGCAGATAAAACAAATGTCTCAATATCCTCAGTGATTATGTCGTAACCGTAACCAATGGTAATAAAAATAATTGATGTCTATCGGAGGCTGAAAAAAATACTGCCCTAGTAGGTTGTTCCAATAATTGGTTTTGCTCCTATCTACTTCCTTTTCCAGTGCTTTCTCCATTGTTCTGTAGATACCACGGAAGGTTTTGGTTTCCATGAATAGCTTTAGCGAGCTTATCAGCTATTGTCGGGTACTTTTATTTTATTTACCTAGCTCGTTTAGTTTTTGTTGGCAATCTCAAACCAGTTTGGATTTTATGACATTGGAGCTTAGAGCTCTGATAGCTGCTTGGCTCTCGGACAGAATGATGTTCTCTTGTTTGCGATAGCTTCTCTTCATATTGAACCAAACAAATTTTTTAGTTGCATGAATTTCTGCTCAAAAATACTTGTTGCGCTGCCCAGACTCTCGGAGTGTTTGGTTTGGTGGCCGTACAATCCTATTTCAGTTCCAGTATACCATTTAATGGCATTTCTGTTTATTTCTTGTATGGTATTTTGATCCCATTCTATTAACTTTTTGGATCAAACCCTTGCCCCAAGGCTGGTCATTATTTAGGAACAGGTTTTCTCAGATGATTCCGTCTCTGAAAAAGTTATGTTTTCTCTGCCACACTTTCCAGAACTATGTGAAGAGGTGAGAGATTTAAAATCACTTCTAGTGCAGCTGTTTCGTGCCCCAGTTGCACATAAGCAAGCCAGTCTTTGAACCCTTCTGAGATTGTTCCTCGTGGTATTCAGACTAGTTCTAGAACCATTGCCCTATATGTGATTAGTGGTCTCACAATTGCCATGATTCCTCATGATTCGCCCTGTATCCAAATGTTGGACCCATGAAGAGCTCGTATTTTTTTATATTATCTTTCAACTGATTCCAAAATAGTCCATCTATCTGGTAGCTTAACTGGCTTCAAACTTTTGAATAGATTTGTATTCAATTGATTACTACTGCCTCATTTATATTGTAGTAGAACAAGTTGAGTCGCGCCATCCTGCTGGTTCTATAAATGTTGCCGTTCATCTAGTGGTGAGTCATGAATTCCTGACACTCTTAATTGCTAAGAAATATTATTGTCATTCCACCACCGACGATGTTGAGAGCTTACTGTCTAACTTTGTGGACTTTAAACATAACTTGTTAAGAAAGTTAAGAAATGTTATAGTTGCGTTGGTTCTGTTTTTATCATTGGATTCATTGGTTCCAATGAAATAGGAAATTCTATGGAAATAGAATTGTTTATCATGTATGCCCTGAGGATTTTTAGTTTGATTAGGTATTTCTGATACGATAATTGTATATGTAAAAATAAAGGTGCTTCGTTACATTCTGTAAATAATGCTTACACTGGTGTCGAATTCATCACATCGATATAAAATCTAAGGAACTCATATTGGATACGATCTATTTGCAGTAAGTTTGAATTACTCGATCCATAGTCTATAACTGTTGTGACATAAGCCCTATAAAACATGATAACAATTGTAGGGGCTGCGCTCAATTGGCTGTTTATAGCACCTTTTAGCATATTATGGCCTTTTCTACATTTGTTTATAATATATACAAAAAGTTTGGTCAACAATAATTCACTATCAAATATAAAATCCAAGTATTTATAATCGTTTGGTACCGATAATGTTCGCCCACGCTGTTAGGCTCTCCTATGTACGACGTCTATTTCTAGTAAAAAGATAATAAACAGCATTTTTCAATTGAGAAGGTCCTAGCAGTTTCTTCAGTCCATTTAGGTACAGTTTGCATCATATTTCCAAGACCTTTTGAGAGTCAACATAAGTATCCTGGATCGAGTATATATGATATCATCTGTATACTGTATGCAAGTAATCATACGAATATGTGAAAACCGTGTTTTTAAATCGGTAGAATGTATATTAAGTAATATAAGTTATCAGCAGAGAGAAACCGTCATTTATTTTATCTCAGAAATTTGGCGATTATTGAAAAACTTCAACATATTTTTCATTTTAACAATAGCCTACTGTGTTAAAATTGATGGATACAATTTTTAATGGTCGTAATATATAGAAAATATTTACTCGACAGCTACAAAATTGACTTTGTCCTATAATATCCCAAGACACCCTTCCAATTTTCTGTGTAACCAATAACGTTTTTGTAACGTAAACAAATGTAGATACCTAGTTGTCGAGGCTAAAAAGATCTATCTTTTCAAACATATCGCCATTTGTGTTGAAAACTGAAGACAAACATCGTATATTAAAAGAAAACCTATTTGGCGCCCTTCTTCGTCTGCACAACGCAAGAAAGAACGAACAAACATTATTTCTTGTTAGAATAGTTTTTAGGCAGTGCAGTAGGGATTGGTGGGTTTTATATCTGAAAGAAAAATATTGTGACTTCAAAACTTATTATACATGAAATTTAGAAGTTTATGTTGAGTGACAACCACCAGGCCCATCTAAAATTGATAGCTCTCCTGGCAAAGTAGTAGAAACGATGTCAGGACTTATTAGGGGAAATGATATTATATTACCATTGACAATTGGTTTAAAATCATATACATTATATGATTATATTATATATTAAGAATATAAAAACAATCTTTGAGCTTACTATATTGGAAACAATCAGAAAACATAAACTTTCCTCTTCAATTCAGTAACCAAACAAAACGTCCGTTAAGTATTGAAAATGATGATGATTTGGATAAAGTAACAAATGCACCAAAAATAATTATGATGTATAATACAACAAAAGGTGAAGTGGACATGGTAGACAAACTTCACTCTGTTTATAACTATGTGTGAAATACACAAAGATGGCCCCCATTTTTTACTCGATGCTGAATGTAGGTGGTACAAACTCATGTACTAATTTGAATTGAAATGAATTCCAAAGTGATAAACTCAGAAGAGAATTCATAAAAAACAACTTTTTTTTACTAGTCACTAGAGAGCTTGTATTTTGATAAGCAACATTCAGAATACCATAAAAGTTCGTTTTCAGGAAATTTTGAAAATTCAAGGTCTTGATTATGCAGAACCGATGCCAAGTGCGCGTGAAAAGAAACCAATCAATTAGATTATATTGTATCAAATGTAATATTTTTCTGTGTTTAGAAAATTCAACCATTATATGTAACGAGTGCCGTGGAAGTGCCTGGTGGAATTATTTCTTTTTTGCTCCTATTAAAATAGATGGTTATACATATAATATTCAAAATACTAAGTTAAAAATGTTAATATTTTAAACTTATTTGTGAAGTTTTTTATTACTAAATACTTAAATATACTTTTGTTTTGAAGTAATTGAAAAATAAACTATTATTTCTTCGTTTGTAGTACCTAAATTTTTTTCATTTCCCATGCGAAGTGTGAGACCGCAGCGACCATTCGTGTTCCAATTCAAAGTGCGACTCCAGTAGGGTTTAAAATTTCGCATTTTCTGGAAGTTTCAGATTATCATCTTTAGCATCTGAATACATTTGGAATCAGTTATAACGATGAAATTAGTTTTCACTCGATAATAATTTAAGTTAAACAAATTCAAGTAATCGGAATTTTCCTAGCATTCTACATATACAAGCTTTAAGGTCCCTTCACGTTTCTACTTTTTTAATGTCATAGTCCAGGAAATAGTTATTTCATAATTGCTTCAGATTCAAAACATTATTTTCGCAGTGCTGCGAAATAATGAGAATACATTTGTCCAAATCAATCGACATCATCATTCATTGATATTTTTTCATTTCCATATAGTATATATCGCGTCGCTTTTATCAAATCACTTTTTATTGACGACTAATTTACTCGCCGAATGTTCCAACACTAAACCTGTATATTTTTTGTGTATTAGAAATTTTAAATTTGAAATAGATCGTGTTGGGTAATGCCACTGTTTCGAAGAAAAATAATTTTCTTTGGAGAGTTTCCTACAAAGAAGCAAATTTCCAGTATAACAAGTTCAAAAGCTCGAATTCGCAAGATACGGCGCCGTTGATGTTTCTAACTTTTTAAGGTCATAATAATATATCAAAAATTTTGAATTATCTGCTACTAATTTGTAAAGTTCTTAAATTTGTTCCTGGTGCAAGTAAGATTTTATTCAGTTTACTTAAAGAATTCTGTCTCTAGTCTACGAAATGAGATTAATGGATTGGATAATGCTGAGAGTTGATTAGATTCTTATCCCGAACATAGGAGTTAAATAGTTGAAGTATATTTCCACAATGCTTTGGCACAGTTATGTCATTCACTCATTTTAATTATTATAAGCTACCGATGTTTTGTGACGTTCGGTTGATATTTTTCTCCTTTCTTAGACATTTTTTCTTGATCGTTCTCTATATATATTCTCATTTCAAGTACTTCTCCCTAACTGTTGCCTGCCTAACTGTTTTTAGCCATTTTCATATGTAGATAATCTTATTTCAAATCCTATCTTTCAATTATATCTATATTGCATTCCTTCTTAAGTTATTTATTATAATTTTTTATCAGGTTACAATATAGTATTATCCATATAATCATTCCATATGTAAATATCGGTATTTCTACTTTTTTACAAGTTTGTTTGTTTCGAAGTAAACTGTTCACCTTCAGTCTCTAATGACTATAACTTGGTTATCGAAACACGCGTCAGACAGTGTAATTGTTAGTGTTAGTTTAGTGTGAATAATGTAATCAGTATGGCAATATTTTGAAAAAGAAATTAATAAAGCTTCTAACGAAGACTTGTCACTAAATAAGTTAACCACCAGCTAATAATAACTTATTTAGTGACTAAACAATTTCGGATACAGAAATAATTATGACTACTGACTAGCCACCTACAAGTACAGTTGTAAAATGTGGATTCATATACTGCTGATAACAAATTTGTCCCAAATAGTGATTAGATAATAGCTGCCGAAACAGAAATCATTATGTTTACTGACCAGCCAACTATAAGAACAGTTCTGAATGGGGTTCCAAATGTTATGAACAAATTTATCCCAATGAATCAATTCCTTGCCTGGCCAGAGTCTCCTACATATGAAGGAGAAGAGAAACTGAACGGCTGCCGTATGCAAATATGAGGAAATGCTAGCAGCGAAACGTACAGAAATAAAATAGAAAAAAAAACAAAGAAACAGAAAACTTGCTCTAAAGAAAAATGCGGATAGACTCAAAAGAAATCCACCGAAGTCTCATCAAAAACCAAGTTTCTACCTTTCTTCAAAATGGTATACCATATTTGTGTTGAAATTCTAAAAAAAGGGGACATTTGCTATTTTTTTCAGATGTTATTTCACCAATCGTGTATCCCACGCTATTATACGTTTCTCACGACTGAAGTCCTCATAGCAGCTGACATAAGTCGCCAAAAAAAGATGACCGTACAAACGTCACGATGAGGAACGAAGTGACTACCCTTAGTCATTACCGGTGATTTAAAAAATGGACAGTGAAGTGAGAGAGATGATTAACGATTTCGTCTTCATCTGAATAATCTGCTGTTGTTTCAAGAGGTGTTCTTCATAAAAGTCATGTACACTGTATATTGGGACAAAAAGGGTGTGTAACTGCCAAAAACGAGACAATACAACAGCTTTTCATGAGACTTCACATAAATTGTGCCGCAAAATTCAAAACAAAAGACTGATGAGATTACCATTTCTATAATGACCGCCCATACAACGCAAATATGAGGTAAAACATAATTATTTCTTTTTATCAAAAACAACTGGATTACCCCCATTCGAATCAAGAAACGATCGATATTGTTTGTTTCTGCACTTGGAGAGGCATCTAGAAGGCAGCTCTAACTAATAAGTTATCCAGACTTGCAAGATTTAGTTTGTGTTTTGGTTTTAAAAACATGTTTCGATTTCTTGCTTATGTTCAGTATTTCAGAGTGCTATTTTATACAGCGGGCAATTTTTAACTTTTGAATTAGTTAGTCGTGTGATTTGTTCCCTTAGACTTTTGATTTCAGCTGCCATTTGGTTCATAGTTCGTTGTGGATTTGTGATTGTATTTTGTAGAAATCCAATAATAGTGTTGCCATTTGTTACTTATGCGTACTTTGGGTATGGTTTTAAGTAAGTGTTATATTGTGTATTAATGTGACTATGTTGCTTCGGTATGCTAGGTATTTCTTATACAATGGTGAGTTGACTTTGTTGTTGGCTTTTTTGTTCTACTTGTTGTTTTCGAGTGGGGAGCTTCTATTCACTATTTCCTGTTTCTGGTTGTGTTCTACTGCATAGTGTACATTTTGGGTCTTGGCCAACTTTTTTTTTTGTTTCTAGTCATGCTTTGCTGCACATTTGTAGAATAGTAGTGGGCAGGTAAAATTACTTTTTGTATGTCCATAACAGCAGCATCTTAGACCTTGAACTATTATTCTCTTTTTTTTTGAAATCAATGAAGCAAAGGTTTTAAGGCAGCGGTTCTCAAACTTTTTTAGTGACGGAACCCTTTTGGAAAGCGAAATACTTGACGGAACCCTACAATAAAACATTAGTCTCTAAAAGTATATTCTTTATTAATAAGCATAATAAACGTAGAATGTAACATATACTTATTACTTACTTACATAACAAGTATAATAATAGAAATAGAAGATATTAAAAAAGAAAAAAAAAATAACTAATGGGAGGTATGAAACTGTTTTTTATTTTTCATTAATTGGTTGATATCAGGTTTGATAGAAGACAGTTGAAGTCTCATATTAGGTTCGGCGTCCAGTCTATTCCGGTATTTTGTTTTCGTGGCTGCATAGGTTGAGAATCCTGTTTCGCACAAATATGTTGTTGGAAATGGAAGAAGAATATTCAGAGCCATTTTGGCAAGCATTGGGTATTCATCACGGATTCTGCACCAATAATCGTTGAGAGATAACGTTTTGAACAATGACTCCATACTTGTGTCTGATAACATTTCTAAAAGAGATTCATATATCTCATGTGACATACTTTCGGGCTTTTGCAAGGTGGCTAAAAGAGGATTATGAATCCATGAATTCAGTTTCAGTTTTGTATTCTGTTCTTCGGGAAAATACTTCTTATGCGCGCATCGAAGTGAGATATTGGACCAATTCTTCAAATACATCATCTTGAAACATTTCTGAGTCGTTATCGCTAACAAACTCACTGAGTAACGTAAAGCTTTCTATTTCTCTCTTACTAATGCAAATAATCCAAAAATTTAATTTTCTTTTAAAGGCAGTTATTTTGTTACAGGCCTGGAACACTGTTGTCTGTTTACCTTGCAATGATAAATTTAATTCGTTCAGTTTTTGAAAGATATCCGCCATGAAAGACAGTCGGAACAACCAAGAACAACCAATCATACAAACGGTCTTTCAAATTGAAACAAGTATCTGAAAGAAACATTTCTACTCGGCTTTAAGTTCAAATAGCCTTATTAAAGTTTTACCCCGAGACATCCATCGCACTTCTGTATGGAGCAGCAGTGTTTTATGTTTGCTACCATAATCTTCACACAATAATGAGAACAATCGGGATTGTAGTGGTAGTGATTTGATAAAATTAATAATTTTTACCGCTTCATCCATTACTAATTTTAGGTTTGACGGCATTTGCTTCATTGCTAGTGTTTGTCTATGCAGGAGACAATAACTGGATCCATAATTAGGTGCTTTTTTTGTATTCGTGACACGACTCCTGCTGTTTTACCCGTCATCACCTTGGCCCCATCTGTACAAATGTCAATGCAATCGTTCCAACTGAGATTATTTTCTTCAAAAAATATATTTATTTCAGTAAAAATTTATTCTCCGGTAGTGTTTGTGGGCAACGGTGAACACATAAGCATGTCTTCTTCAAAAGAACTTTCATATGGATATCTCACGATAACCAGCAAGATAGCCAGACCAGCGACATCAGTAGACTCATCCATTTGGAAGACGAATCGTGTTTTTTGTAGACGTGTAACTAGCTCTTGTTTGACGTAGCTTGCCAGATCATGAATTCAACGAGAAACAGTATCGTTTGATAGTGGCACAGTAGAAAGATGCTTTGCAGATTTTTCATCGAGCATAAATTTTGTTATGTCTAACACACATGGTTTTATTAAAATCTTAGCGATAGTGTGCGCTTCACCTTCTTGTGCAATGCGATAGCTAACTAAATATGATGCCTTTGTGACCTTTTCATTGATAGTTTGGGTTACTTGCATCATAGTTTTTTGACTTTCCAATAACTGTTCTTTTTTACGTACAAAAAATTCCATATTCTTGTCTTTAGACTCGGGGTGTGCAGTTTCTAGATGTCGGCGCAACTTGGCAGGTGCCATGGAACTATTAGGAAGCAGTTTACTATATAACATGCAGAGAGATGAGTCGTTGGAATCAAAAAATCCGAAACTGATGAAGTATGATTAATCATACTTCCTTTTTTTCGCCTTTGAAACCGTGGAACTTGACGTCGTTGCATCATTATCATCGATAATTGCTGTACACTCCGCGCAAACTGCTTTTGAACATTCGGCTCCATTAGAAGATGTTGTTGCAACGTTTAACGCCTTTAAGCCAACGTTCCATTCTTCTTTATTAATAATTACTTGTCAGGGTGGTGGGGTCAAATTAATGCACGATCGTTACTGAGTAGAAGAGTTTAGTCCAAAGAAGATATGTACAAAACTGATACAATCAGAATACAGCAGTAGAACAAAAAAAACTTCGTTTCTAGCAAATAGGTACTTATCGCTCCGAACGCTAATCGTCGACTGACTCGAGTGTCGAAGCGCGGTCGTCGCTTTTATAGTCCTAGCCTCGATCTCGAATATTCTTAAAAATACTCGAGTCGGCTCCTTTGATAAATAAAAAGCCCAAATAAAAATAGAAATACAAAAAATGCGGTGTAAACAATCTCGACTTGTTTTGAAGTTATATAGCCAAAAGTCGCTTGTTTACAACTATAGCGTCTAATCTCAGCGGCGGCTTTTATCAATGTGACTGCGCGCTCACAAGTAGATATCGGCGGTCGGTTTTCATCAAGACAAAGACTAAAGCGGCTTGGGGATCCCATCGGTGAGACATAAAGCATAAATAAATCACCTTAAACTTAAGTATCGGTGTAAGTAAAGAACTTGCAATAGGTTTGCCATAAAGTTTTATTGAAGAGCAGCGTGATGTTAAACTCTCCTCGTAAAATGCACTGTTTCAAATTAGAATGAAATTACTTCACTGTTCTGGGTGGCGACTGAGTTCTAAATTCTTTCGGAACCCCTACAGGGGTTTCGCGGAACCCTAGGGTTCCGTGGAACACACTTTGAGTATGGCGGTTTTGAGGTATCCCTTGATTGTTTGTAGTGTATCCGCTACTTATGTTTATAACTGTGTGACCTAGACTTTATAGTGCTGTTCTTATTTATTGATGTTCCGTAGAGAAGTGCAAATTTCGAAGCTCTACTCGATACTCTTTGTTTTCTTCTTGTGTATACGTGTGTGTAATGAGTTTATTATCATAAAGTAGTTTATTTGTAGTTTCACTCTATTGCCTTTTAGTAACTCATAGTAATAGCCTTGACGTTATTTTTCCACAAAGTGCAAGATAAAGGATGATATTTTCTCTTTTTTTTTCATTTTTTGTCCTTTGGGAGTGATGTTCCTGTTTGTTTCCCACCTCTTCTGTTCTGTATAACAATATATCTAGGATTGACGGTTTTGGTTTACCAGCATTAGTTGAATTGGTATAAAGTTTTGTGTTTGGTGTTCTTGTGCATAGGTAATGCGGAGTTGTTCAGGCGGAAAGATCATTTGAAAGAAGGGTTGTTGAGATATGATTTGTTGGTATTGAGCATTATATGCATATATATTTGGTTTGTTCAGTTGTCTCAGCTGTGTTGTATACACATTTTGGTGCGGTGGGAAGTAAGGTGGAAAAGTTACCTGTTGTAATTGTTCCTTTTTTTTTGCCCAGCTCCTACTGTTTCGAAGTAGTTTGCATTGACGAGAATAAATGAATGACAAAAAAGGAAATGACGGACAAAAATACTATGGAAAACTTGACCATTGGTGGAATAATGTTGTATTCAATGTGTTATTATGGAAATAACCAGTATGAGATTCTCTGTTCACTACCTTGATAGTGGAAGATTATAGTTGCCATCGACTATATAAATTATAGTAAACGCACTGTTGCACTTTTAAAAATCATAAAAAAAACTTGAAACACTTGAATTTTTGATCTAGGCGCTTAGTACAATAATGAACAACAGGGTTGATCGGTTGAAATAGTAGTAATGTCTATTAACTGGGACGGTTACAGATGAATAACAAATCACGGTGTGCGAGATATTGAACTATATGTTATATTAACAAATCGTGGTAAGCAAAAAAGTTCCTCGTTGTTAATTACTTGAAAAATGATGAGGATTTCTGGTCCTCGCTGTCCGAGGTGTCACTGTAAAAGAAATCCTAGGTAGGGGCTACGAAGTAATAAGACGATAAAGTACAGATTTTTTGCAGCAAAGTCTCTCCAAAGGAATTGGAAAGATCTCTGGAAAAACTGAGTAAATTCGCTGCTATTTACCGTTTAAGATTAACAATGACAACAGTGAAAGAACGTCGGTTCAGGTAGAATACAATCCACGTACCTTAAGTTGATAATGTATATCTAAGAATACCGATACTATTACTTCGAACACCTTGAGTTCATTCTAATATAAATGGCAGAAAATATATTAAGTACATAAAAATGATATCAAACAATCCTGGAGCGACAGCGATACAGAAAATATGACGTGTTGGGGGTAATATCTCGAAGAAAATATTTCATTATTCATGCATATTATCCTTAAAAACGATATTCCCAAAATTTTCAGAATAAAGAATAATCAACTTTCTTGTCCCAATGTCCCAATGAGAGTTCTCTCATTATCAATAAATTCATGTAATAGATATAAGAACTATCAAACAGGTTTCTATTAATATTTGATGTTATATCACCGGCACTTGAAATCGAGAATGGAATGGAATACACAGTGTTGACATCCAACGAGATTCTCAATTTAGTCAACGACTTCTCATTCCGAAACTTCTCCAGGAAAGTAATCTGGAAAGAGGAGAGAAAATGGAGGTCATCTGTATAGGATGAAAATGGACAGAGGTGGGCATTGTTATATGGAAATAATACTTGCTTTCAACTTTTAAAGTGGCGTATACATTACAGAACTTTTCAGAAATTGAATTCCAGTTAAATTGAATGGATTCTTTTAGAATCCAGTGATTGTTGAAGTAATTTGATGGAAGTTATTTCTGTTCATATTCTCTCTAAAATCGAAAACTTTTTAAAGACACTGAAAGGAATTCATGAAACTTATTGAAAAGTTATTAATTATAAACTGACATTTAACAAGCAATTACATCATTCTTGCTAAAACCGCATATTAATTAAAATTAAATATGTATAGAAAAATTGTTGGGGGAAGGACATTTCTCGAAGTTTCTTCGTAACAATTGAAATATTCTATTTGCTTTTTATGGACAAGGTGTTCCAGGACTTGCTTGATAAAAATAATGCCGTGACATAAAAAGATTCTCTCATACTACCCCTCGTTATAGGCGAAATCAGTACTTGTATTGAAGTATATTTCTAAATTATACACTCGAACTATGAATTTTTAATGGGTGATTACGACAAAATATATTATTCCACACTACTTTCTTAAGGCCAGGGCCAGCTCATAATAATCCGTAACCTCTTCAGAGACAACCCGTACAATCTAAAGATAGCAAAAATGATTTTTTTAGCTCAATTTATGATTTAGGAAATATCTAGATTTTTAATAAAAAGGTACTCTGTTTATAGCTAAGAAGATATGTGGATTTTCAGATAATTATACGTACATGCTAAGAAAACCGTTTGCCATAAAGAGACATTCTGAAGAAAATTAACATAAATTGTAATCCTTCATTGAAAATAATTATATATTAAATACAAAATATCAAAATACAATCAAACATTTCTAATTAAAATGCACACCGCCGAACATAATGAAAAATTGAAATGTAGGAAGATTTAGTGGGTTAGTCAACAGCTTATCATATTATAAAATATACCAAGCTTTTAGGATATTCGTTATTTATTTATACGATTCCCATTTGTTGATTAAATTTATAAACACTGTCTCGTACCTTCTTGATTTATTCACACTTTACACTTAACTAATAAACTTATCACTATCATCAAACTAACTAAATAATTCATTCAATTTCCTCGGGTACTTCTATTTCGGTCTGTTCACTACGAATATTTGTTATAAACTGAACTATACTGCACTACACAAATTTCTAATATATACTTCAAAAGTTCCAGGAGAATAAAGGAACAAAACTATCAATTAAATAGTCATTCCTAGAAATTATTAGAAAGAAATAAAGAAAATGACTTGCCATAAAACTGATATAAAAACAAAAATAAAACGAATTCCGGGTAATTCATCAAAGAATGTGCATTTGCCGAATTTTAGAATTCTACTATATCCAAGCAGGACCGGGTTCAGGGAGGAGATGAGTTCTTAACAATACTTAATTCAGGGAATATGGTGGCCATGCATATGGACCTCCTCTATCAACTCACCTATTAGAAAAAATGTTGTGTCATGTGCATGACACATGACTCTGCGATTATATAGAGGAATATCTCATAACATGAGTGGGAAATTTCGGTGAAATTCTAATTATCGTTGACCATTTAGGTTATTATTGAAATATACACACACCAATTTATTACCCACCATTCCTACCCACACATTAACACAAAATCGATGTTGATTCTTTGTTTGAATTGTACCGTGAGGATTTTCATTTGTCCATAAATGTCAATTATAGGAATGAATAAAAACATCTCGTGTGGAACCAGCTTCATAAGTGAAAAATACTTTTCCAACAAATATATCATCAATTCGTTGTTAATCTTGAAACCACATGCAACATATGAAGTGTGTAGAAGTGCAAGATGTCCACTTCGAACATTTATTATAGTTTTTTTTTTGTTTTTATTTGATAACTATGTAGATTTGTCTACATTTAAATATTTTTCTCATGTAAGTAATACGATGTTCGACAGTATGCAGTTCAATTAGATATGTTTCATTGTGTTTTAATACCTTCTATAATTATTTCCAATAAAAATTGCAATTTAGGATTGTTTTTCCAAGAATGTCTTTTTAAAGTGAACGGTTTCTTTGGCATATACAACTATCTAAAAATTCATATATTTTCCAAACCATAAATTGAATTGAAAAATTCATTTTTGCTAGTTTGTACAGGTTGTTCCTGTAAAACTCACGAATTGTTAACCATTGGGCATGTGCCGCCTGGCCTTCAGATAGTAGTGTAGAATGATTTATTCCTTCAAATAAACTACATGAACATACATGAAGCATCCATTAGAAATTCATAATGTTCCAATAAATAATTCAGAAAATAGACTTAAATGTAAGTTCTGATTTGGCAACTTCAAAGGCTTACAATTCATAAACGAGGTGTCGTATGGGAGAATTTCTATTTTTATATCTTCTTCGAACTCCCGAATTTTGAGCATCAAGTCCCGAATCATCCTGTTGATAGATAATGGAAAAAACTAGATCTTTAGATCTAAGCGTGTGGCTCGGATTCCACATCGATATTAGTTTTTGAATAATATGTATAGAAAATTGCACGCGCTTCAAGTCTAGACTTTCTTAACCATATAAAACGAGAGTCAGTTGAGTCGAGTAATCGAAACTATATAGTCGAAGAAGGATTTAATTGTACTACGAAGTAGTAATTGTGAAGGTATGTGCATTTGTTTGTGTAGTGCTCAAGCGATATCCATAATTGTTGTAGCGAGTTCCATAATTGTTACGATTTTGGTATAATGTCACAAAAACGTGAAGTTGATAGTGAGTGCAGAGTTTTTCACTCTAAATGAAAAATTGCATTTTCAGAGAATGGGAAGGTAAACCACTGGGTTGGATTTGTAATCGTTGCTGTTTGTATGGAGTTTAATTTGAAGAGACAATATAACACGAATCATAAGTCAAAATTCGACTGTTACACTGGAAAAATGTGAATCGACACATTGTCATCCTGAAAATCTAAACTTCAAGTCAACAATCGATGTTAACTAAAGCTAATACAGAGAGCTAAGATGCCCTAAAAGTCAATTTTATTATAATATTAGAACCGTATATTATATACTTATATAATTTAATAGATAAAATGTTATGATAATTCAGTTAACTTTCTTTATTCTCAATCTGGCCCACCAACGAAGTCAAAATTTAATATCTCCTCTGCAAAATTGAGTTTGTCACCTCTGGTTTAATCATTATAAGTCCATTTTCACCGCCTGATGAAGGTATTATTTCTTTAAGTAGTCATTGCAAAATCTGTTATTACAGGTTATAGCTATATAAACTTGGAATAAGTTGAATTTGATTTTAAGAAAGATACTTTCCATTAGCAAGTTGTAAATGCTTGTATATGTATTTTTCCAAGGGGATCAAATTTTGTACACTTATTGAAGACCGAATAATTTAGCATGATATATTGCATAGCATGCAATGCAATTTATGGACTCAATTTCTTCAAATGCTTAAATTGATTAAACAAGTTCAGAATTTGGATACTTTTTTAAGAATAATAACAAAACAATGAAATAGTTTTATGAATTTATACCATTACTTTAGCCAAAATCGCCAGACAGTATGATTATTTCGACTGGATTTTTAGACAATTCAAGCTTTTGCGTAAACGTAAGAGCATTATCCTCACCAGATTGAGAGTAATGATTTCGTTAATCATAGTGAAGCTTAGGCGTAGGTTGTTGGTGGGCTCCTGTTGGAAACGTTAAAGCTGTAGCTTTCAGCCACTTCACGGTTTTTAGATTATATAAGATTGGAAGAACTTGACTATTGAGAATCGACGGATTTTTTTTTAATATTTTTCTTCTATCCTAAAATATTTCCCGCTGCAATTATCCACCAGAAAAATTCAAATCGCAAGGACTCTATACATTTTGCTTTTGGCTTATGATCAATCCATTATCCATGTTCTCAAAATTTTATATTTATTTTGTGAAAAGATATTTTAGGTACATCATTACTCTATTACGCTGTCGAATTTGACTAAACCGCTCAGAAGAGAATAGTAGTTATTGGAGTTTATTTTGAAAATAATTAACGTGCTTCGTCCACAAGTTTCATATTCATTAATAATGATATTAATATACACTAGTAATTTTCATATAATTTTTATTAACGAACACGAGACAGTAGAAAAATTTAAGATTAAAATTTAAAGACTCAGTATTTAGTTTAGCAAAAAAGCCATGCCGTAGGAAAAAAATACGATCCAAGAATTTTAAAACACATTGATGGAACGAAAAAGTTGAAGAGGGAACAGAGATGGGTACTCAAGAAAATGAATAAACATAAAAATTAGTACTCAATTTAAGAGAAAATGGAATATGCGGAAGTAATTGGAAGTAATTTTTAGAGCGATGCAAAATACAAGTGAAAATGGATGAACAAAAAACAGTACTAATAAACCCAAAGCAACAAGGCAACACAAAATGTTGATTGAAAAAATAAATGCAAAAGTAATAATATTAGGGGAGAATACAGTAGACCGATAAACTGCATGATTGTTCTAGTATACATTATTCAACAATGTTTTTCATATTCCAATTTCGGGTGCGTTGGCTTCTTCCAATATTTATGTTCCATCCATCCTTTTTCCTCTAGTTAATTTTCTCAATCGAAATTTTATAAACGTCTTTTATAGAGAATATATTTTCTTTGCTGTATCGTTTCACTTAGCCACTTTGTCGTAGAGGCCTATTTATCTTTGACGATATAAGGCTGGGAAAAGGAAAGGTATTTGAGTTGTTATGTTTTCAGACATTCCCTCGTTTGTTTCATAGGTGAGATGGTCCCTTTATTTTGAATCAATTTATCGACCTTGTAGGTTAATCTACAATTTTTGTTCTGACTTCCTCAGTTCCAAATTGAAAATCATATTTTCATATCAGTTCAACAGCTACTACCAATATTTCCATTTTGATAGGATCAGTAGGAAGAAACGTATCAGTTATGCACGATTGTGTGTGATTAGTAAGAAAAAAAGATATTCTATTCTATTCTTGAGCAGTAAGAAAGAATAATATAACCCACAGACGATAGTGAAGCAATAAATGACATTGATAATTACAGATCGAAGTGTTTGATCGAATATGCGAAGTATTAGATTGAAGCCAAGTAGTTTTCGCCTGGGCACACAAATAAGCGATAATATACATGTACTCAGAAGAAGGTTGTTGAGGAAAATCTATCAAGGGCAGGCATTATATCTATCAATCACCTGAGAAAAGCAAAATGAATAAGCATGGCTAAGAAATTAATAATATTATACAACAAAATCAATAAAACAATGTTTAGTCATTAACAAGTAAACATAGATAAAGGGAGATAGAGACAAGGAATATGATTTATTTAAAAAAAAAAATCAGAATTTCATAAGCGAGAAACACCGAACTAAAATATATGAATCGAATAAGATTTAATGTGAAATATTTACAAATAGTCACATGTAATACTGTGAAATTCTTATACTTTATTCAATCTAAAAAAACGGGTATAATTTTTCATTGATGAGAAATTCAATAAAGTGAATTAGCATGGAAATGAGAACTGAATAAATAGTTCATCCTAAAGAAATGACTCCTCCAAATGGTGGGCATATCATCATATCCTAAGTGTATTAGCTAATAAAATTTTGATCAAAAATTAGTGGAGCAAGAACATTTTATTCAAATATATAACGTACTGCTCTTTTTTGTTTTTTAGAGAAAAGATATAAAAGACGCTATAAGATAGGATAAGTGAAATAGGAAAGATGTATATCTATATTCCAAAGAGTATTGTACTTCAATGCAACAAAAAACTATAGGAAACATTGTGATGATCAGGATAATGAAAAATCTTATGGAAAATCAAAAGTATAAACTTGGAATAACTATACTTTACATCAAAGAGAATAATCAGCAATTCATACTAGTTACTCAAATAGAAATTTGATACGACAATAAAAGCTGGCAATGATATTTATTATAATAGACTTGTCAATTCTCGTACTGTTTCCAAAGAAAAATGGTCCATTGTGAATGATCTAAGAAAAAAGGCTTATTCATCGAGCATAATCTGTACTTCACCTGACAGCCTCAATAAGTACTTTGTGAATGTAGGCTTTCGATTGTGTTAATCATAATATTTTAATCAACAAATTGATTGAAACATGGTTCAAGTCATACCACACCAACAGAAGTCAGCTTGTAAGGGTTGATACAACGATGTCATCTTGCAATCCAATGGAAAGTGGAGAGCCCCAAGGCTCAGTACTAGGCCCTATTTTGTTTCTTCTGTTCATAAACGATAAACGACATCGCCTATCTAGACATCAGTGGTAAAATATTTGATAGTTGCAGAGTACACAAGTTTCTCTTGGATTAACCCTAATCTAACGGCACTTCATAGAACCATATCTAGTGACCTAATCAACCTTAAATCATAGTACGATCCTAATATCCTCTCTCTCAACTTTTTAAAATCAAAGTGTCATCATACAAAAATACATTGCAGCCTTTTTTTTAATAACACCACAAGTGACGACGTTAAATCTGTAAAATTCTTAGTGCTTTTTGTGAACAATTCTTTGAAATAGAAGTTACATATTGCTCCCTTCTCTAAAATAGTGAGTTCCTGCTTTGCTCTGATATCAGTTTCGGAAGAACCGAACTTATCCAGCTCGTTAACAGTCTATCATGCCCTTATTGAGTCGCGATATGCCCTTCCCTTTTGGGGTACGTGTGATGCTACTCAATTTGACCGATTCTTCAAACTACAAAAAAGAGCTGTTAAATATCAACTCAGATTAAACAGCCGGGCAGGAACGGATTGAAAATTCTGATTCTTCCTTCCTTATTCATCTTTGAATCCGTTTACCTAATTCGTAAGCAAGCTTCTACAAATTCAGAAAGATCCGGATAAATATTTTACAATGCAAAAAGATGCAATCACTTGCCAATATAAATCAAATCGATATTATCTTCTTCCGAATTCCCTAATAATTTTAGTGCATATTTACTGGAAATTGCCTTTTACTGTGTAAACAACTTCTATTCTAATAATAATATTCAATTCCGGACATGCTGCATACTGGTACAATTTTCTTACTATTACCTATAATTTTGTCACTTATTGTGGTTTTCTTCTGTATATTGGAATTTTATTTTATTCGTATCTTTATTTTATGTTTGTTTTTTAGTTTTTACAAGCTTTTTTCTACAAATTGTAACAATTTTTCACAATAAAACATTTTTCTCTCTCTCCCATTATACATGGAACCTGATAACAGCTTATAAAATGAAACGTGATCTTTGTTCTGTAGTACTTTGTGACAACAACGGTAACCGAAAAAAAAAACGCCCCACAAAACATTACACCAAAATGGTGATTTCCTAATAAAAGAAGTTACCCGAATACTAAAATACTCCTGATTTTGTGTGGACCACTTCTCCAGTATTGTAAAACAGAAGGCCATTTCTTAATCCGTAACAACTGTTTCAAATTCTCCATAAAATCTTCATTCAAACAGTGAAATCGAACTTCAGAAAATTCTAATATTTGTTCTAGATTACTTCCCTTATAAGGATGACTTGGAGAATCTCCTCGATCCAACAACGTCACAATGCACAGAAACAAATTTTTATGAAAGTACCTTCTCATTCCATGCATAATATCGACAAAAACACTTTTCTTGTTCCTTGGAATCTTCCTCGAGAAAGAAATTGCCAACGCAAGCCCCAAAACAAACAAATATCTTTGCTTGATGAATGTCTACTTAAATATTTGATCTTTTTAGGGTTGCCCATTAGTTAGGTGCCAAATTTACATGTTGGTAGTAAAGCTTCTATCCATAAAACGAATACAGTCATGTTTGTATGAAAACAAAGTCTATTGAAGTCAGATCAGGATTGATAGCAAGCTTCTGAAAAATAACAAAATTCCGATCAGTTGAATAATTCATCGTTAAGTTAGGTTAGGTTAAGTTAGGTAAAAAATAATTTTGTTAGAAATGATAGAGCACATATTCTCATCAGTCTTCAATAATTGTTGAAGATAATGGAAGTGAGGCAATAAGACTATACCCTCAAGTTTAGAGATAGAATTATTATAGCCTTTTTTAGATAGTTTGGAAAGATGACATTTCCATTGATATAAAAAAGGATATATAATCTGATAACTATACGACAATGACATATGCAACGGAGAATTAGGGAATTCAGAAAAAGCATGAAACTTAAATTGAAGCAATTGTAATGAAACGTTCAAAAATGGATAAGAAAAAACAGGACATGATCTGTGAACTATGAATAGCACTTGATGGAAATGATTGGCAAAGATATAGGCATATAATGAGAATAAAAAACAAAGAATAACCAAGAAAATAGAAGCTTAGTAAACTTAAGGGAAAGCTATAAAGCTTATAAAGCTTTAGATATTTCTCAGCTTTCTAGTTGTGATTTTATCATTATCAGCTTATTCTCTTTCAGTTCGTTTAGTATTTTACAATCACTCTATCACAAAGTTAGTTTTTTCATATTTATTTCATCATCACATTGTCTTAAAGTATCATTTTTACGAAATATTTCCCCTGGACAAATAAAATCTCTTTCTCTGTTTTACTGTTGTAATGTCTAATAATCATTTCCAATTTGTTCAAGTCATTGTTAAAATACGAAGCTTTTTTCTTCTGGTATTGTTAAAAATCATTAATGATCAATTATTTTATACGCTGTCACTAATTATAAATTTTCAAGTTAATGTAAACTCCAGGAAATTTCCAATCAAAATAAATGGAACGAAGTCCCCTTTAACCTTCAATAATATACTGTTCAATGAATCGATATCCAATTAATTCTTCGGGCACTCACATTTCCTTAATGTAATATTTGTTTTCACATCTGACATATATATTACTCACGAGTGTATGTTTTTATTGAAACACTGTCACCTTATCGCAAGACTATCAAAACTCTTTTTTTAATATGTCATATATCCAATTCTTTTCCTATCAAACGATATCTACCATTTTATTCCTTATAATATGGTGGTTTATGTATGTTACTTTTAATTAAAACCATTAATAATTCGTCAGTTTTCCTCCTCATCCTGAATTTATTGTTGCTGATCATTATCTCATACTTAATTATCTATCCTAACTTTAAATTCAATGATAGCTAGAAAGCTTTTGATGAAGTGAAGTAACATTTTACAGCTTTTGAACCTGAGGTTTTATAACAATTGTGTGAGATTAGAGAAAATTTTTTATCTCAACTTGTACATTGTATCATACTGGTTATAACAGCAAGGAATTTATTTAATTGTTGATTCACTTTCCATTTTACCCCTGTGTTTTTTGGTTGAGGGAAATTTGGTATTATACTCTTTTTAAAATAAGCACCGCAAGAAATTTGGATTCCGACTTTTGCTTGTTTTACATTTCCAACTTTTCGAAATATAAGATCTTAAAATATGCTAACGCTAAGCGTTTTGACCACCCACTTATTGATATTTAAAAAAAATGATTTAATAAATTAATAATTCTCAAATCATGTTTATTGCTTTTAGGGCAGAAAATTGAGATAAATTCAGTGAGGTGAATTAACAAATCTTGTTTTGTATAAAAAATAACTTTATACCTTTCACACATTGTTCTACTTGACGACGCTTATTATTATTCAGAAGTTGTGTTTTTGCACCACATTTCAAAATCTAAGCGCACTGGTTTCATACGTTATGTTTTCCAATGTGATCTTCACGTTGGAACTAAATTGAAAACTGAAAAATTTCTCATTTTGTCCAATAGTGGACACAATTTCTAAATTTAGTTTGATAAATATGGTGTATATTATGATGTATCGTTGAAAGTACCCACTAAGAATAAGTATGTCTATGAAATTTTGGGTAGAGACAATTTTTAAATAACGCGTATTCCGATGACTGAATTAGCATATATAAAACTTCATCTTCAACTTTGGAAAATGGCAGTATTTCCATAGGAAAAGTCATATTATTTTCTTGTCACTTAAAAGAGACGTTCTGTGATTTGTTTCAAGGTCGTTTGCATCTTATAGAAAATTATTCAATTTGACTGCGAATATTTACTTATTAGTAAGTTTTTTTTGTGATAATAGGCCCAGAATCTGTGGTTTATCTTCCACAATTTCTTCCATTCTACTGCTCTTCGTATCCTGTATCCGGTTGTTCATATATATATATATATATATATATATATATATATATATATATATATATATATATATATATATATATATATATATATATATATTATCATTATCATCATACGCAGCTCATTCCTACAATTTTTCACGTAGCGGCCTCCTTTACATGTTAATGTATTTAATTTGAGCTCAATAATATCTGTCGTTATCAGGCCCAAGCTGTTCTATTTTCTAGTTTCCATTTCTTTCATCCCTAGCATGTTGCGTTCCATTGATATTTGAGCAACTTGTAGTTTCTTGGTAATTTCTGTTTTGAGTGTCTAAGTCTAGCCTCCGTATGTCATACCTGGTAATATGCATTGGTCAAATACTCTTTTCTTTAGATAAAGTGGCATTTTAATTTTATTTTTCGATTAATTTCTGGTAGTAGCGATCCAGAGCCGTGTATTAGTTAACACAGGTATATGTATTGTTCTATAATTGCCAGTGTAGTATTATTTATTGGTTTGTTCTATTTAACTACAAACTCATTGTACATTACCTTGGTTTTAGGTGTGTTCATTTTAAGGCCTACTCATTTTCTAACTGTGTTGAATTCATCAATTTATTCGTCTAGCTACTCGGAGTTACTGGTAATCAGGACGATTTCATCAGCGAATCTTAGACGGTTAAGGTCAGGGGTGCTCAAACTTGAACTGCTGACGATCTACCTCAATATTTTTAGAATACTTACGATCGACTTTGAGAGGCTGCAAGTATGTGTGATGCAGGGTTGTCGTACATACACGATACACCTTACTTACCTAGGTAGGGTGTACCGTACCATATATAGATATTAGCTTTCTGCACAATATAGGTACATTATTTTGGTCAAGGTTTGGGTTAGGTTTAGTTAGGTTCTTCTCTACAATATCAATGAAAAAACTCATAGTTATTCAAAATTGCGAGTTTATTGGTTGTTACAAAACAAAAGAGATACATATGGTGTTAAACCTAACTAAAGAGTGGCTTTGGATGTTGAAGCGTGGCACTGCATGTCCTCAGCATACTTTTCATGAGGTGGTACGTAACCACTGAGTGCTAATCGCAAGCATGATGACATATGATCGTCAGTTAATCGATTGCGATATTTTGACTTAATTATCTTCATTTCAGAAAATGCAGACTCGCACAAGTAAGTTGACCCAAACAATGCCGTCAGTTGAAGGGCGATTTGCCTTAGATTCGGATATTTATCTTCAGATATAAAACACCAGAAATTTGTATCAGATGCTGTAGCTTTGAGATGTATATCTGATATAATCTGCATCAACTCATTTTCAACAGAACATGAGTTCATATTAAACTGACTTGCTACTGCTATTTCAGTAGCTAATTCCTCAATGTTTTTACATGAAAAAGGATAACTCATAAATGATGCTATATTCTCCAATTTACTGCAATCATAAAAACGCATTTCAAATTGTCCCAAAATATTTGATAATTCACCCTCATACGTATCATAATTAAACTGAGTAATTCTTGCTTTCAAAGACGGAAAATGTTTCACATCCTTTCTTTTCAGTTGATATATCATAGGTTGCAATTTACTTTTGAATGCGTTTAATCATCTCAATAATAGTTTTTCCTTTACCTTGAAGCTCCAAGTTAACGATGTTTAAGTGCATTGTGATGTTAGTCAAAAATGCCAAATCAGTCACCCATTTTTCGTTTTTCAAAATCTGAGTGTCATCACCTCTTTCGTCTAGAAAAGCTGTTATTTCGGGCAATAATTCTTGAAACCTTTGTAGGAACTTTCCGTGACTCAACCACCTGACGTCTGTGTGACGAACTGAATCAGTGTGTTCAGCTGACTCCCTATCTTCCAACTGCAACTGAAAGAGCCGCCGTTGTAAGCTACGGGCACGGATGGAATTCACAATTTTTGTTGCAATGCCCATAATTTCCTCCGTGTTTAAAACTTTGGAACACAAAACTTGTTGATGTCTAATGCAATGGAATGAAAAAAATGAAGGGAATTCTTCATTAGCTCGACACAATGCCACAAAACAATTTTTGTTTCCAGTCATTGCTGGTGCTCCATCGGTTGTAATGCACACTAATTTATATATTGGTAGCTCGTAGTTGTTTACAAAATTAAAGAAAACTTCATATATATCTTCGCCACGTGTCTTCCCCTTCAGAGGAATGATTGTCAAAAATTCTTCCTTAGCCGATATGTCATTGAATACCATCCGAATAAAAATACACAGCTGGGCAGTGTCTGTCATATTGGTGGATTCGTCGAACTGTAAAGAAAAATATGTACATTCCATGATATCATGTTTTAGTTTATCTGCGATGTCCTGACTAATGACTTCAATACGCCTTGTGACAGTCGGACGAGATAACTGAAGTTCTCTAATAGCAGACATGATTTCTGTTTTATTTTTAAAATCTCCAAATAAAGTCTCACCCGCTTCAATAAATGCTTCCTTCACCACTGATCCATCTTCGAATGGTTTCTTGTGTTTCGCCAATATATGAGATATTTTAAATTTTGATTGTTTGGCTGGTCTTGTGAACATGGTTTGTTGTTTTTTCAAACAAGATATAAAATCACTTACTTTTCGTTTTCTTAATTCACTCTGTGGCGGAAAATCCTTTTGATAGTTTTTATGAACCGTTTTATGATGCCTCTCTAAGTTACCACACTTAGGTATTGCAACTGACGCACGACAAATAACACAAATGCACTTACCCTTCACCATACAAAAGAAAAATTCTTCCTCCCAATCCTTATTAAAATGATACGTTTTAGATTTCTTCACTGCACTCATTTTCCACTATTCAATAATAAACTTTGTATCGACGTAGTATCGCTATCAAGTTACAATTCAGAATGACTCCAATTCATGCAGGCGCAACATTTATATCGGCGTGAAAGAAAGTCTCGAATGTTCCCGTCAAACGCGCCGCCCGAAACTAGACAGTACAGTCTAGTCTAGAAACAACGCGGCTTTTCTTTGACAAGTGCCGCGCGTTCCTTTGATAAAGCCGCCTTTTGCCGCAAGCAGTATTATTTTATTACGTAATACATTTTTGTAGTTTAGTTACCTATCTACTTATTAAAAATTTAAAAATTTTCGTTTGTAAAAAATCGACCGTTTGAGCACCCCTGGTTAAGGTATTCCCCATATATTCTCAGATCTTTGATGTCCCATTCTAATTTACGGAATATTTCTCCCAATATTGCTGTGAAGAGATATTTAATCCCCTTGTTTCAATCGTCTGCTGGGCGGGAACTAAGAGGTTCCATTATATATCATGACTCTCGCTTTAGCTATCTCATATTCACTTAAAAGGAAGATTTATATATTAGGAGAAAACAAAAACTCTTTTTTTTTCAACTACTATAAAAATATCGTTCAGAATGAGAAAAAAATTAAGTTTGAGCCCTTAATATCAATATTAAGAGGTACTGTATTTTGTATTCGCAGTTAAACTTCAATCTAAAATAATATATGATAACTTCTATAATATTTCATAGTTTACTTCAAAAAAATGTCTTGAAAACATAAAACAACATATTTTTCGTTTTTTTCTCATTTTTACTTTCCAAATTGATTGAGAAAACTTTATGTTAAACAGCATGATTCGAATAAAAGCGTTGAAAACTTATTCCATTGTGGTTGGAAGTACTGTAAAAATTTTTCATGCGATTTTGTATATTATTAAAAAAATAGGTAATCTAAGTGCCTAGCGTTACCAAATAGTAACGGACTCTGCCGCCACATATTTTGTAACTCTAGCATAACGAATAATATCTTTTATATCTATGTTCTCAACCTAACGACTAACGGTCACAATATCTTTATCAAAATAAAATGCTTGCACAGAGGTTGGCTTTATGGAATTTCTTTGAACTAACAAAAACTATCAGGTAGACCATACTCGTAATAGCTTTATGTCTGGTCTAGACTATATGGTTTTCTTTTGTTCGCTTCTCTTAATTCTTTCTATAGGAAACGATCGCTATTTCGAAAATATACCGTAAAATGAGACTGCAGCGAAAATACTTAGGTGTTTTTATGGTAACGCTGGACTTTATTTGGTTAACACAAATGAGTATACGGAGAGAAGTTTAAAAAAAAGTGGTATATTGGACCACACAAAATAACAGCGAGAAAGGTGATAGTAAAAAGTAGACTCAATGATAAATCCATTGAATTATTTTGAGACTTACTACAAGATATTTCTCATCAGGAGCCTTGTTCAGGAGATTATCAAGTTTTCTCACAAAATTTTACTCCTTCAATAGGAGTGAACAGAAAGTGAAAATACAAAATATTGTAATGGTTTTTTGGCATTTCATTTCTTTCTCCAAATCCAGTGGTTGGAGGAGAAGAAATTTTGAGTGCACAACGCATATCTAAGAGATATTTATTTTTAAAATCGAATCTCGGAATAAAAACGAGTGATTTCAGAATAATTGGAGCAACAGCTTCTAATTTCAACTTCATATTACAGGAATGTAGCGAGAAAATCAGTAATTCGATCCTAGCAATTGCACGGAATTTACGAAGTTACCACAAAAGTTGTGTTTGAATTCTCAACTACTGACCGTAACAGAAACAATTTATCGTCTTCTTTGGTAGTAACTGTCATCGTCTTACTCAACTTTCTGTAAGCAGCACTACAAAAATGTATCTTTTGTGGATGGTCTTCTTCAGGATATTTTTCTATAGTTATGCATGTAGTAATTAAGCCATTTCAACAAAGAATGGTTAGCCTCCAAAATCAGAAAAGATCAGAAGTATAATTATCACCTAAAGATTATTCGGCAAAGGATGGACGAAAATCGGCGACTTAATTGGCAAGGAATGTGAAGAGTGTCACCCACACTCAAGGCATATTGGACTCAGTGAGACTCCCTGGAATAATGACTGTTAAAAATATCTTTAACATCGATAATTATTGCTAAAAAAGAAATCAGTTATTTATTCTGAGAACAAGACTAGTCAAATAGTGGAGAAGTTAAACGACAGTCATCTGGGGGTGGAGAAAGCCGTTCGGCGAATCCGTGAGAGATTTTATTAGGTGACACATTTCGACGAGGTGAAAGACTAGAGTAAAAAATATACGATTTGTGGTATCAGTAATGGACCACATCGCAAGAGAAAGTCGTCCATGAAACAGTGAAATGTTGGAATTTCTGACCACTCTGTCATCAGATGGTAAATACATTCTAGTCTTAGTTGACAATTTCATTCGGTGGTCGGTTAAAATTACTGCGATTCCGAATCAGGAGGCCACAACTGCTGCAAAGTATTGGTGTAAGTTTTTATCTGTCGATAAGGTGTGCCATCGACAGTGATCAAAGAAGAAATTTCGAAAACCTTGTGTTCCAGGAAATCTGTGACAATTTGGGGATGGAGAAGACCTAGATTACATCGAATGGAATGGTCACGAGAATGAACAGGACCATTGAAAGATACCTGTCCAAAGTAGTTTCAAGCCACCTTAATGAATGGATGAGTATTTATTCTTATATTCAATGGCTCATCGATTTGCTATTAATAATATTCTAGAGTTTGGCTATCCACCCGAAGAAGCTCTAGACGAAAAATATTATGTGATTCAATTGAGAGGTAAGACGGACGATGAACACGATCATAGTTACCATCGACCGAATGAAAAAACGCACGTCATGAGAGCAGTTTTAAAGAAGAGGACAAAGTGTGGCCACACAACCCTACAGGAGAAAAGGATTCCCTCCAAAATTGCAAAAACCTCTGAAAGTAGATCACTAATATCGTCTAGCACTGTTCGAAATAGACCATGACCAAGAGATAATCATATCCGAGAAGATCCTGAGTCTACCTACGGAGAAATTATGGGCGGAAAAGCCAGATAGCAAGTCACTACAGAGCAGTAACAACATTTGTTTATCCTTTTGGCAGATTATTGACTGGCATACAACATATCCGCCAGTATAAAAAACTTAGGACTGGCAATCGTCTGCCTAAAGAAATTTGGGTAATTGAAAAAACTTCAATTTTAATTCCAACCCCGACAAAACGCTGAGACCCAAGCACAATTCGCAGTACGTCTTCCAACTGCTTACAATTAGGAATATATAGATCAATCCATCTACCGCGATGTGAAGGATATGCTTCAAACGTACCGAAATATGTACTGAAATCCAACGTGAACAAACTCACTATGACTAAAATAGGAAGCAACTAATTGGATTTCAGCTATACCCCACGTCATCTTCACCCAATAAAGATGGTACCCTCTTATTTTTTCAAGATCAGAAAGTGGAGAAATGAGCGAAGTTGCCGATTTAAACATCCAGTCCTGGTTACACAGAAGTTCATCGAGGGACTGTTTTCTAAATGGGGGGTAATATCGAACTCACCCACTGATATATACTGTGAAGCCAGTCCTGTTTAAATATGTAATTAAAGCCACCGAGACAATGTACTGAAATCCAACATGAAGAAACTGGTTATGACTACAATAGCAAGTAACCAGTTGGATTCGCGATTCATCAAGAACATAGTAAAGGTGATCTTTCAGGATACCAGTGTCTACGTAATAATTTGTAGCTTCACATCTCATTATCAGTACCTAATGAAGACGGTGGCCTATTATTTCCATAAGACCGGAGTGTGCAGTTATACGTCCAGTTGCACATTTAAACATTCAGTCAGAAGTTTCTGAAAAAGCTTTTTTATTTCTTCCCGTGAACCCATCAGAATAATGAAAAAGAATCCAAACGATGTATTCAATTTAATGAGTGTGTTAAGTATTGGTAGATAGTCTAGTATGAATGTTATAGAATAGTTTAGTGAATAGATTATCCTACAAATAAATCACGTAAGTAAGATATACTGTGTATATAAATTCATCCCACAGTTTAAAAACTATTTACATAAATAAGAACATTACACTGTTAGTAGTTCCTCATATCGTGAACTATCCTTTCATGAAGCTTGCTATTATCATTTAGAAAAAAACTGTTTGGTTATAATCTCCTGTAAATAAAAGTCCAAGTACAATGGATACAATGGTACAATAATATAGGGAATTTGAATACCGTTTCTTACTTCAACCCTATATTGTTCCATAATTCAATGCCTTATGTATATATATATATATATATATATATATATATATATATATATATATATATATATATATATATATATATATATATTGTGTACCATATCAATTTCTCGGTATATGGCCCAGTAGGTCTCTAGGGATCATGTCCTTGTAAATTTTTTGTCTTATTTCGTGTTTTCTTGCCAGTTCGTATCCAACACGGATCAATGCATTCCTACACTTTTTTTCCAATTTATTCTTATTGTCTAGTTACTTTCCCAATATTGGTTGATGTATATAGGTTTGTAACCTTATAACGGGGGAGAGAATGTATTTTGTTTCGAGTTTAGTCAATTTTGTCAATTCAAATTTTGCAATTGGTAATAAACGTTTTACGACACAATGTGCAAATCTCATTAAGTAATGTGATTTTAAATTCCCTTTGAATATGGAACAACTAAGCTTTTTGTTAAGAGTCATATGCTACGTGGGTTGGTGAGTAAGTTATAATATATGTATGTACTCAGAACGTGAAGTCATATAAGTTATATACTCGAAACATTCCTCTTTGTCAAAAAATGGAACATTTTTGTGCGAATATCTTATTCGACAATCAACGTGAATTAACCCAACAGCAGTGTGCTGATCAACCCGATTCGCCTTTGGGTGATAAAGCACCATCTCGAGCCACCATGTTTCGCTAGTTTTCCGAATTCAATCGTGATCTCACTTCGCTACAGGATGAATTTGAAGCTCGTCCAAAATCGGCTGTTATGACAGAAAACATCAATGCTGTGCTTAAACTGATATGGCAAGATCGTCATGTTTCAAACCACGAGATTGTGTCATACTTGGCAATAATTCTACTTGCATACAATCAATATTGCATGAACATTATGCTGTCAAAAATATTTGTTGTCGTTGGATATCGCAAAATTTGATAATCGTTCAAAAAAAGCTCGTGTCGACTAGTGGAGAAAAATGCTGAGAAATTCGGTGCTAAAACGTTGTTACAAGATTGTGACAGGCGATGAATCTTGGATCTATGCGAAATCCAACAAAAGTTGTTCGCGCACCAAGCACTTTGAAGCAAAAGGTGGCCACCGTTCTATTATTGCAACTTAAATTAATCAATTCTTGTATACCAGTAGAAATCCAATCGCAAAAGACGAATCATTCTCCACCACGACAATGCGAGCTCTCACAAATCAGTTCAATCAAAAACCTTTTTGAACAGTCAAAACATCGATTTAATAGGTCATCCACCGTATTCTTTGGCGCTTAATGATTTCTTCTTGTTTTCGCCGATCAAAAATAAATTGCGAGGTCAATGTTTTGCAACACCTAAAGAAGCGGTTGATTCGTTCGTACAAATCACATGTTTTGGAGGTACCTCAATTGAAATGGAGCGAATTCTCGACAATCCGTTCAAAGGCATGTAAAAGTGCATTGATCTCAATAGAGAATAGTTTGAAACACAATAAAACCATATCCAATTATAAATATTTGTTTTTATTCATCTATCTCTAAATTTGAGTAGCAATACTAGTATCAAATGAAAATTTGCCAAATTTCTATATCACAATGCATTTGTGGAATATTCAACTCCATTGTCCTTTCATTTCTTTTATTTTGCTGGTTTGAAAAGAGAGAAATATAATAAATTAAAAAATATGGAGATCACTTTTCGAATTAGTTGAATCATCCTCATTTGTATCAAGTTCCAACCATTGAAATAATTTTTTCTAACTTCATATTATTTTGCTTACTTTATTTAGGGTGGAACTGGTTAATGCTGATAGATAACAATTTACTGACAACTTTTCAATAAATCATATTATTATATTCAAATTTGTTACTCACAAATTTTCCAATTTGATTGAGTTTTCGTATCTCCAGATTTCCATTCTTCAGATTCGATAATTGTAGAAGATTGTTGTCCATTTAAAACCTTAACCTGATAATAAAATCCGTTCTACTAAGCCATTACTCCAAACAACCTGTTCCACATACTGTTATTTTGTTGAGTTGGAACTCGTATCTAGCTTTCAATTCAAGATAAATTATATTATTGGTATTTTATGGGTAACAAACAAAAATTTTTGGTTCTGTGTTAGAGATGGCGTTACATAGAACAAATTATGCTCTGCAAGGCTCAGGCTGCGGTGATTTTTTGATGTTAATTCACGGGCAGCGTTTGTTAGTTAGCAGTTACATATCACATTCATTCATTCACAGACCACATTCGACTCAATAGATAGAAACATGGTATGAGATAATATGAGAAAAATAGAAATATTTGGAAAAAATAATATAGATAACAAAAGGATTATATGGAAACGTGAGAGGGAAAAAGATCGACAAACTTTATGATGGGGATGGAGGTAAACGGGAAGATGGTCTTAGCCATCTTTTATTTATATTCGTCAGAGATGGGATGATGAAAACAATAGAATATAACATCTATAATGGATTCAATAATTGGCTACAGAAACATAGAACCGGTGCAAAGAGACGGATCAGTCTCTATTAGTAGTAGATAGATTTAAGAAAATTGAAGGAAAAGTAGACATATGGATAATGACAATAGAAAATCTGAGAATGGAGTTGAATATCAAGAAACGGAAAAGGATGACAGTAAATCAGAAAAGACCAGATGGGACAGATTTCATAATATAACGACAAAGGATAGATAAAGTGACATTTGAATAATTGGGAATCATTGTTTCAGAACACGGTAATACCTAGAGATAGCAAGCAAAGTGAGAAAAGCCAACCAAATATCCGTCGAATATCCTATGCTTTTAACAAAGGATTTTCAGAAAAAATATGGACATGGAAAAAGGAAGTATAAAACTTGATAACAGTACCGAGGTTTATATATGGAAGTGAAACCTAAGTAATGAGAAATAAAGACTCCTAAAAGAAAGAATACTATCAGCATGAAACAACCATGGAAAATAGCAGGAACAACGGGATAGGATAAGAAATGATGTGATCATAAAAATGCTCAAACAGGAACCAATAAGAACAAAATTGTTCCAAGATGTTTGAATTGATTGGCTACTAAAAGTAGCACAGAGCGACTAACGACAGGTTGCTGTTCTGATAAGACCCAGGAACGTCGAAACTAGTCAGTGGTTACAATTCTCTCTTTGCAATGGTGATCCATTAGGAATCTTGACATCTCCTTTGGAGATTGACAGACTTCAGACTGAAATTATGGTCAAGTACATTATGAAAATATGTATGGAAATATTACAATAAGAAAAATTATTACATCAATTAGTTAATTATTACGGTGTGTTAAATTCTGGAATGTGTTCTAGAGAACATGAGATTTTTTAATTCAATATTCAAATTGGAGCTTGATAGAAATATAAAGCCTAAATTCTAGTTACCATAGAAATCGTTATCAATTATTATGAGTGATATTCGTTATTGTTATACTTTTTTATTGTAATTCACCTTAATTTGGAGAGCTCGGAAATATATTAGAGTTAGGAGAGCTAAGTGTTCAATTTTGTCACAACGAAAGAAACAGGTTCACAGGTTGAACCATTATGGAATTTGTAAAATTCTAGATTTTTCGGCTCCCACTTTAAAAGGAATTATCAAGAGCGGGGTTGAGATAGGTTGGTAACTCAATCATTGTTAAGAAGAGATCCGATCCCGTGGTCTCTACTCTACGCAATGAATCACCCCTTTATTTTTTGATTGAGTTCGTTGCCTGAATTTGCTACTCGTTGGAATTTTACAGAGGAAATGAGAAGCTGAGAACAAAAAATGAAATAATCAAAATAGAGATAAAAGTAATAGTGTCCATATAGTGTATATATATATATATATATATATATATATATATATATATATATATATATATATATATATATATATATATATAATCTTGAATGATAATGAAATATTAAATGCCTTCATGCCCCCCTAGAGGTGAGTTCCATTTTATATACAAGACGTTCAAGGAAGTTAGGTGCGTAATGTATTGCATGAAGTAATGTCCTTAGAGGCATTTCTCCTCGGTGTAAAGGCTAGCATACACAACACCTGATACGTATTTCGAAATTCAATAAGCTCTTTTTCCGTCACACTAACCGGATTGGGAAATTGGAAACTGCAGTTTAAGTCACAGATTAAATTGGATTTCTTCGAAATAATTCGGAGAATACTTAAATTCTGCAATACGTTTTAATTCAATAGGTGCAGTGTTTTAAGAACTATCCTATTAAAATAAATATTCCATATCTTATAATACACTTAAAATTACTTATAAAACCTATACTCACGAATAATGTAATTGTCATCTTTGAATGGAAAATATCGGAAATTATTGAGATGCTGAAGTGTCGTTTACTAAAAATGTAGAAATGAATTATTTTCTAACTAATAATGCATTATTTCAATAGTATAATTCAATAATATAATGGAACAATGTTCAGTTAGCTCTCGAATTCTGTCAACTTGTTTGATTTTATTATTTAATATGGCGATTTTTGAGGTCGATGCAACAATTATAGCGTTCATAAAATATTTATTGTATCGTACAACTTTACTTCACAGCACAATTCATCCAATTTAAATGCTACACAGTTTTTGATTTTGTCCTCCAATACGCTACTAACGGTAAGAAATAACAGAGATAATATTTATTATTTATTTATGTTTTGCTTCTTTTCAATTTATACGATGAATTTTATACAATATGCATCCCGAAATATGATGTCATTCAGCCAGCTGACTTATCCGTCTTTCATCATTTTTCAGACGTTTCATCTATCTGTCGTGTATTCTACTCGGATAACTGTCAATTGGACTCCGTTGTGAAGTAATAGAGCAGTAAAGTTTCATCCGCTGTATCATATCAACGCAAAAAAACTTGGGTGTAACAAGATTGAACACTATGAAAAACTGTTCAGAATTATCATTTCATCGTTGTGTTTGGTGGTTTGTGAGCTCGCGAACAGAGATTTTATATACCCAGAATTTATTTACGATATGTACAAAACGTTCTTTCAATTTCGCAGATTCACAGTTACCCGAAATAATTTTGTGGTGACCGCTTCTTCAGGGCCTCCACTATGTACAACGTTGTAGGTGTTAATTCCGCCTCGTTTAAATTTATCAAAGCACTTCTTGACGGTTCATTTTCATGAGGCAATGTTCGATTGATCCTCATCAAGCCTAACTTTCGCTTTAATCTTTTTTTTTTTTCATTTTTTTACCAAATACCAATACGAACACGTTCACGACATGGATCGTGAAGTCGGTTCGATTCTTCCAATAAAATCTGACATTTGTTGGACGCGTCGGGTACAATTTTCCAAGAAATAAAGCGGCAAACCTTTTGTTTTATAACCTCATTTATAATATGTTATGACCGTTTTTGTAAAATCAATTTCTAGGGTGGCTTTTGTGATTTCTTACATTCTTACATTCTAGAACCGAATTATTGAGAAATCCGTTTTGCATATACGCTTATTTATCAGCGAGTAAGTTATTGAATAATTTGATGTTATCCCGAACACATCGGAATTCAGAAGTAAACGGTGAACTTAAAAAAATTGATATGTTAAAAATTGAACGAGTGTTTATTAGTAAATTTTAGTGGGGAGTATACAAATAAATTAAGTAAGTGGGATACACTGTGTGTATGAAACTACCGCACCATTGAAAAAAAATTTAATGAATTAGATGAAGAACATTAGAATATCTAACACACGAAATACCTTTTCATTAAATTTCTAGAACCAACAAAAGTCTCTTCACTCATAGCTCATAATTCAAAATACGGCATTTTTCTAATATAAACGTGTCTTGGATCTAACTGAAAATCATATTGATTTGATATTAAGGTTTCAAGTAGATTAATATTATTGGTTTGTGTGTATATAGCTCATATATATGTATATCTTGATGGAACTTTTACTTCCCAACTTCTCACGCTTCAGGACACAATTTCCGTCTAAGTCGATTGTCAAAAGAAACTTCATGATTTCTTTTAACTTTATTGTCGCTTGACAACGTCTTTATGTGCTATATACGTAACTTACTCACGCGTGTAACTCCTATACAACAGTTGCGGATACTGAAAAACCTCCTTTCGAAAAATAATTTTTACTACTCCTGTTCATTGATGTCAAGAAAATCGGGTTATAAATATAATAACTGCGACTGCCACATATCAATAAATATAACATTGTTTACGATTTTTGTATTTCGCTATTTTTTATTATTTGTATACCTCTCATTTCTTGAGAAATTAAATGTTTTGCTGAATTGTACCATTAATGTTCCAATTTTTCATTTATTTTTTCATTTTTCATCACACGTGTTACACAGAAGATTATATCATAACCATTGACCGATACGCAGATGAAATAACAACTGAAATTAGATAATCTTAAACGGGTCAAATGATTTTTAAATAATTGAGGCAACTCTACACGCGCGACATGATCAATGATCGCAACCTAACACAGCAACATAACATATTTATTTCAAAATAACCCTTTGTTTGGAAGCCAAACCAACTGGAGCTAGAAGCCAGGGAATCTACCTACTATGGAAATAAGTAAGTGACTATATCATGGTTTCGGTGACCAACTTACAGCAATCCTATATTTTTATCATGTATATTTCATAGGTAGTATTTCCAAGAAAAACCATATAGAATATTCAAATCTGACTCCAATACTTATCATCACGATCTTGCACCATTGAACTGACAATATTAGTTTCACAGTGCAATTCAATTTCACTGTATAAGAATTTGGTCAATAATTAATTAGAATATGGATTTCTTCAATATCTCTAGGATCATATTATCCAAATTCCTATTCTCCTTTTTTACCTGAAAAGTAAAATATTGTAGACTGAATAAATATCATTTCTCCACATCAACACACGTTTTATGAACCCACAGTTTGACATATTAGTAGCAGATCAAATATCATATCAACTTTTTATTAACAAATTCCAGCATTCCTCATCATATATTCTATTGTCTCTAATCTTCGGTTTTCCGTATATTTGCTTTTTAAATTATGCAGTAGCCTCTAATTTATCTGTTATTTTGAGCGAGCCTTTCATTATTAAAAAGGAGGGGATGGGCTAATGGAAGAAACAATGATTTTCTTCAACATTTGATGCCATGAGTTTGGCTTCTAATCCACTCTTTGTATTATACGAACATAGGTGCTTGTTATGTTCCTTATATTTCATTACAAGGAAAAAGGATTACAAACATGCATCTTTTATTATTATTCTGCATGATCTGCATAACCTAACCTCACTTAACTCATGAGCAAAATAAACTGGAATAAGAAGCACTCTCAGAAGTATTTGGAAACAGCCAAGAATTAGAAAATTCTTCTGTGTTACTGTATACTGTAGTAAAATCAATATTTTTCACTAATATCTATACCGTACGATTATCACACTTCTGTTTCAATAATATATGATGTTACTGAACAATAATGATTTTCTTTATATATCTCCTCAATTCAAGAAGAATTCATTTACCGACTCAATACAACTTCACACTGTTTCTTTAAAACTTGGTAGATGATTGGGATGATGATAATGAATTGAATCAGTACTTTTACTTTAATTGCTTTAGCACCTTTTTGTTGTTTGCAAAACGTGCTCATATGAAGCTTTCGGTAGAAGTTGATTCGGGTAGGACTCTTTTGAATAGATGTATATGTATATATAGATTTGATGTCTCGTATACACTGCTACTCAAAGGATCTATTGTGTTCCCCTTTCTTGCTGCGATACTGTAATGCTTGATAATACCCAGTGTTTACAGCTGATCCATTAATCCCAATCCTTTTAAAAAGTCTAGAATGTGGGATGACTTTACTTGCCAGAGAATTTCGTCTTCTATTTCAAGCGCTTCCAGGTTTAGTGGTCTGGAGTTCGTTAGTGTTTCACACTTCGAGAAAATGTTGATAGAGGTTTCGTCTTCTGTTCATCTTCTGTAGAACAAAATGTGCACGCCGCATTATCTGCTAAGTCTAGCGTCTTCAGGTGTACAGGTGACAGTGCCCCGATAGAACTCTTGTTAGTATTCATATATTGTTTCTACTTATGTTGATACATTCAGCAGATCTAGTTTTGAATAGGTTCAGAAACAGTATATTAAATTCAAATTTATGTTAACAAATATATTTCTCTCAGTTTATTGGGTTCTAATTGTATTTTAATTTACTAAATACAAAATGGCGATGTCCATTGGAAATTTTGTTGTGTTCATCAACGATGCAAATTTACCAGTAGACTAAACTTATTTCTTTAAAAACATCAAGAAAGTACCGTTACTATAGCTATGGTGATGGTTATATATAATTCTTTTCTTTTTACTTGCCTGGCTAACAAATATTGACATCATCGATAATTTCACTCGTAAATACAAGATATCATATTCAACAAATGTTACTCCAGCTTTCATGAAACATTATCTCACAATAATTTGCAGTTAAAGAAAATTGATGATGAAAGTTGTTGATATAATTCGTAATGTTCATAACATTGATACTATAACACCTAGAGTAAGTCAAGAGTAGTATATTTTCCCTTGAGAGTCTAGTGTATATATAAAGAAGAGATATCAACATTGAAATAAAAATAAAATTCTTAGAAACCCGAATCCTTGGAGTGAGGAAAACCGAACAGATAAATTCATGTTATGAACTTCTGAAGTTTAGAAAACATACAGAACAACGTCACATCTTGTAGTTTTGTTATTTCACGTGAAAAATATATCAAGGTATAGATTTATTTGTCTTTTCAACGCTTAGGCATACTAAATTCCATGAAAAATTAGTTTCGCCAATGCCAAACTAGTTGATTCTGATATAAATACATACACTGTAAAATAAAGTAATAAGGCCTAGTGTTAACATTATATTATATCTAGAAAATCAAAATAAATAGATAAACTGAATAAAATACTCGTAATTGGTAAAAAAAATAATCTTTTTTATTAAAACAATGATGATTTGTACTTAAAAGTTATGGATAATTGGTAATACAAACAATCATACTATAACAAATAATAATAGTTGTTTTTCAATGAAAGCAATGATTATATCTCAATTTTCAAAATTGTTATTAATTTTTACATGGTTTGCTTTGGTGGCACCGTGCCCCATTGATAACACATTATAATAAGAAGACTCTTCAATTTCACTTTGTAAAATTTCTGTCAAAAACTTTTTCCTCCATTATTTTTAATCTGCTTGTCGACTTAAACGTAGGTTTATCCATATTGAAGAAGAAGAAATCTTTATAATCTAAACTTTTAATTTTCAACTGCAGTCATTAACTAAATATATTACGCACTGTTTGCAATTAGACCCAAAATGCGTTAATAACGACGAATCTAACTCCCGCAAGTCCTAACATGTTTGCTCAATTACTCAATTACTAAATTGGTTAAGACCAGGCCGTACTGGTTTATTCTAGACTGTGCGTATTTATATCAGGATCAACTAGTTTGGCCTAGGCAAAACTAGTTTGTCCTGAAATCGTGTTTTACTGGTAACATATTATTTATCATAGTACAAACAAAATTTGCTAAATTCACACGAAATATGGTGATAGAACACCATTAGAGTAACTGGGTTTTCCCATAGTTATACAGTTTATTAAAATAATTTACGTTTGACATTATAATTCCGACAGCTTCTAGTATTAATTCAATCAACGTTTTGCATCTAGGTCTATAATCTTTGGAGATTTTCAAAAAGTTAAAAGATTTCCATCAAAAGAATTACAATTTCATTTATACTCCTGTGAGGTAGATAACCCTAGCAACAAGATTTTGTAGTCGTGGTTGCCTTTGCGATCGAGTTAAGATATTATCTTAATATTCCAATTTCGCACGAGTGCCAGCTATTATTTGAAATCCAATTCAGCTTATATAATTTTGGTAGAACCCTTGAAAATACTTTCATGTGCGGTTATTCATTACCCTTTTTTACGTTTTTTAGTAGTAAAAAAAGGTAAACATGGAGAAGAAAATTCTGTTCGAGAAAGCTCTCTGAATGCGTGTGTGGTAGCTGGATAAAATATGAGGTGAGCAAATCTCTATTCGTTACCAGTGAACCGCTAATTTTGTACTCCTGCTAAATTGATTTTGAGCATTATTTTGGTGTAGATTGTATAGTCCGGAAGCTTAATTCTGGAGCTATCAACAGTAAAGATCCATGACAATTGAGCCATCTTTAAAAATAAGAACAGGGATAGAGTCAGACTTTATTGTCATTTTATTCCTAAGTTTAGAATTATGAGAACTATTGAGATAAAGTGAGGTTACTATGGAATTTTCAGATACCAACTTGGTACTATCTGAGAAAATAATTAGAAAACCCATTGAGTATATCTGACATTTATACCGAAATTTTATCATTGAAAACCGATATTGCCGCTTAAAATGAAATGTCATTTCTGAAATCAAACAACGAGAATGTGATGACAATGATGAAAAATTATATGAACTAGGAAATTAAGGAGCTGGAGAAAAAGATGGCAGATTTGGAAAGAAAAAAACACTTCAATAGAAGAAACGATGTAAAATACAGAACCAAGCAATATACAAGCACCACTATGGAATTTTGAAAATTCGGCGAAATCGCGAGGCGTCTTTCACATTTTTTATAAATTTTATAAATGAATGAATCTTTTGCTTCTTTTTGTTTTAGACCTCTGTAGAGTTTTATTTAGGTATATAAATGATTTCTGTAAACGCAGTAACTTAGTTTTGAATAAATAGTCGTAGAAATAATAAATTGAACGAATAAGTAAAAGTGATCGCAGAAATTGTTTAAGTGATATTTAAAAGTGAATTATAATGAGTCAAATGTATTGTTAAGTGTGTAAATAAATTGGGAACGTGAAAGACAGTTTTTATCAATTCAACCCACTAATAGAAAGGGTGTAAATAAATATGAAAAACAATATTTAAAATTAACGATTAATCATTTGGGAATTTTAGTTACTAAATAAGAACGCAAGTTATCATATTTGGAATGATGAACTAGTTCACTATATGATATCGTATCTGATTAGGAAAATTTTCATTCGTAACAATTCGGTTACATTAAACTGTTAATAACTTTTAGCTATTTGGTGGTAGAACCTATACATGTAAGTTAGGTCCTGACAAACTCACAGTTCGTAATCTGGAGTTACCGGAAGCACAGGGGTCAGACATTTCAATGGACCAGTTTCATTAAATTCTCATTATCCTCTTGAGATTAACATAAGAATACCACCCTTTTCAATGTGTTGAACTTTAGTCCAATGTATACTATATGAGTTAGATTAATACTATTACTTCAACTCACACTTTGTTCGTTTTATCCCCAGAGCCTCGTTATCAGCAGTAAGTGGAAGGGAAAGGCGGAGGATTTTTATAAAAATCGTAACAAGTTCAATACTTGTACAATGTAAGAAAAATTCAAGAATGGAGATCTGTTTCGGCTCAAGTACTCGAATAGTAGTGAAAATTCGAAGAATTACTTTATTTCTTTGATATTCATTACATCTGATACAAGGTGAATCAAAATACTAATACATTATTTTCTCGTTTTTTTCAAGTGAATGGGTGAGTATCAAAAAGCTCAGAGAGATTTATGGAGCACGGGTTGAGTCAATTACGAAATACATAAACAATGAAACAGAAGAAAAGTGAATTAATGTTTTCCTAGCAGTTGCTGAAAACCCACACACATTAATTAAGAGATCCAAGTGCAATAATAATCGGCGTATAATTCTAAATATAATAATGTTTGGCTTTCGTATAAAAATCCGATATAGTATAGAAGCTCTTTGCGAAGAGACGAACAGAATAATACTAATTCCTTCAATGAACAGCGTGAAATTCATATGCGTACATCATAGGCTCATTTAGACGTACTAGAATAAAGAGAAAAGATGAGGGCTGGAGTATAAGAAAGATAAAGTCAGAAAGATAGCTCCTAATTTCTAGGAATTTCTCAAATTCTGGGAATAATGTGCAATATTGAAGAAAATATACCATTGAGAATAATAACAGCAATAGTTTACACTTACCGTGAATTTTTTTAATGCTCCAATGATTAATTTTTTTATAAAATTCCTCTATTATAAATCTTATCTGCTGAAATAAATTATCTAGACAATTTTAGAACAGAAAGCTTAAAATATTTATTGTATTTATTACTATACAATTATTATAAGCAAATGACAAATAGAAAGTTTGTGCAATTGGATCATGTTGGAAATAATCATAAAGCGAAAACCCATAGTTTATTCTTGGTTCGACTCATCTGAAGTTGCAACGTAATCATTAATATCTCGGTTATCGCACGACAAATTTTCTTTATCATCATCATCTGAAATTTTTGCTGGATTTTCGTTCTCATCATCCTTATTACTGCATGTCTCTCGCAAAATATCATTGATTTGGAGTTTTAAGTGAACTTTCATCTATCAATCCGCAGTCAAGAAATGGGTCTGAAAACGATATCAAATTCATAATTCCAAATGCACGCCGCAACATAAATTTTGCAATTTACCGCACGTCTGTAGCTCTCATATTAGCGCTGATATAAAATTTTCAAGATGGAATATTTCAATTTCAACCACATTTCTTCTTCCGGCACGCCTATAGTTTGCTCACTTCACCAGCGCCGATTGAGTTTTGCCGGTCACGCTACAGCAGCATCCACACCATGTTGTTCGCGTTATGTCGTATTAATCCTATTATTTGGCAGGATGTCGTAGCCTGGATTGACATAGGTTCGTTATAAATATTGCATTGTACCAAAATGTAACAACACTATTACTGCACCAAATAAAGTATTTTTGAGTATCCCTAAGGGAGGGAAATTATGGAAAAATGGTGTGATACAATGAAAACCGATAGGAATATTGTTCTTATTGTTACATCAAGTTATCGTTTTTTTTATTAAGATCATTTCGAAGTGAGTAGGTACTTCAATTTTTTAAAAAGCATATCCAAAACTTGACTAGCTTGACGTATTATTGTGATGACAATGTAGTATTTTTGAGGTGTTACTTGTGATTCGATTTTTTTGCATTGGCGTCGTCTGTACGGGATACAACCTAAATAGTTTCAATGAAAAGAAGGGGCATGACTGGTTTTTCAGAACTAATAATTTTAAAAACTCATGTTTAACATAGAGCAAATTTGACTCCATTTGACCTGTAGAATATTTTAAAATTAAATCGATCTGATTTTCATAACCAAATCGTCAAAATGTATTACGGATACTTTATTTATTTATAAAACCTTCTATAAAACCAAATTTTTTATGTCAGGTTGTTGGCTAGGTCTCCGAAATCAACTAAATTTAATTGATAGAAGCTGAGAGTACTATAACTTTCAGAAAACAATAAACCTTTCTCATTAGTTCAACAAAATTGAGTCAACTTTGCTCCAAACTAAATTTCATATATTTGTTTGACCTCTATCACTTGGTATCTTAAAATTGAGGAGTTCTGTTTTTGCTCCATGAATGTCATTCTATTCAACTGTCTGTTCATCTGGTTCATGTCGCGGATTCAGCAGTGATAAAATCTTTATTTTTACATAATAACTAGCCATTCCAAGGAAATTTATTTGGGGCAAGTTTTCAATGGAATCGCGAAGAATTGAACCTTGAAAATTGCTTCAATAATGCCTGGATCACAAATAGGAAAATCCTGCAAAAAACTTGAACATTGACACAACACATGTGGATTTTGAAAATTATTTTTGCATTTGAATTCTTAATAAAATTGTAAATAACTGCCTCGTACGCCGAAATTCTATTGCTTATCCAAGGAAACTCAATCGACAATGTACAGAAAACAAAATATATCATTTTTTAAAATGCTTGTGTATGTCAACTGCTTAGCGGCTAATTGTTTTGTGGAACCTAATAATTCACCTCCACCTAGATCATGTGTGACTTCATGCTTTGATAATGGATTCATTATGTGTCACTGGTACATGTAATGATAAGTTTTCTATCTCTTGCTGAATTCTTCATCATATAAAGATAACTCCAGTAAAATTATATTTTTTAGTTTTTCATTGACTGAAACAGTCAATACAAAATTTTCTCATGATGATTCTGTTCAAACTAATTATTATCATAAATGCATGGGAGAATATCGAACAAAAGCTCCAGTTCCATTTTCTCATTGAAGATCTATATCGAATAAACAGAATATCCATTAATAATATTTTTATCAGTGGAATTGTAATGGAAATATATTTCCATCGATATTACAGTTAAATAAATATTTCAAAAGAACGATTTATGTGTTATCCAATAACAAATGGATGGGAATTCTGTGTATGCGACATTTTTCAGCACTAATGTCCACGGTGATTCAAAATATGAAATTCATTCTGAAATAGCAATAAACATGTTCGAATTTGTTTGAAGCGGACTCTCTTTCAGTCTTTACCTTTTACCTTGAACAGAAATAATTAGTCTGTTTAAAAGAATAGTCATAGAGAAAATAATCTACTGTATTTCAACACGCTTATATCAGCTTCACTTATATGTGGGTTTGTTTGTTTGTAACTGTCCTTTGCACTAAGAGCAGGTGACTTATTTGATAAAATATCGTTTAACAGTGGTTTCGAAAATAATAAAATAATCTATACTATAACAAAACTGAAGAATCGGCGTGTCTGTCCATTGGTTTGTTTTTCAAATAATGGTTGTAGGTGATAAAGGAAGTGTAGCTGAACACAAACTTCCACTAATTTCTTTAGCTTACCCTAGAACAGCATTTGGGCTATATTCGATCAAAAAAAAAAGTTATGTTGATCTAAAGTTAATTACCAAACTTATGTTTGGTATTTCGCTTCGCGGCTGTCTTCGATGTAATTAGGGCAACATGCGAGTACCTGGGATGAATTAGATATTAAGTCGTTCCTATGGAAAAACTTATAAATTAAAAAAAATGATTTTATCCATAATTGTATTGTTAATCTAACGAACCTATTATATATCTATTTCAAGCTATTTCAAGATATTTTTATGCTATAACAATATGCCCAACGCTAACACCTTATCTTGCACGTCACATATTGATTTGACCAAATTTCTAGAGATGGCACTTTGTCAATTCGCGTACAAATGAAGGTAGACTGTCATAGTTGTCAAGGGTCTTATTTTGTGTTTCATTCGACGACACAGATAAATTGTATTCAGTGTGCGAAATTATTTTCGGGTTTTCAGTGATAACTGATATACATTTAATAAGATTGATAAATGGAAACCTCTTCAAATAGCGATTTGATGTTTTTTAGGATATACTATGGAATGATAGAAGCCGTCAGGCAATATACATTTTAAACAATTTAGTAGGTATTATAATTTTCCATGAAAAAAAAGTTCTAGAGGATTATCTAGGAACAAAACAGGAGCCTACGTTTGTTTGCAGTGAGCATTGATATTTTAACCTCTTTAACAATCGATTATATTCACCTAATTAGTTCGTTATTTTATATCAGGAATCTCAAGGAATGCCGAAAAAACGGTCTAATATTTCTCAATACTTAAGGAGGCTAAAAAAATGAGTTAGTTCGACATCAGGAATCAAATGAGAATCGAGAAACGAGCCTCGCTATGGTTAGAGACCACCAGTTTTAAGTCGTTCTTTGGAAACCCTTATCGAAAGGGAAGCTTCACAAAACACAGATCGAGAGCGCCATGTTATTTCACGCTTCGCGGAAACGGCCACCTAAAGAAATATCCGATTGAACGCTGATCGTGACCGGCAAATGCGGGTGCTTATACCAAGAATCCCTCTCATGCCAAACAACTTTCCATTTCATTCTAAACGGGTCCAATCCCAGTTAGTATTTGTTATACAATGACTATCAACAAAGTACAGAGGCAGACTCTACGCGTATAAGGGGTGGATTTTTGTTTAAGCTGCTTCTCACACGGTTAACTATACGTTCTTCTCTCCCGAGTGAGTGAAACAAATAAATTGTATACATCCCGACAAATCAAAAGTCCAACGTTGTATATGAAGAGCCATTGTAAATACTAATTAAATAACTGTTTTTTTTGTATATATATTATGTTGTAAAATTTGTGTGATTTTTGTTTATTAGCGGATTTTCCAATAAGAGGTGTTATTTTGATATTCAAAGAAAAATGCCATTTTTCGAGGTAAATGATCGGATGTTTATTCCATTATGAAGAGGAAGGTATGCCGTTAATAATGGAACACAACATCAGCCAAATGGCCGCCACGACTGGACCATATCCTTTTCATGAAATTTTCCGTAATCAAACTGCAAAGTGGTTGCCCTATGTCCTCGATAGCCTCACGAATTCCATCTTTGAGGTCTTGAATCGATGCTGGACTGTTGGCGTAGACCTTATCTTTCACATGGCACCAAAGGAAAAAGTCGCAATGTGTTAAATCACAAGATCTCGGTGGCCAATTGTGATCACCTATTCTAGTGATAACACGGTCCGGAAATTTTTCCCGAAAAAGATCGATGGTTTCGTTGCTTGTGTGGCACGTAGCGCCGTCTTGTTGAAAGTAACGTTGTCCAGATCAAAACCCTCCAATTCCGGCTATAAAAAATCATTAATAATCTCTTGATAGCGCAATCCATTCACCGTAACTGTTGCTCCAGCCTCATTTTCGAAAAAGTAAGGTTCAATGACACCGCCAGACCATAAACCGCACCAAACAGTCACGCGTTGAGGATGGAGAGGATTTTCAACAACAACTCTTGGCTTTTCCAAGCCCCACATTCGACAATTTTGTTTATTGACGTAACCACCAAGGACTCAATCAGCAAAGACCCAACGTTGTTGATGATCGGCCGGCTTGAGTTTTTGTGTTAACTGAACTTTATAGGCTTTAAGACCAAAATTCTTATGCAAAATAGGGTGTAATGACGTTTGTGGAATGGCTAATTCCAAAGAACGACGAGGAATGGACAAACCTGGGTTTTCTTCAACACTTTGGGCTACAGCAGCAATATTCTCAGTTGTTCTTGAACGACGTGCACGGGTTTCATTCTTCACATAACTAACTTGTCCCAACAGCTCAAATTTTTCCACCAATTTCTGTATTGAGGTCCGAGAAGGTGCTTCACGTCGACCCAAAAATGTTTTAGTTTTACGAACCGTCTCTGCCGGACTTTCACCATTTTTATAGTGAATTTTAATAAGTTCAATGCATTGTTGAAGCGTGTATCGTTCCATTTTGAATAATGGGGTAGTTTCTACTTGTCAAATGTTAAAAAATGATAGCTTCAAAAGTGACATTTACCGAAATAGCGGGCTGTTCAAAATAACATTGGAAAACCCAGTATATCGATCTGTTTACATCAAACTTTCATTTTATTCATCCTAGTTAATACATACATAATAAGACTTTATAAAAAGAAACCCTTATTTACGTGAACGAAGTCGCGGACACAGCTAGTAATAAATAAAAATAGAAAAATAAATATAGTTTAGAAAAACTGAAAACCATTTTGTGTAAGTCATGAGATATTATACAATTATTATAATTTTCGATAACTATGTACTGTTTATAACAATTGTTTCCAACGAAAAGAACTCAGTATTCGTGGATAAAATATAGTATTCTCCTCGCGTATAATGAATTATCATTCACTCGCTAACTCTCGTTGCAGTAAATTTCACTTCGTGAATAATAACCTTCAATGTACATTCACGAATATTACACTATTTTTCGGATGGTATCTTCATACGTTGATTTGTCATATATTATAATAAAATATACTCCTATTTCTAATCAATAAATGGAGATCATATTTTAGTAATCTCGAAACCCTGTAGCCATGGACTTAAAAATATGTAGAAACAATTGTTTGTTTTGAAAGCGCCCTTGTTATATGGAGTCTATGATTTCTAGGGTATAATTGAATTTTCAATACAAGCGAGCTGTTGGTCGGCATCTAACTTCTAAGACAGCCAAGTAAAATGGCACGGGTTTTATTAACCTTTTCTGAAGTAATTACACTAAATTACAGTCTCGAATGTTCAGGATCATCAGTGTCATTATAAGAGCAGCGTACCACTTACAAATCATAACTTGAGATGTAGCACTTCCAGCATAAGATTAACATAAGTTTTCCTCAAATTCTTCAATTGTGTTCTCACACGAAAAATAATGTTCTATTAATACTCGAAATACTCTTTTCCAAATATTCACAAGAAAGAAGACAATTTAAGTATTGAGTATTATGGGATGAACATATAGTTGATACACCTACAGATGTTGTTTTTACTCTCTTTTGTGACATTGACTTGAAATTCAAAATGTGGATCAAGTGCCTTGGTTTACTCTTTGGATGTAGACTAGGTTTGTAGATGTTTCTTGAAAGGAATGACGAACTTCTTGAACGAAATCATTCACGACGAAACGAAGAGAAGAATTTTTTTTGTTAGTATGAAGAGATGCCCGGTTAGGAAATTCCATTTGAGAGGAGCTGACAGTGAAGATTAAAATTCCGAATATGTAGCTGCTTGGAAAGTGAGATATATGAAAATGAAATAGGCTACTACAGAATATCCAATGAAGACAGCCAGACTTGAAGTGAAGATCCCCAAGAAAACGAAAATGACGGTGATTGGGTGGACCTGAGATTTTATGCGGTCTGCTACAAACAAATAATAAGTAAACAAATTATACTGCTCTAATCGGACAAAAACTGAGCAGAGTCAGTTTTTTGATGGATGTTAATCTTCCTGGCCCCGTTTGACTTTAATCACAATCATCAAACTGCTGCCGCTTCTTCATTCTAGGTAGACGTTTGTACTGTTCGTAATAGTTTTGTCATTCCCATACCAATTGCTCTTCCAGAAAACTTGGCAGCCTCTTGAACATTCCATATCGTTTCTAGGACTGCCTTCACTGTTCCCTTTTCTGGAACAGTAGGCCCCATTGGCGTTATTGTGTTTCTACTTCACCCTGGACGGTTCAAACTTCAAGTCACATCTGAATACACCTAATGAATCAACAACATTCAATTGATTTGTTTAGTAAAGTTCCACATTTCAACTATAGATGTCATCAATGTGGTAGCCATTCTGACTCCATTTCTCCATCACTTCATTCGATTTCTCACTGGACATACCTTAACACAGAAACAACACTGCACTATACCACTGACACTAATTTGTAACAGTCTGGAGTTTCAGCTATTTATCTTCAGAAATCAGATATTAACAAACTTTTAATTTTCTTTTATTCAACTGTTCATTTCTGTTAATTTTTCTCGTTCATCTCTTTGATATTTGATGCGAGGCACTAAAATATTTTTGTGAGTACTCAACAACAGCTCTAAAACAACATTTTTAAAGCACTCCAAATTATTCGATAATTTATTAATCGAATACGCATTGTCCAATTCACAGAAGATAAAAGAATAACCCTCTTCTAAACAAATAATAAAAAATTTAACACCCATTTCATTTTTAACATAAATTTGATTCAGCATCCCTCCGTGGTTCCTAGTTCTGGAGCTAGATGAAATTATTCTTATTTTGGAATGATTATTGTACAAGTTACAAGTTCGACGGTTCTAGGCACCGACAATTAACTTTAATGAAAGTTCAGTATAAGAAAGTTTCAAATACTGATTCCTTTGTCAAGTGAAATATCCTTTTTCTCTTGGTTAGTGTCACCCTATTCAATCTATTCAAATATAATGGCACCTCTCGGTATAAATAACTAATTAGGTAATTCCAGATAATCCGAAAAGGAATCAAACTTACGAATTTACGCTCTACCGACGAACAGCTGCCGGTTGCAAAATGTATCTTGAGCGGGATTAAGAAAATTATTTTTTCTGAAAAATAAGGGTACAGTATCTATACAGATACTAAATTTGGATTTTATTGTTTCTTTTTCCTGGTATAAGGTTAGCAAAAACGTGAATTCCATAAAAAATTTATGTGGTTCAAAATTTTGTTCTCATACAAACGTTATTCTGTTAACATAATGCATAATTTCAAACCAATCTTCAAACTTCTCTACTCTGTTCAAAACTCATGACAGTTTTGAATATGCTTATTCAGTTAAAAGTTTTTTCAGCTAAGTTAAGATGAATAGTTATAAAATTGAGATAAATTATAGTAATGAAAAGTAAAAAATAATTCTCAATATTAAAATAACTGTAGAGAAAATTAATGACATTGAAACTCAAATGTTGCCGATATACTGTAATACTCCAGGAAATATATCCATGCAGAAGTAAGCTGTAATCACAGCACCCTTTTCTAAGATCGGTAACAACAGAATAAATATATCTTCGCGATCTTAGAACCTCATGTGCAAAACTTGATTATACCAATTTCACCATCAAAAGGGTCGAAAATTGGTCATCAAAGTTCAGTCGGCCCTATCAATTGGTCAGCTCTGAGATATTTTCTTGAGAATTGAGGTTTTTTGAGATTATTGAGAAAATTGAACACTTAATTCGCGAAAATATGAGAAATTCCACCTTTGCGCGATCGAAAAGCATTTATTGATAATTGGTCAACTCAAATAAATATTTGTTCAGTTTATTATAACATTGAAAGAAATTAAATGAATTTTTAATGTCGTAACGTGCATGTTTCGGACCTTTTAATTGTATCAGGGCAGTACTCACAAGTAAATACATAGGATTTGGGAGATGATGATTAACTAGATTATTTTATAAACAATACCTCAATTTTCCAAATTAGAAATATTTTATATAATGAAATTTGAATCTTCCACCTCTATTTTAGGTATATTCACTTAATCATGTATTGAATCTATAACAAACATCCACTACCTTTCCAGCAACGTGTTATCAGTGTGAAAAAACAGTATGTAAATATAAACCGTGTATATAATCATGATGTTTACGTTGTATTGTAATAAAATGTTAATTGATGATCTACAAATTGTGATCTTCTAACCTAACCTATGATAAGTATGTAGAATTAGAATATTTGTAAACAGTTTCAATAATAATTCGAGCATAAATCGTTGAACTAGCGATAACAGAACTATAAAGTCAGAACCGACGCTAATTTGACAGTCCCGGAATTAAACTTGCTAGCAAAGCTTTTTTTATGACGTTTTATGACGTTAAATACGTCGCACAGATGATCTAGCTTGAAGTTGTAATTAATAATGAAGATAGATATTTACTGGTTCATTTGTTATTGGAATTATTAAGTGATGGTAGATTCAAATTTGTATGAAGGGTATCAAATTTTCAACTAATCATGATACATTTAGTTGATTGTGTAGCTTTTGAATGCTAACGAATAATTTTCCACTAAATTATGAATACTTAAACAGTATTGAACATTCAGTTAGTAGTTAGTTAATAGTTCAAAAAAATGTCATATATCATAGTTTATGAAAAATAAAAAATATTTCTCAATAATAAAATGACTAAAGAGAAAATTAACACTGTTTTGAAAGCGTGAGGTGTTTAATATTGAACGTTATAGTTTCTAACTAGTTCTATTCTGGAATCCAAACTTAGTTTGAGGAAATTTCACATCAGACACTTTCAGGTAGTGTTAAAATAATTGTCATCCTCATTTGATTTTTATATGGAAAACTATTTTCTTCTTTCAATTTCTATAATCGTTTTTTATTGTTCTCATTTACACTTATAAATCGTGTTATAAATAATAGATGTATTGTTACATAATTAAGTACTACTGCATTAGTTGGTTCAGAAGTTAAGAACCTAAATAAACGACTTTATGATTGATTCAGGACTTTGCATGTTGTACAAGTCCTCTTAGAAGAACAATTCCCAATTTGTGAATGCTCCTACTAATTTGTCGACAGAAAATATTTATTCTGGAATGGGCTAATGTTCAATATTAAATTGCGTATGGCCTACTGTGAATATTTGAATGTTCTACTGTACTGGTAATAGCCAATCGACCAATTATAACTTCTGAAAGGTCACAAATTGATCATAAAAGGTCAGTTAATTAGTAAACCTAAGAAATTTTTTAATAAAGGTTGAAATTTTTCAAGGTCATTGATTAGGTGAGAGAAGTATTCGCTGATTATTACTCAGGTTATAATAATATTTGGTCAACTTAATTTAATATTACAGAAAATTAGATGAGTTTCCATTTTCGTAGCGTACATATTTGGGCTGGTAAATTTTTTCAGGAAAGTGATCACTTACGCATAGCTCTTTACTATGAATAAGAAGAAAATAGTTCTTATAATTTCTTTTCAAGGGAATAAATATATGAAAATAAAATTTGTATCTATAATTTTGTGGAAAATAAATCGACAACATTCAAAAGGTTACACAATCAACTAGATGTATTAGTTTTAGTTGAGAATTATAAACCCTTCTCAAATTCCCACAATTTGTAGGTCATTAATTGAATTTTCAACTGTTTTTATTGCAATAAAACGTAAACCCTCTTAATTATATACACGGTTTGTATTTACTGTGTTTTCACACTGTTAGACGTTGTTTGAAGGTGGTGGATGTTTGTTCTAGACATTTTCGAATACATGATTAAGTGAATAAATACAAAGATAGAGGTGGAAGATTCAAATTATATTATATAAAATATTTTTAATTTGAAAAATTGATGTTTACATAAAATAATCTAGTCTAATCATCATCTCGAATCTCCTATGTATTTACTTTGACGTTGAACGTTCTTATGTCTTACTCCATTGTTATATATTCGGTAGTAGGGCATGTCTAAGATTTTTTCATTTCATTCAATTCAATTTAATTTCTTTCAATAATAAATTAAACTGACCATATATTCATTTGAGTTGACTAATTATCAACGAATGCTTCTCGATCGTGCATAGGTGGAATTTCTCATTTTTTCACGAATGAAGTCCTAAACTTTATCAATGATCTTGAAAAACTTCGATTCTCAATAAACAATATTCTAGAGCTGACCAATTGATAGGACCAACTGATCTTTGATGACCAATTTCTGATCTTCCAGATGGTATAATTGTTATAATCGAAATTTCGCACATGAGGTGTAGGATTGCGGAGCTATATTTATAGATACTGTTGTTACTGATCTTAGAAAAGAGTGTTATTACAGCTTGTTTATGTGCATAGATATATTTCGTAGAGGATTCCATTGCAACACGACCTTTTAAGTGGTTCATTATTAACTTGAATACAGTTTTAATAATACGCTTGAACGTTCATTATGATGTTCGTAGTATGTAGAATCAGTTGCAGTTTCAATAGAACAAATTGTACTGCTTTTAAATGGTTAACAGCGTTATTTTTGACTTAATAATGTGATTATCAAATTACCAACTCACTTTTACTTGAAGTAATGTGAAGTAATAATAATCGACAATTTAATACTGTTATGAACGCGTCCTTGCCCTAGAGCCGGTCGTGTTTAGATGTTTTGGAATTCTAAAATTCGGTGAAGGCGTGCGGCGCCTTTGACATACTTTTCATGAACCGCGGAATACGTTTGTTAGTTGTTTTATGTACTTTTTTATTATAACTGGTGGTTTATTTAACTTGTTCCATTTGAATAATTTCTAGGAAGGTCTATTTATTTATTTGTTTTGATTCTTCATTTTCTAAAAGTTGTGGGAACAGGCCGAAATAGAAATTAATCGAATAATTCAAATGAATTATTAAAGTATATAAGTTATAGTGATAATTGAATTATATAAATTAGTCGAGTGTAGTGCATAGAATTTATATCAATTAAAAACGTAAGAGACAGTGTCTATTAATTCATCCCATGAATAGAAATCGTATAAATAAAGAAAAACTTTACATGAGTGTCAGGTGTGGGGTGAATTAATAGACACTATCTCTTACGTTCTCAACTTATATAAATACTATAGACTACACTCAACTGATTTATATATTTCAATTGTGACTATAACTTGATTAACTTGAATAATTTATTGCAATTCTTCGATTATTTTCTATTTCGGTCTGTTCACTATGACTATTCATGAATTTAACTGAATGCGTTACAGAAACTCCTTGTATATATCCCTAAAGAATACTTAAAACTTATAGAGAATAAAGAAAAAAAAATAAATGGACCTTTCTAGAAATTATTCTAAAGAAACAATATAAATATACCTCCTGCTATAATTAAGAGTTATATAAAACAAAAATTAATTGGACTATGCGGTTTTTAGAAAGAATGCAATACCTAGGATTTCTAGACTGTTTTCAGTTGTGATAAATGACGTTGCCCACATATTTTGTTTACCAGATCGATAGTGTGGAATTGCTCTTTCACGATCTCTCAGAAAACACATGAGGAAAGGTAATACTACAGCGCATACCAATATTTGATCGTTATTTTTCAGCTTATTATGTAGTTCGATGTCTTGTCAAGGACATTTAATTTTTGCTGTTTATATGGGAGAGTATACTTTCGTATTGTTTTGTATATTGTTTACTTTTTGAGTTTCCAGATAGTTGAGCAACCCTTACGACCAAAAACCTCTACAACGTTTATTCTATAATTTATTTCTGAAAGGTATATTAAGCGACGAATATTTAAGTCACTTTCATAGTGTGGCATTGATTTCATTGTAATTTTTTTTATCAAGTGCATTTAGTACCGCCCGGGTTGGGGTCAATTTATGGGTTTAGTTTATTGTTATTCATTCACCAACACTGAAAATAGTGTACCAAAGGCGTGCCGGTAGGATACCCGTGAAAAGGAAAGAATTTTATTTTAACAGAATAAAAATTGGGCATTATGTACATAGTATTAGGTGCACTTATTTTTTATTGAAAAATATACAAAAAATACATTATACAGAAATTGAATTATGAAAAATCATAATATACTTCGTCATCTGAGGAACTCTCATCTTTTGACGTTATAATCAACGGGTTGACGTCCGATCAATCAAGTAGTTAAGATCCGACATTCTTCTGACATGCTGTACTGCTTTTCGCCAGTTCACCTCCTTAATGGTTTAATCCTTCCACTTTAGCCTATATAAGGATATAGCTCGCAATGATATGGCGGTGTGTGTAGCACAGTTATACTATGTTTTTCTGCTATATCTTCTACGGCGTATTCCATAAAACGATGTTTGTGTAAACTTGCTATAGTTAATAGTTCTTTTTCTATCAAATTATCTTCAAATTCAATTAACTAGTCAATAATTTCTTGTTTTCTCCAAGATGAAGTTAGAGTCTTCTCTATGCGTCGAGAATGATAAGTTGCGTTATCCTTAACTACTACTAAATCAGCAGGAAGATATTTTATCATTTCGCCAAAGTAGTCTTCAAAAACATCCGAATCCATGTCCTCGTGGTAATATCCCGTATGACATGACTGAAATGTAGGCATACCTTCTTTTTAAAATCCCTCTTCGCTTCCAATATGGACGATTATTAGTCTTTTCCACTGAAGGCATATTAATACTCGTAAACAAGCCTTCCATGAAAGCTGTGAGGTGGGCACTGGTTATATTTTTGTCTTGTCACACTTTTGGTACCGTATAACCTTCATCAATCCACGTCTCTTCAAGATAAAAGATTTTCTTCTGCTCTGTTCTGTACTGCTTCATACTTCTTAAGTGTTTTCGTCGCCAGCAAACAATTTCATCGCTTTCCAATAAAAGTGCTTTAGGTTTATGCTTTTCCCACGCAAAACCCATATTTCTCAGAGTAGTCCATAAAAGTTATCAACGGAATACTGTCTGTGGGTATTTCTTTTTTAAAATATAAAAAGAGTGGACTTTTCTTCGAATTTCACTTTCGGGTGTCTTTATCAAGGATTTTTATTGGTCTGCCTGGACTTTTCTTGAGATGTTCCACTTGGCCTGCTATCTTTCTCTCCCTCAATAATTTAAAAACGGTAGACTTTTCAACTATAGTCATTCGGGAACATTGGTCGACAGTTTCTTGTAAAGTAAATTTCGTGTTATCGTATTTTATGGAATCGGGTACATTTAAAATAATAAGTTTTTCATTCACTGATAGTGGAGACTATTGGAACATTTTTCCGTTGGTGTAAATGTCGCCATTTTATTGCTAAAGTTATAATACTGTGAACACTATTTACGGCTTAACAGCAAATACTGATGCGTTAAACTAATCAAATATACTTATAAAGGTCTAAAAATTTTAGGGAAAGCACCATTGCACTTACGGCGCATGGTTAAACCGAATCTGAAATAGAGCTGGAACTAGGCAGAGGCACTAATAGAAAGTTCAAACTTATTTCTAATAATGAAATCAAACCTTAGTTTTGTTGTAGATCTATTAATAATAATATCACTAGAACTAGGTTGCCGTAATTTGCGAAAAATCCTGACGGCGTAACTTGAGTGGTTTTCTATGAATAAAAAATAATAAACATTACATTGGATTTCTTGAGTGATATCAATTACGATTAAATCATCAATGATTCCGAGATGTTTTCAGACTTTTTCTTTGAGAATCTTCATTGGACGATTAGTATCGCAGAACATATTGTTGGATCCATCGAAAAGTCAAAGTAATTAAACCACGTCGTCAAACGTATAATCGCTTATCAATACGCAGTTATAAATATGATTAGTTTGTAGTTAATTCTATCATGGAGTGGCAAATATATTGGGATAATTCTATATAATCATTTCGAGGGTTTTCGATGAATTGTTTGTAGATCTAACATGAATTCTCTTATAATTATATATACTATATTACCCAGTTGTTTTGGTATCCCAGTACTGAAAACTTTGATGTTATAATATCGCGTAAACGGATATATATATATATATATATATATATATATATATATATATATATATATATATATATATATATATATATATATGTATATATATATATATATATATATATATATATATATATATATATATATATATAAATAAATACATATAGTACAAATCAAATAAGAAAAAGACACAGCGTAATTAAATTATGGCATCACCACGACGTCAAGTCCATCTCATTTTATCGTATATCCGTCTCTTTACTATGAATAGCCGGACCAGAGGCGTATCAAATTCAAATAAAAATTCAAACAGTCCATTGTTAACCATATACTTGAGTCTATACCAACTAAAATTGGTAGATCGCTAAATTGGTTCAAGATTATGACAAAAGCGGATAAACAAATTAACAAATAACAACTCGCAATCGGACCAATAAACACTATTACTTTGAGAGTAATATTTACTAGATTTTTAGAAAATATTTTTTAATTTACGTTACATTTTGAAATAAGGACTATATTTTTTATCACTTGCTTCCTTTTCGACCATAGGAGCCATAGAGAAGATGGGAAAATCTTTTTTTCTCTTTTGATAAGATGGTCTTATAAAGCCCTTCAAATTTTAAACTCATATCTCAAAAAGTTAAAATGAAGGGGCCTAGCTATAATAAAATAAGAAATAATAACCTTTTCATTATCATAAATTAATTATTTTCACAAAAAATTTAATCATCATCAGAACTATAGGAAAACGATCTAGATCATCATCATCCTCTGACAAATTCTCGCTACCTCCACTTTCTTACGTGGACTCCGTATTCACCATAAATTTGAAATTATTTAGGGCGTCATCAAAGAGATTTTCCTTTTGTATAAGTTCATCCTCGAGTTTTTTTATATGTCTACAAGCGCCTCTGTATCCGCCAATCCAAAATGTTGTTTTCTGAGCCGCTGCCCAGTTTTTTACTAACACACAAACTTTTTCTATGAGGTTAAACTCGGTACGTGAGTTTCAGCTTCTTCTTCGACGATTTAAATGACGTACTTGGCCCACTCCATCCAACATTTTGGATGAGCTTCCTTATTCATTTTTTGGTGGGACACACCTGTAGCAGCTAGTGTCCTTCCTCAGCAATATTATTTCATATTTTTTAGAAAAAGTAATGTAAAGTGTAAAATTGATCAGCTTAGATTTGCTATTAAAAAAGCACAAAATATACTGTAATCAGTTTTAAAAGGACACTGGAGTTGGCCAAGTTGTAGTGGCAAAGTGCTTTTTTTTTAGAAGGCAAGTAAAAAGGAAAATAGGTGATATATTTTATGATTTTAACCTCACATTCAATTAATCTATGCAAAAAGGCCTTATTATTTAAAAAACCTAGGTATTTACCTGTAATTTTTTGATGGAATTGTAATTCCTTCCTCTGCTTCTTTTTTCATAAATTTACTAACATTATGTACAATTTCTCGTCCCTGGCTATGTACAAAAACACCTTGGTTTCCGACTTTTTTCAGAAACATAATTTATTTAAAAGGTATTAATAAAGTATACTAAAACTTTTTTAACAAATTGTTACTTATATTAGCACGATACAAAATACAAAGAAACTCTAAACAACTACAAATAGGACTAATAATTGAAACCGAAAAAACAGCCTGCAATATATATATATATATATATATATATATATATATATATATATATATATATTGTTAAAAAAGTTTTAGTATACTTTATTAATACCTTTTAAATAAATTATGTTTCTGAAAAAAGTCGGAAACCAAGGTGTTTTTGTACATAGCCAGGGACGAGAAATTGTACATAATGATAGTAAATTTATGAAAAAAGAAGCAGAGGAAGGAATTACTATTCCATCAAAAAATTACAGGTGAACACCTAGGTATATATATCCCATTCCGACTTCATGAGTGAAATCAGGCAACATCGGAAAAAGATTGCCAATAATGAAGTATCCATGTAAACGAGCCCCCTTCAGTTCAACTTCTAATTTAAACCATGCAAAAACCACGCACTTGGCCACTTCATTTAGCAAAACATGTTCTACACAATAAGAATACGGAAAACTTGTTAACCCGCCAATTTAGTGAAAATACAATGAAAAAAAGGGATGATGAGGATATTCTTACCCTCTTTGTCAGATATGACGTGACGGTTTGTTTCTTATTTGATTTGTACTTCACTATTGTAATTTCCCTAACCCAAATTAGACATTTCACAATACAATCACAAAGCAGTACCTTACGAGAAGAGCACGGTTAAAAGCTTGGATATGTTGTCTTATAAACTACTTATATGACTTCATCTTATTTATGTATTCCATTTTATTTCAATATTCCTACACTTCAACTCATAGAAATAAAGCTCACATATCACATAACTATTCACAAAAAAATGAAATAGCAAAAATATCAACCTTAACATAGCTAGAATACGTTTATTCCAGGGTTGATTTTAAGCTCAATTCTGTGAATTCTCGTTTCAATAATAGCTTAGTCATTAAATCGCCTGATTGTTGACCTGTAGATGAGAATTATGAATTCATATACTTTTTTTAAATATTTTTTCTTGTAAAATTGTACTTAGTATGAATGTGTTTGGCCATTTTATGATTCTTCGGATTCTGACACATACATTTTTACTATCGGCTGAGGATTTACTCTTTTTAAACCATTTGTTGATGCTACATACCTCTTTGTTCTGGAGTGGCTTCAATAAGAATCATGTATTCACCGTGTTCCTCTATTTTTTCATTAATTTCGGAGCATACCAAATCTGATTCAACATTTCCAGCTATTCTATCATAATAGTGATCTTTTGTGTACGTAAGGTTTAAATGCGCAGTACCCTTAAAGAACTTTAATACCACTTTTCAAACTTTTTCATGACTTTCAATTACTAGAAATGGTTGAAATTTTAATTGTTATATTTAGCTAATAACATCATAAAAAAGTTAATTAATCGAAAACTTGAGTTTTGGATTTTGAAATAAAGAAGTGGATAAATATAATCATTCAAACACTATGAGGCATAGAAGGCTGTAAAATGATTCTATTAACATGATATGTATATTTTTCTATAAGCACAATGAGTGCAAAAATAGAGTAATTTAAGAAAAATCGGAAGAAATTGACATTTAAAATGAAATTTTGGTTTATTTAGCCATTTTACATTATCGATCTTTATGAAATACTCTCCTCCACTTCAGTAATTTTATTGGTAGGTAAAGTATCAAAGCAACTATTTCCATTGCACTGTAAACATGCTACACTACAATATAATCAACTCTTCTTACAACTAGAAGCAACTCCACAGCCTTTGTTTCAATTAAAAATTAACATTTGCAGTAAATAACCAGAGCTGGGTGATGGAAAAAACAGTATATTCACGCACTAACATTCTAAATCGACCATAATAAATTGCTTTTATTCGGGAAATTTCCAGATAAATGGAGAAATTTTTAGAATTTTCTAGAACATTCTAAATCTAAATAATATAATTATTGATAAACAAACACATTTCACAAATTTCTGGACCATTCCATAAATTTCGAGATATTTCCAGAAGAATGTTAGAAAAACACAAAAAAATATTTTCGACACCAACAACCACCCATTTCCACCCAGCGCGACTTATCTTCCTTATTATGATTTGGAGACCAAGGAGTATTTATCATTTCAATAGGAAGTTAATTTGGGTAAGTGATGATAGAGAACAAGAATTGTTGATGAAAGATTAATTTGTTACTGTTATTACTCGGCGTGATGAGAATTCATCTCAATCACTGGAGCAATCGAAGAATAATCAATAATCTCAACCGATTCTATTGAATTTCTAGATTGTGCAGGAGAAAGAAATGAAAAATTTGATCCATTTTTTTTCCAATCAAGTTGATAAAATGTTAGTAATTGAATGATAACAAATTAGTGATTGAAAACCAAACTAGACGCATTCAAACAGGAAAATGTAACTCAACTCAAAATACGAAAAAAAAAACAGGGTAACATGAGTTCGATAAATGTATGGTTGTATGAGAATTCTCACTAACGAGTTGTGATTCACGAAATGCATTCCATCAGGATTAAATTCGCAAATCGAAGGCACGCATGGGAGAATTTATGGAAATTGTGAAAATGTAATGACCTTAAAAATACAAACATCGTATTTAAGAGTGGAATATTGCTTTTTATGTATCCAATGAAGCAGTTTTTCGTAATAAATTTGTTAGAAGGTTCAATAATTGGAATATTTCCAATTATCAATCAAATTAATATGTTGCTTATATTTTTATTAATTTATTCACTCATCTATCAATCAGTATACCATATGATATTGCAGAAAAACTGTCATTTTTTATTTGGTCTGATAATGTGGAGAGGTACGATTACTCACCTAAAAATACGCGAATTACTCAGGTCTAATAGACCAATAGTATCTTTCTCTTCATTTATTCGTCCCCACAAAAACTTGGTATATCTTCCGTTGCCAGAGACTAAAAAGACCTCAAACGATGATTTTGAATAGGATGGTACACTATTCAAATTTATATTGTTTATATTCTTACGAAATTGTCCATAACATGGACCGAGAAGTCGGTCTTGTTCTGTTATAATGAAGTATAAGATTTGGCCGAATGCAGCGATGTCTTTAATATGGCCATCATTACATATTTCTATCACAGCAGCAAATTCTTCATATCAATCTAATTTCTAGTGAAATCTTTTCATTTATTTGTCTGTTTGCTTATTTTATAGAATTCCCGAGAAATTAGTTTTGTTAATATAAACTAGTGCATTTAGCAGCTGAATCTAGGTCATATTGAACGTCATAGTCAACAGAACGAAATAGAAAAGTTACTGATAAATTTAAATAAATTAGAGAAGTAGTTATAAAGTAGTGAATATTCAATTACACAGTTAGTGATAAGTTGATTATCATTATATAAGCCAGTTAAGTCAGATTAAGTACTTGAATGAATTAAGTTGGTAAAAGAAAGTATGTATAAATTTACCCCATCGTTGATAAACAGTTTGAATAAGTTAGGAAATAAGAAAACCATTACAATACATTACATTGTCCGAAACTGGGTTTGAACTAAAACTATAATTGAATGTAAGGAAGTTATAGAGACAAAGAGGGAGCTCTACAAACAATAGAAAAATTCTTCGTCGAATATAAATATTTGAGCTCAATACATATCTGCTGTGTGTCCACCTAAGCCATAAACAACTGTCAATAAGCACCTGATTTGTTTTTATACTCTTTGTGTCACCATGAAACATTCTATTGCAATAAGTTCTAAAATCTAGAACAAACTTTTTTTATTAGTTATTTATCATCTTACCTATGAACATGATCTTTTCTCTATGCTCTCTCTCTATTTATGGATCAATCGTAATCAATGGGAATAACCAATTTTTAGGATGCAGATATATTTACTTATATCTTTCAGTAATACTCTACATTTTCCTATCAATATATAAAAATTTCTTTTCTAGAATATACTTCTGTTAACCGTGCACCAGTATAAGTATACAGTGAACCAGTATTGTACTGTTGGACACAACTTATTAATAACGTCTCAATTGATTAATATTCATAAGTTTGTGGTAAATGTTTTGATGAATCCATGTAATTCACCCAAATAAATGAGTTAGAAAAATAATAATGAATACTAATTGGCGAATATCCATTATAAAAAAAACTTCTTGTATAATGTTTGCTCATTGTGCTAATCAAAATTGCTGAAGCTGGAGGAATATTTGAAGCGTCTTCTTTCTTGAATAAGATTTATCCGGAATGCTCGAGCAACGAAGTACTTGACTTTAGGCGTGAAAACTTAAAAAAATACGCATTTGGAGCTTATTTTGCTTCCAACAAAATAATACCTTTGAATGTTCGTGGCAAACCATACCATTATATATTTTCTCATTTCTGAGGTTTTGGTGATTTTTTAAGTCAATTTGAGAAGTCCATATCATCGTCAGTACTTCGATATTGTATCAACATTTTCCCTACTTTTTCAGAAGTCGACTGAAGAGCTTTTCCTGGTTTTTCTATTTCGAGATTTTTCCTTTTTGTTTTAGGTCTATCTGTGTTTCTATCTTGTTATCCATGAACCGGTAGGTAGCGGATGTCTACTTGTTTTATTCTAATTCAATGAGTTAAAGATAAATTCGTTGATTTACTTATATTTTGATTCAATATCATGGAATATCATTGTAAATTTGATTGTATGTCAATTGCAAAAAGATTGGAGGCTGCTTGAAATAGCAAAATATTAGTGAATTAGAAAACAAATCTATTTGGAATATTGTAAATCAAGGAAGGAACATTGGAACATAGCGTCAATCACATTATATTCTGATGAATTCAATACATTCTTCGCAAAAATATCCGAAACTCTTTTCAAAAGTATTGAAGATCCTCAAACTGATCCATCTCATTCTTTGTGTGCCCTATCTAGGCTATCATCATCCTTTTTCATGTCGTCAATTTTGGAGATCGATGTTCACGAAGTAATATTGTCCCCAAATTGTAAGCGAAGTTTGGATTTTTATAGAGTATATTTTTAAAGTTCGAGTTCGTTGGTTGGATCATTGACAATCTCACACAACAAACGAGAGAAACTTGCTCCATATACTAAAAAAAGAAAAAATAATTCCACTGTTCAGAATTAGCGGCTTCAATCTCGTTAGGAACTATAAGCCCAGAGTTATTATACCTGTATCTAAAATATCTAAAATATTTGAAAAACCGATGAAAATAAACTCAGTTCCCATTTACAACGGACTTGAAAAACGCAAATCAACCTCTCAGGCAATCTTGAACGTTATGGAGGTCATAGTTGGGGGTCTTGATGAGGATAAAAACAAGTATGCAATTATGTGTGACCTAACTAATGTCTTTGAGTGCGTGAGCTCAGATAGACAAAATAGTATTGGTAAACGATGGAGTCCCTCAAAATTCAGTGTTAAGGCAACTATTGTTTGCAACGATTTCTTGAGATCTTTTCCATTTACCGACGATGCTATAATACTAACTAAACTGAGAAAATTAGATTCAGTTCTAAAAAACTAAAGAGGAATTTGTGGAATTATTAGTAATCACATGAAATGCCGGTATTATTTGGGGGGAGCATATAGAATCACTATACTCAAAAATCTCATCACAGCTTTTTACAATGAGACAATTGCGCTCCTCTATTGGCAGTAATTATGTTATGTACACGATTTACTTTGCATTGATCCACAATTATATGGCTTATCGTATCCCTCTATGGAAAAAGTCCAGTGAAGTTTTTACTCTTCAGAAGACTGCTTTACGTATCATTCACAATGCAAGATTTCGAGTACACTGCCGTGCACCCTTCGCGGAATATGCAACACTACCATTGCCTTTCATGTATATATTTGAAACCTTTCTGTGTATTCATAGGTGTGTATGAGAACTCATGCTAATGTTCACATTCATCCCACATAAGGTGTGGGTGTGGGTACACTCATTTTACCATTTTCTAGATAACATCAGCCACAATATAACAAACTTGACGTTAATTGAAGTCTTTTTATCGAAGAAAAATAACAAACCAAAACCATAATCAGTACATGATCATCAGGTGAACATCCCGGGAGAAACGAGGTGCGGCATTGTTATTGGTCTAAATTAGAGGCTCCATTATTTACTACAAATCAAAAGCCGTGTGAGAGGGGCAAGTGCCGCATTGCTGCAAAAGCCGCTAGATCAGGTGTAGTACAGGGACGGTATCATATTATTACACAATGAGACGGTTTGTATTTGTCTGTTGCGTACTATTATTAACGTGTCTGACACATCAACAATCAATTTATGATTTCGACAGGAGCGCAATCAGAAAAATTGTGCACCATTTTTGTTTTTAAAATGGGTTATCTACAGTGGATAAAGTTCTGAGAGTTGTTAACGTGATAAGGACATGCCGGATTTTAAAAGATCAACATTTTACAATTCATTGAAACAAATGAGATTTCAATATAAAAAACGAGGAAGGAATAGGATGTTGGACATACTTAGGAAAAGGTTTGGGTGGACTCTTCCACCTGTCTGTGTATGTATGAGTGTAATCAAATCTAAGAAATTCATTTTATTCTATATTTACTTATGGCACTATATCATTTATTCTTATTTGATTAAAAGCTATCTTCAAAACTATAAACCAGATGAATTTTCTTATCTTCATTCATAATTACTTACTGCCAATTCTAGATATCAAGTTATTTTTGAAGCCATATTGTGAGAACAGTCACTAATAACTTCTCACATTAGTAGTGAAGATAGATTTGGGCCAGATGTATTATGGTTATTTGAATTGATAAAAACTGTGACGAGGAAATGGACGGGGTCTTTTTTGAGAATGAGTTTTTAAAAACTCAACTGAAGCTTGAAAAGAATTGTGTCTCACACGAGGAAACTTGAAAAAATTGGCAACAAGGAAAGCATGTAATCAAAAATGGCTCATTTCTAGAAATATCGATTTTAATAAAATTATTGTTAAGGCAGAGCGTTTAAAAATTGTAAAAGAGTATAAAAATATGTATTAAAAATAACAAAAATTATTGACAAAATAGCCAAAAAACAAAATAAAACCATTTTATGAATTGATCTGAGCAGATGTGAAACAATATGTTGCAGCAGAAAATATGAAACATTTAAATTTTATAACTTTAAAAATATTTTTCACGAAGCTATTCAGGGAATTGTACCTGATAAGTGGAGAAAGTGTATTCAACAAGTCAAGGAAAAGAAATAAAAAAAACATGTGGTGTATAGACATTGTCATTGAGTGGCAAGTTGAGCCCTTTATTATAAAGGGGGAATATAAAAATGTGTTTATTGACGTGAAAATTTTAATGCTTCGAAACACGTATTTTTAAATATTTGAATGAATGTTTTCCATATTTTGGCGCTTCACTCTCTACCTATTCCAAAATTTACTTTCAAATTGTATATTTCTGTAATAATAATTTAAAATTATTTCTTAAATGCGGTCCTGTTACATGTTCGAATTTAGCGTTTTTAACTCTAATCACGTGCGAGTTATGGCACTCATTTCCAAGAACCCCATTTAGAAGAAGCTGACGACACTATAAAATTTCGCTTATCATAACGTACACATTATGTATAAATAAAAGAGACATGTTAATTAGTCAGTCAGTTAGTTGTCATATAAGAAAACGTAAATTTTATTGTCGGGAGTTTTTTTAAGTGTAAAGAAATAAATAAAGTTTTTTAAAAATTGATTTTCCACCTTCGGTGATTTATTTGGCGCAGTCAGTAGGATTTGTCGGGTCGAACATATCGTATGTGCGATTTCGTTTTAACGATTTACCGAAATAAATCGAACACTTAGCTACAATTGCTGAATTATTGTAGAGGACATTTGTGCAGTGAGTTACCATATCTTTGGTCTCTTCCATCCACTGAGGATCTGTTCAAGCCGCTACCAACTACTCAACGAGATCTGGGACCCATATTGCCCAAAATCTGTGAGAATCCTGTCGTGAGTTCTCATAGCTAATAAGGCATGTTTAAAATCATCCTTTATGTTCTGTAAGTACAATTTATGAATTCTGAAGTAACTATTAACGAACTAACTCGAGCATTGAATAATTTATTATTAGAAACCACTACTGACTCTAACCCGACAAATTCAAGTAGTACAGTAAATAATCAAATAGATATGGCGGTACAATCTTTCAAATGGAAATATTCAAATTGTATTCCTGATTTTGACGGAAATCCAAATGACTTGAATAGATTTATTTCTGTTAGCGAATCACTCATAAGCAATTTCATTTATAGAACTAATCCTAATAATTTCCAAAATGTTTATTTGTTGAATTCGATAATAGCAAAAATAAAGGGTAAAGCTAAGACAGTAATTAATATCCAAACATGTAATACTTGGAACGAATTGAAAGATGTCTTGATGAGAAATTTCTCGGATCAGCGAGATGAAGTATGTCTCAATAGGGATCTTGTAATGTTAAGACAAAGTTCTAATGAAAGCCCACAATCATTTTACGATAAGTGCTTACACATTTTGAACTTACTTTGCAGTTATGTAAACTTATACGAATCTACAGAAGAAGGTAAACATTTAAAACGACAATTATACCAAAATTTAACCTTGAAAACTTTTCTTTCTGGACTAAAAGAACCTATCGGGACTACAATACGTTGTATGAAACCAACCTCGTTAAGCGAAGCAATGCAATTCGTTTTACAAGAGGAAAACGTGCACTATTTACAAAATACATCGAGAAATAATCATAGAATACAACCTTTTAAAAATAACTCGAGACCAGTATATGATTTCAAACCTAATTATCAATCACCTATTCAAAATCAGAATCGAAACTTTAATTCGCTCAGTTCCAGTTCACAAACATTCAATTCTCAAACTCCGAATAATTTGTTCAAAAGACAACAGAACTTTCCTTCACAACCAATCCCAATAAATCCAAGAACTACATATCAAAATTTTCCTAGAGCGTCGCAAGTTTTCAACAGGCCCAATCAAAATGTAAACGTCTTCAGGCCAAATCCGAACGCAAACTTTCCTAAGCCAACACCTATGCTATGTCCATTAGCACGCGAGCTACCGCTTCAAATACTCAAAATCAACCAATATATAAAAGGCCGCCGCCATCTACAAATAATTTTAGACAATCTAAAAGGCCGAACTATACTTCTGAAGAATTATATAACGTCGATATTCAAGAAAACTATGATACCGAAAATTGGGAATATTTGAATAATAATTATGATGATTCTGATCATACTACTGATCAACTTTACCTAAATAATTCTAATTCTAATAATGACGATAGAGTAGATAGAAACGATCATATCATAATACCTTTTAATAACGTCAAATCAAGTGAATTACCTTATATCATTTTACCTGAATATAATCTAAAATTTCTCGTAGATACCGGATCAAGTCGATCATTTATAAATCCCGACTTGGCTTTTAAATACTATTCTAGCGAAATTAAAAATGACTCTTTCGTAGTAACAACAGTATTCCAAAAGTCTGCCCATAAATATCGAGCCGACATTCCGGCCTCAAACATATTTAAACTCCCGAGTCCAACAAAATTAAAATTTTATCTTTTCAAATTTCATAATGTTTTTGATGGACTTATAGGATTAGACAATTTAAAGATATTACAAGCAAAATTAAATTTCCAAGAAGGATTTCTTATCACTCCTTCTAGTAGAATAAAACTACATTATCACGAAGTTAACGTTGACCTTAATCTTGTAACTGTATCCCCTAGAACACAACAAGTCGTTAGAATAAAAACAAGTGTCACTCATGGAGATATTATTGTACCTTATCAAAATTTTTATAACTGTGAAATCCCACAATGTCTTACTACTGCAAGAAATGGATATGGTCTAACAATATTAAATAAATCCGACAGTACCGTATCATTAGATTTTTCAGAACCATTTCAAGTAGAAAGCTTTGACGAAAACGAATTACAAAACGTTGACCTAAATAATATTGACTCACACAATACACCATTAGACCTTAACAAAATTAGAACGGATCACATGAACAAAGAAGAAAAGGAAAAAATACTAAAATTTTGTCAAGAATATAGCGATATACTTTATAAAGAGGGTGAACCACTATCGTTTACAAATAAAATTAAACATAACATACGAACAACAGACGAAATACCTATATATTCAAAAACTTATCAGTACCCTTTCATACATAAGCAAGAAGTTGCTAATCAAATTCAAAAGATGCTGAATTCTAATATTATAAGGCCTTCAAATTCACCCCGGTCTTCCCCTATATGGGTCGTAAGCAAAAAATTAGATGCCAGTAATCAACAAAAATGGAGGGTAGTCATCGACTATAGAAAATTAAACGAGAAGACTATAGAGGATCGATACCCACTACCAAATATTACAGAACTACTTAGTAAATTAGGAAATTGTCAATACTTTTCTACAATTGACCTAGCTAGTGGGTTCCATCAAATAGAGATGGAAGAAAAGGACATTGAAAAAACAGCATTCAACACCGAAAATGGCCATTGGGAGTTTCTGCGCATGCCTTTCGGATTGAAAAATGCGCCAGCAACGTTCCAACGTGTTGCCGATAATATATTAAGAGGTATACAAAACGAGATGTGCCTTGTATACCTAGACGACATTATTGTGTATTCAACCTCCTTACAAGAACATTTAGAACGTTTAAAAAGTTCAGCTGGATAAATCGGAGTTCCTAAGGAAAGAAGTCGCTTATCTAGGCCACGTGGTTACGCCAGTTGGAGTTAAGCCAAGCCCTGAAAAAATTCAAGCAATACTTGACTATCCAATTCCTAAAACACCCAAGCAACTCAAAGGATTCTTAGGATTACTTGGATACTACAGACGTTTTATAAAAGACTTTGCACGATTAACCAAACCTTTTACGAAATGTTTAAAAAAAGGTGCAAAAATTGAACTTAACAATGAATACTTGACATGTTTTGAGAATTGTAAAACTCTATTGACTAACGAACCAATATTACAATACCCAGACTTCAATAAAACATTTAATCTTACTACCGATGCTTCTAATGTAGCACTAGGTGCTATCTTATCACAAGGTCCTATCGGACAAGATCTCCCTATAGCATATGCTTCAAGAACACTCAATGACTCAGAGCAAAAGTACTCTACAATTGAGAAGGAGCTACTTGCTATTGTTTGGGCAACAAAATACTTTCGTCCATATTTATATGGCCGTCAGTTCAATATAATAACAGATCATAAACCTCTCGTGTGGTTAAACTCTTTAAAAGAGCCAAATTCCAAATTACTTCGTTGGAGAATTAAATAATTAAATACCCCTTCACCAATTACCAATAAACAAATAAACGACACCACGATCGACAATACCTTACAAGACAATGACGATTTCTCAATGATAGTCAACATTGAAGAAACAATTGCAGAAGACGACATTCAGGAAAACTCTGGTGACCAACAAAATAAAGATGTAACTGATAGCGGAGATACAATACATTCGAATTATGATGAAAATCCAATTATAGGCATACCGTCGATTGAATGTGCTGTTAATTATGGCAAAAATCAAATATTCCTTAAATCAGTTTTACATTCACCCGCAAAAATAAAAAGAATCGTTTTATTCGGCAATAAACAACGGTTCCTAGTTCATCTATCTAAAAATAATTTTGAAAATGATGTAATCAATCTTATTAAAGAATATATAATTCCAAATGTTCAATATCATCTATACTTCGAAGATCCTAGCCTTTACGAACCATTTTCAGTTTGCTTACAAAAATATTTCAAGTCATCATCTATAAAACTAAAAGGATGTACCATAAAATTGCTAGATGTCACAAACAAGGACGATATCAAAGAAATAATAAAAAATTATCATGAAAGTAAATCAAACCACCGCGGAATTAATGAAACCCTTCAAAGAATCAAAGAAAGGTATTATTGGCCGGAAATGAAAAAATCTATTCAAACATTTATTAACGAGTGTGAAATATGCCAACAGTGCAAATATGATAGGCATCCTGTAAATTTAAAAATGAATTTGACACCGACTGCGAATAAACCATTCGAAATCATCCACATAGATTCCTTTTGAAAACTCAAAATTTTTAACGATAGTTGATAGTTTTTCTAAATATGCCCAAGGATACCAATTAAATACACTTTCTGGCACAGAAATAGCGAACAAATTGATAAAACACTTTTCCCATCACGGTATACCAAATCAAATTATTTGCGATAATGGCACAGAATTCAAAAATACGGTAATTACAGAATTACTAGGATTACATAAAATCAAAATTCATTTTTGTTCCCCTGATCACCCTCAATCGAACGGAATTATAGAACGATTTCATTCAACGATAATAGAGCATTTAAGACTGTTAAATTCAGAAGGATTTTCCAACACATCTATAGAAACTAAAATGACAAATGCTATACTAGCATATAATAATACATTACATTCGGCTACTAAATTGAAACCAATGGATGTAATTAACGGACATATTACTGACAATGATCCATTCGATATCGAGATCGATAAACTTCTAATCAATGACTATGTTAATAAACATAAAGAACGTTCCAAATTATTGTATGCCAAAATCAATGCTGATTTATCTAATCAAAAAGACAATCGATTATAAATAATAAATAAAAATCGAGAAGGTCCTGAAATATTTGTAGCAAACCAAAAGATTTTTATAAAAAAGAAAAAGAGACAGAAAAACGCAAACAAATTTCATAAACCGGTTAGTATCAAATCAGTAAATACCTAACGCAAAGTAGTCTCGACGGCAAAACACGGAAAAATTCATATGAGTAACATAAAACGGCCTTTAAAAAGAATATATTCATTTGACACGTAATTATCATTTCAGGTTACCCGGAATCCTCGGATTCAAAGAAATAATTACACTAAGAAACCTCCAAGATAACTCTGGTCTACTACCCGTGAAACTTGGCACCGTAAAAGTAACCCAATACTATCACTCAATATTTTATTATTATGATATAAATCCCATAGTCACACAATTTCAAAATTTAAAAAATAAGCAAATACTAATTCTTGATACTGCAATCAAAAACAAAATTTGTCAAAATGAAATAACTAGTCACAAACATTTCTTAAAATTTGCGGAAAGAAAAATAGAAACAAAATTAGCAGAATTACTACCTCACGAAAACAGAACCAAACGAGGGTTAATCAATGGACTCGGCTCAATTTTCAATACTATTAGTGGAAACTTAGACTCTAATGACGGAGAACGTTACGACACCCTTATTAGACAACTTCAACAAAACCAAAATCAATTAAGTGATAAAATTAAAACTCAAAATTCCGTAGCAATATCTCTAATAGACAATTTTAATAAAAGTATTCAACAAATAAACCAAAATCAATTTATATTACAACGCAAATTGGAATCAATTGATTCATATATAGGGAATCAATCTAGCTTTGAGACAACTGCCTTCATAAGAGACGTAATCTTCCAAATCTTGAATTTGTACGAAATATTAAATTCAATATTACAAGATATAGAAAATTCAGTATCATTTGCAAAAGTTGGGATCATGCACCCAAGTATAATAAAACCTAGTGATTTGTTCAAACTTTTGGAAAAACTATACAGTAATGTCAATAAAGATCGAGTGCCTATAAAACTAAAGATAAACAATATTCCAATTTTTGAAAATTTAATAAAAGTCTCCTATTACATAAGAAACAACAAAATCACATATATTTTACATGTACCTGTAGCCTATGCTTTTGATTTCGAACTTTATCATTTGTATCCCATACCAATTCAGAGTGAGAGTCAGTTGAAGGTTATCATTCCTCAAAATAAATTTCTATTAAAAAATGAATTGTACTACAAACTTTTGGACGAACCATGCGTAAAATTAGCTAGACAAGAATATATGTGTCAAGAGATGAACTTACATCGAGTTGACTCCAACAGTCCATGTGAAGTTCAACTTCTAAACCTCAAGACCACTTCCACCTGCCGTCAGATGCTCCTAAGTAACTCTCAAATATTATCAAAAAGACTCGAAGAATCAAACCAGTGGATCGTCGTCCTTCCCAAGAACACAAACATCCGATTAAGCTGTCACCAACAAGAAGAAATCCTCAACTACATTGGTACCTACCTAGCCACTATCCCAGCATCCTGTCAAATTACCATAAATTCCGAAGTTATAATAAATAATGGCCCGATAGAAGCTGAAAGCCAACCCATTTTTATCCCAAGATTGTACATACCCAATCATGAAAATGTCATTAACAAGATTCCTAATTTTAGCCTTCCAAAAATAGACCTAGATGACCTCAACACCCTCCGAGAAAGAATTTTCAGAAATACTCCAAATTTTAAGAACTATACACCTTCCTATATTCCAAGCACTTGGACGATAATAATTTATTGTCTCCTAACCTTTCTATGTTTATACTGGGCCCTTAAAATAATTCGACGCAAAAAACCAATCCAAGAAAATCAACCCGAAGATGTTCACCTTCCTTAGCTGCACCCCATGGAAGCTGAAACTTCAGGAGGGAGGAGTTATGGCACTCATTTCCAAGAACCCCATATAGAAGAAGCTGACGACACTATAAAATTTCGCTTATCATAACGTACACATTATGTATAAATAAATGAGACATGTTAATTAGTCAGTCAGTTAGTTGTCATATAAGAAAACGTAAATTTTATTGTCGGGAGTTTTTTTAAGTGTAAAGTAATAAATAAAGTTTTTTAAAAATTGATTTTCCACCTTCGGTGATTTATTTTGCGCTATACATGAATATATTTTGATCTTCGGTAAATGACGTTGTCGGTAATAGATTATGATCAATTTTGGAAACTAAATTTGATAGAATAGAGTTACGATCTTTCAGACTATTACGAAGACAGTTTTCGCTAAATGTGCTTCATCACTACTGAAAGAATTTATTATTTTAGGATAGCATTGTGTGTATTGATTATTGGTATATTCATGCAAAAGCGTATCTTTTTCACACTCGTTAAGTTGCCCAAATCTTTTTTCCCTCCAAGTACTATAACCATTAGTACATGTAGATTGATAGTGGACATGCCATCGATATTAAATAGTCGCTATCCAACTGCAAAAATTACATAGTGCCAGAGCTATGTTGCATGCTTGCGGGTTTACCAGAATGACGATGACGATAACCTTTTAGTCAGTCCTGACCAGCCATTTATTTGTTAGCTCAACAAATAATTGGTATTTTCCTTTTATCCATGTTTGTCACTTAGACAAATATATATCATAAAAAAAGAAAAAACTTGAACTATGAATGTAGCAATTTAAACTGTTATATAGCTCTGTGTTATAATTTTATCAATATCGTATTGGTGAGTTCGTTTTTTTGTTAAGAAAACAATTTATTCAATGAATTCAATTAACTAAAGAGATTATTGTGTTGAAATACTACTATCAATACTATCACAAATATGTTTTCTTGTGTAAAAACAATCAGATATAATTTGAGAAATCCTAAATATATCAAGAGCGGTATTCTGAAAAAAGACATCCAGGTCACTGGAATATTAATAGATCCATTTTTTCGTACCAAAGCAGAATATGCAAAAAATGGAAGGACGAAACCGTTATCATTAAAGAAGATAGATATGATGAACTGCTAGCCCTTCACCAAGAATCTTCTTATTATTTCGCGTCAAATATCACACCAACACGATATATTTTTAGCATAAAAATTCTGAAAAATCTCATAAAAACTTACATAGACATCGTAGACAGATATTTAGTTTGAAATTATTTTTTTTGTTTATATTCACTTCCACCAATATTCAGTTTAAAAAAATAATACATAACGCACCTTGTATACAGATTTCTCTCACAATTAAGATGAAAGCTACAGAAAATCCAGCAACTTAACATGAAAACGAGTAATCTTCTTAGTTTAGTAATAAAATTAGTGGTATCTTTTCAAATACCTTATATGATAATTAAATCTGAAATTACATCTAGTCAGAATGAAGATTGAAAGAGAAATCCGAATATGAGGTGAACCGTAAATTAAAAAAAGTATTTTGTCACGCATCTATCAGCCCAGTGGCGATCGAAGTATTTTTACATCATTTCAATTTTAACCAATAAATAAGTATTGAAGAAAAGAATTGTGGAAGAAAAAATAATAGCAAGCATCGCATCGCGAAGTAATTTCCACCGTCATTAGTGGGTCGTTAACACTATCGTGAAGCTAATGTATTCCAAAATGCAACAGTGCTGAAACCGCAAACACAGAGGGATAATAGTGGTATAATGGAGACAGCTCAACCAAGCTTTACATGAAATATCTGTGTAAAGAGAAATATATAAAAAAGAAACATATAATCGTGTAGCATATGAACTCTATAGATAGAGACAACGAAACTGGTAACTTCACTTTAACAAAACACAGAGAAAAAGCGATTATGGCCTTAGAATTGCCTGGAAAGATAGGAAAGAACAATTGTGAGAATAAGAATCAAGAAAAACTACGAGAAATAACACAACCACGATCCAATATTATGAACAACGTTGATAGCTATCGAATAACTGAAAAACAAATTTAAATTGAATACCAGAATTTTATTTCTAACATGCTGGATACTAAACTGAAAAAAAATTATGGGTATAGTCAACAAGGACACAAAGAACTGAAAATAAAACGACTCAACTTTTGGATGATACATTTTCGAGTAAACAACTGGCTCAATAGAAATTATGACAAGAAATCTATATTAAATATGCGTTATAGATACTATTATTGTTGAAATACAAAGCAATAGATTTAGTAACTCTGAAAAACGAAAAAAGGAGAAGGAACAGAAAAGATAAATAGAATATGTGAAATACAGTCTACTTCTTCGTGTGCTGTAATCATTTTCGATCGTAAGGTTCCATGGGGGTTATCATATTGATTATAATTGATTTATTCTGTTCACGCGCTGCAGAACCACGGTTGTTGTTACTCCATCGACCTAATTTTTTTTTTGAAATACGGCGAACCCAAACGTTTTCAAATTTCAGAGAATACAGTACGTGAACCAAATTCACGTGGAAACTGGAGATGCAAACTATATGGCCGTACACAAGAATTTTTTTTTTAGAAAACTAAATTGTCTGAAATCATTAGAATAATGCTTGTGAAGAATGTACCGCCAAACTTGCAAACTACTCAGTAACACATCTTGCAAGTTACAGAGGATCAAACAAGAGATATATCCTAAACTTTCATCAACAAGTGGATTCATACTTTCAAATAAAATGGAGAACTGAAGAAATAAATCACGGAATCATTGTTGGACATATTTTCTATCTACTATAGACCAGGATTAGAACAACTTCTATCTCTTCGTTGATAAGCCCAACAACAAAACAGTACCAAAAATTATCTACTAAAAAAGATATCTTGTGACTTTTTTTTTTAATTTGCACCAGCAAATTACAAATGACATTTAATGGATTTCAGTCTATTCAACAAAAATAATCTTAGTGGGCAGATATTGAACGATGGACATGATCTTTTGATAGACCAGTCTTGTTCAAAATGAAAACCAATACCAATTGTAATCAATTACCAAAGAATACCAGACAAAAATAATTAGAGTATGATGAGACGCCAAATGGAAGAAGGAGAAAATTGTGGAAAATATAACTGAATCTGGAATGTACGAGTAGATGGTACAACTAGATCCTGGACAGAAACTTCAAGATGTCATCACACAATAAGATGATACTATAAATTTCAGTGTATGAACCAGTTTGGGTACAACTACGAAGATACGTCAAAGAGAGCGACATACAAATTATTCAAATCGAAATGTTTTGTGTCATAGTAAATGTTGCGAGGTACGTGAGAAATACGAATACCTATACATTATTGTTTGGGAACAGAAAGTTTGCAAAAAAATACGGAAAAACACTTTATCTGCTTCAGCTGATGGATAACTAACATCAAATCCAAAGACTGAAGAGGTGCAAGTCCAACGAATTATTATAATGTATTGGGGAGGAAGCAGAGTATTATGTCTCTAACTGGAGCCGGCCCTGCCTGGATTTAGTGGAATTCTAATATTCTACTCTTCACATATAATTCCACACTATATCAGGTGGTTTTTTTTCATATTGCTTCTTTTAAATCATTTATAGGAAGTTCGATTCATTCAATTGTTTTTTTCTTTATTCTCTAGAACTTTTAGAATTGTTTTGGTACTCATTAGGTATTTATCAAAATATGATATTGACACTAACAATTTGCGTATATATATATATATATATATATATATATATATATATATATATATATATATATATATATATATATATATATATATATATTAATTAATGGATCACCTTCATCATGAATATCAAAATACTAATAAAATCAAACTAGAACTTTGTTCTAATAAGAAAAATAAACAAAAAAACTAATTTTAAAACAAAAGAGACCTAAAATCAAGAACATTTGGATGCAACAGAACGAATTCGCAAAGTAATCAGAGAAACTGGGAATTAAAATAAACTTAGATATGTATAGTAAGATAAATATTTCCTTAACTTTGTTTTTTCTTGATCTTAGTGATTCACCACTGTGAAAAAATTTTATTCCTTCATCATAACTTTGATCCCATGATTCATAATGAGCATTAATCTAATAAGTTGTTTCAAGTTCTGAGAATTTGATACAAATTGAATTATTTTTTCCACAATTTTTCACTATTATAATCGACGAATGTGAAGAAAGCACTTCGTTTAGATTTACAATATACAGAAATCAACCAGTGACATTTTTTATTCAATTGACAGTATGATAATAGCTATTTAATTGAGTTTAATTGGCAAAGGAAAATAATTAGGAAAAGCTTCATAGTCGCTCCTGTTTTCAAGTGAAGAAGTAATAAGTAATTATATATCTGGTATATTCACTTTTATGTAACAATAATTTTTAACTCTTTCTATTTTTCATCTTTTCTTGAACACAAAACGAGAATCATGATTATTCTCATAAGCACTTTGATTCGAATTTCAAGACGAGTAGAAAAAATTATTCAATTTAGGTTTAGCATGGGGGTGCGAATTTTTACGTGTTCGAGCAATACCGAATTTGAAAGACATAATAGATGGGAATACTTTGGGTGAAGTAATTGCAGCCGTTTTACCACTGAAATAGGGTCCAATCCCAACGAAATTTGGTTCACCACTAATTTCTGATTCAACATTGACTGATAACGCTATTTCGGTTTAACGCCAGATGGTACCATAGAAAATTCATATGAAACGATTTGTTTTCAAAATAATCACGAGTTTCATATTCAACTTTTCGAAATAATGATATTTAGTCTCACGAAAATAATGGCAATGTTTTGAACTTGTTATATACGAGTATGTGTAAAATTTTATTCTACAATAATACAAGTAATAGATTTTGTACAATATTTATGTAACATTGATAAATAAATTCGAAAATTATATTAATAAAAAATTGCTACGTTGAGTCTGATTTTCTTATTATCAACCAAACGAAGAAGCCGAAGTAGTCCTTTCATTCTCCATTCTCGCCAAAACGAACAATATTTTGTTGGAATCACCACATAATCCTACACCAATGGCACAATTTTCATTATTGTCATTGAGAATAATTTTATCCAATACTTGCTATGCAAATTGCCCACTGTAATTGTTGTTACCAGCATTCGTTTGTGTAATTGGTCTATTATGAATAAAACAAGTTCTTGAACCGAAATTCCAATGTAATTACAATGTGGGTTAACGGAAAAATTAGATAAGGGGAATGGAAAGTCACAACATACAGATTAGATAGAAAATTGATGAAATTATTTCTACTACAAGTAAACTACGAATTTATAGGTATATATGTATATATGTATTGTAAGTACACAAGTTGTCTGGAGAGTTTTAGACTTACCGAAGAAATAAGACATTATTTTTATGATAATTTTCATTTCTTAGCATAGTCTCCTTCTAAATATATCCATTTCGCCCAGCAAAGGTCTAGGTGGCTTTTTAGTCCTTCCAAATATTAGTTGTTGCCTTTCAATATAGGTTTTTATATATACGATAACGTTCTCTTCTAGTTATAATTTCACAAGTGAAACTTTTCTAAAAATGTGGTCGGCTTATTGCGATTCCTCTCTACACCTCACCCAGCAATGATAGGTAATACTATCCTATTATTGTTTCACTAGATAATCCAGATACATCAAGGAAGGCTTCAAAGAAAAATTGATGAGTGAAAAAATGTAACATCAAGTTTTTGAGAAGAAATTATACCACTAAATACCAGCAACTGAAATTACTACAGTAACAGAATGTTTATTAAGTCATTTTGTACTGCGCTTCTGATTCATTCCTCAGACGTAAGCTCATTCACATGTATATTATGTATCTATGTCTTCATCTAATTTCTCTATGCAATCAACTACACAATAATCCATCGAATTAAATTCCCTCCTATGTATCAGTAACCAATCTGATATCATTAGACATCTGATAGAAAATTCCAACAGGAGAGATTATCTACGATTTTTGTTAGTTGAGAGAAAACACTAACAATTTAATTTGCATCGAGTTAACCTCGTCATATAATTTGTAACACAGACTGCGATATAAGGGAATGAAAACATCTCCAGACATAATTTAAACTGTTTTCCCGACTCCGTTGATTTTGTAAGCTGCTTAGAAATTGTCTAATCTACCCTTATAATCTACTCCACCCTCCCACTAAACATATTCTCGATAAATCACCCTTTCTACCAGGGAAATCCTTAAATAATATTCTTATTCCACCCTCCATGCTAAAATTAGAGAATTTCTACTATTAATCCGTCACCCCTTGCTGATATACATATTGACTTTGACGTCAATTTAAATTAATATATAATATTAATAATCTAAGTATTGATCTAGGATGTGATAAAATAGCGATTTGTTGAACAGTTATTCCCAATAGCTGAAATATCAGACAGTTAGTTCTGATTTACAGAAAAAATTATCCATATAGATTAATTTGTTTGTTAATCAAGGTTCAAACGCAATCTATATAAGCATATGATCCATCTTGTAGGAGGAGAATGTGGACAATAATGTTCGTTCAGACGGTCGAGGAAATGAAATTATTATGTGAATAAGTGATAAAAGGAAAGGAAGGATTGGAAGGCACTTTTGATGTTAGACTTCAAAGATGCATTTAACACTCCCACTTGGAGTCCTATCACTAGATTTTGCAGCAAAGCTTGAAAATTATTTCACGAAGAGATATAAACAAGAGATACATAAAAGGGCTCGAGGAGTTCCACGAAGCGGAATATCCCATATGATGGACTGCTTCATTTGGTTATGCCTGGAGATACAATAGACAGTAACAAACATAGACAACCTGATAATGCTGTTTGAAGCCAGAGATAGGGTATCTCTGGGCAGGGATACCAAGGTTTTGAAGGAAATCAATTCGTAACTGAAAACAAACGGATTGGTGTGGACAGAACAGAAACTGTGATTCTGAGGAAATGAGAAGAGATAACATCGATCTCGAGTTAGACGAGATGTCGGTTACCCTGGGAAGGGTAGTGAAGACCTTTAATGTTATCTGAAAGTTATCTTTATGTAAGAGCGACTGAAAAATCATGCATGACAACATGGAAAGGACCCATAAGATGCAATAAAGGGCTAGAAGTTCAAATAATACAACAGAGAATAGAAATCACGTACCTTGGAATTGACGCAACCAGTTATGTAGACAGAGAAGACTAGGTACAAGGACAAGTAACAGGACCCAATAAAGTAGCGGTATGTCTTCAGAACATTGTATGGCAAAATAAATACCAAAGAAAAGAATCAAAGGCACGAATCTACAAAGTAACAATCGGCCAAAAACATCATAAACGAATCAACTCTTGGAACCAGCATATAAGTTGAATGACAGTCGATAGGTAAAAATGACAATAGATAAATCTTCAATGGAAACAAGGTCATAGACCACGAAAGAGTTTTAGTGAGAACCTAGAGAGTATGACGAAAGATATGGGAAATAAACAGGTGGTAGGCCAAAGAAGAAGAAAGAAGAAGGAGAAGAAAGTGAATCAGCTCACATAATAATGCAAATCAGCGTTACATGTTATCAATTCAACCCAATGGTTCAATAAACAATCTTAAAGTGATGGAACTGGAACTGGAACTGGAACTTAAAAGGCTATTGAAAAATATTGAGATATGGGAAATGTATATTGCTTACGAAAAGGGAGAATTGACGCGGACAGTAGAGAAAACGGAAACTCTCGATTCTGAGGAGAAAGTGTGGAGGGACCACATCAAAATCAAGTTAGACGAGATGTCAGTCAGAAAGGATAGTAAAGACCTTGAAAGTTATTTCTAAGCAAGGTAGACTAGTTGAAGCCTTCAGGAAAATTATGACCAAAATGAAAAGAATACCGAAAAATATCATCCTTGGCACAAAGTAGGTAATATATGTAACTTGATCGTTTGTCGCCACATAGACGGAGGTGGTGAACTTATTGATATTGATCCATGGCTGAAGAAATTATATGGAGAGGTATAGGACAAACATTTGGATATAGAAAAAGGTTTTGGGCTGGAACTATTAATTGGTGATAGTACAGAGGGAATAGGATGAAAAAAGCGGTATAGATCAGGAAACTCATATAGAACGTAGAGGAATAGTGAGGCTGCCAATATGGGAAATAAAACTTTGACTCAACTGAAGCACTAACTGCGCATGGATACTCAGAGCATATGCCAACAAATGGAAATAGTGTGGACGGCTCATATGTGTACTGTGAGGAAGAAAGCACAACGAAACACACTCACACACACAATTTTCAAACTTGGAGGGTAGTAGAGCTTGACAGAATGATAAATTGAAGTTCAAATAACAAAAGAGAACACGACAAAGATAATGCTAGAAAGTAGAGAGAAATAGAGCGCCATACAGAAAACGGTTGGGAGAATATTTAAAACTTAATAGGTGGACCACATTACTTTTATATGAAAATGGGTGATATTAGTAACCCTCACCTCATTTTGATAAAAACTCTTTTCCAAGACTCATTTTTATGGAATCAAATTTACTATTGCCCGAAATAAACAGTATCCATGCAAGCACTATCATACCGTGAACTTTAAAAATTCAATTCTCTCTCTCCCTCTCTGTTCGACTTGAGATTCGTGCTGTCTTCGGAATCTTGTCCTTTTCTCTATCTTCCTCTATATTTCTTGATCTTCAGCCAACTATCACCTTATTGCAAAAGTGAATATATGTACACAGTTTTGATTCACGGATTCATCAGTCTCCAAAATAGTAGAAAAGTCACATTTGTAATTAAACAAACACTATCCCCGATCTACGTGGATCCGTCGATTCTCCAGTGGACACAAGTTTGCATTTCGACTCTAACTTTTAAAGGAACGCAACTTGCCCTATTGCTGTAATAGACATTTTTCAAGCAAATTTATTTCACGATTTGCTGGCCTCCCCTGGGTTTCACATTCTTTAGGCCTCATATCTACAGACGCAATATGTACTTCTCAGTTCAGTTTATTTCAGTCCAGGAATATTATATTGACTAAGAACCAGATTTTTCCTAGAATTATAATGATAAGGGTACTTTTTTGGAATATGCAAATGAGAACCAAAAAGTCGATTTCTGTCATTTCGCCCAAATTTTAATCATAAATCGATGAAGATCGATCGGTTGTTGAGAAAATCACATCCAGATAGCATTTTAGACATCATATATTAACGTCTTTTATGTTGACCATCGCTTTATTTTTCGATAGAAGATTGTTTGATTCGACCCAATTGCTCACAGCGAGGATCTGGATTAAAAGTTTTTCCAAGCACTTCCCCTAAAAAGTTCAGATAACAAACAATTCCGCAGTAGCTCTTCTGGTATTTGGCTGGTTATATCACCTCAAAATGTCTAATATTCAACTACTCAAGAATACAAGACACAATAGCTATGAAAGATCTGTGTGTTAAATGACAGTCATTTTATAAAATAGAATATCAAAAAAATATGATAATAAATAAGTTGAGAGCTGTCAATTTCAGGTCATTATGATGTACTAGTAATATTGGATAAAGTTCATAACTTTTTAGGGATTATATCTCCGATCAAGGTGAGCTGAGAAAATTCTATTATAGTCAGGACACATTATGATTTTCTAAGTAGAATAACTTTCTGAATCTTGTCGCATGACCTTAGGAACACTCTATATATATATATATAATAAAACTGTTCAAAGAATGCAAACCACCAACCAGTTTTATATTGAAAAATTCTCTATTCAGCATAAAAGTTCTCAAAAACCGTTAAAATTTTAGAGTTATATTGGATGAATTAATTGAATTGTTTGCATAAGCAAAAACACAAAGCAAGAGAATACATTTTGCACCCCAATTATCCGATAATATAATCGAATTCCTATATTTACTCAGCACTCTGAAACAATTAATTACATATATAATATTAAAATTTCCAATACGACAAAATCATGGTTTGATAAATATTGAAATTATTATTCCATTTATACTTGCTATATACGCATTTTATCATTATTATACACATGTGTGTGGATTTCGGCTCGTTATTGTTCGATATTTTCGTTATGGGTATTTTCAATTCACTGTCATTAATTTAACTTGTCAATATGATCAATAAATAATTCAGATAGCCGTGAAATATTATGCAGACTGAAGCAACAATAACAAATACCATATTACTATTAACAGCTTACGAATCTACAATACGAGTCTATGCTTTTATGAATCTAATTGATACACATATTCCATTTCATTTATAGTCTCTTTTCTTTTACCTTACATTACATTCTGCTTTATTTGTATTATCATAGATATCGTCATGTATAAGCTGAATATCATCTCTCTCACTAATCAATTGAGCATATCACCATGAGTTACACTGTATGGTTTTTGAAAGAATTGCGTCAAAAAATACTCAAGTGTTTATTCAAGTGCCTTGGCCGTTCGTGAGTGAATATTTTTTAAGCCATGTTAGATAATATGAACTGTCCTTATTCGACAATCCAAGAACATTAGGGATAGATTGAAAAAATAAGCATAGTGGGGCTCCCCATAGTCCCTTCTAAGAGAAAGGATCCTACGGCTCCATAACATGTAAAGTATTGCATCAATAGTACTATACAAAACCTTCTGTTGATCTTTTGATGACTATAATTGATTCTTCCCATTCATACATAAAGCTAAGCAATGAACATCAACTTAACCTCATTGAAAACGAAAAGAAAAAAGTTGTTGTCTACTACCAAGATAGCCCAAGCTCAATTACAAATTAATCTCAATAGGGATACATTAAATATTAACACAAAATTAAATGATGTGATACCATAACTGATTGAGTAGTTTATTTATGAGTGTTACGAGAGATTGAAGATGAACACAGGATGAAAAAATATTATTTTAGTATGAAATAGGAGCATCAAAATGTAATGTTACTGTAAGAACACTATTATTGATTAAAACAATTTGAAGGAAGACAGAAAGAAGAAAGAACTTGAGCATCACTAAGAAGTATTATTCAGGGCTGCCATTTAAGTAAAAAATGGAGTAGAAAGGAACATGTTCCAAAATAAAGTTTCCGAAATATTCGTCCTTGAGCTCTCTACATATCTGCAGACTCTCTGGAATTCCGGAAACATTTTTTCCACTCTGAATCTTATATCGTAGATTTTGAATTTCTTCAACAGCTTCTTAAGGTGATGAGAATCGCTGTCCATGCTTTTTTTGTTTGACATTGGGGATGAAAAATAGTGATTAGTCGTTAAATCGGGTGAATACGGACAACGAGACAACAATTCGATATTTTTATCATTCAAATATTTAGTTATTCATCGTGCTTTAAATAAGGACTCATTCTATCGGAAATATAGGATGGAAATTAATCATATTTTCAAGATCACTGGCTTATAATTGCCACGATCAAGTTCAATTCGTATAAACATATTGGATACAACTATTTCAACTATCAACTATATTCATTAAACCTTCTGTGCTTGATTTATATTACTCTAATACTAGACAAATCGAGCTTTGTTTAATTACACACCTTCTTTTGTTCATGTGAATACCTAAATTTAGGGAACTAATTCTTTATTGTTCAAAGATATTAGAAATGTTATTTTGGTTGCTATTAACCTTGTCCTCGCGTTCAGTTCAACTCAGTTCATATTAGTTTTTCTGACCTTTGAGGTTAGTAACCATCACATGCTAAGAGACACCTTTTTTGTCTGTGAGGCACATAATGATGTTCTTTAATCATGATATGGACAATAAAATTTTATAGAAAAACTAGAATTTGAGCTTTAATTGCAACTTCAATATATAAAAAATTTCAGTTTTCCAAGCTCAGTAGAAACTAAATACATTTGGTAATCCTCTGGAGTGAAATTCTTATCCAAATTCTGTCGTAACATTTTATTTCTATAACAAACAAAGCATCGGAATCATTTCGGTTTACAGTTGCAATTAGTGGTAAAAACTAAAATCAACATTTATCGCGACTAGATTTGTTGAATTTTGAAGTTCTATTCAATCTGTTGACGTTCTATTTTAATTACAAAGAGCCGAGTTCTGTTCGAGTTTATTGAAGTTTTTATCTATATGATGCTGATATGATGGATTTTTTATACCCAAAATCTCGCGCATGTAACCGCTCTACTCTAATTAATATTCATCCCAGTTTTATTTGTGAAATTTTATTCTAGTCAAAGTTGAGCGAAATTCTCTATGTGCCATAGTAAATATAGATAAATAAATTTTATCTTCCTATGCTACAATTGAAAATTGAGGAATTTTCAGTATTGAATAGGTTTTCAATTGTTGAAAAAATAACTGGACTAGTACAATATTTAACAAGTAAAGGAAACTGTAGCCGACTTGAAGGTATAAAAATCCACAGTAATCAATTGTACACCCATATAAGTGAAAGTATCTTTCACGTGAATGAGGTTCATTGAAATGGACACTTAGATTCTACTTCATATATTTGTGATATGAAACAATGAAAACTATTTTTTCTACACTTGAACTATAAACATTGGCATTATAAACGGAAAAACTCAGATGAAAAGAAATGACTTGTTGAAAAAAATAAATGAATTAAACATATTGGAAGAAACATGAAGAAGAATGATTGAATACATGAACCTATGCACAACAATGAAATGGAAAATTTTTGAGTTCTTGGACTAAATTTAAACCATTTATATATTCTAAAAAATAATTGCACATGATTATGGGACAATTCTAATAATAAACACGTTGTTTTTAGGTTTTTACCTTTCAAACTAACTTCGATCTTCATCCAAATATTTCCTAACATGAAGAGCTTGGTAATATAAATTGATAGACTCTGCTCCTTATAAATAATATAATAAAATCCGAATGAACTAACTTTGCAAGGAATTTATATTCTTGATCATCAAAATTTGAATTTTATTTTAGAAAGTCATTCATATTTACATGGTAATTTATATAACAGAATTATAAATTCCAATTAAATTGCTAACCCTGCAGAAGTAAGACGCTAATGTATACTATAAGTATTCTGATAGGTCCATATTGTGAAATTCTCCAAAAAACATTATTAGTTAAATCAATTTTTCATTGGTAATTATGGTCATATATCACTTATCATCAAAGAAAATTAGGATATACCAAGCAAAATAAACATTATTTCAGAATGAAAAATCAATTAAGCATACAGCATTAAGTTCTGACACTGAAAGTCGGGGATTTATCTTTTCTTGTTGATAAGAATTACATCAATTTATCTTGAGTAAATAAATATTTACAAATTCTGTTCCAGAGGTTTCTCTTTCACATAGATGTCGCTTTTTTTCATATTTGTTGTTTTTATCATCAGGGCATAATGCATCTACAAGGTCGAAAGCTAACACCCCCTGTGTATATTTCTCATTCACATTATCCACCCATTAATTAATTTATTTTGTCCAGATGATATGAGGCACCACAATTTCCGTTTTTATGTTAACGAAGAGTACAGGAAGCTGACTCTAATTTTTTCTATCTGTTCCTATGCACATAAGATTGCGATGTTTGTATAAATTGATCATGAGTTTTTTATTATATTGTAACAGGTTATATTTCTCAATGATTTCGCCATTGGGATATTCAATCTTCTAACTATATTGCCTAGATTATTTTCACGTACTATAGTCCTACATCGCTATTTTATAACTAACTTACACATCTCAATCATACTTAGTCGACTTTCAGTTTTATTGTATCATCAATTCTTCCATAAAATCTCCAAGTATTTCGTTCATGGTTACGTGTTCACTTAGTTGTGATCTGATGTTTCGAGTGGTGCATGTACGGTCATGTTGAATCGATCTTTTGTTAGAAACAAGTCTAAGAGGCTAGTAAAGTCACTATCTCTGTCTGGGATTTTGGTTGGTTTATTGATGAGTTGGATTAGTTCGTGACTGTTGGCAAAATCTTCAGCTTTACGCCCCTGATCGTCACTTATGTTGTAAAAATTCAACCAGCTGACGTCATGAATATTAAAGTCACCATGGAAAGCAGTATCTGTGTTTGAATGGTTTGATTGCAAGTAATCGATTTTATCGTCAAGATTTGAGTACAACTGCTTATAGCGAGTTTCACTAGGAGTTCTTTATAAGAAGTAAAATAATTTTCTTGTTTTCCGAGTCATTGTTTTAAGCCGCATCACATCAAATTCTGAAGGCTCAATATTGGATGTTCACCTTTGTTTCCACTAGATCCAAAATATGAGGTGTCTTCGACTGGCTAATTCAGGCTCCAGAATATTTTGGCCTAAGAGGTGCCACATCTATCACCTACCAAATTAAAAAAGTTAACCAATAACACCGTCTTTCAGAAAGATTCACATGGTTTTCTCATTTTCCATTTTATGAATTCAGCTCGTGATAATTTCTGCGACGATACTTTGTCTACATCTACTAATTTCGATGAAGTCAAAGAAAAATCAGAATCAGACATTTTCCACTCTATAGTATTGAAAATATCTTTCTAACCACTACTAAACTCACAATTTTCAAATCAAATCACAACATTGAATTCACATCTTTTTGACATCGCAGGGCTAGATGTCGCAATAATAATAACTAAAATCTATTTCTTATCTCCCTTATATAATGATTATCTATTATTTAAGAATAACTATTCTAGCTTGACACACAGTTTATCTGATCAACGGAAGTTATCACTTTATCACACTTAGCACGTTGATCATCGGCAAATGGTCCCAATGCTATTGATTTCCTAATCGATGAGTTGTAATGTATGCATAACTTGCACTGCTTCTCATAATTTTCAAGAAATGGATAAGGAAAACTTTCCAAAACATACCGTTTAACACATGTAGGCCAGGTTTACTTTTTAAACATAACAGATACGATAATTGAGGTTTCATCTAATTCCGATAAGATTTTCCAATAATTTTGATGTTATTAAATATTTCACTGTTAGAATTATATTTCAGTGTATCAGTGAAAGCTTATAATCACTTCAAACTTGAATTGAGTACATGTCATGTCACAAGTAACAAATTCAAGAAAGTTTAATATTCACCGGAAGGATCATGACTGTTTGAGTATTCTTCTTAAATTTTGGAAGTTTGCAACATCTCTATTGATTAATTATTGACTAACTACTGAACATTTTTCTTCATAAAATTTTAATGACACTCTCCGTTTTGAATATAAAATACTTGGACGTATTGTGATGTGTCTATGGGCTAACCAGTGATGATTGACCATAATCGTTGTATTAAAACATCAAAACTACTTTGAAATAAACTATTTATTAAATTATGAAATAAATAGTTGAACGTGGTTTCAATAATCCGACGACCATACACGAAAGAACGCCAGAATATTAAGACATATATCTGTTTACAGACCGCTCTTAAATACTGAAAAATTGTATGAAAGGTTATAAATATCTATAAGTATCGTCGTGCGAGTCACAACGATACAAATAAAGTACGTAAATTGATACGTTGATGTAACTTAAGTGTTCAAGGGACACCCGGAATCATTCATCTATGATGAGAGTCCCCATTAAGATCGTGTACCATAAAAATTATCGAATACAATAAATCTTGAATTTAAGTAGCTAAATTCATGATTCTTCAAAGTCATATGTGTTAATGGAAGGTAAAAATAAGGAACGTTGATGTATCCTTCAACTAAATGACCCAATGGTCGAACCGGGGGGAGTTAAATTACACACAAAATATTGTACCTTTGTCTGGGTTTCATTTGTACAATGGTTTCAAATTCAAATAATTTCAAATAGGAAATTATTACGTATTAGTAGGAGATGAATGAATTGTTTCTTAATATTGAAATAATCATAATTAGAACGGACTGATCCGGAGATGCAAAGTAACATTTCACAAAATTAGACATTTGAACAAAAATAAGCTTCTATCATTTCAATCGGGATTTGTTTCATCTATATGACATTCAATGGCCTGATTCCAGCTACAACAGCACGGTAGACAGAACTTAAGTAGTTCTCACTAATTTAAAGATTGAACAAACTATACTAGATCTTATGTCTAGTTCTGGTTGACAAAACAACCTTTCTCCTTCAAATGTTCACTCTATCATCAAAATAAAATTTTTAGGTCAACCTACAGCAGTCGTGATAAAGTTGGCTCCCTTGGTAGTCCTAAATAGCAATCTGATTTGTGTATAATATTTTGAGATGAAGCAACATAATAAATGTTTAACTGTGGGATACTTATTGTAAATTTAGAACAATCCATATAGGGTGGCAGCTGGATACATAGCCCGCTTGAGTTAAGTGCTGGCATGCAAAACTGGAACAACGCGGACATAACAGGTAGTTTCCAAAAAAGAAAAGAGAAAAGTCGCGGAAAACTTCTAGTAGGTGCATTCACCAATATATAAGGGTTTATTCGGTTATAACCAGTTTAATCAACAGGCTATAGTAGGGTAAGTTTAGAAATAGTGGTAAACGTTGTACCAGGTGTTTTTAATGATAGCTAATTGTAACATTATCAAACTGTGACCTACAAGTGTGCGCTTAACGTCAGTGTTATGACAGTTAACAAGCAGATATAAAATTTGCCACCTTTTTAAAGTTTTTGGTGATCATAGTTTAAGACAGCATATAAATCGAACCATGTGTGCACTATGCCGAGAAAGCGTGGTATTCCGGAAATCTCATGTTAAACGACAATGTAAAATAAGGCATGAATCATTGTTTAAGGATAATGCTGATAGATTGGAGAAAATATAACGAATAACACTTGTTTAGTACAAAACCGTAGTCAAGGTAACATTTAAGCCACCGAATGATATTTTAATACTTATTGGAGAAACTTCTAGTGATAGGAAATTTATGAAGTTGAGTTTTGCTCCATTGTTTCCCTAATAAACAAGCAATCCATATAATAGATTTAGCAGCATCAGCGCGAACTATTGAGAGACGATTCACTGAACCAAGGGAACGGAATATCGTATTTAGTGATTTATTGGATAGAAGTGAGAAAATAAAGGATATTTTCCAGTTGGCTATTGTTGCGAGGGCCTCTGACAATACTATTGTGTATACAGTACTTGTTTTAATTCGTTGGACACCAAGAGGAGATGATGATATACCATCAAAATTCGTTGAACAATTTTAAAAGTAGGGACTCCAGATGACGCAATCACTACTATTAGGACACTTAAGGGATTTTTATCTCTTCTTGTCACATGTATTGGTCCACTACTTGTGAATTTCTATTCCATTATGCATCAAGAGAGTTTATGCGTGAATATCTAGAGCCAAAGCTTAAGATCCGTAATGAATTTGATTGTGAAAGTTATCAACTACACTGCTGTACGTTCTTCATTAACTGACAGAGAGTCGACTCATTTTTACATGAAATGGAAAGTGAATACTCAGATATTCCATCATACAGCAATATACACTGACTAAGCCGCAGTAATAAATAGATAATTGGACTCTTGTTAATCGAAAACTCACCTTAAGTGGCAAGGATCATAACAAACTATTCTATATTTTTATGATTCCTGAAAGTGTTTTGGAATGGAATTATATGTATTTACTCACATGGTCACTTTTGATGTATATAAATTCTCATCAAATCTAATAATTTACTCACCCAATCGTGATAATTGCTACAATGATACATTCAGTTAATATGAGTTCTCTCAAAGACGAATTTGCTAAAAGACGTCAAGATTATGATGATTATGGCCACATGTTCCTTTCTCAATAAAACCAAACTCAATGAATTTTACCAACATTTCTTTCAATGATTCTATTTTCGTATGGATAGAAATTCAGGATTGTGAGCTTTAGCATATTGAATTCAGGATCGTCGAATCATAGCAAGCAAAATTTGTGATACTGCAAGGAGTTCGGGATTTTGATCTGAACAAAAAATAGAAAAGCTTCCGCGAATAACTCTAGAAGAATAAAACTGAAAACCATATAACATTTTCCATTTGATTAGTTCTCTTCCGTATTACTTTTAACAATCTAATAAATTATTTATCCGTTAAAAAATTATACTACTATTTAGAGTAGTACTTTGGCTTTGTTTAAAATGACTCAAGGGTAACTCTTTGTTAAAAGGTTGCTGACCTCTGATATAGGGTGTCCAACGATGTTATGGCTATCATATATCTTGAACCTATGATCCAAATTTCGTAGCTAAAAACCATCTGTAGTATTAGACAGCCTAAGGAATCAGCTACTTTGTTATAACGTCACATTTCGTGTTACTCAGTGTTATTTTTAAAACACCCTGTATATTTTTCAACTGCTGTAAGGTCTTACGTATAATAATTCGGAAGCATCTAATTTTTTAGGAGGGTACTTAAGACCGATAAACAAAGTATTGTTGAGTTTTTTTTATTCAAAAACGAGAGAAGTGAATTTCAAAAAAATTATGTTTTTCATGTTTCTCTCTCGATGATTATGTCGACATACTGATCATCTATGAGGAATTCGCAGAAACAGTAGACCGAACAGCTTCCGGTAACAATATTGTCGATTGTATAGATAAAAGCTTAAGACAGGATTTTATTCCAACCAACAAACATGAAAATTATCGATGTAAACCTATTGTAATAAGAGTTTTATTAACATATTTGCTTATATTCAAGTCGATATCTAGAATACAACTATTATCATGAGCTATTCAAGCAACGTGCTTTGAAAAATCTAATTAGAAGATTTGAATGCTGCATTGATGAAGTTGAACATCAATTTGAGCAACAATTGTGCTGAGAGTGTTACTTTCCATTTCTCAGCTCTTATTTTTCAAATAATTAATATTTATATTGTCGAATCTAACTTCAAAAGAATACCTTCCATCGAAACCCTATATTTAATCGCCTTTATGAATAAAAACACTTTAATTTTCCAAAAAAAAAACTAATTCATAACGCTCTATATTATGGTGTATTAAAAAGGAAACTTTTATGAACGTAAATTCCTCTTTTCAATTTTTTTATTGAAGCAAATTTTTTAGAAGTAAATTGAGTGGAAAGAATTGCTTTTATAGCAATTTTCTCATGAAGATGGATGGCATCCGTTACACTCTTTTGTTTACTACTTCTCTAAGTAGTGTTTTATGCAGCTGCAATGTTTGATAAAACTTCCTGATTCATTTTTCAACATACATCAACAAAAAATATTTACATAACAGAGATAATAAAAATTTTAAAGTGTGTTAGGTTTTATGGGATAAAAAATTAATGAATGGGCTGATGAAGCTATATTAGTTGAATTTATGAGAAACAGTGGTATGCTGAGCATGTGAATTATTATACAGAGTTAGGCGAAAGTAAATTGATTGAAAAGTCAATAATATTTTCAACAACTTTCTGCACTTTTGAAGCTTTTTTCGTAATGACAATGCTCTATTCTAAAAATTTTTTATGATTTATAAGTTTTGTATGCCGAATGTCTTTCTGTATTACCACTTCCACATCACTCATCAAATTAAGTCCTTTGCGACGTTTGACTTCTTCATGAAAAAAATGTTCTAAATGTTGTTACCATTCCTAAACTTAACAAGGATAAGACAAAGCAGGAAGAAGAAATTTCAAAAAAAGCTGTCAAAGTAGGTCAAAAAAATAGAAGAAATAAGAAAATATAATTCATCAACCATTACAAAGAAGAGAATGATAATATACTTGACCAATTAGAGAGGACAACTGAACAATCTAAAACAAATTCTAAGATTAAAAAAAGTACAAGGGCATACCTTGAAGCTCGAAATTGATGAAGCATCAGAAAGCGACAGAAAAAATAAATTACTGTTGCAGGAATAGGAATTAAAGAAAACATATACATAATAAAAATAGCCCGATGAATATAATACAAGCTAAAATTTGAGAAAATGACAAAAGCAGATTTAGGAGTAATTTAAATGCCTCAAAAATTGGCGAAACTTACGAATAATCAATCAAGATTTTTAGATCTACAAAATATTCCAAATTATGGAACCTCTCGCAGGTCATCTCTATTATTATGTATTTCTTCTGTCCTTCTAGGTACTTCCAAATTTTCGCATAAAGGTTTTATTCTATCCTCAGCCTTATGACTGAGGTCATGTCTCTCTTCAGTTCTACTTTGACCATAGCTAAAAAAATATCTTTTCGTCTCCAGTAGCAGGAACGAAAGTACGTACTCCCTATACTCCCTATAAGAAGAATACGCGCGCATTATATTACAGTCCAAATGATGAACTTTCGGCCCTGCGCGTCATGATGTCCGAAGCGAAAGTAGATGGTAGGCTATCATCTTTGCAGAAAAGTACGTATCTTCGACCGAGGTATAAATAAATCGTATAAACTACACGGGCCCAAAGTTCTCGGTAATATACTATTTGATCCTTGAATTTTCACCAGATTTTCACTGCAAGTTCATGTCCTGTCATCTGTTTAGTAACTCAAACCTTGTCCAGATCCTCGGCCATTTTATGGCCACGTATGGATTCAGATCAACTCTACCACCAATCAAGGATCAGATTTGATGCGGGTGTCATACTTTGCAGTGTCATCAGTGTCACTACACTGTCTGTGCCGTTCCACAACGTGGTAATTATCATATGCAGCAGTGTGGACCAAGGAAAGTAAGGCGGCTACTTACTAGGTCTGTATAACAGAAGAGAGACTTGTGAAAATGTGTCTTCATTGCCCTTTTCACACTTGTATAATCCTACTCCGATTAGCTAGCTTTATTTGATTTCAACCGTGTAGTAAATTTTAATATCTGAAGGCAAAAGATCTTGTTTTGTGCTCAGATTCAATAAAAGTAATTTTTTTATGGAACAATATTATTAAAACCCAATATACAAGTTGTGATCCAGTGAAATATCTAGTTAGAATTGCCGTAGAGTTGGATTCGTATAATTTATAAACAATATTCATGATATTCATGTGAATTACTAATAAATTCAACACATATTTCAGTATCATGGATATGTATTCCAGGCACCGAGTTGTTATATTAAAAGCTTATCCGATTCGATATATTCACTTGGTTACTGATATGAACTTGTCGCAATCATAATAGAGTTGTATAATTCTACTAGGAATATACGTTCAACTATTATATCCACATCAATAATTATTTTTCACTTCCATTTATATTCAATACTCGTGACTAACTCAATAAATCATTTCAATTGGAGAATAACCTAATGTTATCATGGGTTATCTAAAAATTTTTTATAGCGTATAGTTGTAGCATAGGGAGATTCAACAATCCAATCAAATGTTATGTTAATGTAATATTTTTGTGAATAATGTTTTGTTATTAGTTATTTGAGCTCTTCACACTGAAACTGCTCCATACCGTTCGTAATTAATGTAAATATTTCAGTAGTTACAAGTAGTCCATTCTAGGCAGTCATTTACTAAAAAGGTTTAAGATTGCGGTTGTACGAAAATACAAAAAAAAACAAAAAAATATGAGTACGTTAAACGCAAAAAATTTTAATTGAAATGTGATAGAGTGACACAAAGCCATACAAAACCTATATTACGGCTCGTATGGTGAAGCATTGGTATGGTATAGCTCAATGAGCATTTTATACCATGGAATGAAATTGTTGGTTCATTACTATATCAAACTATAAGAGAGGATTCAGAAGAACTGAGTGTTTAATAGAAAATGCTTTGTATTCCACCAACACAACAAGAAAGTTGAATGTGGAAAATTGCCAAGAAACCTTTTTTGCTAGAAAGACTACAAGAAATACGATTCTTTAGAACCTTGTACGTTTTCTAGAAATTTGAAACCTATTTCAAAATATTAGTGAGAATTATGTATGCATTCTAATAAGTGACATAAGCGTTTATTAATTTGATTAAAAATCGGCGTTATCAGTCGGTAACACTCACCAACTAGTTATATAAAAAAATTAACCCACGAGTTGCGCGTTATAGCAATTTATAATCTCTCACGTAATGATTTAAATTCGATCACGAATATTTTCTCTACATAACTTGATATTTTGATTTTCATTTGAGCAGGTTGTTGTATTGGCAAAAATTATCTTACTTGTAAATGAGGATCTGCAACTTGGAAAGAGAAAAAAGCTACATACTCAGCAACAGCTTCTAATCTATCCAAATTCGCCTATCTTTGGAGTATTGCTCGCACATTTGGAACTCGGCTCCAAAGCATATACCGAGGATGCTCTATTCAATACAGAAGAAAGAAATTTTACGGTATCCATAGTTTACCAGTAACTTGGACACCTCAGAGCACAGACAAAAGGTCGCTGACCTGACTACGGCAAATGTTCTTCCAAGCCGTCAAACATAATTTTCACGACCTACTTGACAGGCAGACGTGGCTCATGAGCACCAAGTTCGCCTGCAGATGCCCAGCACGTCAATTTTTCAGGACTCCTTCCTTTGGAGAAGTGCAAGCCTGTGAAATCAGCTACCGAGGTACGTCTTTACTTGAGTTTATGGGTTCACCCTTTGCGCTTATTTTTAAAAAGGTCAAGATCGTCTTCAGGTAGCTTTTTATACTAAAGCGATTTTCTAAGGACCAATTTCTTATTCTCAAAAATATCACAGGCCTATCTCATAATAGCATGATTTTGTAATGGATTTTCTTAGAAACGTCAAATTATTTGTCATTTTTTGTCAGTTTTAGACCAAATTCAAGTTCCATCCACGTAGCATCTTAACAAGAATGTCTATTTCACTGATCATAATGAGGTGTAGACAAAACAATTCCCTGAACTGCTACTCCTATTCTTCGTAGCCAGAGGACATAGGTAAAATATGTATAAGGACTAACATGAACCGATGAGAATTTTTTGATTCGCCTTATCAAATAAAAGAATTTAATGTTCAAAATATTGATTCCAATTCATCAGTTCCTATTTTTGAGCGTTTCACTTATTTAAACAGAATAAAAACAGGAATCAATAATCGAATTCGCTTTGTTGAAAAAAGAATTAATCATTTCTGATTAATATAATACAATTAAAATTGTTTTCAATTCTTGTAAAGGAATCGGAAATAATTTCCGAGTTTGGAAATTAGATCATTTGAGATGTTTTACCAGCCAAAATAGCAGTATGCAACTGGTATAAGCAAAGAGGAATAATTCAATACGGAAACTTTGTGTGTGAAGAATTTTGATTTCTCACGAATGTGTGTTTGAAAATGGTTAATATATTTCAAGGTTATTATGAAGCAATAGTACCCTTTCCACAAATCTGAACGCCACTTGACATGATGCAAGACAACGTGCAATGCAAGACGCAATATTTCTACATGAAAAGTATACGTAGATGAAGTGCAGCTGATTGTTTCATTTGCCATTTTTATTGCGTAAAAGCTGTGAATCTAGGAAGAAATGAGTTTCTGATCTGCTGATATTACGACTCTTTCCAAAGATTTCTTAGTTATCTGATCTAAAAACAAAAAAAATAAACAAAAAATATTTAAATAAAGATACAAATGGAACAAAATTGCAATATACAGAAAAAAACCACAAGGACTAACAAAATTGTAGGTAACAGTAATAAGTTATCTTTAATACATTAATCCACAGCAATATTAAATCAGTATTTAGCATGTGCAGAATTAGATATTATTATTAGAATAGAAGTCGTTTACAGAGTAGAAGGCATTTTCCAGTAAATATGCCCTCAAATGATTGCGGAATATGGAAAAAGATGATATCGATTTAATTTCAATTGACAATTGATTGTGCATTTCCTTGCATTGTAAAATATTGAGCCCTCAACTAATTCTGAACGTGGAGTAGGTAGGTGAAGTTCATGCTCCGCGTTCCTAAATGGATAGCCGTGCAATGATTTTTCCGAAATTGGAGAAGCGTACTTACGAATTAGGCAATCGGGTTCCAAGATAAACAAGGAAGAAACTTTCAATCTTTTAAAGGAGTCCCTACAGTGAGACCTGTTGTTCAGTCCGATTAAAAATCTATCAGATCTCTTTTGTAGTTTGAAGATTCACTCAAACTGATTCGCACCACACGTACCCAAAAAGGATAGGCCATATCAGAGATGCGACTCACTAAGGGCATAATAAACTGTTCATTCGTTTAGTAACTGATATCAGCGTAAAACAGGAGAAACTTCAGTTTTAGGAATGTTGACACTAAGAAAATTAGAATCGCAAAATAAGTTAAGGATTAGGTCACTAGATATGGTCTCATGAAGTGCCGTGGAATCAGGGTTGCTGCAAGAGAAGTTAGTGTCTTCTGCAAATAGATATATTCTACCACTGATGTCTAAATAGGCGATGTCACCTTGTACTGAGCCACATTCTACTGGCTTGCAAGAAGACATCGTTGTATCAACCCTTACAAGCTGACTTCTGTTGGTAAGTTATGACTCAAACCATGCGAGGTGTTCCCCTGAAACCGTAGTACTGCAATTTTTTTATTAAAATATTATGATAAACACAATCGCACGCCTTAGAAAAATCACAAAATGTTGTTGAAATGGGGTGATGGCTGTATAGGCTAGAGTACACATTATTAAGGAGGGAGAAAATAGCATCATTCGTGCATTTGTTACTTATAAACCCAAATTGATGGGTAGTGAGTATTTTATATTTAAACACAAATGGTAAAAGCTTCATTTTTCACTAATCTTTCTACGAGCTCAGATAACGTGCGAAGAAGGGCAATTGGGCGATAATTCGATAATTGATTTGTATCTCCTCTTTTATGCAGAGGTACAATTATAGCTGTCTCAAGGCAATGGTGGAAAGTGTCATTTTGAAATGAAACGTTAGTGGTAGTAGGTGGTAGGTAAGGAAAACATTTTTTATGTAAGTCCATCAGTTCTTAATTAATATTTATTGTTGATGTCATTAATTGTGCTGCGAAGCTCTGCTAAAACTACGGGCATAAAAAAGAAACTGTGTGTGTTAACTTTAGCATTAGGGATATAATGAAAGCGGATCATGACAAGGAGTTATATAATTTGATAAACTTTGACTACATATTTGAGTCAGTCACGAAACATCAGCTCTCTAGAAACATTCTTTCCTCATTCAATATTTCTCCGTATACTACTAATCTCATTTCATTCTTTATTTCGAATCTAATCATAACATTACACATGATGATATTTCCGACAATTTTGGGTCTACATTTTTTTTTCAAGCAAAAATGAAAGAGTTATGAGTGTGAAATGTTCGAGTGGGCAGGTGCGTTGCAAGTCCAGTGTAATTTGTTACAGAAAAATGATCGTGGGTGATATGTATTTGATTAAGGACTTCATATTCCTTACAGGAAAATGTATATATTAGGTTCATTTTTTGAACGAACGTTCTCGAACTAGTAGTTAACTTAACATATTCAATAAGTCGAGAAATTGAATTTCAATCTATCCATTTCACCTTAGTTCTCAAAATAAAATTATTGTGTGCGTATAACTTTAACAATCAATTACATGATAAACTTCAGTGATTTATTATAAATTGCTTGTTGTAACGTCAAATCGAATTCGTAGCAATGTCTAGAGGAACGTTAATATTTCCCTATTACTCAACATCTCAAGTCAAACTTCTCCATAATTTCTATATGTGAAGAAGGTATGTCTAATACATATGAAGCCCAGACAAATTATCGGACAAATTTAGTACTTTGCAAATAATTTTCTCTTTACAAAAATTCTTAATTATAACAATTTTTAATTACAGATACTGTCTTAAAAGTGATTGAATCCATCTTCAGAATTGCAATATGAGGCTAAGGATAATCGTATGTATAGCGGAACAAACACCTTAGGCCAGAAACAAAGGTACAAATTTACAAAGGGACAATCAGACCTATAATGACCTATACATTAGAAACAAAACCAGAAACATCAAAAACGAAGCAATTCTTGGAGAACACAGAAATTCTCAGGCGATTCTAGGGAAAAATTCTATTAGACTAAAGGAAAAGCGAAAACATTAGACGATTATGTGACGTAGATATCATTAACGAATGGGCATCACAGCATTGAAAACAATTGAACCAATATATGATTCGAGAGACAGACTGGTAATAATAGCAAGGGATAGATTTCCAATGGGAACAAGGAGTAGAGGTCGACCACGAAACAGGTGAAGTGACAACCTAAAGCCGGGAATAGGAAAGATACCAAAAATAGAACAGGCGTTAAACCTATTATGTACGAAACATAGAGAAGAAGAATGAGAAGATAATACTTACTGAATGACTGAGATTCTTACTAAACAGTATTAAGGAATCAGTTCTCCAAAAACTCACGAGACCAAGAATTTGGATTGTTTCCCAGATCTAACAACTCTAAATTTTCTCCTATGGGGTTATTGAAAGTCAAATGTGGAAAAACCGCAAGTTCAGGGAATTATTCCAGAAGTTAATCGTAATGTGCAAAAACAATTTGTTCGTGGATTTGCTATTCATCACGAAACAGGTCGATCGGATTTTGAGCATTTGATTCAATTGGATTGTATAATTTATCAATTAGTCTAATATTGCAGTTCGTCCATTGTAAAATCATTCTATAAATGAATAAATTACTTTTTATGGTCCCCGTATAAGTTTTAATCAGTTTAATGGCACACAGCTGAATACACCATTAGACGACCTTTCAAATTATATATAAGGAAACCTACATTTCCATTAAAAAAATTAACAATTACATCGTTCAATTGAAATTACTACATATTAAATTGAATATCTTTTTCATTCTAACAAAGGTGTTAAATGAAATACATTCGCAATAATTTTAGACGTAGTACAAACAGGTCAATTGTTTAACAAATTAATCTCTGAACCAAACTCAAATATCAAGAAATGAAATTATATACTTATTGCGCATCCTACATAAATATGTCGAACATAGGGAACTTCATTGTGTGCTATTATTGTTTATTGATTGTGAACTACATTTTTTAGTCAAAAGGAAATAAATCAAATTTAGTGGCAGAGGAATGTATCTAAATAAACTAAACATATGATACATAACAGGTGTCGAATTTAAAAGCCTCAAAAATGTGTGAAATATTCAGTTTTACATGGAAATTTTGGTGTTCATATCAATCAATGATAGGAACCTGAAATATATCCATTTTAAGTGTCTTAATTTTGAGATGTTCAATTGCCTCAAATAGAAATTTTGTATCGAGATTATGGATTTATTCCCAAAAAAACAAATGATGGAGTAAAGATGAGAAAAAAGTGTGTTATCAATTAAAATTGAGCTATTTCAAGATTTAAATTCGAAATAAATTGTAATATGCTTATTATATATGCTTATTCTTATTATATTCTAATAGGAAACTTACATTTTGCAATGTACTGTCGATCATCTAAAATTATTGACGTAGCCGAGTTACTGATATATAATGTTGGATTATCCTTAAAAAAAATTATCCTTTAAAAAATTGGAGCGAAAAGTTAGTTACATCAATTGACCGTTAACAAAGGACTATTTGTCCTTGATATATATTGAATGAACCCCAGTTCTTTTTTGCTAGATACACCGACCTTGACTGTGAGGCCACTTGCAGACAATTTTTTTTAAATTGTGTACTGTATCCAGATAATTATAAAGGCGTGATATAAATTGAAACGATAATGATTTTTTCAGAAGACTAAAATGAAATTGCATTTATACACAGGCCTTTTAGGCCCATAGCATGTAAGTGATTCCCTCCCCCTCTTTCCTATTTTTGCTTTTGTTTTCTAGTCCTGAATCCCATCACCTCTGCGTACCATCTTTTTTTTGGTCTTCCTTTTTTTCTTGTTTCTCCTTGTTCTATGTCCGTAATTTTTTTGCTATAAAATCTGGAATTCTATGTATGTGACCCAGCCAATATATTCTTTTGGATTATTTTGCTTAGTTCTGCTTCTTCAAATAGATTCCTTATTTCATTATTTGTTCTCCTCAGCTATAATTCTTCCTCCTTTTCACCTCCCAGTATCCTTCTAAGTATATTTCTTTTCCATATATCTAGCTTTTCTTCCTCTGCTTTGTTAAGAATCCACGTTTCCCCCCCCCCCGTAGTTAGTTTACTGTTGGTCTTATTATAGTTTTGTATATATGTAGCATGTGCTTTTCTGGAGATTATTTTGGATCTTATCATCGCATTAAGCATTCCCAACTGGTTAGTTCCATCGTCATTCTCACTTCCAGACTCACTCCCTCGTCCTTGATAACCACCCCAAGGTATATATAAATTTGAAGATGTTCTAATCTCATTATATCATTGCCTTTTCTTATTTCAGCTGTATTGACAAACTTCTCATTGCTTTTTTCTTTGTGGAGTTGTCATTAATATGAACTTCGATTTATCTTCGTTGACTCGTAGATTCACTGTCTCTGCCGCTTCTATGAAGACTGTCCACCGATGTGGAATTTTTCAATTTTATATTTGCGGAAGTCGTGATATTTCCGATTGAGAATTTGACGATTGGAAAGGTAGTTACTTGCTCTTCTGGTCAGTGACTGTGGTAACGTTGAGATCAATTTCTTCAGAGATTTTTGAGAAGCGGGTTTCAACAGGCCTAAAGGAAGGTGAGATCTTTTTTTCATTGCATTTAAGAAATGTTAAAAAATTAAGTTATAAATAATTTCTTTTAGTAGTGGTTTTAGTAGTGGCTAAATTTTCCTTTTTAATTTAATTAGGGACCTAGTTTTGGATACAGGACCTTTATTGGGTTTCAAAATGACCTTAATTTGGATTTAACGTCAAACTTTGACTCGTGGAATTACCTAGTCCGGGACAATTGACCAAATGAACTTCTTTGATTCCTGATCGCATTCCACGGATGTGGTCCTGTTTGTATTCTCCTGACAGGTAGGGAGTCTCATGTGTTGTTAAAGGTCAGATCCACTCACATCAGGTTTTGTTGTCTAATTTACTTTATTATTTTCTGTAAACCAAAAACTTATTCTTATATAATTTCGAATTTCAAATATAAATCATTGTATTTTATTTTCAACAAGTAGCTTTATTCCTAGAGATACCTTAAACTATTTCTATATATTTCTCAATTCAGGTTAAAAAAATTGAGTGGCGCCCTATTAGGAAATTGAAAGCATACAAAATTTGTATACTGCTTAAACTCAACAAAATCTTGAAACGAACCCCGACAACACACATTAACATGATGAGCTTAGCCGGAGTCAAAAATTTGACCTTAAAATTTGACCTTTTAGGCTACAACTCTTTTCATGATGTTTAAGTTCAAACATCTACTATTTGCATTTCTCTTTCTAGCGACAAAAGAGATAAATTCGAAACTAAGCTCCAGTCTCACACCTTCATGTAATTTTCTTCAAATACGTACCTTTTTAAATATTCACTCGAACTTTTCAAGTTGCTTTTCACATTTTTCAACACAAAAGCTGCATGAAAACAATCTACATAAAATTGCACTAGGTGTGAAATAATTCTAAACTGTCTTATTTCAATACATAAAAATTTTAGTAGTATTTCAACTAGAATCAAATCAATTTAGGTCTTATTTTACAAGTTAAGACGAGGTGTGTTATAAATGTGGTATAAATCTGTTAATTCCTTGTAACCTTTCTGAATTGAGAATATCGCTATAGCTTCCCTTAGTTTAGAGATACGCTTAATCGCCTTACCGCTTGAGAAACATCTGAATATTGAGGAAAATATCAAATTGATACTTAGCTGCAAATTTTCCGTATAGAACAAAGAAAACCAAATCTTTTTTGTGGTGGACTTTCTATGAAGTTATCACAATAATCAAAACTATCTCTAGTCTAAAACTTTTTAAACGTTAATACTTCAAAATTATATCGCAATCCATCCAGCATATTTTTGCTTTTAAAATGTGGTATTTATCAAACATGGCTGTATTCTCTTCAGTGCAAATAGTAGCATGAGTTTTCAGTTGGAAATTAATATTAATGGAACTGATTTTTGAAATCCAATAATTTAGAGTAGTAACTGATGAGGAGAATGAAATGAAATTCAATACTGATGTCAGTTGTTAAAATTTATAGCAAACAATTTTCCGACGAGTTTAAACTCTAAGCTACTGATAACAATCAACATATATATCGTCATTTTTTCAACAAAATGAATCTTTTTAAAATATTAATTTATGAAAACATTTTGTTTGTTTTATTTCTGTAATGTGTTTGTAAGCTGATAAAATGAACTTATCTCTAATTATGTGAGCTCTTTGTTTTGGATAACCTCATTATATGATGAGCTCTGTCTTTTATTTTTTTGAGAATATTTGTTCTATGCAGAGTTTCTAGATTTATCTTTAATTTAATAAATTATATTATATTTGCAGCCACTACTACATTACTAAAAAGAAACAAATTTTGGAAACGATGGTTCAATTATATTGACCGCAGTCCTTTAATTGAGGTACTTCAAGGGAAAAATAAAGAAAATATTGTCGTTATATCTATTCGTCAGATCAGGAATAAAGGTAATATGTTTTTTGACAATAAATTATCATTATTATAATAAAAAAAATATTATCATCATTATAAAAGCGAGAAGAATTTCATTATCTATGAGTTTTCATAATACTTAAATTTTTCAGAGATTTCTGCGGAATAATTTGTGAGGCAACAATGTTTAGTATAACTATCATAATATTATTTATTGTATGGTCAGAAAAAAGTAAATAACCGAAGAGTACGTGTTTAATCTTCATTCGTTCTCCCTTTCTATCACTTCCAGTATATCTTGAGATCTTATCAAAGCTCGTTAGAGTTTTAAGGTTTCATTGGAAATCCAATAGCGTACCCAACTTGCTGAGCTCTCCGCAAGAATGGTAAATAAATTCTAGGACTCATTCGAAACCAACAGAGGATATTCGAATAAGATAAAAATTTTGTGTTAGTGTGCAGAAACCTTATAAAGCTATAGATATATATCAACTGTAAGAAGATATAAATGGAAAACAAATGATTGTACTTGATTATATCGATTTAATGTTTCCTACGTGATCTCATTCGAATAATTCGCTTGAAGATATTTATTTTTGAGTTATCATCTGCAAATAGACAATAATAAATGAAAATTTTGTTATTATTGCAAATTTTGAACAGTAACAGTACGTGACGTACGTTGCAAATAAATTGAAATCACATTTGTGTCTTGTTCACAATGAGATAAGTACATTTATGAACATTTAGGTCACTTACAAAGATTATTTCAACGTCGTAATGGTTTTATGAGATAACGAATTATAATTTATTTATAAATACGACAGAATGAAATGGTTTTCGCTTCAATACCAGTTTTTTCACAAAATTACCTTCATGAAAGGCTTGCGTCTTTGTAAATATAGACAAAACCGTAATACAAAGCCTTTTAACCGACCTGAAAGCACTGAACTACTAGATAGTCTTGTTTCTAAGCTCAAGAAGAAATTATCTTATCCCTATACAACTTTATAGCTTCTCTTGAAAATTTCCCTATCACCATTAGGTGAATTGTAGCTCCACCACTTCACTTATCGATGTTAAAGATTTTCTGCGGCTTTCCTATTACTGTCACACGTTTTCTTACTTGAAAAACGGCTTCACACTACCAGTGCACAAAAAAGAAGATAAGAAAGACTTCAATAATTATAGGAAATTATCCCTGTTATGTACGCCGCTAAAACTTATCGATCAAATAATGGAAAACAAACTTCCAGTAGTAGAATCAACTTTGAAAAAGACGGAAGTGGATTTCGGAAAATCAGAAGCACACAAGATCCAATCCAATATACATTGCATTCCTAGGTATGGTAAAAGCTTCCAATGAAGAAGAATGTTAGCAGCAAATTAACGAAGGTTATTGAATGACTGACAAAGAAACGAGAAACAGAGTAATAAGCAGAAACATAGGAAACGCTCACAACACAAGATGGAGTGCGACAAAAAGGCAGTCTGATCCCATTACTATTGATAGCTTACATGTATGATTTAATTAAACGCTCAGAACAGGAAAATTAACAAAATCATATTGCACTACGACAATTAAAACGCAACAATTTATTGAGAAGCGCCTAAAATCAGGAGGATCTACATAAAATTCAAACAGCGGGAATCAAACATTGACAGAGAGTCTGGATGAAAATGAACAGAAAGAAAGCCAAAGTGGGGTAGTAGCGAATATAGAAAAAATCGAAATCAGGGCTCTAGAAGAATTATAGAAGAAGTAAGTAGCTTCCAGTACTTAGGAATTATGCTGAAAGAAACCGGAAGACAGGATTTTTAATTGAACAATAGAATAGGGAAGACCGACAAGGTATGCTTTGCATTAAGCAAGTGGCTCATAAATAAAAAAAAAGTCCCCAAAGAAACAAAAATGAAAGTTTCCAAAGATACTTGCGGAAAAATTCTCACATACTGCTGTGAATCTTGGATATTGAAAGAGAAAAGAAAAGGTCATGAGTCTAAGCCAACAATTTGGCGTAAGATTTTCTTTTGGACCTTTTAATATGTTTATGATTCGAAATATTAGGTCTCTTAAATTGGTTTCTTCTATATATATTTTTCAGATTTGACGTTTCGACTTTCTTTAGTCGAAACATGAAATTTTTATAAGCCTTCAACAAATTATGGATAGAACTAATTTAAGAGACCTAAAATCAAGAACATTTAAGAATAAAAATATCTTTAATTTCCTATTTCTTAGACCTTTCATATAAAATTATGTTCCCAAATCGTCTTGATTCAAATCTCTTCTGTTATTGAATCAGTTTCTTTCTTTATTTTTGGAAATAGTTTGATAAAGACCGGAAATAAAATAGAGAAAAAATTAATTTCATAATAGATGAGACCTAAATTCAAGACGATTTAGTAACATAATTGTATATAATTTTGATTATTTTCTCACTCACTGTTCATTAATTGTTATCACCAACCAAGTAATTGAGTTTGTTATAAAAAAATATATTGAGGTTTGATTGAATCGCCCATATATCCACCATTTTCCCATTATTTCAAATCTTATCAATACCGAAGTGAAAATTCCAGAATAAAACTAGAAATTTTATAAAAATATTCATTAAGGTCTATACCATTTGGCACTGCCCTTGTAATTCTGGTTAATAATCAAGGGGTTCACAGCACCATTTGCGTTAAAGTAGTGATATTAAAATTTAATTACATGATTCATTTCTTTTCCCAGATTTAAGGGGAAATATTCACTAATTCTCACCAATTCTACCAAAAGTGTTCTGGAATTTAATAGTTCTAATGGCTGCTTTGTTTACGGACATTATGATGATTTCCTGTTTGCGAAAGTTCCTATCTAAATTGAACTGGGAACATTGAATACTTTTTTACATGAAAAATACTGAGTTTGTTACCTAGGTTTTCAGAGTATTAGGTTTTGGGCCCTGACTCCTCTATTCCGATTTAGTCTTAAGAATTAAGCTCTAAAAAAAGTTTAAAGTTTTTGTAATAAAAATAATAGAATTTATTATTTGATATTATAACATTTTATTATGTTATAATAAAAATAAATATTGTAATAATGACACCAATACAATGCTTTTATTTTTGTAATTCTCTAAAAAACAGGGGAATAATGATCAGACTCCATGTTAATATTTGTTTAAAACAAAAATTATGTGTGAAGGTGTTTATTTTATTTTTTTATTTTCTTACTTTGAACTAACAATGAGTGGAACAAAATATTAAACATTTGAGAATTAGAATTACATTGTTTTTTCATAGTGTTATAAGTCTTCAAACGTAAAAATTGCTCCCGTGTAAAATTTACTTTCTGTGAGGTTGATCGTTCTTCCCCTACACTCTTCATCTGTTCATTTCTCGTATAGTGTATGATCCACTAAATTATACAGTTGGTACTGAAGTAAATTTTTTCACAAAGCTGAACTACTTTGGTAGTCATCCTGAGGGATGTCCCAGGTTTCGTTATTTTTCAAGGACAGTTTTGCTTTGGTAATTCTGTTTCTCGACATTCTAAGTGATGTTTATTCGCCACAGTTTCCAGTACCATGTGGATATGTGGGAGATTCATAATTACCTCTAGTGCATCTGTAAGGAATGATTTCATAGCCCCAGCTGCACATATGCCAGCCAGACCTTGTACCTTCGAGTCATGGTCCTTGTGGTATTCAGCCAGACCTTGTACCTTCGAGACATGGTCCTTGTGGTATTCACACTAGTTCTAGTACTCCAAACCACCATTTTCCCTAGGAACCATAACGGACAATTTTTGGTTACGGTACAGGTTATGGACTAAGCTCAAGAGCCTGTGTACATCTGTTCTTGCTTTCTCAGTAATCTTCGGCACTCCTTCCCAGGATGTTCCTTTCTAGTCGAATGTGACGGTCTCTCCGTGTATCTTTGAAGACCCTCTAAAGAGAGTTTTGATGAGTAGTGGTTTCCAGACTTTTGATCTAACCATCGAGTACGAGAGAAGAGAATACTAGTTGTATACTTGTGATAACACTTTTCTCTGATCCGTCTAACGATTCATATCCCCGAACATTATATAGCCCAGAAACATACTCAACATAGTTGCTCGTCGATAGTTTTTTAAGCCGCTTAATGCAGTGTTGTACATCTTTTTTTTTATACTCACCAGTCTGAGTCCCTCGAGAGCTTGTCAGTTATTGCAGCTCATATAATTTTGTGTGTTCTTTTGATTTCGGTTAATTATTATGTATTAAGTGCTTTAAATGTTATGACTAATGTTCCGAGCTTGAAAATCTCCTCCAATCTCAGCTAAAATATTTCTAGTATATACTTCTAAGTCTAGAAAATCTCATGTTATTTTATTGAGGTATTTATGAAGAACATATTTTGAATCGGGATTTGGTCAACTGTGTGATATGCATTATTATGAATCCCCTTAATTAAATGTGAAGTTAACAATTGCACACAGGGTATTACGTGACTTGATGAAAATAATTCAGGAGTGAGTATACAACGTGAAAATAATGATGATACATCAAAAAAAATTTCTCATACGTCACCCCGTTTCTGAGTTACATGCCTTTAAGCTGGGAAAATGAGAACTTAACTTTGAGTATATTTTCTGAATCATACATTCAAACATTTTGAATTTTTAATAGATGATTACGTATGTCCACTTAGTGTGTTTGACGGAATGAATATTCCTACACAACTATCTGAAGGCCAGGGGCAGCTCATGCCCAATGATTAACAATCAGTAACTTTTACAGGGACAAACTGTGCATCTAAAGATGGCAAACATAGATTGTTCAATCGATTTTTCAACAAGAAAGTGCTCTTCCTTCAACTCGATAAGATTCATGGTTTAGGAGTTATGTAGATTCTCAGATCGTTGTACATGTCATGGAAAACGTTCGCCATAAAGAGACATTCTGAAGAGAATCATCCATACATTGTGATTATTTATTGGAAATACTTACATGAGGTATCGAAACACATTTATACATTTCTAATTTAACTGTATACTGTCGGACATTGTGTTACTTAGATAAAGAGCAAATTGAAACATAGAAAAATTTAGTTTTTTAGGCAAAATCATCAATTAAAAACAGAAACATTTCGTTCCTTGTGCTTACTGGTGTTACATAAACCAAGCTTATATGTGAATTATGGGAATTGATGAAACCGTCTCTTGTGAAACCAGCTTCATCACTAAACAGTATTTTTCCATCAAATGTATTATCAAGTTTATATTCATCTAGAAACCAACGACCGTAGGTTAGTCTTGCTAAATAATCTTTGATATTATGTAGTAAAAATGTTTATATATCTATTCATTAGTGTCAAAGAAATCTCAATTATGTTCTTATACCTCCTGTTATTATTACCAAGAAATAAATACAATTCATGATAATTCTCTTTAGAATGTTTCGTTATGGCCAAAGGTTTCCTGGGCATGTACAAAGAATAACTTTTCGTTAAAAAGACATTGAAAAATTTATTTTTGCTATGTTTAGATTGTACAAATTTTTATGTGACAGCATTATTTTTATATCATCTACTCACTTCCAATTTTTTTGCATCAAGTCCCGGAACACCCTATATAATGAATTTGAAAGTGGAACAGTTCAGAAATCTATTCTCCACCAACGACTAAAATGGGAGTAGTTGATATGCGAATAGAGAAAATTCCTTTTTATGAAATTATTCATCCAAAATTCTCTTCGATTCAATTCGATGATGGTTTTTGTGAAACCCATTTTGTGAAATTTTCATATTCAATAATGTACTCTAGTAGTGATTATACATGTAATGGCAAATTTTCCCCTCTTTTTTGCCAAAACCAAACTATGAACACTCGATAAATATGGCAGAGATAAATTCTCAGTCAGGAACTTATTTATTATTCTGTTATTCTGAAAATTTAAATGATAAATGCATTTTTTCCGATTCCTAGATCCAAATCACATATTTTTAAATATTAAACCGACTCATTCCATCCTTTATAATACACAAATTCTAATATTATCTAAGCATTCTTAGAACTAACCGACAATATATGAAACAATTTCCATCCCACACACTTCCTAGGCCTTGTAACATCAGTATCTCCGACTGGAGATTCTTCCTTTGGAAGTGATAAAATATCAAAAAATCCTTTTGATTAATTGACTTAATTAAAATTAAAAAACTATCGAATCGATATAAATTACTGGCAACAATAGAAAAAGTTTACGCAAATGGTGAAATTATAGAAACTAGTAATAAAATCGACTTCATATCCAAGAGAGCACAACAAATAGAAATCAGTAAATCAAAAACCATTTAGCCATTTATATTGTGATTAGTTGCTTTCTTGATTTGAGCTAGACTCCAACTTGGCAGCTACAGAACAGCGAGTGTCAAGAATAGAATTACCACAATTTTATCAATATATACAGAAGGTTTCACCTTGGTGTGCGTTGTAGATAGAGGACGTTCTAAAATTGACAATGAGATTTTATTGAAATTTATTTATAAAGTGGTAGGTCGAGTCCTCTAAAAAGTTGAACGTACTAATAAAACAGAAGTGTCTAATTAGTAACAATACTTAAACGAATGAATATAAAGAAGACTTGATGATAAACGTATCAGGCCGATTAACACGTTATTACACTACTTAATGTCAAATGTGAAACTGATAAAATACAAAATACCCTAAGATCAAAACCAAACCTTACCGAACCTAACTAAACCCAATTCAATCAGAATATGAAATGTATCGGCGTGAGTGAAGCTAAAGATTTGATAGGTAAGATAATTTCTTATTTTTAAAATGAAAATTTCTTTTCACCAAATCATGGAGTCTAAGGAGAATAAGAAGAGGGAAATAGAACAAGTGTCCAGTTGTATACGATAAATTAAGTTCAGAAACCTTATAGAAAGGCGCTGGTGTAGACAAAGGGTGTAGTATGAATGAACCAATTTTAGATGACTCGTAGTTAAAAAAAATTGATATCAATGTTCGTTATAGAAAATTTCAACAGCTTGTTCTATAGAAAAATTGGATTCAATGTTTCAATGTTTTTGATTATTTCATACCGTGTATACTTTACTGCTAACATCATTTTATGCTAAAGCTTTCTATGAGCTTTTCAAAATATTTTTAGCTGTATTTGGAATTAACATTCAATACGAAATATTTTGGAATTAGTGAAGCTCATTGGCTTTTTCGAAACTAATATCCCATCAAAAATCGCAATTCGACATACGACTAGTTATTACCCTTATACAATGGTATAAGCTTTTAAGCTGATAACATGATTCTATGTAACGAAATGTAACGGATTCCACAAAATATCATGCTGCAGTATATTAAAACAAAGCCGATTACGTACAATAAATACTGAAACAGTTGGTAATTGTAAATTTCCAGCAATGTAGATACACATAAACAAGTATTTGGGAGAGGGCTTCGAAATTTCATGGTTGATTTGGTAAGATCGTTGGATGAATTTCTCAAGAAAATATTTTTCTAATATATATATATATATATATATATATATATATATATATATATATATATATATATATGAATTGTAACGAAGTCCTTGCCCTCTATATAATTGTATAATGAGCTGTCTCTCATTGGGAACGTGGCAATGAAACACCAAGGTGGACTAACTTCAATATATTTTTCGAGATTCCGAATATCTACGTATTCATTGTCTGGGACTGAAATTATGGTCAAATGCAATATAAGAAATATGTATGAATTTATAAAAATCACGTAATTGCGAGCCATTGTTGATGTTAATATCGACAAAAAGGTCGATTTAGATCAAACTTTTTATAGAAGTTGTGATTCAATATTCGTCGAGGCATTAGCCAGAAAAGTAGTTGTTTTCTTCTTGGAAGAACGGCGGAATACATTTTCGAAATATTGAATTTTGGCATAAATACATTGTATAATCAATTACACTGAGTTTAAATATTTGAATATAAATTTACTTCAATAAACACTTGAATAACCACAGAAATTATCTGTACGATAATTTGTAAGTGGCGACATAATTTATTAGAGAAAAATTAAATGAATACATAAGAGCATTTTTGCACTAATTCCTAAATTTATCTAAGTTAATTGTTATATACATATAAGAAATTAAACAAAACAAAAAAGTGAAGAAAGTTTTGTTATTATTATTATAATATAAAATCATTATTAAATAAGTATGACATTTCAATAAATGTACGTTCTCAGTTTTATCTCCATTTAGATATTGTAATATTGTATTAAATTGACGTGTAAATAATGTATTTAACGGATATCTAATACTTTAGCTTCGATGTAAAATTTATTGAAATTTATTTTGCTCAATTTGTAGTGCCTCATATTATGTTTTTGAAACACCTCCCCAGCCTATGATTCCATAACTTGACGTGTTTCCACTTAGCTATGATAAACCATTATCTCATTTGTATTCAAAAATTCAACAATTTTTTAAAACTATATAGAATGCTCCTAATTTTTTTGTTAAGTAGTCTACATGAGTTTCGCATCGAAAAGTACAATCTAACATTATTCCCAAATACTTAATTTTATTTGCTGGTTTTATTTTGAAAGAGCTGTCTCGAGGCTGCCGAATGGTAGGTAAGCTGTTGTCTTGAAACTTATCGATAATAATCTATAGTCCAACTAAGTTTTAATTTTCACAAAATCCCTTTCAATTTTCAATTTAAAGTTGTACCAGTTTGTGTCTATATATACGATCACAGTATCATCAGCTTTGTCCCATCTTCTCCATTAAAAAAATATTATTCATGTAAATAATGAATAACAATCGGTCCAAGATCGTTCCTTTAGGCACTCAACATGTCACTTCTTTTGTTATGCTTATTTTGTCTCTTATTTTGACCTGTTGTTTTCGATTCTCCAGATAACTTCTAAAAAAACTATATGCTGGACCTCTGATTTTTAGGTCCCCGAAGGTTTATTGTAAAATTAAATGATTGACAGTGGCGGAAGCGTTTGACAAATCAATATGCATTCGTAAATATTATTTGATAATAGGTGAATTACATTATCAGTTGATTTATGATTTCTAAATACAAAATTAAGAATTTGAAAGTAGATTATTTCACGATAATTTGCTTCATCATTCCTTTCTGCAGATTTGAAAATTGGTACTACAACACTGCTTTTAAATGCTTTTGTAAATTGCCCTGTTTCTAGTGAAGTGTTTATTTTATTGAAGTGAGTGGATGACTTATGTAATCCACTATAATTTTTAGCGTTTCAGCACTGATATCATCTTACCTAGGATTTCTTGGGTTTCAACTCATAACTCAGTATCAATTGTACAGAAGACTGAGAGAAAATAATCAATAAAAATGATATTGATAATGAATAAATACTTCTTTTCAAATCTCGTTTCATAATTCTACATCTAGAACGTTCGTTTAAAAGAGCTATTCAATGTAATTACTTGTTTTAATAACAAAAAATTAATAGATATGAACTGATGGAAAAGTGATTTTAATGATGTTTCGATTTCTGCTTGAATGAATTTTGATTGATTTTAGAAAAAATTTTGTAACGCACCGATTATAAACAATTTAATCATAATTAACATTACTTTCCTTAACAATGTTGATAAAGTTGTTTGTTCTCAAGATAAATGATGAATAATGATTCAGGAGACAGAGGGTCTGATGTAGCATATGAGTCAGAGAGAGGCGGATATACTTGATAGGATGAGCGATACATAATTGCGAGCATTTGCATATTTCAGTTTATTTTTTAATATATTTTCATGGATCAGTAGTACCCAAATTTGATATTTTTCGAGTCTTTAGAAATTCATATTTCTAAAATAATTAACTTTGTTGTGAAAAGACAAGGGATCTTTTTTATTTCCGATTTAATCAGGAATGAAAGAATTATGTTGCCAGTTGAAAAATTAAAACTCCTTGCAATTGTTTGAACAATTTCGGTTTGAGCAATATAGCATGAGGTTACTCCCCATAACAGTATGAATTACTTTCAAAAAATTCAATATACGCGCCGTTAGTAAAATTCAAATTCTCCTAAACTTTATTGAAAATGTCATATTAGTATGTCCGTCAGTCCAGGTGGACTCATCATCTCCACTGTTTACCAAAGAAAACATAGAATCGTAAACATAAATGTATTTCTATCGGCCGAAGCTGTCAAAAGGAGTATGTACACAATTTCTTCGAAACATTCCTGCCAGACGGTCTGCGATAAGCAGTGGCATCTTTTGGTGAGATTCATTTAACTCATAAATTTCTTTAAATTAATAGAACTATGGCGTTCTTCAGACCGTGGGCGAATGAAATAATGAAATTGCAGTGTAATGAGAATAAAGGCAGGTATGAATATTATAATAAAAATTTAGACATAGAAAAACAACAAGTTATTTTGAATATATTCGATTATTTGAAAAAGGAAAATATTCATCAATCTGATAATGCAATCATAATGAGAATTGCTGAATTAACTGGGGTAAATAAATTTTCCATTTATCGTGTAGTCATGATAGGGTTTACTGTGGATCATTCATACAACCGAAAAACATGTACAGAAAAACTGAAATCAGTTGACAAAGCAGTTCAAGATTTTATAAGTAGGACAATTTATAGTTTATATAAGGATAAAAGGATTGCGACATTAGAAGTAATACAGCAAAAGGTAGCAGATTATCCAGAATACAATTATACCAGTTTAGAAACATTGCGTCTAGTTTTGTCAGCATGTGGTATTAAACACAAAAAACTAAATAAACGGATGGCAGTAACGCAATCGTCAAAGATAGTTAGATGTCAAAAATATTACTTGCGTCAGATAAGAGACTACCGAAGTTCTAATAAACACATAATTTATCTAGATGAAACAAGGTTTATTAGTCACGATGTAGTGAATTTCGTTTGGGTTGACAATGGTGAAAACTGCTGTTTGAATGGGCCATGTTCTAAAGTCAAACGCGTTATAATAGTACATGCTGGAAACAAAGACGTTTCGTGCCTAATGCTTCATTAATATCTGTTAGAAAAATTGAAAACTGAATAGCTGATTAGCATGAAGATATGATAGCAGAATTATTTGAGAAGTGATTTGATGAACAGCTTTTACCTAACATTTCACCACAGTAAGTAATCGTTATGGACAACGCATCCTATCACTCGTGGCAACTCCTAAAGATACCAAATAGTTGTAGTAACAAAGCTCAATTTTTAGCTTGATATTGGAATTGGAATTGAAATGTTTCTATTTTCTTTTGTTATATTTGCAAAGAATTTATTTTCCTTTATGGTTTTTGCTTTGAAATTTAAAAGGACTCGGTTCAGGTCTGGTACCCTGTTTATACCAAACGCCCTTAAAGGTAGGTACATTCACGTTTTATAATTTAATATTTAGTTGTAGCAAGTTAACAAGATAAATCAATGATTTTTTTCCAAGTTTCAATTAGGCCTACAATTACATGCATCTGTCTAAATAACAGCGTATAATGCCGTCAAATTTATATTGCTTTTAAACAAATACTTTTCCGCATAATATATATATATATATATATATATATATATATATATATATATATATATATATATATATATATATTTATAATCTGTGATTTTATAATCTGTAATTGATAATGGAAGAACTATAATATGTGGTCTATGTGCTGTATTTAATGGTATAAATTAATCTCACAGAAAACTAGATGTCCCTTATAACCAATCATTAACAATTTGTCATTTTTTGATAATCTATCTGATATCTAAAGTACAAAATCATATATCTTATTCCACCTATGTGTCTTATGTGTGATGAAAATACTTTCGGTTGAAGTCGATGAACTGAACAGTTCCGAGTAATTTCTAGATCAAATTCAATGTAGAGAGCGCCAAACATCTGGACTCTTCTACAACTTTTCTCTCATAGAAGATACTTCTCCTCTCTACACTTCATATACATATTGAAATAGTTATTGATGTAAAATAGCCTCTTTTCGATGAATGTGAATATTGTCACATAAGCCATCAATTCTGAGCAACGTACAAGAATTGAGAAGTATGTGTATAGTGCTCCTGGATAGTATATTGCCAGAAAATTGATAAATCACAAATCTATGAATAATCAGATAACGGGAAATGAGACTCGAGTATTGATGGAAAGAGAAAACAAAGAACAAACTAATCCTGATAATGATGCAGAGGAATTATTCATTCTAGGAGAGAGAATATATTGATAGGCTGAGAGTAAATTCCATGGTCAAATTATGAAAATGTGGTATCGGAAGGGTCCTAATTCAATATTTAAATAATAAGATTTCAAAGCGCCAGGTCCGATTTCGTAATCTATCTACCAAAATCAACGGAACAGTTTATGAAATTTGATTTTTTTTCCAGATTGCTTGTCAACTTATTCATTACACAAACTTATTTTTTCATGTGAGACTGAGTATAATTGTAGCATTGTCGTTATTTCTTCAATTTAAAATATAATTTTCTTAATATTCCCTTATACACAAATTACCTACCTTATAACTTCCATACCTATCGGCATATTGTTTGGTTTCAATCATTCTGTTACAAAATAAGTTATTTTCGATTACCAGTAATTCTTTCAAACCGTTCACCTCTGGTATCTGAAGACGAGGCCTGATGGTGTCAGACAATGTAATTGTGAGTGTTGATGTAGTGGTATAAGTGAATAGTCTGTTAATCATGTGATCTAATATCTATGATGTATTTAAACAAATTGGTGGCAAGTTTAGTTCAAAATCTAGAAGCAATATTAGGAAAGTTTGATGATTTCATATCGGAGCTTATGTGACAAAAGACATCGGATAAGTGTAGTTTTCAGTTGTGTATCATTATTTTGATTACCCGATTTTGTGAGTATCTGAGGTTTCGCGATACACTTCAGTTGAATGGTCAGCGATAGGTAACCTGCATTGGGTTCTCTAATGTTATACAGAAAAGCTTCTTCTTCTTCTTAGGCCGTTTTCTCATTTCTACTCTGCCAGAAAACCTTACAATCATTAAAATCACTATTACAATAAATCTGCTTATATTCCGTTTGTTTCTGAGTCACATCCAATTTTTCCTAGTAATTCCACTCAAAATATGGATGACCATGAAAGTGTTTTTGAAGTTTAATCTATTTTAAGCGATTCGATCGATTCATCTCTTCAATAAAATACCCCGCATTTAGTTAATAAAGCTAAATTGAATGATCTCATCTGATTTATGATTTACAGTTAACAGGATCTGATGCAGATTTTTCTAGATCTGAATGAAAATAGTGGAATTTGTTAACTAGTAAGTTTTTCCAGAAAAAGGAGTATAATTTAGTGGGAATTTTTCTGAAGAGGAAAGGAGTATTGTTTTGTGTATTTATATCCTGGGACTTTTTAAGGCTATGAATCAGATCTATAATGAATGGTCCTCATTCGTTGACTCTTTGAAATACAGTCTTAATGCTATGAATCATGGGTACGTTTATCAAATTGAAAATTATGATGAATATCAATGGAAAGTGTACCTCGATGTCATCGTTTTGTTATTGGATTTACAAAGTGGATTTACAATATACTCGTATTTCCTTCATCTGCGGGACATCTGAGCCAAATAGCATAATCATGTAAGAGAAGAATAACCAATTAAAAACGAGTATAGTCAGTGCAAAGTAAACATCGGATGAAAATGTTGGTAGATCCAAAAAACATCAATCTATCCACTTGACACATTGAACTTGGACATAAAAAAACTTTGTTCGTCCGCTAAAAAAAATTATAGTATTCATTCTAGTATTTGCACACAACATTTCCAAATATCACATGAGGGTGAATTACAAAATACAGATTCATAATGTTATCCTTGGTTTGAAATCCTTCTTATCTGTTAATGAATAAGCAGTTTGGAAGCTGTACAATATTTTTGGAAAATAATAATAAGATGTTTTGGCAGACTTATTCAAATATTTTCAATGCATGGTAATGCATAATGTGCCGTTTAACATTTCTTTCTAGAATTCAAATTAGAATTCCTTACAATTTTTCCATCAAGAGTTAACCACTGTTGACGAATGTCATCAAGGATGTTGGGATGGAAATATATAATAAGATAATTGTTGGACTATGAAGAGAGAAACTAACACAAAGAATTTTGAAAAATTCCCAAATAAATCAGTTTCAATTATTGTATAAGTTAACCAAGTTTTATCAATTATAAATTATTTTTAGAACCAGAAGTGATTAACATATATCCGCCTTGCGTTACCAGACAGTAACGCTTTAACTAATCCATGTAAAGCAGTCTATATATTTTATTTAGTTACCTACTAAGAGATGGCGCCAGCTTACAAGTGAGTAATGACCAAAGCACATGTCTGAACTGTGCTGTTCTTTTATTCATTTTTATTTTACCGGTTTAAAAAGTGATCGTTTGCAAATATGTAAAAACATGGATCCTAATTCCGTATAAGTACAAAATTACTTATTTATCATTCCTCGAGGTTAGAGATGTTTATCTATTTTATTCCTAATATAAAAAAGAATCGATTTCTAACAGATATAAATCATTTTCGTTTGGTTGTTGTAATTAGGTTAGAATATTTCTTTGCGTTATCATATGATAATGCTAGACTGATAGGCAACCTATTTAAATTTTTTCTCGAATATACTTTTGTTTTGAAAAAACCCGTGCATAATACTAAGCTATATACGTCGAACCGCCCGATTGTAACGTTCTTAGCGATGAAGAGTCTGGTGATGAAGATGACGAATGTGATATGTGATTTAATCACAAGCAAGTGTTCAAAAAATATTACCAATCGAAACTAATTACTTTGGTAGAGAAAATGGAGGGGATAAGAAAGAGAAAACCAGCAATTGATTAGACGAAAAGAGAAAAAGATCCTTTTTATTGATTGAACGACATATTGAGCGTAGCTTGTGTCGGAAATTTCCATCACCAGTGACTAAGACGCCTGCGGAACTATTCGAAATTTTTTAACGACAACTTATGCCCTCTTATTACCAGAGATTCTACTAATTATGCAGTTTTCCGGAATTGGCCAGATCCAAAACTCAATGCGAAAGAATTGAAATGTACATTAGAAATCCTTATTTTAAGCGGATTCAATTAAATATCAGGACTAAAGTTTTATTGGGATGCTGCAAACTACATGCATAACAACATGGTGGCGGATGCTGTGAGAAGAAACATATTTTTTCAAATTATGCAGTGCTTACATTTCGCTGACAATGCCCAACCCAGTAATTTTAACAAAATATGGAAAGTACGTCCCCTTATGGATGGACTAAAAGAAAATTTCCTGAAACATTCGGTATCTGAATAGGATATAGATTATAATGAATCTATGAAACGCTATTATGGCCACCATGGATGTAAACAATTTATCCGGGGGAGACCTGTAATATTTGAATCATAAATTTTGTCTTTAAATACATCGTCTGGATACCTTTTTATAATACCTTCGACCTATATCAAAGCAAAGGACCTAACTCAAACGAATATTTTTGAAAATTCTACTTCGCCACTACTCCTCATGCTCAGAGAGTTTCCTAAAATGAAGAAAAGTTTGCCATACCAACTTTATATGGACAACTTATTCACAAGCGTGGATATTTGATTCATTTTAAAGAACAAGGTTACGATGAGGCCGATACGATGAGAGCCAATAAAATTCCAAAAAATATTCCATTTCCCTATAAAAAAAATTATAAATATGCTAGCAAGGGTGATTTTGCGTCGATAATTGGACAAAATAGTGGAATAATTTTTCTAAACTGACGAGATGGAAATGTATTGTGAAGAGGTATTCGAGCATTGAAAGAAAATATACGAAAGTCAATAGGCCAGGTGTTATTAATGCGTACAACAATAGAATGGGAGGCACAGATGTTATGGATCAAAATGTTTCGCGCTTTAGAATGTTGATGAGAAGCAAGAAGTGGTGGTGGTGTGTTTAGCTGGGTCATCGATATTTCAGTCGATAATAATTGTATTATTCACAAAAAATCTGAATGCAAAATTGTAATTTCGCACCTAAAGAGTTATGGAGTACATTCGAAAGTTGCGGGTCGTTCACAATATCCAAAACCAGTTTGACGTTGAACGTAGTAGGCGATGATCTAAGATGTGATGAAAACGTCACCCACTCGTCCGAATACCAAATAATAAAAGACGACGTTGTGCAGAAGGTTGTTGTTCTAGTGGATGTACGATGTGTAAAAAGTTGGTCTTTGCGTTGATTGTAATTTGATATACCATACCCTTTAATGCTTCATATTAAGCAGATACGTGTCGTCTTAAGATGCTAATATGATGTGCGTAAAGAAAACACTTTTTTTTCTGGAGATGTGTTAAATAATGAAATATTCTCAAATGTTGAATAGTTAGCTTACCTAAAGCCTGGTGATACCATACGGTAACACCTATTTTCCGAAAAATTGAGAATATCTTCTCAAACTTTTAGAAAAATATTATATTGGCACGTACCCTGGGCCGAATTTTTTACAAAAAACAATTATTATAATTAAAAACTTAACGCGGACTAATATGAGCTGAACTTATTATTCGTTGTCGCTAACTACAACCAAATTAAACAATTAATAAAAGCTTTCAGGATGGTTGTGAAGACTAATGTCATTTCAAATACTTCTATAAATTTCCAGTAGAACTTTTTAGAAAACAAACATATTCCAATAAACTATTCATTACGGTTATAGTGTAAATAAAGACATCAAATATTGGAATATACAATCGACTATTTCAAGTAATATCATTACTCTAATCATATAAAAGTGGACTCTCTCATTATAGTCTGTCCTTGAGAAACAAATCAATACTCAACCTATAGTTCACGTTCCTATAGAAAGTCTACAAGCAGAGAATTCCTGCACTGTAATATTTATATTGAGAAATTTCAGTTTAATTTTCATTGTGATATCAAGATAACAGTATAAAAAAGTATGAAAATACTTAAAAAATTTCTTATAACAGATATTTGATTTCGAAACATTTTTTATTAGCGGAAGAATCTTAGAAAGAGTATAATTATCTTGATGGAAACACTACTGGAGTTTATATTGCTAAAACTGAGGCACTATACAAAATATATCAAAATTTGTGAATGACCTCGTGTCAAGTTGTCAAGAAATGGATGATAATTATTCATGAATTGGAGTATTAGAAAAGAAAGGTAAGTTATTCAATAAATATTTGATGGCGATTTTTAGAGATGTTTTCAGGGTATTAAATAGGATGGTGCTCAATAATCTATATATACCTTCACTGATTGTTTGAAGACATATTGATCCCAGTGTCTCTACCCAAATCAAACAGATTTACTGAATGCCTGTCAGCATTTGAAACGTGGTCGGTCCATTTACCAAACTAATGTGTTTTACAAAGAGTGTGATGACAGATTTGTGATAAACACTATTTCAATCTGTTTTTTTTTTCACGGAAACTTGAAAGACTTTTGTATATAAATATATAGAAAAAAAAGAAGATATGACTCATCCGTTAAAAAAAACAAACAAATTGATTATTATCTGAATTTATAATAAGCAAATTGGTTTTCTATTCATAATTAATATTGTTACGAACTTTTTCACCACTTGGACCGTTAAGTTGATCCTGTTTGGTTATGATGGATGAGTGTGAACTTAGGCGTAGGAACCGGCTTTCCGAAATCGTTTGATACTGTTTTTCTACATGTTTTTATATATACAGGGTGGCCCAGTAGTGTGTGTAAGTGCAATAACTTAATATGAAATATACAAAATAATTCCAAGTCAGTGGTTACGTTTGCACAGATACACATGTCAGAATAAGCGTGACAACATGAAGTTAAATTTTTTTAAATAGGACACCCTTTATATTTGTTCACCATCGAATTTAGCGTAAAATTCTGCATCTAGCTCTGTTTTATCTTTTCCCATAAATTGTGACATTGCCAAGTTGGATCGAAAAATTTGACGAAAATTGGTGCAATATAAATGCTGCCCAGTAAACCTTATTAGTGATAAGTAACTAAACTTGGTAAGTACGAAGGTAAAGGATGGCTGAAATGTCTGAACAGAGTAGAAGTTTCGTTTAGGGTTCGGGGTGTTTTTTAGACAAGCATTAATTCAGGAGATTTCAATTAGCAAAAACTTCATTTTTTGAAATGGAACATCCAGTATATTATTTCACCATCTTATAAAACTATTTTATCCCTTCAAATTATGTCTAACAATGTACACTCTAAAATTGACTTTTTTTAAGAAAATTGCGTTTTTGTTTATGATCTAAAAATATTCACCTTTTTAACACTGAATGTGACGTTTAAAATACTTCTAGTATCTACAAAACCAAATCAGTAATTCTATACTCTTAAAAACCGTAATAAAATAAATAGCAATGTGTATCTTTGCAAACATAACAACTTTTATTTGAAATTTTTTCTATATTTTATCTTAAGTAAGTTATTGCAATTCCACACACTAATTATCCACCTTATAGAGAGGCGATTCGTTTATACTAGAGATGTGTCGATACCATATTTTTCGATTCTCGACATCGATATCGATACCTAAAAACCGATAATCGATATCGATACCATCGATGTATAATAGCCCATTGTAAAAAATTTCTCTTACTAGAATCAAATTCATATTTGTTTGAACAACCTGAAAACCAATTTTAAAATATCTATGCCAATACAGGGATAAATGAGACAATTTCCCAAATAAAAAACAAACAATTGTTTAATAAATATTTAATCTGAAATTAATTTGGACCAATCTTTAACAGAGGGAAACACATGGTCTACGTTAAGCTATTTGCTTTTTTGGTTATTGTATCAAAAACCAATATCATTATCCAAGTTATTTCAAAAGTAGGATTTTTCTACACTCTACACCCAATATATCAAAGATGATATGGAACTACTTAGTCGGCACAATAAATGCACCGAGGCTTTCTGTTGTGTAAACAAAGACAAATATTTTAACAAATATTCCTCGAATATGATAATTTCGAATTGATAACAATATAAACTGGATTAAAAAATAATTTTTCCGTCCATTTACTGCTATCGGTATCGACTTTTTGCGATCGATTCTCGATACCAATACCATTGTCCAAGAATCGGTGGTATCGAGAATCGACTCATTCCTAATTTATATTGTTTTTAGAACCAATTCCTAGGAGGGCCTTTTCTTCCTTTGTTTTCTTAGTAGAATTATTCTTTTTGGTGTAAATGCTAACTTGTTGAACTGCTAGTAAAGGCAGTAAATAATCTGATGTCATGTAACTAAATCATCGGGAGTGATTAGTGTCTAGTTCAGTATACTTGATGTTAGTTTATAAATAAATCAAGTCAGTAAGAAACGTGCATATAAATTCAATCCACCATATAGGTACAATTCAAATAAATTACAAGATAACATTACAATATTGTATGAATCATAGTAAATAATAGTTGTAATTAAATACCTTGCTATGTTTGTTTCAAAGATGTAATGGATTCTAATTTTTACATGATGTAAACTCATGATTCATCTCCTCATTGACTGATAAATTGAAATAAAAAACCTACCTGTTGCTGAGATATTATTTCTTCACTATTTATTTAGCTGATTATACACAGTGGAAGTACTGTATAATACGAGTTACGCATTTATGAGATCTCTTTTTTCTTGTGTTCATAACATATTCAATTTTTCAGCTATCGTGAGTGAGACACTATCATATATGTCACGAGTGATTATCACAATAATTTTGTGCTGTTTCTAATTGTGAGTTTGAGCAACATTCAATCTTGTTATAGAAAACTCGGTGTAAACAGAATATTGGGGAGAATGTTTATTATTATTAAATCAGGGAATTTGAGTGTCTATATAAGCATCTGTTATAAGAACGTATACATGCAATTAGCGAAGCAATTTTCTCACCTCCCACAGAACCCAGAAGATATCCTAACGTTTCTAGCACTGGTTTCGACTCATTTGCTTGCAAAGAGCTCCCGGACGGATGACCCTACTAAGTACAGATCTATCATGTGCCTTCCTATTCAACATAAGGTACTTACAGCTTGTATCAATGAACAGAAATCATAGGCACGTCTTGGAAAATAACATCTTAGTGGAGGAGCAGAAAGGTTGCAGAATAGATCACCAATGGTGTAAAGAACAACTTGTTGTGGACTTCGGCAAGCACAGAGAGATCACCGGAATGTATTTACTGATTTCGTGGATTACAAGATAGTGTACCTCATTCCTGGCTTGTAGAGATCTCGGAGATGTGGAAAGTCCACCTGATTATTGTGAACTTCCTCTGAATAACGATGAGAGGATGGCGAAAAAACCTACATCTGCAAACTGGCCCAAACTCCCTTGGTACTGACAAAATAGTCATTCGTAAGGGAATAAACCAGGTTCTACCATGCTCAACAACACAAAGTGCGGATTCAACATTCAAGTTCATAGAAACACCAACTGTACCATCTCCCATCTTCTCTATATGGACGATATCAAGCTGTACGTAGCAAATGATCGATTCTTTACTGGTATATATATGTAGTTTGGACTATGTAAATGCAAGACCAAACTTGAATTACCAAAAAATACCTTCGCCGACATCCAGAAGGCTGTAATATTGAATACTTACCACACAGTGCATAAGTTTATTATGTGAACCGAGCCTAATCCTTCTGATATTTTGTATCCCGGATAGGTAAATGTTACCAATTCTAAGCTGAGTAGTGCATAAGTCTTTCACACGATAGTGATAATAATAATAATGAACCAGAATAGTAAGCACATCTCGCTTATGATGTGATTCTTTTATTTCAGATTCTGTATAAAAAAAATTTCGAATAAAAGTTTTGCAAACAATTCTGCATTATTACCATTATTTTTACATAACATATAGAAAATTTTTCATTTATTTATTCAACTTTCCAATTACAAGGCCGCATAATTTTCACTTAAATTATTCTACAGTTATTTCACTTTATGATAATGTATTCTTAACAATTCTTTAAAAAACCAAATAAGTTACCAAGTTCATTTGATCGATTCTTCAAATTGTCATCTTTCTTCCATTTGACAGCATCAATGTGCATTACAAACACATGATGGCAAAAAAAAGTATTGCTGATTTGTTAATTGATTGTTGGTGTTATCAGTATTTCATTCCAATTATCAAGTTTTATCGAATGTTTTCCAAATATTACTAAAATAATTATCTACCAGCTATACAGGGTATTTCAAAAAAAGTTGATCCCGTGTTTGGGTTAGATAGAAAACTGAAAAATGGTTGAGTTTGCTCACTAAAAAATTTTCATAACGCCATCCGTATTCAAGGTAAAGTTTATAGAAAAAAAAATATACATTTTTTACGATTTTGCTGCAACCAATGGCGACATTATATTGAAATTTCATAGGAATATGTATTGGAAGCTGATTTATCCAATGAATTTGTTTTTATGTCTGACTCTCATAGAGGGCGCTAGTTACACGGTTCGTACCAAGTAGTATTGATCATAATATTCTCAATATAAGATCTATCAAGCCAAATTTCAAGTGAACATGAACATCAATCAATTTTATACTCTTGATAAAACTCAATACTATGTACCGTTTTCGGAACATTTTGATTTGAAAAGTGATAACCGATGCTGGTATGAAGTTATGATAAATGTATTAATTAAACAGAAAATCTCAAGTTCAAAATTTAAAAAGAAGCTAATGAAATAGATACGACCAAACTGTGTAATCCAAGGGATTAAAATCGCATCACCGAGGAGACCAATGAATGAGAGCTTCTGCACCTCTACCAATCCAGCGATTCGGAAAATGGTTACTCAACCAATTACGACATTACCACTGAGCAAACCCCAAATATTTTTCAGTTTTCTATCTATCACAAGAACGGAATCAACTTTTTTTTAGAACATCCTGTATATCCAGATATTTTTCTGATGAATCTATTGTACTTACAATTCAATCATAAAATTTCGAGCATCAATAATGAATTGTAATGAAACACCATGCTATGGAGACCGACCAAATGCAATTGAAATTGTTCCAAACTGCATTTTTTACCACAGGAACTAACTAAAGTAAATCTATATAGTTTGTTTCGGTCAAATCTTCATTTACAAAATGGATTCAAACCTATCGAGAAATTAAAAGAGATAACAGTTATTCGTGCTACCTTCTACCGCATACCTTTAGGATCATTCTTAATGGTGCTACTCATAGACTAATATCATCTTATAATGCAGTTTTTAGAATGTATTTTCCAACAAAACTTCCAAGGATATTCCATCATTTGATACAATCTTCCGTAACACACATTTAGGATGATTTTTAGTTGAACCTACATTTCTAATCAGTTCCACAATGTTTCAAACAGAATTATTTGAAATATTATTTTATAAACATACTGTGTATGCATTCTCTTTTATATGCGAAGTGATTCGGAAGTATCCAAAAGAATAGTGGTGTGAATCTAATAATGTGGATGGCTACTTCACTTTTAAACAATGTCTAGGTAGCAAACGCTTTAAAGAATTTGTCTTTGTCTGTATGGTGCTTTTTTCTTGATGACATAGTATTTCAATAGCTATCTATGAAATTTGTTTGGAATTATAGAAGTTAGATAGATAATTATTAAGAAAATTCACTCTAATATTAACAGTTTTCAATGAAAAGTTATATTTCTATCAGCAGTTTTCTACCATCATCATCGTTTATAAAATTCATTGGGTATTTCGTATTACTTATTCACATGTTTGATCGGAAAACATACAGTAAAAAGAATAAAATGAAGGATGCTTCACTCCTTTTGTAACATCCGAACGATTATGATTTAAATTTTAATACGTTCGCTTTGGTCTGTGACGTTTCGGGCTTAATTTTAAATCAAAATAGCTCGAAAAATTGTAAGTATGTATATTATTTCCACTGTCTCATTGGAGGGTTTTGTCTGTTCGTATGATAAAATTAGAAGTTCAAAAGTGGAAACAAATGTTTTTACAATGGCCATATATCCTGTTTTATTACTAATGATGATTCTGGAAGAATTTGCTGCACTTTTTCAAGAGCAGACAATAATAATAGTGTCTTAATTTGATAATATTGACAAACTTTCACTGACCTTAATCACAAAATATCGTCATTTTTCTTCTCTTTATATTAAAAATAATGAGATTATATAAGTTACAATTACCGAATGGTGTCGATGTCCCTGACGATGAGTTATAAGTCTTTCTGGTAGTAATAATTTATGTCATATATAATAACGCGTATCTTTTTCACTTCAACAAAAACTTCATGTTCATCAAGTTTCGACTACAAACATAGGAAACATCTATAATTTTTTAGTACACCAAGAACGTCAAACTGACAATGAATTGTGAAAATTAATTAATATTGAGTAACTAATATTAATAGTAATAATTATTGGAATTATGAGCATTATTCATAAAATTTAGATAGATGTTCACTTCTTTTTTCTCAATTTGCAGTAGCATTCTTGATACCATTCCTTAAAATATTGATACGTTGGGTCATATCACTTTCTTGATTTTTATGGCAGCAGCGTACCACAAGCAACATTTGCTGATTATTCTTTAATCATTTGACTGTTATAGAAATCAATGATTTCAATTTCTTTCAATGTTTCATATCGAACTAACGACTATCGTCGCTATCACTCTGGCGCAAAATCGTCTTGTCTAGTAAAAAATGCTACATCCTTTATACTATAAATAACTATTGAGCGCACTTAGTATTGGGTAGTGTAGTTCTGACAAAAGGAAATGCATTAACATGTGCCTACTTACAAAACTTTAATCTTTTTATAATCATGTCTCTAAATATATTACTTCGTTTACCACACATTTAACTTAAAAGAACAAACGATGAATACGATGTTGAAGGAATAAAGGAATTCATGATAAAATATATTAAATTAAGAATATCCATGGTTGGTGCTTTTGTCTTCTTTTTATTTTTACCGGAAGTCTGAGGCGTTCATTCCACTTTTATTAGTCATACTCATCCTCACATATATGTTCGATATTCATAAAATAATGAACGTTCATCATATTTTAATATTTTCATCATTTCATCACAGCGCAATACCAAGATCCTGAAGTTATACTTGGGGTAACTGGCCCAGCTTAGCTGAATCCTAAATCGAAACAGGAACAATCCAAATTTCAGATTCAGTACTATTTCACTTTCGATTCAAACATACGTTGTTCCTTTTCTTTGACTATTTATATGACCAAATAACATTTCCTAGTTCACAATAAATAACTTCAAACGTTTTTCAACCGTTACATTAGATATTCTGGTGTATGATAAAGAAAGTTGCTAGTACCGCTAATATAAAGTAAGCAGTTGAGTACTTCTACAACTAGTGATTACAAGAGAGTGGATAACCTATATTTATTCACTTGACGACTAGCCTTCTTTACTTTCTTCCTAAATTTACCTGAGGCTTACTGCTGGGGCTTTGAGCATGTTGTTGTTTTACGATGGGTAGGGTGCTAGCCTGGCCCATCAACCCTCCTCCTTCATCCGGGCTTGGGACCGGCAACACAACCACTGGACTACTCAATCCACCCAAAGATCATACATACGGATGAAGAAGTGAAAACATAAGAAATACGTGCAAGGTTGAAAATGTAATTGACTGGGTACTGAAACGGAAATAAAAATGGAATAGTCACATTAGCAGAATGATAAGCGAAAGAGCGTATCGCAAGGGATAAATCGCCAAAAGGCAGAAGAAGTATTGATCGATCGAGAAAAAGATGGTGTGAAAATCTGGATCCAGGAAGCAGAAACTGAAGAAGAAACATGTTTTAAACCTACTATACAAGAATGAAGAAGAAGAAGAAGAAGGAGTATAGATCGACAAGTATGTTCATAGACTGTTGAATTTATATGCCCATCAGTAGACATTTTGTACTAGCTAGATTTTTGTTACAAACGTCCAATCTTCCAAACTTAGGAGTCACTCAGGTTTTGAAAGGTGAAATCATATAGTAATAAATATTCAAGAGAATATGTTTCTGTAATAGAATTAAGAAACAAATGATAATTATTATCTTTTATCTACAGACGAATGTTTGTTCAACGACAATAGCATTATTTTCAAGTAATGCTTGAATTGGTACATTGTTAATAAAAAAATTCTTTTTTGAATCTGTGGAGAATATAGAACCTGATGGAGTTGTAGAAAACGTAATGTGAGAATTATCTGAAGCAAATACGAAAGTTGCTAATTAAGTTTTGAGATACGGCAACAAATTTTTAATGAAGAATGTACTTATAATAGCACTTGTCAGTGCTATGTGAGTTGCTTACAGATACTAACAGAACATCAATCTTGGTCTAAAAATGCAATCGAAACGCGAACATCTTCGAGCGATGATTTTCTATGAATTTCGACGTTGATTAAACCAACAGCTTTATGCCACAAAACTCGCTTCGACGAAGCATTATCTCGAGCTACTATATTTGTTTTTCCTAATTCAATTATAGTCTCACATCGTTACAGGATCAATTTTGTTGACATTCGTACAAAATAGGCTGTTGTGCCAAAAAACATCGATTCTGAGCGTAAACTGATATAGCAAGCTTTCTATAGTGCATGAATATTTGTCTGTCAGGCGTTGGAAACCGCATAATTTGACAAACACTTTAAAAAATTTCGTGTCCTTTGGTACAAGTAATGCTGAAAAAATTCAATCGTTGTGCCACAAAAAACGTCAAAAGATAGTAATAAACGACGAATCATGGATATATGTATTTGAGCCAAAAACTGAACAGCAATCGACTGTATGGTTCTTTCAAGTTGATCCAAATTCAAAAAAAGTTTTCCGTGCACGAAAGCCCTTTGAAGCAAATGGTTGCCTGTTTTTTCGGATATGTTGCCACCGTTCCAATGTATAACGGTCAATTTTAAATAGTATGCTACTATTTGTTCACCAGAACTGTTGGAACAGTTCAAAATAAAACGTTTTTGAAGACTGATGAGTCATCCAGCTCTTATTTGGTGCCCAATAATTCCTTCTAATTTCCGCAGAAAAAAAAAATAAATTGCGACGTCAACTCTTTTCTACAGCTTAAAGAAGCGGTTGATGTGTTCAAATGCAATGTTTTGGAGGTAACTCAATCAGAATGCAAAAAAGACTTCGACAATTAGTTCAAATGCATGCAAAGGTGTATCGAAAGATATTTTGGAAAACAATAGAGCCATATTCAATTATAAATATTTGTTTTTATTTCTCTATCTCAAAATTGAGTAGCAACCCTCGTAACTGAAAAACTAGTGAATTCAAATTTATGTGTTATCAAAAAAAAATAGCATCACAATTCTCTATACTCTCTATTATTTTTGATACCAAAGAAACTGTGATACTTTGTTTTATCATTGTACATAACGAAGAATGAATGTAAATAATATTATAAAAAAATAATATTATAAAAATCATATGAAATGAAATTACATAAATGGAGAGCTTATCTGTAGTTACACTCAGTTGAAGGTTATGTTGAAAATGTTTGCTAATACTACTGCTGTCTACTTTAATATGCGTCAAACTTACTTACTAATCCAACAGTGAACCAAAGATCAGTTCAGCCAACACATTCGAATTTTTTTACCTCAAGGAAATACGGAGTTCGGAGAGCTATAGGGAGACTGAAACTACTCACAGTATTTTTCCATAATCATAAACAAAGCCAGTAAACAAGTGCTATCAATTATCACGCTTTAAATTTTATTATAGCAATAAATTTTTTTGTCAAAAGATATCTCTTGTTTCTGTTTCCGTTTAGTATTGTAGTATGATCAAATGTTGAAAGTTACACGTTTTTTATCAATTTTATTGAAATCACTCAAATTGACAAAAAATTGTTCCATAAGATCTAAATATACGAAGATACATTGAAAAATTCTTAGCCTACTATAGAACCAAGCAAAATTTCAATGTCAAAATTTTTTATTATTCAACATATTCTCCTCTTAATTGGATACATTCATTACGGCGAACCTGCAACGTCTCTAGATCTTTCAAAAAAATGTTTCTTCCTGCTCTGAAAACCAGACCTCCACAGCTTTTATTACCTTCTCGTTGGAAGAAAATTTACGATCTTTCAAATTTTTGTCAGTTGAGGAATGAGATGATAGTCGGACGGACCCAAATCTGGTGAATAAGGGGAGTGTTCTGGTAATTAAAACTCTAAATCACGAATTTTTTGCATGGAAATATGAGTGCAGGGGCGTTGTCCTGCAGAAACAAAATACATTTGGATAGCTTTCTGCGACTTTTCTCTTTAATTTTTTCCCGTAGAGTAGTCAGTAATGTCGAATAGTAATCTCCAGTTATTGTTCTACCCTGATCCAAAAAATCAATCATGATTATTCCATGGCAATCCCAAAAACCTGAAGCAGGAACTTTTCCAGCAGTTTTTTGAACACGAAATTTCTTAGGTCTTGGAGAACCAGAGTGTCACCATTCCATCGATTCTTACTGAATAAACGTTTACAGAGACTGAAGGTAATCTCACCTTCAGTCTCTGAAGACGATAACTTGGTTATCGAAACGCGCGTCAGTGTGAGTGTTGGTGTAGTGGTGGTGTAAACGGTTATTCAGTATGAATATCGTCAACGGATCAACGAATCCATTTTGCTGCAATTTTTTTCATCTCCAAATTGACGTGAACTATATCATGAACGCTTTCGTATAAAATATTTAGTGCTTCAGATATCCGTTTTAGCCCAATTTGACAGTCTGATATCATGAAATGCATTGATATTTTCGGGGATTGGCACAGAAAGTGGCCTTCCCTATCGGTTATCATCTTCAATGGAAAATTGACCTCTTTTGAAGCATGCAGTTCAATTTTTCACGGTCGCATACGAAGGACATTGATCACCAAGGGTATTAAGCATATCCTCGTAAATCTGCTTAATCTTAACCCTTTTAAATACAGGTACTTGATAATAGCTCGACCTCCAATTTTTCTATTTTCATAATTTCGGTGGACATCTTTTTTCTTGTGTGGAAAATGTTCGCTAATACTTCTGCTAATATGGTCTACTTTCATATACGTGAGAGTTATAAAGCCTACTTACTATTCCAAAACTAAAATAAATGTAAATGAGCTAATACAAATTTTTGGTATTTTATAACAATAGTCCATACAGACCAATGGAAAAAGGTTTTGATCTGTCAAAATTGTTGAAATTTCATTATTTTATCACTCTCCCATTCGTGAGAATAGACTATAAATTGCAATAATTTCCCCTTAGATTAATCATCTTCAAGATAATAGTTTTAGGGAAAGGTTGACTTAGTTCTTCAACATCTAACTTCTATTTCTTGATCAATAATGTGGAATGTGTGAAATTTTCCTCTGCTTCATACCGAAAAAACGATGTAAAGTTTAGTTAATACAGAATAGTTATACTTATCTTGGTATTTGAAGGAAATTGACATAAATTTCGGTCAAATCCTGGAAAAGAAGAGTTTTATTTTTCTTAGTAACCATAACCGACTAATAAGTTTTCAGTGAATGTCTCTACGAGCTGACGCCAGAAAAATCCTTCCACTTTTTACAAATAGTCAGCATTACTGAAGTGTATTATGATATCATAAAAACTCATTGCACTTTGTTCGTCTGAGGAATTTTAGTTTTCGTATCGTCGCTCTTGTTTCAACGAAATGATTTAAGAACGAGTCAGGATTTCCACATTCGTGAGAAGACCACAATGTTCACAAAGTTATGTAATACATATTTGTCGATTATGTGTTGATATTAAATTTTTGAAACAAACAAAAATTGTCAATAGATCCGAAAATGCGAGGGATTCAGTTATAGAGAACCAATCAAAATTTAATTTATATTGAAGTATGTTCATTTAGAAAAATGTATAAATTGACTAATCTACTAGTATTTGTTAATAACTAACGGCTCATAATATTTTAAGTCAATTCAAAATTCAATTTCCCTGCTTCGAATCAAAAATATTGTTAAGTAATATGCTTATATACGACTAAATGAAGAATTAAAGTTTTATATGCAACGAAATTAACTGCTATAAGAGCATATTTACGACTTTATGAAAAAATATGCACTGAAATCTCGGAATATTCAACAAAATATGCAAAATAGGCAACGTAAGTGGAACATCATTTTCATACCTTTTTATAAAAACCGGAATGTTGTTAGGTACATATTATTACCTAAATGCAATTTCGTTAATTCAATTCTTCCGTACTGTGAAGTATTCTCCCTTTATTTTCACATACTTTTCAGAACGTCTCACTAAAGCTTCTATGCTATTAAAAAAATATGGAGAATCTTTCCAGAAAAAATGTTCGTACAATGCTCAATCTCTTTTCCCTAAACTCGGCCTTTCGAACAAAAACTAGTCGGATGGGCCAGAATACGGCTTTATGGTAAGTGTTAAATCTCTGTGGAGCCATATTTGTGTACAGTAACCTTAGATAGCGAAGCAGTGTAGATTGGAGCGTTGGCCTTAGTAATTCACAGTAATATGCCACGTTCACGGTTGTATTTGATTCCTTAAAGTCAATCAAAATGCCTTTACAGTCTTAAAATATTGTAGCCGTCACTTTTTTGGTGCTTTTCGTGACCTTTCCATTTTTGACAAAGAAAGGCTCTCCTTTGGATGCCACACCATAGAATATCTTTTAAACGGCATGTCCTAGGGAAAGACTAGTTCCTTTACCTGTTTCAATTGATTAGCTAACGTTTTCTTGTTCATCGCGTCAAAGTCTAGCCCCAGCTTTGCACTACCTTTTGTCATGTCTAAATGCTCATGTAGAATCCTTGGAAACCTTGTTTTAGAGATTCCGGTGTCTGTTCTGTAATTTCTATTATTCTTAGACACTGGTCACATATGTCTACCACTAATTAAATGTTTTCTGGAGTAGGCATCGTCAAAGTGGGATATCCCTCATGTGGGACAACTCATCATGAATTCCGTTCCCAGAGAAACAACTTTCATCAATTTATAATTATGGAAATGATGGAGAGAAATCACCTTGAACAGCCTCCATTCTGTTTTCAATTTATGTTGGTGAGAATCTTTCTTCAGAATATTTACTACATAAAGCCATGAATTGATGGACCACACTACGTATAAGGACTAGCGCATATACAAAACTTTTAGTAGAACAACTGTTTTGCTGTGTATCATATGTTTAAATAAATAAGAGGCTTAGCTATTTAATAACAAGACTGTGCGCCTAGTCTTGTTTATGCATGTCCCAAAACACGTTTCCGTTACTATCATAGGGAGCAACGTATCAATCTCAAATTCCTCGTTAAATTGAGAAAAACTCCGACAGTGTGCTATAAATTGTTACAGTAGGCCTATGGGAACAATTATCTACCTAGTGCGCGTGTTTTTGAGTGGTGTGAGCGCTTTAGTGAAAGCCGAGAGATCACTGAAGATAACCACCGCCCCGGTCGCCCTGTGACTGTTTCAACTCAGGAAATAGTGATCAAAATCAACCAAATTTGTTCGTGCAGATCGTCCGAATAAGCATTGGAATGATTTTCGAGGCAGTAAACGCCATTAAAGAAACGGTTAGAAAAATTTTACACAAGGAATTACACATGATAAAAGTCTGTGCGAAGTTGGTGCCAACAAATCTGACTCCTGACCGGTAGCTCTTGCGACAACGGGTCTGCTCAGATTTCCTTGGAAGGTTAGAAAAAGATCTGCTTTGAAAGGGACCCGATTTGAGTCGATGGAAGCGGTAAAGCAAAAAACGGCAGAGCTCCTAAAGAAACTTACCAAAGAAGACTTCCAGCACTGCATCAATAATTGGAAAAAACCTATATATAGGTGTATGGAAAGGGGAAGGAAGTATATTGAAGGGGAGTATCCGAATATAGAATAATTATAAAACCCTTTTTCGTTACCAGTCTCGTTATTTAATAGCCAGACCTTGTATGCTAAAGCTGTCGATTCTGTCGATAGTTGCTTGACAAAAAAATTTAAAAGCTTCAATGTGCTTTTGATTCAAAAGTTGGACAACTATCGAGGGCTTAATTTATATTGCATTGTATTGAAGTGCGTATACTAAAGTTGTACCCATAAACGCTAGAGCACAACTTTAATAAGGGAACCTGCCTTCACAGATGATGTCGAAATGATTTCATTGAAAGTTCTTTCACTCATTCTGCAAATGCTGGGAAATTTTTCAGGGTAATTCCTATATGTATCATTTGGAATGTCTCATTTGATAAATAGCTGAGTGGAGCTGAAATCGTAGACGCCCATCGATTTCTACTTAATATATGAGTCGATGGAAGTTGTGTGTATGATCGACAGAATCAGTGCATATTTGAATGCTGATAAGAATACAAGTTCAGTACTAAAGTCCTTCTTTCCTAGCTAGCAATCTATTGAACTATTCAAGTTTGTATGAGTTCCATTAAATCGAATTGTTTCAATGATTATTGTTGATAAGACTTTTGACTTGCTTTTGAATTGGAAAAAACTCGATTACCTTCCTTAACCGACGTAGTTGAATTTTCATCAAACTCCGACATAACTCTACCAATCTAATTGAATTATTTCAAATAAAATTGAGACGCCTCAAGCCTCGTACAACACAGCGACATTAATGGCTTTGAAAGCAAGGGAACATCTGGAAATGTTTTTACGTTTGCACCCTTTAATAAACTTCAGTCAATACTTTTTTCATATTATTCATCCTATCAGTAATCAATGGAAACTGATTTCTTATTTCCTTACTTCCTTGATTGTTTTCTCACTCCAACCATCTCTTAAGAGTTGTTTTAACTTTTCCTTGGCAACTGAGAGAGTTTGTGTTGATAAAATTTTTTGACACAATACCTGATAATGAAATTGTTTCTGTATAAGATTTATCCATAGTCAATTCACACATTGTGCTTCCATACATTTATTTTTCACATTATTTCTGAGAAAGTTTGCAAAACTGAAATAATTTGACTCATAATTTGACTTGAATTTGATCATAATTTTTTGCGAAGCTCTCCCGTTCAGTGGTGTTCTCCAATGATGGTCTATTTATCACTTTTTGAGAACCTGAAATTTGCTGGAATAAGGATCAGACCTGAAAGAAGAATCTATTCAAAGAATTGGATAATTACCTATAACAATGCCATAAAAGTTTAGTTGTGATTTCTCGTCTTTTTTATTGGTGAAATTAGCTATTAAGGTTGAACAATATACGGTATTGAATTGTTTTATTTATGTACTAATTGGTTCAGACGTTAAAAAACTGTATGTTTTATTTTCAGTATCTTATTCTTTTCGAAATCATTAATGCATCCCTCAGGCACAGTAATTGCTCGTCAGCCATTGTGTTTCAGTGCAGTCATTCCTTTTAGCATATATTAACAAATTTCAGGATGATATTACATTCATTATTAGAATATTGAATTAATTATATAGCAATATTCAAAACTTCACCTAGCAACTACCTTAATGGTGTATATTGAAAAGTTGGAATTATTAAGCAAATTTCTTCTTAATTTCAATTGAATTAAAATAATGAGCAATTTGTTTTATTATTGGTTCGTTTTGATAATATGTAGAAAGTTAATATATTATATGCTATCAAAGAATATGAGTCGAACTCCATTCTATTTATTCCAAAAAATTTTCAAGCTTAATAAAGCTCTAACGTCAAAGAACAAAATATTCCAAATTTAATTATATTCCATCTAAATTACAGCGAGTTTTCTCTTATATCTCCTATCAACTGGAAACGGGTAACTTGTAATTATTAGGATTATGAAAAGGTGATAAGTCCGTTAGCTTTTTATGGTCAGGTTTAGAAAACAGTTAACCTCGCAATTTATTTTTAATCTGCGGGTATAAGAAGAAATCATAGGGTGCCAAACAAAAACGGTACAGCGGATGATTTTTTTGTTGGAACTGATGTGGTTAGGTTTTTCGTGGTGGAAAATAATTATTACGTCTGCGATTGGTTTCCTGATTTCTTAGAACAAATCTGGCAAACAAATGGTAGTGTATCATTCAGAATTGACCGTTCTATGTTGATCTCATGGCATGTCGGCAAAATGTTATTCCGAAAAATCATTCACCATTTGCTTCGAAGCGGTGCGTGCGCCAACAAAATTTGTTGTATTTGGCTCGTCTTGAAAGACCCATACAGTCAATTGTTGTGTAGTTTTGGGTTCATATACATGTATCCACGATTCTTCGCCTGTCACGATTCCATAGGCGTCTTTTCAAGCACCGCGATTTAATTTTTTTAGCATTCATTTGCACCAATCGACACGAGGTTTTTCTGACTGATTGTCAAATTATGCGGTACCTATGCAACACAGACAAATATTTATGAAATATTGAATGTATACGATTGTAACTAATGCTCAAGTATGCGTCAATCTCAAGTCTTTTTGTAGACTTACCATTGATTTCCACTTCTAATCACCATAATTTTGGTTGGTTTCAATTGGAGAGATTAAATAGATAATTATTAAAAATACTGCTAGGTAGGTATATGCATTTTAAACAAATTTTTCCAATGAGGCTAAGATGTGTAGTGGATCGTTCATCCCCTTGGCAGTTTGGGTTCTAGTCTATGATTGGACTGCTTTTTTTCTCAATAAAATTTCGATTGAATATACCTCATTTTTGTTCATTGCAGTAGCTGTAGGCTATTCAGGAAATATATCTTACAGAAGATCTGGTATAAAATTCGTCGTTATCCTATAAAGTTGCTGACAAGAAATTTGCACATCAGATTCTATAACAGTGCTTACAATGTAATTTAACGGTGAATTTTCATGGATAAGAATGTATGTTCCGTAAATGGGCTCTGGAGCAGATGAAAACTAACCCCAATTTCCAAAGAAAGATAATCTTCATCATTTAGACACATTTCTTAATGAATCAGTGTAGCAAACCGCAAATTGATCGATTCTGCATGATATTGTGATGTTTTTCGTATTTATTTATACGATTTCTATTCGTGGGGTAAATTAATAAACACTGTTTCTTACTTTCTCAATTCATTTGAATACTATACACTACACTATCTTTAAGAATTCACTCATCAATATCACTTAAGTAACTTGAAGAATTTATTTAAACAAAGCAAATAAATAAAAAGTCCAATATAAATAAACTGCTTGCTATAATAAAAACTGATATAAAACAAACATCAGATGGATTCCGGGTATTTCCAACGTAGATCAAAGGCGCCGCGATTCTGCTGAATTTAGAATTCCACAATATCTAGGCAGGACCGGCTCTAGGGAGGGGACGCATTAGTAACAATACCAATCCACAGGAGATCAAAAAGGTCATAAAAGTCACGGTTTAGTGTGAATTACAAGACACGGCGTTATTTCTCCGTATTTCTCTTGAGCATCACATTAGCCAGGTCACAACCGTCAACGGCAGAAAATATAGGTTAATGATAATTATCACCTTCTTCTGGTTTACATAGACACAACCAACATTTGGTTTCCAACAGGACTACGCTAAGTACCATCTTCGATATTCTACAAGAGTGGTTTGAAAACATGATATGAGTTAGCCCCTAAGATTGTCCAATTTGGTAATAACTTTTCAATTGAAGTTTGCTGTTCAATGAATGAGCTATTAAAGAAAAATAATCCATGTTATCGGTCAATTTCAGTTTAATGTATGCACCAGAACACCATGGATAATTTGAAATTTTCGATGCTTGCCATAGAAAGTTGGGGATTCAAAGATATAAAGTACTTAGTTGAATAAAAACAGGTCACTGCTTCACACGTTCTCTTGCAACAATTGTATTAATTGCAGGAAGAACTTTTCAACTATAAAGCAGCATAAAGTGGATGGAATTTGAATTTAAATAGTCACAAATTCATTGTTTTCAGTTCTTTCGATTGCAAAATTCTCTACTCATGCTTTTTCAAATATTTCCTCACTATCGTATACTATCTGCAATTTGGAATAATCGGTTATACCAATTCTATTTTCTCTTTTTCTTTTTCAAATAACAGTCGAATTCCCTTCCAAGCGAATTTCGTGAATTATAATTTTGATTAATATTCTGTATTTTACAATTCAAAAAATATAACACAAGATTCAGATATGAGCAGGTGGAAGCCAAACGACAGTCTAGAAGTTTTATTAAAAATTTCAATTTAAATTCTCTCTCTAAACATATTACATGGATGTGAAGAGAATTCACAGCACAAATTTGTGGCAAAATGGGAATAAATTCAAATAATATTTCATAGTAGGATTCACTCATCTCGCTGTATTTACTAGAAGTAAACCGGATAAGAAATGGATTCAAATTAATTCTCCACCGTTCTTCATAAGCTAAAATGCCCAGTAAATCACATTGCATTTATGCATAATATGCATTTTTTATCGACGACTAACAGATGAAAATAATTATTATGGTGAAATTTGGATGACGTTATTCTAGTAACATAATATGACATAGAAATTCCATTTTCAATTTATTGTATGTGGAGGATGTGTTCATATAATTACTTTTAGACATCTATGCTACCTATCTACACTATTTGTTGAATTTCCCTTATATGTTTCTATCAGAGATAAAATTATCATTATATTTTGACCTTGAATATTCATCCCAAATTTCATCATCATTATATCACAGTATATCACAGATAGGTATAGTGATGATTTGAAAATTATTCAAGATAGCATCTTCAGACGAGAATTAGTCCAATATAATAATTTTTCTCCCACATAAACTACTCTATATCACAAAATTCCTACAGAGAACATATTCAGTAAAGTGTAATGATATTTTCCAAATGGAAAATGATACCCAATCCTGAACTCAAATACCAAAATATTTCACTATACTAAATCTCTTAGTTTCTTTCCACCCAAAAAATATAGACTTCATAACTCTAACAAAGAAGTATGAACTTTGCAAAAAGAATGAAAAGTTTTGTGCACCTAGAGGCACATAGACAACAAATTCTTTTTAGCCAAGTCAAAAGAATTATTTAACTTTATAAAGACCTGGACCAATTAGTCAACTATCATCCTTCTTCTTGCAAAAAGGCGACAACAATCATAGTAAAAAGTAAAAACAACGAAAATGCTAGTCAAAGCTTATCAATTTCATTTTTCATCTTCGAAAAATTAACACATTATTATACCAGAAATATAACTAGGGCGATTTAGAATGAGAAAAATCATAATTTTGCACAAAGACACATCGATAACATCAGTGATCTGGATAGAAAAGGACTCATAACAACTACAGAACTCTCTTACAATCCTATTCATTTAAATGGAAATCGCTACCAAAAAATAACTTATGAAGTCAATAAACGCACAATATGGCTTCAGTAAGGTGTCAAAGATTTTTGATTTATTCTATATACGAGGGACTTTTTTTTCAGCCTCCGCCATAAATAAAAGATAAGTTCATATAAAACAAATAATTTTATTACCGAAAGATTGGCACACTTACGTTTACTTTTCGACATAATCACCGAAGAGATTGTGAAATTTGTGATATCTGTGGATAAGCTTTTCAATACCCACTTCAAAGCAAGTTGACGCCAATGTAGCTTCACCGTTCAGTAATAATAGAGCACAAAACAGGCCTTGAAACTTCTGGAAACGAAGCAGTAATGGTGAAACTGCGGTTTTCTCTAGCCATTCTGTCAACTCGTTGAACCAAGTCATCTGAAACGACATTACGGCCATCTTCAAACTTTCGAAACCATTCACGCACATCATCACTCATGAAGTGTTCCCTGTACATACGACTCATTCTCCGATGGTTTTCTTCAGCACTATGACCAGCCGCCTGTGGAAAACGAATCACACTTCGCAATTCACACTTGTCGGGAGCATCAATAATTGCAGACAAATTTACGTGGCTGTAGCACAACGCCGACTGACGCCTGAATGTCAACAATGGCGGAGTGAGTAGTGCGAGACCTACGCCTACAGTTCATGACCGCTTTCTTCTGCCCGCGTAGCGTCTGCACGGAGCAATTGGAGCTTAAGAAAAACGGCCCTCGTATCATCAACAATAGAAAGAAACAAAAATTCAGTTGCCGGCACTGATCTATAATACACATTCGGAGGTTAGTATCATCCTCGCTACATTTCAAGAAACTGTATCTAATTTCATGTTTATCTAAGTTCTATTAGAAAAATATCCAATTCAATGAGCTACAGGATTCTTATACAATTATATTAGGGTCATAACTAAAAAATATTTTGTAATTTCATGATTTTTTCAACATTAAGCTCTAGAGAACCTCAATGTCTATAATAATACATCATTTATTTGATTGAAGAGTTTTAAATATGGTGATGAAAAGTACGGAGATTTTGTTTTGTTTTGTAAAAATAGCAATGTAGATTTAAAAATTTGAAAGAAGGAACTGGAAGAGGTATGTGAAACTGAGCAACAGAGCAATATTCAACAAACAGATGTGGGCTAGAGTTGAATAACTTGATAAAATTGAAACGGCGAATTTTCTAAAATTAAGGAACTGGCTGATATTGCGATTTGACAAAACAATGATATCAAGTACAGAACTGTTAACTAATCATGCCATTATTCATTATAACTGTAGATCACTGACGACCTCAGGCGTTTTAGGATAAAAATTCTCTGGTGGTGGTGATCTTTGAATTTGCTAGAATTATGATCTCTATTTAATTGTGAGTATTCTTGAAATAATAGTTGATCCTAATTCCAAAATATGAGAAATTTCAAATCATATGAAATTTTGAATTGAGATATATGAGGCATTCTATCAGTACTCGACTTTTGATCGATACTGTTTCTAAATGCATTTGCTCTCTCAATAGTTGATAATAAATCATTTCAAAATAATACCGAGCTATCCCGAACTATGTGCATGAACCAAAAACTTTACTCGTGACTACACACCTTATAATTACCGAACAAATATTATTGAGATACTTATTACCCTATCCAATCAACGAACGTCCAATTACTTTATGGCGTTACTGTTAGTGCAGGTGCTTCATATATCAGGTGGTAGCATATAACATAACGGTATCGAAGGTGAGTTACCTCTTAAATGCTGTTTGGTCCCTTCTACTCTAAAACTTAATACCCTTACCCCTATTACGTGATTGCCTACCTATAATGATCGAACGTTATTATCTTTTTACCCTTTTTTTTACTTTGTACTACCCCGTATATTTACCGATCTTCATAATCCCTTTTTGGTGTAACTGTTAAGGCGACTTAGTTATCCCATATTTTGAGAGGCTGCATTTGGTGTAACGTTTACGAAAGTGGATTACCTCTAAGATGTCTCTTGGTCTCTCTCGCTCCAGAGCTTACATAACGTGTAATGACTATGTCTTTCTGATATCAAACCATCACATGACTACATCTTGAATATACCCTTTGAGCTTATCTGAATGTTTTCGATATCTATTTCTGAAAATGTTAATCTTCACTACTATCTGACTCAAAGTTTTATTTAACAGAGAAGAATCGAATTCATCAGTGATCAGTATTTGTAGTATAAGAATCAAGGTTTACAATTTAAGGATGCGATTAAACCTCCTAGCGGCTATATAAAAAATTGAAAATATCATATGTCCTGTTGGAGGTAGACAACACATTAAATAATACTCAAGCAGCATTTAGATCCAATATATCATGGCAAGATTGGGTAATTAATTTGAAAGAAATAGCAGATACAAACAATGTGATTTATTTTGCAACCATTGATAAAATGAAGAAAATATGGACAATGATGAAGAACACAAGAATATGTGAACAATTCATAACCATAATCAACTATAACTGACAGAGTATTGAGATAAGGAGGCGATTTGAGCCTTTCAATTTAAAAATATACATACGATATAACAGACTGAAACAAATCTATATTAATGAAGTAATGTTCCCGGACGATCTATCAATATTCGCTAACACAGAAGAAGAGCTACAAAACAGAAAATAAGGAAAACGACCTGCAAACAAACAAAAGACAGGAATAATGAAGATATCGAAAAAACCACAAGAAATAACTGAAATAAAAGAACTAAAAAAACAGCGTAAACAATGGAGGACTAATTGAATAATTGTCAAAGATTAATAGGGTGAAGGGGAAAATATCACAAATGTCGCCTTCCACATAGTATTTTGCAAAAAACGATAAAACAAAACGTACAAAAACGAAAATCCAGGAATCAGTACTACTGCCAAAGCTGATCTATACTTGCGAATTCTGAGTGCTAACTCACAAGTTGAAACAGAAAATAACAACATGCTATATAAAAATAGTGGAAGTGAAGAGACTAGACAAAATAAGGAACGTTATAATTACAATTAGATGCTAATTAAACGTAGTGATTGTGGTGGAAAGAATCGAACAACAACTAACATGATTTGGACACATGGTGACAATAAAAAAAGACAGAACAGTTGAGGTGAAGTGGGGACTGGAACAAACAAATAGAAGTGAAAACGCAGACCCAGGAGGAAATGGATTACAGAAATAGCAAATAAAATAAGACTGAACTGGAAATGGGCTGAACAGAAAGCAAATGATAGAACCAAATGTAGAAGAAATAACACCTTCACACCAATAGTAGCTGCTGCATAAGTAAGTAAGTATGTTGACATAGTTTATCTTTTCCTAAGGTAAACCACAATTACTTACCAAAAACACTAGTTTCTTTGAACAGTAACTTCGTATGATAAATTTATTCTATACACACTATATGATTCTTTGATGTGAATAATTTATCGGTTTACGAAGAAATTTCAATAGTTGGCTATCCTCTGAGAAACCGGTGAATAAATAGTGATTTTGCTGAAAGTTATATACAGATTTATTAAGGTAACAACAATTATTTGAAGTAAAATTTAGCGTGCGAGAATTTCGATTGTACAATCAATACTCGACCTATATGTGGTTATAATTCTAAAGAAATATATTGTTATTGCACCTGTGCCAGCATTTAATGAAATTCCTGAAGCACATACCTTACGCGTCTGCTGCTACTATAAATACATATAACATTGCTAAGTGTATATATACATACATAGCTAATTACACTAGACTACAAAAATTTATGTCTAATGGAATTTGCTCATTCTTTGTAGTTAATAACAATAGTAATGACGCATTCAAATGTACAATTTTTGCTCTTATCATCTAATCAATATTAAATGGATCGAAAAAGAGTTTTGAAACTAAATCTATACTATTAATTTCATTAACTTATCACAGAATGTGATTGCAAGGATATACATATTTCAAGCAAAGTACAAGATTAAACTATTAAATATATATTGATTGAATATTTAGCGTCAAATAATCTTTCTCTTAGGTTTGTTAGTTCATAATGCCTTTGATATCGAATTTAGAAAGTCATATTTCTTTTATGGAATCCTTGTCACTAACAATAAGAATATTTTCCCTATAAAAGTTGTGCTGTGTCTCAACGTGTCAAATTTTTCAGGCTTCTTAATAATTCTTTGAAAAGGCAGTTATACCCTACGACGAGTTAAAATTATCTGTATATGACAAAATACGTATAGTAAAATCATGAAAATTTCTACGCTTGGGTTTTCGGATACGGTCATTATAAGTGAAATATTTTCAAAGATGATGAGATATCAAAGACATTTTATACAAGGTGTGTATAAAAAGTGTTCAAAATTTAACTTCATAAATATCAAACTTCTTTTTTTTTAATTAAACCACTCGGTTTTTTCTATTTAATGCATTCAGGGGTGAAAAATAAGGCAAATTCATGTATACTTTCCTATACCTAAACCTTATCCAGATATTAACTGTCTTTTGTAAATGCAGGTGTGGTCTAAATTTTATTTTGACCTGTTGATACAAGCACTAATAAATAAAAAAGTATTTTTCTTTATCTTGTCAACGTAGAAAAAATCAAATCAATTTTTGTTTACTAATCCTATTCCAGCTTTCAGTCGTTTCCGAGATATTTGAGGTTTTAAATTATTATTGTATTTAAAATGGCTCGTTCTCAATTTAATAACGAATAAATAAAATTTAGACCACAGCTGCATCTCTAAAAATTTACAAAGAACGTTTACTATCTGGATAACGGTAGGGCCTAGGTATAGGAAAGTGTACATTAATTTGCCTTATTTTTAACCCTGAGTGCATTAAAAAAAACCGGGTGGTTCTATTTGAAAAAATGAAAAAATTGGATATTTATGAAATTATATTTGAACACATTTTATACACACCCTGTATTGAAAGAAAAATTTTTCTACATAGATTCAAATACGTCTGACCTTGCTAAAAGCAACCGAATAGGATCCATTTTCATATGTTTAAGGGTATCTTCTCACAAAAATAATTTATAAGGGTCTGCAACGGTCAATTTTTTTACAAAAATAAGTAATGACTCAGGAAGTATGCATTTTCCAAAAAAGGTTTGGGTCAAAAGTATACTATAATTTTACGTGGATTTCAAAAATATGTTGTTATACAGGATGTTCTATTTAAAATAACAAAGTTACACTTCTGGTAGAATCGGAAGTCGGATATTATTGAAAATATTCTACTTAAAAAGATCGTATCCGAAAACCGAAACATAGAAATTTACACCTTGTGAATTTCTGCTAATTCTTCCTGTTTTGCGCTAATATTATTTTCCAAAGAACTAAACTTATCTACAGCTGTAACAGTTTGTTATGCCCTTATTGAGTCACATCTCTGATATATCCTTCCCTTCTGGGGTACATATGGTGCGACACAATTTGAGTCAATCTTCAAACTACAAAAGAGAGCTGTTAAATATTTATTCGAAATAATTAGCAGGATTAACTGCTGAGACTTTTGTAAAGTATTAAAAATATGGACTATTCCTTTTTAATTCACCTTTGAATCAGTTTCCATAATTCATAAGCACGCTTCTCTAATTTTAGAAATATCATTTCATAGCTATCCACCTAGGAACTCGGAGTACGACCTTTACCTATCCACTCCTTGTTCAAACTTAGTTGAGCGCCCAATAGTTTACAATGTAAAAAACTGCACAATCATTTGCCAATTCAAATCAAATCTATAACATCTTGTAATTCTTATTTATTGTAGCTCTGTAGCTATATATACTCTATATTCAGACTTTATTTTATTTGTGTCTTTATTAAGTTATTTGTATGTTCCTTTATTGGTATTTTACTAGCTTCTATTCACGAATTGCAAACAATATTCTAACAATGAAGCATTTCTCTCTCTCTCTCTCTCTCTCACTCCCTCTAGTTTTGTTCATCATTAACTATTCAAGTTGTTTGAGTGATAACATTTTATTACTTCATTATACTCCTTTGGATATCATTATAATCATATTATATCATCCTCAATCTTCATCTATCGTATTTGCAAACAGGTAGGGAATGAAAATTAGAAACCAATAAACAACAAAAAAATAAAATTCTATTTCAATTTCCTAAGCTTAAGTTTATTTTTAAAATTATCTGCTCCCGTAACTTCATATTATAAAACACCAAAAATACTTTTATGATGATGCATTATTCTCGATATAATGGTAAAGTTTCCCAACATACATTAACAACCATAAAATAAGTTTCCAATGGCACCTAATGACCGTCTATAAAGGCTGCTGAAGTTGTAAACACATGAAATTAATGGCTTACTGACTTCCTTGGTCTTAAAATTTTCAATTTATTTTGCAGTTCCAATAAATAAACTGATTTATGGGGTCGTTCGATATTGTGAAAAGCTGCATATTGAATCAAACATTAACAACAAAATGTGTTGAACAGTATAATGTCTTTGGTTTTACTACTCACTGTTTTTCAATTTCTTTTATTAGAAGTACAAAATGGATATTTTATTGTTAAAAAGGTTGTAAAAACGAAATATCAGCAATATCATTAGTATAGAAAGTATGGTATATTCCCGATAAGTTTATACGCAAACAAATAAAGTGATATATAAATGGCGGGTGCTCTCAAAAATAACATGACTAGCCAGTTACAACACTATATGTCGCAAAGCGTAACAACGCACAAATTTCCTTCAAAAGAGCCAAATTCATTTTCTAATGGAAATAAAATAATTATCCTAACCAATTATCTCTGGTCTACAACCATATAAAAAGGAAATAGAATAAATCTGATATTTCTTTGTATTCTCCTTCCGCTACTTCCACTTGAGCAGGTGTTCCTTTTGAACAGATATCCAAAACAAAATTTTGGCATAAACTGAATTTAATCTTCTGTTTTTTCTAAAGATACAAATATAGTATACCGTCTATGAATTTCGGATTACTGCTACTTTAGGCACTGGACGATATTTTGAAAGAGAAACTTGGGAATTGTTGATATTTTAGCTAGATCCCATAAATAATCTTCAAACTGCTAAAAAAGTAATTCATTCATGAAAATTCCTTCTTCAAAACTGAATATTAATGTGGCATGAGGTCATTTTCTAGATATTCTTCATTTTATGTATGATGAATATCGCAGGTCAGTAGTATAATCTTAACATTTTCATCATCCATTATTATAAACATCCAATTCAAACCGTGCATTATCAGACAATAGACAATAGTTATATTATCTTCTCATCCGAATACAAGAGATATTTTTGCGTTGAATTATATGAAATAAAATCGGGAAAAATTTCATTTTTGTTATTTCTCATAATACCAATAGAGGTTAATTCAAACTAAAATTAATCAGGATAGATACCATAATAACAATGGAGGATATTATTGTATGATCTCATATGGTAAACGTCTTGTGAGGGCCATCTAATTGTGCTAACAATATATTTCAAAATACTGGGTATACCATGCTTTGCTATCACAAAAAGACATATACTTTGAAATCATATTTAGCTAGATTTTGTGACATATATTGAGAAAGGTGTATCGACTATGAAATGAATAGAGCATTTCATCCATGAAAGTGAAAAATTCTTACAATCTATAATCATCTTTGCAATTAGGAACAAATCGTGTGTAAATATTCCTTATGGCAGCTAATTTGTCAAATTTCTGATTTTCTTTTTCAGTTAGAATGCTGTCAAAGGCAGAGCAGGAAGAACTTAACTCCCTCAGATCAAACATGCTGGGGGTAAAGTGAAATACTAAATACCTTCCATGATAAAAAGTACAGATCTGAACTGAGACCTGTCGGTATTAAGTAAGAAAAAACCTGCCCAAGGTTGATCATCACAATGAAAATACAATAAAAATACAGGAGAAAAAATCTGAGAAGAATTTTGAATTATTTAACAGGAAAATTACATTGCTGAAAACTTGACAGATTCAAAAGCATCACAAAGTGTCACAATGACAAAACATTACAGTGTTTTCCCAAATTTTCATTTTTCAAAGATATGTGACTTTTTGCCTAAATTAAGGGAGTGTAACTTTTTACCTTACACGATAGTGGAAAAATGGAAAGCCGTTTTGATGACAATGAAATATCCATTATCACACGAAATTTGGAGAAATTTATGAGGAAAAACTCCGTGAGCTGGAAAATTAATTCACATACCCTTGTTATTAATATATGGTAAAACTAGATTTCTTCACTTTAGGAGGTGTCCATGAATCGCTAAATACTGAACCTTAAGCAGGCATATTCGGAGTATATTCCAGATTTTATGTGCCTATAATTAAATTGGGCTCGAAATATTCTTAGGACCCCCCTAACTATTATGTTTAGTTATGTTTTTATTTTTGATAAGGCCGGAGAGCCAAGCTTTGTGAGGAAATTATTTTTTTTGTCAATATAATTCATGGCGTCTATCACTAGGTCTCACCAGATAAGTGGTCAAAGATTTTTTAAAAGGGTGATCGCCCCCCTCCCACACTCAAGATTTCTTGGGAGGTCAGAAGCTATCCGATTAATCATAATTTTTGATTCTCTATACACCTAAATTCCAGCATTTCAATGTGATATATAAAATAAATTGTTTAGACTGTAATAAGAGTTACATTGGTATGACCAAACAGTACTTGAAATCCAGAATACACCAGCTTGAATCAGATTGTAGAGAACATGGTGAGAACAAAAAGGATAAAATAGCTTTGGCACAACATCATTTCACTTAGAGTCACACATTCAAATTCCATGATGTGCAAATTATGGATAAAGAAAATAAATATGCAAAAAGAACCATCATTGGAATCACGTACATGGAACTAAATGATACAGTTAATAACCGTACGGAAATGGCCAATCTCGGAGTTCAATATAACCATCTTTTGAATGTTTATAAGTTAATACACTGACCGGACTAGTAATTGTTGGTAATAATTAGAATAATTCCAACAGTTTTTACCGGTCATACTTTTGTTAATATTGGAAAAGTTTGGGAGTATTCATTCACTGAATTATCTCTTCGAGGGGAATATGTATGTGCGTATTTTATCTTTTGACTAACGTCTAATAATTTGAAAAGGTATGTTGATTTCACAGCTTTTTACTTATATATTATTCATATGTAGTTTCTTTAAATAACTTTTCCATTCTTCTTCTATTTTATACAACAATGTTATTATGTGTTTATGTCATATAGTTTGTCTTAGACGATCATTTATTTATATATCCATGTATAGATATTCATATTTTTACACTATAGGATTATTTTTTTTCTTACAATTTTTTGTTCACCTGTTTATCTTCATCAACGTTTGAATTATAATGTGCCTTGCTATTTTTTAGCCTTGATAATGATCAAATAAAAAATCGAAACGTTGATATTTTAAAAAATTCTTGGACATTTTATTTTGAGTCTTCTACCCGCAACACCATTCGAAATATATACTAGGAAGAACAATAATATAAACTCAGAAATAATAATAATAATAATAATAATAATGATATAATTATTTTATAACTTACCGTCCGCCCTGGATTTATAAGAGTAAAAAGTATATTATGGCTGCAGGTTTTTATATTGTAGGGTCGTATCTGCTTGATATTATATCTACAGGCAAATGCCACGTAATAAGAGAACAGAAAATAACGTACACAACCTAGTGTTCACATAAAATAAAACTTGAAGGTTTCCTAACCATTGTCATCTGATAATTAGAGTGCTCGAAGAACAAATTTCTCATATCCTATATTATTATGAATCTCCTCCAACACAATTGCACTAACACTTATGTTCGAAATTTCGAACTTTTGTCTGCTTGCACACCACGTACTTGAATAATTAACTTGAAAGGATTGTTCCTTTCGAGTCTCTTTTCTATATTCGTCGTGTCTACCCTTTCAGCTGATACAATTTTTATAGAATTCGGGGTATGCCATGTTGTAATTACTCATTTAATTCACAAGAATGCATAATAACTCTTCATGAAAGTGCAGAGATTTAGAATGTCACAAAAAGACAATACAAGCTTAGATTCCACTGAAATGACTGAGACCCAAACATTGCATTCCAATGTAAAATAAAGGTACCAGATTCTGAGCATAAACTATTTTCAATCAATCCCAGTCATCACTTTCGTACAATTATAATGGTTAACGAAAACAATACTGTTTCATAGATGTTGTTTGCGTGGTCGTATGATTTTAATTTCCTGACACTTAAAAAAAAGGTAAACTTACGTTTCCCCACAAATATAATGATAGACTATTATGGTTTCGTGTGACATGTCTTAGCGCCAAAGTTTGCAACGATTGTTGCGTGCTAATAAATTTCAATAACTCTATGTGTCTAATTAACCATTAAATAAGATATTGTTGTAGCGATAATAAAATTTAATCAGACATTCCAACTTGAACTTACTTTGATTTCTGTGTTCTTCGTTTTAATGACATTGAGATTGGAAAGTGGAAAACTGTTCGCAACATGCACTTGTGTGTTTGAATGTGAAATGGTGTATTAGATATTCTTTTTGCTACGATTTCTGTTGTTTTCACCTTTGTATGAAGTTTGAAGCTATGAGATGAAATTCTGACAAGGCAAATACGTTATCATTTAAAATTAATTTTGTGAATAAAAGTTCAAAACTAATTGAAAAATTGGTTTTTCCATTATTCTCAAATGAGCTCTGAAAGCCTTAAATGGAGGAGGAAGTGAGTTGTTGCAATAATTATAGTCCTTCTCAATTATTTTCCGTGGATAACTATCTATTTTAAATCCAATACTCACAGGTTCCCATTTATTTCATCTTTTAATAAAATTATTTTTCGTTTCTTACTCTATGTGTTCTTTCTATTATTCTTTACCCAGTTCATTTTTTTATTTCACATGCTCGCAGTCCACGAATAATTTATAATAGTTTCATTATGATATTTTTGGTGCCAGGATTATTCTCTCTTGGGAAATTTAAGTACCACCAACATATTAAGTTGCCGAATTCCATTACTCAGTTTTTATGTCTGTTTCTACTCTTTACTGTAAATGATTGTATTTGTTTTCGGAATACATATTGACCCATTTACATTAGTGTCCTCTTTCACTTTATATTTTGTTTCATACTCGTCAATGCTGTCCTCTGTTCTATGTCTCTTTGGTTAATGTTATACTTGATTATTCTCGATGTATGTCATCAGCAGCTTCTACTATCTGTGTTCTAATTTGTGCTATTATCTTCTGATTCTCTTGTTTCGTTAAACTCTCGTTTCTGAAGCGCTGTTTGTATTTTTCTTCTGTTTGCTCTGTTTTGCTTTTTATTCCATTCTTAGCATTGATGTTAGCATTCAGCACGTTTATCTAATAGCATTATTTATGTTTAGTATACACAATTAATCTGATCCGTTCTCCAGTACTTTGGTATAATTAAACCAATCCTATATCATTATTCCTTCTCTTCCACATATTGACCTATAAAAGGATTTTGCAGGTGTTTCTTTTTGATATATAAGTAAGTTTCTGAATTTATAAGGTACTGTTGCATTTAAAATATTCCTGAATGAAGAATATAGCATATTATTCCCTTCTTAAAAATAACAGCAGCTTATTCAAATGATTGAAAAAGTGAAATACGTCGAAGAGTGCAAAAAATTATATTGAGAGTATATGAGAAAATAGACTAATACGAAACTTTTGTGGTTATATTTGAATATTTTTCGATTTATGTGAGCAAAATACAAAACATGAAGATTCAATAGATGGAAAATATCATATATTTCTAATATTGTTCTCGATCTATAGCACGTTAAGGCTCAGTTTCAATAGAAAAAAGAATACTGCAATATTAGAAAGATACTTTGGAAAATAAAATTTCTAGTCCATTTCAAAAGTGATTCCAATTTTATTATATACCCTGCGGCTGTTAGAGTTTTCGATCGGTTATAGTCGAGAGGAGCAATAAACAATCAACAAGTACCGAGTAAATCATAGTTTCGAGGATACCATTTAAAAAAATGTATACTTTAGTATAAAACTTTTGGTATACTATAGTAAGGAACCTAATTAACCTACCATTTGGCAACACAGGTCGACAAAGCCCGAGAAACATTTGAAATAAAATTACAGTCTTACAAGGAACTTCTGTGAATAGAGAAGCTTCACTTGGGTCTTAAAAAGTATCATATGAGTTAGTTCAGAAATAATTTTGCCGAATAAATGTTGTTCAAAAAACTGCTGGTATAGCAAAAGGTCGAAAGTTTCAGTTTCTTGAAAATCAATTGATTGGCTATAACCGATTTTGTTATGGTATATCGGCAAAAGAAGAGACAATTTTCTTAAAACTTAAAAAAGTAGAAGTAACATCATATAATAGTGTTATCAATAAGGTATTTCAAGAGTAGGGCAGTACTACTTAAATATCCACCTATACTACTGATACGAGGATATATTGATATCTAGTTAGCCTAGACCAGTTCCATGCATAAATCTAATATTGCGTTACCATAGCAACGAACAATAACTTACCATAAGTGTCAGTCTAAAGTTTGATGTCATAAAAGTACGCAATAGAGTTACGCAATATATTAAAAGAGAAAAGATTTTCACCAAAATTGTGAAAATCGAAACATTGGAATATCGAGCCATCATCAAGTACCTGTATTTAAAAGGGTCAAGAGGAAAGCAGATTTAGGAAGATATGCTTAATACCCTTGATGATCAATGTCCTTCGTATGCAACCGTGAAAAACAGGACTGAAGGTTTCAAAAGAGGTGAATTTTCCATTGAAGATGATGACCAATAGGGAAGGCCAGTTACTGTGTCAATCCCCGAAAATATCGATGCAGTTCATGACATGATTTTATTAGACCCTCGAATAAGGCTAAAACGGATATCTGAAGCACTGAGTATTTCATACGAACTTGTTCATCATTTAGTTTACGTCAATTTGGACCTGAGAAAACTTGCTTCACAATGGATCCCCAAATGTTTGACTGTTGACCAAAATAGACTTCTTAAACCGAGTTGTTACTATAGATGAGACTTTCTACGATCCAGAAACAAAGCAACAATCCATGGAATGGCGACACTCTGGTTCTCCAAGACCTAAGAAATTTCGTGTTCAAAAATCTGCTGGAAAAGTTCTTGCTTCAGTTTTGTGGGATTGCCATGGAGTAATCCTGATTGATTTTTTGGATAAGGATAGAACAATAACTGGAGATTACTATTATACATTACTCTACGGAAAAAAATTAAAAAAAAAGACGCGGAAAGCTATCCAAATTTGTTTTGTTTTTGCAGGACAACGCCCCTGTACACAAATCTCATGTTGCCATGCAAAAAATTCGTGACTTATTGTTTGAATTACTAGAACACTCCCCTTTTTCCCCAGATTTGGCTCCGTCCGACTATTATCTCTTTCCAACGAAGTGGTTATGAAAGCTGTGGAGGTCTGATTTGCAGAGCAAGAAGAAAAAAAAATTTTAAACGTCTAGAGACGTTGCAGGTTCGCTGTAATAAATGTATCCAATTAAGAGGAGAATATGTTGAGTATTAAAATATTTTGACATTGAAATTTTGTTGGTTTCTGTAGTAGGCTAGGAATTTTCCATTATATCCTCGTATTTCATCTGGAAGATTGTAAATTTGTCGATATATTCAAGAGAAATTTGATACCTTGAATCTACAGCACCCGAGAACTAACAAACATATTTTGATTTTATTTTTTTGTCTTTTTGTAGATGTCTGCTTCTATTTTTGACTTGTTATCTCGTTCATCATATTTGTGTTTTCTTCTCTTGTTTTTTTATGGCCTGGACTAGTCATATCCATTATTCAAATAATTTTTTTTTATTCTTTATTCAGCTGTATTGTGCATCGACCCTGCTGTAGTTAAACTTTCTTCCTGAATAAATTTTGTTAGCTAGTGAATATCGATTTGATGTTATTTGTTTTTTTAGTTATTTGTTTTCTTGTCTGTTATATCTCTATATCATAGTAGTGGTCGTTGCTTGAAGCCTTCCGATCTGAGACTACACAGATTTGGTGGCTATCATATCTGTTATTTATGTATATGTCTTTTCAGTTGTAGATTCTATTGTTCTTTGTCCAGTTATTATTGATAACACCTCCGCAGCTAAAGTTACGCTATAACTGGTGACTATTTTAAATCTGTTGAGATAAGTATGCGCCAACTTGGAACAGGGATATTTCATATAAACGACTAGGTAGTCCGAGTACATAATACAAATAGTGAAGAATTCATTAAGAATATTACCTGGAATTTAGTACCTATTAAGTGAAGTTTGACAATCCAAAAAATAAAACAAATATTTCTGAATTGTTTTAATTGTATTTTCCCATTAAGAAGTTACCAAGTGATATACAATAGAGAAATTAATTTTTAAAATTTGTGTCGTAATTTATGAAATTCCATCCAATATAATAATGCACACTCGCAATTGCTTAGGTTATGTTAGGTTGGTTATGTTAGAAAATTAGAATATATCTAACTTATATGGAACCTCAGCTACCAAACTCATATCAGCTAAATAAAAAATATTCACAGAAAGTATGCGGTTCAAGCCTATCAAAATATTGAACTCTAATGAAGACCTTGAAACACACTGTTACCACTATTCAATGTTAACGATCTAGCGACTAGACGTATGTATTACTCTTCGATATTCTTACATTTAGTTCCAATTTTCTTCAACTTTTCACTTCTCAGATTTTTTTATTTGTGTTTCGTGATAATTTGTCTGCATTTTAGGTTTTTTTCCTATGAAAATCCGTTTAAAATAAGAAATAAAAATTGACACTTCGACCTACCTAGCTCTTTATGGAAATATGACGTGACACCGACAATTTGCGAAATTATATCAATCAATAGATCAACTCCATAATGAATATCAGAATAAAATTAAGATTAAAATAGAAATATTTTTCAACAAAAAATTTATTTTATTATCAATTTAGGTCTTCATTATCAATGGTATATTCATTTAATGTTAAATGTAATTTCATTTCAGCTTCATACATTTTTGTTAGTGATAAGTTCGTTACCTTTTTATAATACGAGTAAGAATCGTCCAACTCCTCAAAATAGCCATTAATTGCCAACATCATCTCTTTATTGGTAGAAAATCTTTGACCACCTTGCCATTTTGTCAAGTCTGGTAACCGAGGGGGCTAAATCTGACGAATAGGGTACACGAGGTAGCAATTCAAATTTCAATTTATTAACTATGGCCCTTGCAATAACGGATGTGTGAGTTGGCGCATTGTCTTGAAGAGAAGCAACACTTTTTTGTTTGATTTCTTTACTCAAACGTTGGAATTAGTTCGTATATTACTCGCCGTTGATAGTTTTTCCTATTTTAAGATAGTCAATGAAAATTATCTCACGTTCATCACAACAAACCGACGCTATAACCTTGCCTACAGATGGAGCGGTTTTTGCCAACTCAGGAGCCGCTTCTCCATTTTCAGTCCATTGTTTATATTGTTTTTTTGTTTCGGATGTGAAGTGATAGACCCACGGTTCATGCATGGTTATGGAATAACCAAAAATTTGGCTATATTATTGTGAAACATTGCCAAATATTCACTGGAAACATCTTACTGAAGCTGTTTTTGTTTAATTGTGAACAAACGCGTCACCCATATTACCCACAGCTTTTTCATGTCCAAATTTTCTGTTAATATGCGATGTAGCTTGAAATTTTCATTCGACGATCATCCACTTCCGCTTTGTGGATTTTCTGGAGTCGTCACCTCATTTAGTCGCCCACCGCGATGCTGATTTTCGCAGGTCGTACAGCCTCGTTCAAACTACCCAATACTATCCAATACTTTACTGTTGATAACAAAGGAGCAGTCTCACCCGGAGTAGAATCTAGTTTGGCTTTTATATTGGTTGGGCTTATGCCTTTCAAACGTATTGAATCACATAAGGGTAACCAATTTTTTCACTGAAAACCTTCAGTATTAAAGGATACCGAACGAATACTAGGCAACGTGCCGTCTTTCAACTTGAAACATGTGCTGTATAGATTGTATACTCAATAGTACAGTTGCATTTTTCCAGTAACTACCGCTAACTCTAGGTCAAGCTAAGTACTTCCAGGACCATCCATTATTATCAACTTCCATGTATTGGCCCATGCGGTATGGGATGGTGGAATAAACTAAGTAATAAAATAAAACAGTGAGCTGTATTGCGTTAACTTAATGTGCCTATTAGCTTCCCAAAAATTCACCAACAATAAGTTAAATATCATTTTAAAAGTTCTCAAATTAAACTTTTTTCATTATTTCAAATACTCTGTTTCTTACAAACTCAAATGAATTCAAAATATTGTTATTCATAAATGGAAATCAGTTCAATGGTATAAACTATTACTTAAATTTATTGCGTTATATATTTTCGCTATAAAAATGCAATGGTACAATCGTTGCTTTCCATCTCAGTAACTCGACTTGTGAATTGTTATATTTTCACAGAAATATATCAATTTGTGTGACGAAACACAGGAAGTAATGAATGTATTTTCTGCAATTCTACGCGAACACAACTAAAGCATTAGCAGATTGCCTAACAAAGGGCGATTCTAGAAAATAGCGAGAAGCCATTGTGGCTGGATAATACAACACATTCCTCAATGAATACAAAGAAACTGCCGCTAAGAAATAAGCTATAAAATACTTGCAATAGAATTGTTAATGGTAGTGTTTGGGTTTTAAAATTGTCAACAATTGTATTCCATTTCATAGCTTCACAACCTAACTTTATAGTAGAATGCAGTCGAGCTATTAATGTTGTAAAATTACAGTTATATGAAATAAAAAATTTGTCTAAACTGAATTAGGAATGAGTGATAGTTATTATTATAAATGATCTCAACAATTGTGAGAAATAGAAATACATAACATAAAAGAGGAACATAATTTTAAAAAATTGTCATTATATGGGAGAGATGAAAATTTGAAAGATTTATTCTAATAGTATAAAGTAGTAAAAAGTTTTTGGAAAGGTGTAAATATTTATTATCATTGTATAGGATTCATATAGATTATTTGGATTTCACATATTCAATAATTTTCTAGGACTTCTTTACGTTCAAAGTATGTCTGAGATTCACTTTCTACAAATTCGCAATAAAAATTTCAAATATTAGATTGAGAATTATTAAGTCCCTTCTCATAAATACGAAATGTCGAATACAAGTCATAACAAATAATAATATTTACAAATAAATTGTGAATGTAGAGGTATTCGCTTAGACCTTAGACCTAATTTATCATGATTCAAGCAGGTCCGTGAGCTATTCATAATCCTAGTTGCTAACTTCACCATATACTTTGCAATAAATGGTATTGTGCCGTTAGGCTTCATCATATTCATTAGAGCTAGTTCATTTCCCATATTATCTTTCTCCCCTACATGGCACTAGAACCAATTCTCCATCGTCGAAGCTTTCTGCCAGTTCTGACAGTATTGCCGTAAGAAGCTCTTCGTAATTGTTATCAGTAGCATAGACACTTACCATGGGCTTCAAATTGTTCTTCGCATCAGTAACTAATGTTTTTAGATGATGATAGGCTACCGATGATCTCACCAGGTGCCCTTTTTCAAGACAGCCTTTGACTAAACTTCCAAAGAGATTCCACGCACTTATATACATTCTTTCATACTACCATACACACTTTCTCTCTTTCTCAACATCTAAACACATCTTCACCATTATACACTTAGATATTTCTACGTAATGATAAATGTTATACATTTATTCAGAAACTTTATTATGGTGTAAATTTCCAAAATTGATCCCTTCTAAGATGAACTTGTTTGGAAGAATATTCTACAGATTGTAATAAGCTTCATTAGATTGGTCCGACTAGCAATGAAGTGATGATTAGCTTGAGATATCATGTTTAAAAGAATACTGTGTAGAGAGATGGATAAACACCGATTCAACTGGAGCTTATTATGAAAAAGGAAATAAAAAGTGAACACGTCATGACGATTAACTAGAAAGTAGAAATAATTCGAATGATTAGAGTACTTATTGTTCAAATACAGTCAGTAGCAGTAGTCAGAACTTGTAGTAACGGTTCAATCTATGACTCAAGATAGTCAACATGTCTGTTTATTTAAGGCAATATTAGCTAGACGTTATGTTGATGATATTCTAACACTACTCCACTGCCTATTTATGAATGTCTATATGTTCTTTGTAGAAAGCGAAAGTAGGTCCAAAACGTTAACCTTCGTAGCTTTTCTATTAAACTAGATTTAATGTTTTTCCTTTCCAACCCCATCGTTTAGATTTGAATTCCATGAAACAAGTGTCGGTTATTACGGGACGAAACACTTATGCAGTTGATTTAAAATTAAAATTAAGTGGAACGAGCTGCCACAATCAGTCATCAACATATGGATATCTAGACATTGAAGGATTTTATCCAACTACATGGTTAAAAAATCATAAATTAATGAAACTTGTTACTATTATTACCTTTGGTTCACTGTGTGAGGTTAACAAGTTATCGAAAATATCAAGGTCAATTTATTGGATTTGTTTATTCTGTAGATATTGAAAAGAAAAATCCAAAAGTTAATTCTGTAATAAACTGATTAAATTCAGATAAATGGTTATTGTACGATTCAGATAAAAAATCATTTGAGAAATATCGATAAATCCTAATTTAGTTGTTTCACTATGGACAATGCTAGCGTGCAGTGCTAATTCCTTGGAATTAATGTTATCAGTATTCCTGGAAAAACAAGTATACGTCAATTGAGAGCTGAGTGAGAATCTACAAAACATATGTAAGACCTGCAAAAACATAAACAGAAAAATTAGTTACAAAACACCTATTCCAAACAGCTGTGATGAGAATGCTATAAGCACAGAATTCATTTAAGAATACTTCAGAGAAAAACCGACATGAAACAAATTTATAAAGCGGAAACTGTTGTCAGATAAATCAGAAGAATGAGAGGTTATGTGAATAGAATGACCAATGACTTAATCACCAAATTTCTCCAAGAACTTTACCAAACAAATGAAGAGCTCCAGTAGACCACCGAATAGATGTTAGAAAATATGCACCCCAGCATCTTAGGAATAAGTCGTAGTTCCAGATCAGGAACATGTCGAAAAAAAGGTGGAAGAAGGACAGGGTTTTCTGCGAAAACAAATTCTATATCTCTTTCTTGTGATTATTTCATATCTTCCTGATGCTAATGTCAATTAACAGTTCATTCTTTATACCTGTAGTTTTAGCAGAGCTTCGTAGTACAATTGATGACATCAATAATTAACATTAGAATTAAATTGAGTTTGCCAAAATGCACACTAATCACCTTTCTCTTTAATGAACATTTTGTTTAAATATGGTTTTTTTTCCAAATTGCCTTAGGATGGCAATAATCATACCTTTGCCTGAAGAAGGAGATAAAGATAAACCATCAAACTATCGCCCAATTGCACTCGTTTCCACTTTATAAGAACTATTGAAAGATTGGTCAAAACATTTATCATTTCTGTTTAAATTTTGATACTCACTACATAAAAATTTCGATTTTCAAGTAATAAATGCACAAATGATGCTATAATCCTCCTAAAAATGTTTACTCTAGCCTAAAAAACTATCACTCTACTGCAACAACTTTTTGTTATTCTAAGAGTCTCGTTAAGTATAATATTTTAACAAATTGCAGCAGTACTACGGTTTCATGGGATCACCTCTCGCATGGTTCAATTCATACCTTACTTAAGTCAGCTTTTAACAGTTGATATAACGATATCTTTTTGCAAGTCAATCGAATCTGGATTGCCTTAAAACTCAGTACTAGACTTTATTCTGTTTCTCTGTTTATTATCAAATTGCTCATCTAAACATCAGCAGTAAAATATGTGTCTTAGCGGACGATACTAGTTTCTATTGGAGCAATCCTAATCCTCTGTTCCTCGACGTTTTAAAAACTGATGTTTGGTCTGCCAGATTCATTTGTACTGAATGAATAGCACCACAATTGACGTCGTTGGATCTGTAAAATTATTAGGGCATGCTGTAGATTATTTTTGGAATGGGAGTTACGCATTTTCGCTACTTCTAAAAAATTGAGCACTGTTCTAGACTATAGAGAGCTATTAGATATTAACTCCAACTAAACAACATGACTAGTGTCGGAGACTTCTTTAAAAGACTCTCCATTTCTTCCCATATTTAAATTTGTTCGACTAATTCGTAAGCACGCTTCTCCTATTTTAGAAAGGTCATGTCATTGCAATGCTATCCACTCAAGAACTCGGAACAGGATCTTTATGTACCTACTCCACGTTCAGAATTAGTTGAAGGCTCAATACTGTACAGTGTGAAGAAAATGCACAAACTTTTGCCGATTGAAATCAAATCTGTAGCATCTTTTCCCCCATTCTCAAGAATTTCAAGGCATTATCACTGGATAGTGAATTTTATGCTGTAAACGATTTGAACTCTAATACTTTTCACATACTGATCTAATATTCAATATTGAGTCAGATTTCATTTTATATGTTTATTCATTCAGTTATTTTTATGTTTGTTTTGTAGTTTTTACAAGCTCATACCTATAATTTGTAAGCAATTTTTTGACAATGAATCATTCTCTTTTCCATTTCATAATCTAATGAAGATAAAATGCTGATTAAAATAAATGAAATAATAGTTTTTGATAAATTTTAATCTGAACACATCTCAATCAAAGTGCGTTGTGTTAAATTTATTCGAATTACTTTCCTTATATTCAAGAATAAAAATTGCACCGACCCAAAAATTAATATGTATATGTTTTTAGGATCTGATATAAATCGAATACTTTCACTGTCGGTCCAATTTGTGCTTAATAACGAGGATGCAGAGAAGAAACATCGTCATTAGCATCGGATTATATTATATCGTAGAAACGCTGGGATCAAATATGATACGAGTAAAAAATAAATATTTCCTTCATTTTCCACTATGATATTCGTTCCAAGTTTTATAGAAAAACAAAACAAAACAAATTGAGTATTCCTTCGAATACTTATCATAAACTAGTTCCTAAAACCTTCTTTGAAATCTAATGAACTTTAATATGTACCTCAACAATTATGAATACACGGATACCACCAAAACTTGTATATATGTTCTGAAATATCAATGAATAAGTTCCTTTTGTGTTTTATAGAAGGAATAAACGTTATTTCAATGTTTAGTTCTCACGAAAAGCCCTGAATTGCCGTTGATAAACATTATGGTATTTCTCTTCAAATCGTTAAATGCATTCTCTAATTGCTCACAATCACAAACAGAAATTTATAACTTCTCAAAACTTTTAAGCCAAAAGCTTCTACTGTCCTCCCATGTGAAAAAGCACACTTTCACTGGCTACATTGAATAACTTGGCCCGACATCGTTTCATTGGGACATATTAATCAGTTTCAGAGTTATTGGGATTCTCTTGTACAAATTATATGTTTTTTGGTAATCTTCTTATAACTGATAACGGGATCATAACATGATTAGAACTAGTATAAATTCGTATCAAATTGAGTAATATCACTTCTTTATTTAAAATTGGTTAAATAAATTTTGAAGTAAATAAACATGGAAAATTTGCTTCTTCTATTTTTTATTCACAACAATATTCATAGATTTGTTAAAAGATTAACAATCACAGCTAGAGTTGATAGAAAAATAACTATATTATCCACTAATATCGTGATTCTGTTATTTTGTTAACAGCTATGTCTATTCGTTTTGAAAGGAGTTGATACCAATCGTTATTTAACCAAGATATTATGAAATGAAAGTCACCTCATTCAACGACTCTAAAGATAATCTTCAAGTTGTATATTTATCAGTTCAATTGCCAACTTATCTAGGAATTGAATGGAGAAACAATGTAACTATTTTTGTGGAGAATTTATATTCTCTGATGAGATGATGATAAAAACAGTAATTCCGAAAATACGTATTTTTTCTTCAAGCGTATATTAATATCCATATTATTTTCGGTAACACAGATCGTAGAAATAACCTATTATTGTACTAGTAACAAAATAATTAGAAACGATAACAACGTCTTATTATAGGCGTCGTAACCAAGTAGACAGGAAATGTTATTTAATTTTTATTTAATTTGATGTTTGTCAGTTTCGAAAAGTGTATTGTAAAAATATCCCAAGAAGAAGAATTTCATTGTATTATTTTTACGCTTGAATAAAAAATAGTATATGTCACTCGGAGCAGAAGACCCATTATATGTTTCGGCCAGTTTGCACAGCCTCGACTAATGCCTCGGCAATGCAAGAATCTGGGCTCAACAATAATGTATTGTTCTCGAAATATATTCCAAATTTTCCAGGTTGGGTGCACAAGAGTGTTTTTGTTCTAAAAATTCCTCTTCATTACTAGTCATCTACTTACGTATTAGTACTCATGCCATAACATTGTCTTTATTGATGATAGAACGGTTATATATTATACTTTTGCTTAGTCAAAGAGCGCCTACTGATTAACGGCTGAAGTTTTTGTAATCCATCAAATAAGTACATTACTAATGTCGACTACTATAGAGGTGTAAGGTAAGGTAATTAGTGGGACCGTATTGACCAATCCAGCAAACCTGGCAACGTTGCCTTGCCTGACGTCCAAAATGTGCAGGAGCAAAATTGTTGTAATATTATATTTGTACTTCCAGGTTTATATGGAAGTTTTTTAGTAGTCTTTGTTGTTTTATAGATAAGTGAGGTCTTTTGTGAGGCCATACTCCAAAGTGAAGAGTATGCCACTTTGCACAATAAAAAAAATGAGAATTACTTTGGACTGATGGTGAATACTTGGTATTATTCATATCATTACAAATAAATAATGCTATATGGGTGGAAAATAATGGATGTCGCCCCAAGTGAAGATTTGATTCGATCATGGGTGTGAAGGTACCGAGCAACAAGTTGAGCAGAAAAAAATGCATGAACGAGACCCAGCAGAACATTGAGAACAAATGAAAACATTGAACTCGTCAGTGTACAAAATATGAAAGAATGATCTTGAATTACATCTATTTAAAATTCACTTTAGCCACGTTGATGGCCAACCGGGTACCCGGTTTTTGACGTCTCTTTTCTACGTATATGATTGATATCAATTCAAACCAATTACATTCGATGAATAAACATAAATAGAAACTATTTGGGCTGTTTACAATACTTATAAGCTAAGTAGAGATGTCTTAATCTTAATCTAAATGGGAGTAGAGGTTTCGAGCGCTCAGCGGGGGCCGTACGGTCACTTTTCATATTTGAGGGGTCGGCAGCTGCTCGGAATGTTTGTGGTAGGGGTAGTAGCGCACCTCACTGCCGCTCAGTCAAGAGTGTTTAGTCGAAGGGAACGAGAGCTGACTGTGCAGTAGAGCAACACGCCGCCTCTTTGCAGTAGTATAACTGACGCGGATTATTATTTTTATTCAGTGTTTGCTTACTTTATCCAGTGTTGTTGAGTGTACAAAAAATTCCAACGATTATTTCATCAAGCAGAATCATCCGTCACGTCCTGAATTTGCAAGGTAAAATTTCATTCCTAATACAATTTTTTAGTAGCATTTTCTCTGATTTTCGCCTGTAAGTAACAAAATAACTTATTGTTAAATCCAGATTGTCTCGAACCCGAAAAACGGCTTATCTCAACAATTTACTTGGAGACGAAGTCGATGACAGCTCTGATTACGATGACGACAGTGAGGACGACGACTGGTTGCCGAGAAACGTCTTGGAAGCGGTGCCTGAAACAGACGCCGCAATTGGCAGCGAGGCGTCTGCGGGGAAGGAAAAGGGCGACTCCGAATCAGAAGAAAGTAAAAGCGAAGCCGAAGAGACAGCATCAGGTATGGCGGCAAAAGGGGGGCGGAGCCGGCATCAGAAAACGCCACGGAACATATTGCGAAAGACAAAACTGTTTGGAGTAAAGAGCCGCCCGCAGTTCATCAAGTTGCATCTCACAATGTTCTTCGGCAAATAAGTGGCCTGGCTAAATCTACGGAAACTCTGTCGGTATGCGATACTTTCAAAAAAATCGTGACGGTCGAAATGATTGATCAAATAGTAAGATACCCTAATCAAAAAGCGAAGAAGGTGTATCATACTTACAACTCGACAAACCCAGGTAACGAAAGGTCGTGGCGGCCCGTAACTTCATCTGAAATGTACGCATTTATTGGTATTTTAATTTGTTCGGGAGCAAACAACTCAAATACAGACCACAAAAACGAAATGTGGAAAAGCACTTCCTATCCCCTTTATCGCGCATTGCGCGAAGAAAATTTGTCTCGATTATGAACAGTAAATATAAAATATAAATGTATTATTTTCAACTCATAAACTTATGATAAATCATTTATTTTATACTAAACAAGTATTGTAATAATTTATTTATCAATCAATCTTGTTTGCTTGTCCTATTCATAACAATAAAACTCATCTCCACAGAAAAATCTCACCTTCCGTATAGTGGGTACCCGGGTAGCTCACATAAGGGTTAATAATCAGAAAATACGTAAAAATTTATATGAGACAATAATCAAGTGATTTTGCACAGAGAACACTATTTCCGCATCGATATATTGGCCGTGGAAGTGAGTTTGCTTGGCCACCAAGAGGCCCTGATTTAAATCCTTTGGATTTTTCAATTTGGTCGCAAATGAAGGCATTAGTTTACAAAGAAAAAATTACTTCTCTCCCACAACTGCGACGGTAAATAGAAGAATCCGCGGATGTAATTAAAAATAATAGACAAGGATTATTTGATACTAAGAGATCTTTACGATAGCGGATTATAAAGTGTATTGAAGTAAATGGTGGGCATTTTGAGCATTTACTTGATTTTTATTTTTGTTTACAAATTTGTTATTGTTACATATTTAAGGAATAATAAAATTTTTTTATGAAAAAATTGAAATTTATTGAACTTTTTAGAAGCAAATAACTCGATAACCGATTGAGTTACACGAATCAAAGAAGAGTAACTTTTTTTTGTAGAATTTAACGCTTTTCAATATTTTTTTATCATTTTTGTTGTTAGTTTAGCCCAGAAAGAGTTTACTTTGATTTAATTAACACAAACAAGTGTAACTAGCAATGTTGAATTAGAGTGCAAATTATGGTTCTTCATACCAAAAAACGTAAAAATGACAATTTTCAAAGAGAAATTGTAAGAACATAAAAAATTATTGCGAAAATCAAAATTTAAATTTAAACTTTGAACACCCCGTATCTCGGAAACTAGCAATATTTGCATAAGGCATGTTGAGCTGAATCATCATATTTTGAGGTCTAGAATCTACAGTTCAGAGATTGGACATTATCAATGAATTACCCTGTATACTCCAGAATTTTTAAGAAAAAAAGTATTATAACACTTTTTATATTGATATTATTATGAAGCATTTTAGAAATAAGAAAAATTTCCTCAGTTAAGTCATCGAAATAATCTAAATAAAACTTTAAAATAACATTAGTAATTTTACAACATAGTATTGATGGATAACATTAAAAATCATGAATGCAACGTTAAATTTGCTGCTAGAGGAAAAGGAAATTTTTCATTATCATATATATGCAAGAGTAATGAAGGACTAGGCCTAAATGTTTTCCATAAATAATGAAAAACGAATATGTTGATGATCATTTACTATTGAAAATGGTTGTACGAGGAAAAAGGATTATTTGAACCTTATGAAAGTAAATATTTTTCAAATAAAGGGTTACTATCCAATATAATCCAACGCAACTCATCTGTAAGTGTATCAATAGTGTCAAATCGTCGATTCAAAAATATCACATTGCTGAGAGACGTTATACACGCGGTTGTCAGATTTCATCATATGGCTATTGTCTCTCAGTTTGATCAATGTAAGTATATTTATCTTGAAAGAAAATCTAATCCAAGTATGCGAAATATGAACAGAATACAATGATATGATAAATAAATATTTCAAATAATTGTAAGCAAAATTTTATTATTATTATACATTTATACTTATTTCTTATATTTTACTTGACAGACCATCGGTCCCAGACGATGTAAAGATAAGTATTCGGAAACTCGGAATATATTGGAGTCTTTGGTGTTTAATTTTACCACATTCTCACTATGAGTATATTTATGTGGAAAAATAACTTTCTAAAATGAATTTTGGAATGAATTATATTACTTAATTTTTCATATGACGTACCCTGTACCGTATAGCTCATTAGAAACAATACTCGACTGAAAATAGAGCAAGCTTCTTAATTATATTGGGGTACTCCACACAGTGAACATACTTTTTCAGTTTGAATATAATGTGAAGTAATGAGAAAATTTTCAATGTCTTGCCAGCTGCGGCATCGTAGAAAATTCCAATTTCAAGAATCAATAGTGTATTGTGTTAAGTAAATTATATAAAATACGACGCAGTATATTCACTCGCGAATATTTTATATGCAAATTAAGTTCTCTTTCTTCTCTCCTTTTTGAAATTATCCTTGATATTAATATATATCCATATTTTGATTATGAAAACGTCATTGAAAAGAGAATGTCATTGGTTGAGAAGACATATATTTGATTCCAAATGCTATTTATGGTCTCTTCAAACGAAATTGATATGCCTACTTCTAGAATTTTTTCTTTATTTTAGTTATTACAAAGCTCTCTTCACTGAAATTATTGCGCCTGTTTATTTTTGCACAGGGTTGGTGAGAAGATTTGATAGAAAGTTAATATTGGCAAAATCTCAGACTAGTAACTGGAAACACTTAATTTAGATTGTGAACCAGATTTTTAGTCCTGCATCTAATCTAACACATGTCTCAAATCATTAAGATCATGAATCATACATCTAAAATACTATGTTGAAAAAAATGTGGCTGCTGTCACTTGTGACCTGACGGGGGTATTTAATTTTTGTACAACTATTTCTATTCATTTTTTACCTCCACCTTGATTATTTGATCTAATTATGCCATTCCGTTGTTTCATTTTCCGTATTCAAATTAAATAACTCAGATCTGATATCAAGAACTCACTGACAAATAATTACTTTACTTTGTTTTTGAAAATTGGAAATACACGTGATGGAAACATATTTGAGCAATTTGGAAGATATGTTTGTAGTCCGACACTTCATGTAAACCAAATCATACCGCGGACGGTGGAATGACCGGTCTTTCACAAATTCTCAATATTGACTGCAAACCAATAGCCAGCTCACCGGTATAAAAATATATTTTTTCTACAACTGCTGTGAAAAGTGTATTTCATAGCTAACCTAATTTCAAAACCACATATTTCTCGCACTGTGAGAAATATTATTTCTCACGGCACTTTGCCCACACCACATACATTTATATGGAGAACCAACAAAAATCGACTAAAACTTAGTTGGAAATTTCAAGAAAGAAATATGAATTCGCATAAGAATGGAGAAGAAATACAAAAATAAAATCTTTTTCGGAAACAGTACTTTTCATATACTTTGAAGACTTTAAAGGCGTCTACACTTTGGTCACTTTGGTCACAATATTCATTGTTGCGAAGTACTATCAGTAAAACGTATAACATTGATATATCCACTTATCAGAAATAAGTTCCATTTTGGAAAAGAAAGTTCGACAATTATCCCAGAAAATCAAACATATTGATAGCAGATCAATTGCAGAGATTTTTAAACGATTCTCCAGACAAGGAATTTCTACTAATAAATGAAAATTTATTTAGAAGGAACTGTTTTTTAGAATTTTTTCCTCAAACTAACATAGATGTTCCTAATTAGTGGGTTTTTCAGTAGATAAAAAGAATTAAATAATCATTAAAAATTTGCTTGGAATTTAGTATGCCAAGAATTTTTTTGTAAAATTTAAATTTTCAATTATATAAATATAATTGAATAGCAATAATATAAATCTAATATAATTAAATTTAAATTGAATTTTTTTTTATTTGCCGACAGCAGTAACTATAGGCGTAGCAGGGACATGTCATAGAAAGTAGTTATGGAAATTAATAATCGATAATTTAGAGGATTTTGAATTCAGCTTTACTTGTGAAATTATATAACACGAAAACAAAACAGGCAAGAACGTTCACTGTAACGGGAGAATTTTATGAGGTATATAAAAAATATGCTACTCTTCGACCGATTGATTTGCCAGAAAAACGTTCCTTTCCAAATTACCAACACGGAAAATGTACTAGACAATTAGAACTACTCGAAACCACTCGAACCCTTTACAAAAATGGAGACAGAAAATAAACCGTATATGAACGAACAACTCTCAACATCTAAAATTAATATAACAGAAAATTTAATAAAAAGAAATGACGTTCCCGGTTCAACTATACAAAATTGTGAAAATCTCACAATAAACTACAATTTTAAATAATATTATTTAACAGTTACTCAAGTATTATTTTGGTTTTATTCATCATAAAAATCAATATTAAGTTCCATTACTTTTATTCTTTCAATTTGTGCAGTTGTAGAAAAAGTCTAGTGAGCAAGATGTGGGAAAAGTACTTTTCTCACTCGTGTTTCCAGCACAAACTTCCACATTTGTGAGAAAAGTTGAACTTTTCCTACTTGTTGTACAATATACTATTTTCATTCAAGAATAGATTATCTACTTTTCAATCTTTCTTGTTGAATTTTTTACAAATGGACATCCCAATTGTAAATTTTCCGCAAGTACTTTTCACATTTTAGACAGATTTTGTTTATGTCATAGATTTATCCCGGTTTATTATAAGATATTAGAAAATATTTGCAAAGGCCATCTCCGAGATTTATATTACACCTAATAATTTTTGGCCATTTCATCGGCCACGTCTACGCCAAATTTATTACTATTTTACAATTGAATTGTCTCCGGTGTTCAAGTATCATTGTTTTCAACTTGTATTGAGTAGTGCATTGAACTAAGGGTTATAACTTTTTTTCTTGATTTGACTTTGTAAACTATCGGCAAACAATTATATGAGCGATAGAGTTTGGTTGAGAAAAGTTGCACGACGTCTTTTTTTAGTTTTGTCAGATCTGGTAGCTCTTTTCTATTTGCACTAATTGTCTCAACAATTGTAGATATTTTGCTGGAAGTTTTGTTACCAAAGGTGTGAAAAAGTTATCCGTGGCTATATTGTTTCTCATTCTACATATCTACTATCTATTAATTTTATAGTAAAAAGCTTTCGAGAAAAAGCAGAGTGTTCTCCATTTTCATATTTTCTAAAAGAAGGAAAGCCGTTTATTATATATTCGCTACGTACATCGGGTACACATCAAAATTTTAATCCAATTTTGTCTAGTTTATTTGACATATATTGAGTGAGTCCTAACACCTTGCTTTCGTTGGAAACAATTGTTCGTCAATATTAATAAATGGTTCTAGTTCGTAAATTCATTTCTATATATAGTATTTGAGAAAAAAGGCGGTCCCCACTTTTATTCCATAGAAGTGCTATATTCAAATTCTTTGTTTCATATGCGCCAGATGCATGTAGAGTTGCAAAAAATGCATATACCTTTGCAGTAGACAGTTCCCATTTATATCCCAACTCTTCCTCTGTACACTTTTTTATAAGTTCGATTATATTCTTATCAATTACCTATGACAGAAAATTCCGTCCTAAGAATAAAAATATATAAAATAACCATTTGCTAGAAGGCATTTATCGGATAAAATCGTGCCACAACTACATTACCTTTCGTTTGTAAGGACTCTATAGTTTTGGCATTGAGTCTTAGAGAAAAACTATTAAAAAAATGTATAAATCGCACTACCGGTCAAATGACCGTTCGTGGTAGAGAGACTTCAGATTTTTCTCAGAGAATAAACTATGAAAAAATAAGTGCATATTGAAAAATGTATCACACATATATATGAGGAAAAGTGAAGTTTAACGGCGAATCACTTACTTTGAATATAGGAAAAGAAAAGTATACGTACCGTTATTGATTTTTTTGTCTACAGCAACATTCTCATTTGTAGAATAGCTGGGGAATTCAATACAAATCATAATTTACAATGGAAAAATCAACCGTCCATCAGTTGAGCGCCCAAAAAGACGCCAGAATTCGCGTGTGAGAATATCTTTCTTTTGACGAACAAAGTTTTGTCATGGTTTATATAGTATCAATATATATTCATACCTTGCGTATTAAGCGAGATTTCCCACTATATATAATGTAAATTTACGAGGGTTTCCAAACATCTCTCCAACTTGTCATCTAATGGACAATAATCTCCATTTTAATAATCATGACCACATACTTTTTTAGTTATCTCATCAATATATTCGAAATTTGGGGCTCTGTCTAGAAGATGATATTGTTCTAGTTACATTATTTATCTAAAGAAAGCAGGTATACATAGTAAGTTATCTCAAAGTTATTTTACATTCACGTATCATGCTTTCCATACGATACCCATGTATAGAGTCCAACGAACATAAATTTCATGGTATCAGTATCACGCAATCATTTTATGAACTATAATCATTCCGTAATGTCATCAGATAATTATTATTGCATTGTAAATTAACCTTAACAAATATAATCAACTCAAGTGAGTTTCGGAAAAAAAATTCAGCATCATTTCCTATCTATCATCAATCTCTTGACTTCAATTGACTTCTCAACTCGTCTTTGGTATATCAACTTATATATTAACTACTTGTTTTTAACTCTCCTCATATGGAATGTCATTCTGCAAGCATCGTTTCACTACAGATTGTTACAAGTGCCCCTTATATAATAATGGGTGATTTTTTTGCTGGTATGTTTTTGGCAATACTGTTTTTAACCGATGACGCGTGATCACGTGTCTTGTGTCATTGTCAAACTTGTTCAGTTTGGTCTATAATTTAATCATGAATCGACCAACGAACGAACAACGCTTGCAAATTTTAATATCAAAATTAATGTTTGGTTGGCCTACTGAGTGAACTATCCGGAAGCTTGTGACTAAATTACGAACCCAGTTAACACTATTGGACATTAAACCACTAACACGCAAACGTACAATAAGTACCGAAGAAAATATTATAAGATACGGCTGGTGTAAGAATTAAAGCCACACGATCTCCCTCAACGTCTAAAATTTGCTGAATGGGCGCTGGCAAAATTGGAGGGAGATCCACTTTTTTATCGATAAATTGTGATCACTGACCAAGCTCATTTCTAGTGAAATAGATACGTCGATAAGCAAAATTACCCCATCTGGAATAAGTACCAACCAGAAGCATTGCAAGAGCTACCAATTCATCCCGAAAACGTCACTGTTTGGTGTGGATTATGGACCGGTGACATCAGCGAGCCGTAATTCTTCAAAAGCGACGATAGCTGAAAAGTTACTGTGAATGGCGCACTACCGTGTCAAGATTGTCGTTTTTTGCACAAAATGGAAGAATAGGACATTTCATGTAGTTTCAACAAGACGGTGCCGTATGCCACACGACACCCGAAACAATGGCCAAACTGAGAACCGATTTTGGTGAACAATTCATCTCACTTTGGGGCCTGTCAATTGGCCGCCTATATCATGTGATTTAACGCCTTTGGACTATTTCTTGAGGGGCCATGTTAAGGCTAATGTCTACAGGGATAAATCGGCAACGATTGACGCACTAGAAGCCAATATTGAAGAATTCATTGGTGAAAAACCAGCCGATATGTTGAAGAGAGTGTGCCAAAATTGGTCCTTGCGTATGGGATATCTAAAGCTAAGCCGCACCCACATATGCAGGGAATCTTCTTAAAACATTAAATTATACTGATAGTTCTATCGAATCCAATATATATCGTATATTGTATAATAGTTTTTAATATAAAACATTATCGAATAGTTCCATTAATTACTTCAAGAACTGTTAATTTTTTGTCATTTAATTAAGGTAATAATTCAAGGTATTTATCGATTGAACCTAGTTAGAAAGCTATTATTTTCCTTAATTAAAATATCACCATAACAATTCTCAAACTCCATGTAGTTAATTTTCGAAAGGTATTCTAGAAGTGGTTCCCTTCGGACTAAAATACACCAGTCATATTTCCTCTGTGCTATTAGTTTATCGAACAATATCGCTATCGGAAATTTCTCTTTAGTTCCGAAATCTGTGAGGACTGCGTCTATAATAACACTATAAACATGAGCGTAGAAATGAAAATTTTGAATAAGGTGTACATATATCGAGTTCATTAGACCAAAACAATTTAAAAGGCTACTTACCAATATCTCCAGTTCACATTTTCAGATAATCATACGTATCGATAACGTACAGCTTTGCAGAATGAAAATGATTTAGTTATAGACTTGTTACTCACTCAACACTGTAATACAAGAGCCCAGTCAAACTCTGATCTAATGATATTTCACAACTAAATGTGATAGAACATCAACACTCAGTGATTAAAGGATCACAGTGCATTATTTGATAATTTTTATAATGATCATTACTGGCGAATAGTATATTTTTACGAATAAGTTCGCGAAATTGGTCTTTAAACCAGCCATGCTCTGCTAATATAAAATTAGAAAATTCGGTAAAAGCCGTAACCTTTGAAGTACTATTAAAATACCAGGAATTCTTAAATTCGGTGGACACGCACACCGACTTTGATATTTCACTTTTTTCAATAGCCGCCGGATTATTCACAAGCACTGGAAATGAAGGTAGATAGGAGCAAAACCAATTATTCAAATAACTTGTAGGGGCTGAGATAGGCGAAGACTCTTCTGGAAAACTCTAATCAGAGTAGATCTGCTGAATATATCAACCTAAGTAAGAACAATCTACGAATACTAACAGAATTTCTATCAGGGCACTGTCGTCTCAACAAATACTTGAAGACGCTACACCTAGAAGCGTGCAGATTTTGTTGCAGAGAGGACGAAACCTCTATCCACATTCTTTCGAAGTGTGAAACACTAAGGAACTCCGGACGACTAAACCTGGTTGCGTATGAAATAGAAGACGAAGATCTCTGGCAATTAAAACCAGCCCACATTCTATATTTTTTAAAAAGAGTGGGATTGATGGATTAGCTGTAAATACTGGGTTCTTCAGTTCTCCTTTGAGCCGCAGTGTATACGAGACCCTAAATCAATTAAAACATTCATTGTTTCTTTTGAACAATTTCTAAGAAGGTCTATTCATCTATTTTTTTTTGTTTCTCCATTTTCTAGAAGTTTTTAGAATTTTTTTGGGATATATGACTAGTGTGTGTAGCGCAATTAAGTTTAGTTCATGTGAACATACCGAAATAGAAAATAATCGAATAATTTGCCAAAAAATGCAAATGGAAATACTTCCTGCAATAAGAAAGTTGGTGATATTTAATGTTGCCTAAGTCACTTAAAAGAGCACTCAACTTATCGCTTCTGGGCAATTTCTGGCAATGTCCACAAAACGTTGGTATAAAACAAAAACCGATAATCGATATGAGATTGTGATTGAGAAAACGAAGTATGATACTCCAACTGTCCGTCAAATAACGAATCAACAGTTGCTAACTTTCATTTCAGCTCTGAATAATATAAATAACTTATACACTAGAAGGTTATTTTGAAGTAACGGTACAACCTGTATATCACCTTATTATTATGAACCTAGATATCAAATCACGTTATTTTATGAACCCAGTGTATATTCTAACCTCATTAATAAATACCCAACAACTGAGTAAACTCAATGTTGAGTTAGTTATTTTCACGAACTTGTCGACGATATGGGCCGTGAAGCTGGTCCTGTCCGGTTATAATTAAACACAGCGGCGAGTTGTTTATATCGGTTTTTTAGAACTAATTTCTAGGAATGTCTTTCTAGTCATTTGTTTTATTTGTTTAGTTTCCAGAATTCTAGAAATGTCGTGTCTGACTTAAATCCAAGGCTGTTTAGTGGTGAAAGTTAATTTATAATAAAAAGTCACAGTGAACGGAACAGAAGGGAGGGTCAGTGTCTATAAATTTACCCCACCAATAGAAATAGTATGAATAAGAAAAAAAATCCATTATCTGGTAAAAAATTCTTTGTTAATTTGGACGAAATATAGATGGAGGACTACTAGTATGAAAGGGAAATATTAGCTGATTTCTTGTCAAGTTTATATTCCGTTATAAAGCTATAGTCACCTCGATAACACTTAATTTGATTGTAAAACCATAGTAATACATGGTTTCTCATCTTAAATTCCATTTAGATTTCTCTGTAATTCATCTTGTTTAGAATTTATTCTATTATTCTAATTCTTATATTATTAATAACAGTTTTTATTAAAATTGATCTCATGAACGTAGCAATGAAATTGAAATGAGGACGCAAATATATAAAACCGTGTATCTAACTACGTATTGTCTGCGTCTAGAACAACAAAACCAAAAACGTCGTATCTTTAGAAAGTGCATAGTAAATACTTAGATTTTTCTTATACAAACTAAAAAATAGACCACTCAACATTCTGTTGGTAGCTTGAGATAGGATGAATAACTAAGAATGCTTGATTATTTCCAGTTGTCATGTCGCTTGAGTGAATTGAAGAAATACGCAATTCAACTCGAAACACGCAAGACAAATTTAACGCATCCACGCATAATGCTAGCATAAATTATCAAGAATGGATCCTGTCGGAATAATAACGAAAAGCTGAGTAGTTACGATTTGTATATGTTGTATGGAAGTTCCGGTATATTTGAACATGAACAATTTTCATTTTTTCATGACTTACCTTATTTGGGGAATTCGTAAGGAATGATATGCTGCAATGGACTTCCACTATCTTTATTTTTGTTATATATGTTGATTTGTTTATCAGAATAATTCAACATAGTTGTTCTTTGTTGGTAATATCATGTCAGCTTATTCCGAATTGTTATCATTACCAAATAATAAGTAGGACCAATGGACAATTCAGTAAGATTATATATTCAGTTTAACACAGTTCTCACTACAGTTTTCAGTATGAAGTTTTTCAAGAGAGATTCATCAGTGAAACTTAAATAAGAATATATTGATATTCTTGACTACCTCTCCCTGTATCATGTAAATACAAGTAGTAATAGCGAGTCCACTACATGGTAATCCTACCATGTGGTGAGAATATTATGGAATTATAGTAAGAAGATATTTGAAATCACCAATACATTACATTCCGTTAGAAATATAATAGCAGAAATATTTTTAATTGAAAGCCAATATGTCAAGGAGGTATAGTTTTATTAATTATTTTTCGAACTTTATTTTAAGCTCTTTGCTGGTTTGGAAAAAGTGAAGAGTAACTGTATAATGAAAATGGAATCACATATCGCAAGAATTCAACAAATAGTAGTATCGCTAATTGCAAAATTGGAGAATGAAATCACTCGATAAACGGTAAACTGGAAAAAATACATTCATATCTTAACTTTGATCTAGTAGGTTTTTACCCAGAACACAGCTCGAGGTACGAGAATTTTGATGAGGGAGAAGAAGCTACCAATGATGTGTGCTGTGGTATATCTCTCGAATATAAATTAAGCAATTAATTTCATCAGACGTGCGAGCAGAAAAATATGAACAATAAGCCTAATAGCCTAATAAACTAGCCTAACACACAAATCCGTAAGCATCAACAGATTACCACCATCAATACAGATTTTACAAACATTCTGTATTGCTGGCACTGCTGCACTGGATTTGGTTTTGTCTGGACAAGAAATATCACCATCACAGCAAATAGGCTTGTTGGTTGTTGAGGTTGGGAGAAATATATCCTGCAATACTTAAGTCGCGGAATTAGCTACGGCAGCTTCCACAAAAGCTTCTAACTCTCCACGAGGTTCAGATTCGTCCATCTTTGTAGTATTGTTCGCACAATCGGAGTACGGCTCTCAAGCATACCCTGAAGCTGCTCGACTCAACACAGAAGTGAGCAAACTGACTTATAGGCGATGCAGAGTTAACCAGAGACTTGGACAGGTTAGAAAAAAGGTCGCTGACCTAACTCGGTTTCGCGATAGTACCAAGGCAGATCAAGTCCAGCATTATTCCACCTAGAGCAATATTTACAAGGTCTATTCGACTGGCAGACGTGGCTCTCGAATACCGAACTCTCTTGCACATGCCCAGAAGAATTTCTTTGAAGAAGTGCAATCCTGTGGAATCAGTTACCAAGAATCGTCTTATTTATATTTAGCTCTCGAAGAGATTTTATCCCTAGAGAGGAGATGATCACAGAATTCCTTCTCTAGCCATATAACCCATATAACTCATGTATGTAACCTAAGCAAATTTGTTTTTCATTATTCATATTCATTGAAATTCATAAAAAAAGACAATGGCATATTCATTTCCTGCATAACATCTATTATTTACTCAATAAGCCCTCATTTAACTACAGCCTGGAGATTGCATTCGGACATCCCAAAGACACAGCAACAACAGTTTCTAATCACAGAATGCATGCTTTTTTTCTGAGATTCTGTCAATTTGAAAGTTCATTATTGCAGATACTATTTCTGCGATTGTTTGGTTTTTGCTAGAATGGATCTGTCCAGCTTTTACCTTAATAGTAGCCTAAAAAATTGCCGAATAATAGTATGTTGAGAAAATGGGTAGGTTGATGGAATAAATTCGGAGCTTGATTTGTTTTCATAGAAACGTTGCAGCTAGAAGATGCACAATAGTTTAAAATGTAGATAATAGAATTTGACTATTTCATATCTTGAAATTTTCCATTCTCTTGTCGTGACTCCGATTCAATTTGTCCCAATTACCTTTATAATGGAGCTAGAGAATAATTGATGTTTGAGATTTTTTCAAAAGTCAACAATAAAACAATTATACTCTGTTTCATCTGCAACGTTTATTATCAAACATAATACTAAATCGAATAGTCTCAATACAAACCATAACTCAATTACACCCCTAGGGACCAGTCAACTACATTCCTAAGGGTGTAGTACAGTGATGTGAGTGCAATCCGCAACCATGTGAAGTATTTTAAGTAGGTATGCTTCAACCTTCAACGCATGAATTTTAAACCAGTATAATTTGCTTTATTTTGTACTTCTGGCAACTAGTTCTACGAGGTTTTCTTATTTTATACTGTCTGATTTGTGCTTCCTAGGAATGGAGAGCACTATTTCTAACGTTCGATCTAGTTTAGCGTGGAAGGCATGATGCCGTATTCAGCAACTGTCTGGGACTTATTACTCATTGTAAATTATCACCACTCGTTTTCATTCCAGGGATAATGACAGCTGGAAGTTATATTGATAGCCCAAAAAACCACTAACTATACCGCCTTATCTAAATGGATGCCCTTTTTGAGCAAAATAACGCACGCTCACGCTGATGTTAATTTTATACCGTAGCGCTCCCGGTCATCAGTTATTAATCTCATCGAGCATGTGTTGGATATACAAACTTTGGCGGAGTTAATCCACGAAGTTAAGGACACTTGAAATGATATGCCACAATTAGACATCGTCAATCTCATTTTGTTTGTATCTCTACTCGTAAACACTTATCTACGAAGTCTTTGGAAAGAATGATTTTTTTTTCACAAAGATACACTAAATATTCAACTATCATATGAATCAGAAACAAAAGTTAATCAACTACTCTTAGTTTTTTTGGTGTAGGAGTAAAATATAGTAACAAAATTTTGTCGATTTTCAAAGGAACTCAATTGTTACTGAAGTTATAATATTCCAAAATTTCATAGATTTTCATTGATATTCGAAGTTACTAGTCCATCGTTTTCATTAAACATGTATAATTCCCTTCGGTTACGTCTGTATGGAGTTAGTATAAAGTAATTTCTAAACTACTGATATAACTTCTAATTAATGTGAAACAACTTTGTTTCCCACCAAATCTACACCCCGTTACCGATTAAAATTGAATATACGAACTCTAAATGGCCGTTTACTAAGTTGAATCCCTGATAAGTATCATATTCCTGATAACAACAACGTAATAGTAGTTTTGCGTGTACTCATTTTATTTATTGCAAGCATTTGAACACCCTTATTTGTCACAGTTGATTTGAATACAATAAATACAAAATGTATGATGTACAGTGTACATAGTACAGTGAATGTAAAAGTTGAATATTCCATGCAAATATCTATATTTTGCATCATAGTCACCTTATATTTGTTAAAGATTAAATTGTGAATTCAAAGTATCGGATATTATCGAAATTTGGATCGAAGAGGAACAAACTACTTCCATAGTGGGTCTGAGGGATTAGGAATGAAGACTGGTTGAGTCAAAGCTTCAAATAAATATTTTTATAGGAGAACAGAATACTAAAGAAAATTTTCAATTGATAATATGAGACAAAAACTCTAAAAATCATTTCAGTTCCTAATTTCTAGATTTCTAGTGGTGATTGGAACAGATAAAACATATCGGGTTCATGCGGGAAATCTAATTTGAATGATGCTTACTAATATCATTATACGATGTCATAGGTACTCCTCTCTTACAGCCATCTTTTCACTAAACTAATATTCTGTATCTTACCATTATTCCCATGCTTCCCCTCACTTCAATTGATTTTATATCATTCAATTTTTTCTTTCTTTTATTCCGTTTTTTTATTTGGTCAATTATTGATGTTCGTCCTATCGTTTTTCGTTTTATTCAATTATTTAATTGTGGACAAATCCATATCCACAGACCTATTGAAGCTGGATATAACTTCTTAGGATAGACCAGGTATCGTTGGCTATAGAAGCAGATGGACTAAGTAGCAATAACTCACCACCATCACTTGCTTTTCATCCACAAATCACGAGCGACGATGCCTTCCCGAGCGCAGTGAGCCATTACACTCGTGCTGCGTTCGTGAGTGGCATCACGTGTTGTATTTTTGGACTCGATACGGAATTTTGTTCCATTCGTCCTTTTTTATAATTGTGCCCATGGATCTGCTAGGAATAATCTTGTTGTTTCATTTTTTATTGCACAGTATTGCTCACATGTTAATCCCAGAGTTTACATTTGATACGCAGGTAAAATGTAAAATAGCGTAAGGGGTCGATTGACGAATTTTATTCGGGGGAGGTAGACTAATTAGACGAACCTTCCTAAAATAATTATAACATTTTATACTTAACTAGCAATACCCGTCGTGGCTTCGCCCGCTGTTTATTGAACCTCGCGTAATATAGGGATAATTCAATTAAAAAATGACTTATTTTTTCTATGCGTTAATTCAATTATAAAGAAAAGACTCACAATCATTTATCCCGTGGCCATTAATTCGCAGATTCCACCATACGTTGAAGCTAGCGTCATATCCTGAACTTACTCAGTGTAACTTGAATGATTATTACTTTCAGCATCATGAGTCAAATGATAATACTCAACGTGCCTGACGATAGTTTCGCGAACCTCTCTACACAACACTTCTGTGTCTTATACTGTATAAGAAAGACAACTAAAAAGACATGCACCATCGCCAATAATTGAAATCACCTTATGTGGTATGTTAACCCCATTAACGTTGAGATTATCTATCGACATTTCATAAAAGTAGCTTCTTCAAATTGAACTTTGTACAAGTAAAAATAATTACCACTAAAATTAACACTTATAGCAAACGCAACTCTCGACTCCCTCTGACCTATACACAACATTAAATGTGACACTCCAACAAATTCACAAATGTACTTCAATAGGTAAAGATCGTTACAGAATTATCGGTAAATATCACACCTATTGATGTTAGACTGTTTATTGATCCATAATAAATAATAGTAAAAGTAAATTAATAGTTTAATTCCTAATTGCTAGTAAATTAGGAATTTAATTCGTATTTCAATTCGTAATAGCATAATTTCTAATAAAGAATTTGAATAGAAAATAAATAAAGAACCTTTTCCAATATTTCATGTATGCCGCGGTAAGAGATATTTTTATGAAACAGAATTATCATGATTTCTGGAAACGGTCTCCTTCACATTATGAAAAAATCATATATCTATGCAGAATTGGCTGCGTAAATCGCTGGAAACCCAATTTCATAATATTTAACCCTTTTTAAAGAAATCAAAAATACATTTTCAGAAACGGAGAAATTAGTTTTTAGATATTCACCCGGGACGCATTTCTAAAAAAGAATCGCTTTGATATCTCATTTTGTCGTGAAGAATTTCTAAATATATGGTTCCGTAATAAAAATTTTTGTTCAACTCTTTGAACCCTTTTCAAGTCGAATTTTCAAAATCGCAGAAGTTGGTATTTAGGTATTTGTACGGAGAATGGTTTAGTGCAAAAAACGAAGTCGATATCTCAATTAGCGGCCGAGAAAAACGAATGCGCAAACATATCCCGTTGTACCCATTTAAAATCGAAATTTCGCAAAATTCTTAGCGCACTTCTAAACACCGATACAAACATACCCTCAAAATTTCATGTCTCTATCTTTAATAGCCATGGCTGGGCGTTGATGAGTGAATGAATCAGTCAGGACATCCTCTTTTATAGATATAGATTTGAAGAATTGCAACTGATAGGTCACTATCAAACGCAAAAAATGCTTCTAGAACCTCAAGCGCTGGTAGCGCGGTAGATGCTCCTACGGAGAATAATGAATACATTGGAAGTACGGTTCCACCAAACTTCCAAACAAATTCATTGGTTACTTAATCTCAAGTCCTAGATATTTCATCAAATTGAAGCTGAGGTTCTGCTAATATAAAATAATATAAAAGTACTACGGTTGGCAAATCTACTTCTAATTCTGATGAAGAATACGTACGAAAAGAACCAGAAATAGGAATCTAACCAAAGTTTTCTTCTACCTGAGGGGATCAGACTTTATCTCGAAGTAGTACCACGATTAGGAAATAGAAGAAATATAAGAAAATGTATGATGAATGAATGAATAATATTTTAATGAAAGGAGTGTGATATTTGATTAGCGATTTATCGAAATAATTCAAGCTACGATTAATGTTGAAACAGAGATTACAGAAGTTAATTTTATTCATTGTTAATTCCATTTTTTTTTAAATAGTTCATAAAGACTGTTCCCCTCATTAAAATCCTTTATTAATGAAGAATAAATCTCAAATTTAAGTGGGCTTATAATTAAATAAAAAGTTTTTATCATTGAGTAAATTCTAAAGTTTCATTTTTTACTAATTATCTTCATTTACACTAGTTACTGCCTGGATCTCTCTACTACATGCTTATGGTTAAACTTATCCCGGATATGAGGTAGATTGACCAAGTGGCCGGGGTTTGGGAAGACAACTAAATAAGTATTACAATCATGAATTTATAGGATATAGATTAATATATTAGATACCTGAATAGTTCTTCTAAGTGTATCAAGTTAAACATCGGACATATACAAGTCAAAAGCTAGTCCCTGGTGAAATTTTCTGGAATTTCTGAAAAATATACAACTCCTAATTATTGACGGAATATATAAAATAAATAAACAATTAATAATATACACTGAAATTCCATCACCAACAGTCTACCAGAGCGAAAAACGTGTCCGTACGAGTGCAAGTAAGACAGTTATATAGAAACCTGCGAGTTAGAGTGAGAGCGCTTGTTGGACCCATATAGGACTAAGCATAAAAAGAAAAGTCTATAGCATACAAGTCTGAAGTATTATATAAAATATTTATTATAATAGCAAGATCGTCGCACGAGTAAAACTGAAATGCACTCCAAAAATGTTCGTAAACGACTACTGAGTTGTTTAATCGTATGCAACGGACCTTCGAAATGTAAAGCACTATACTGCAGCGTCGTACGATTTGGTCGCATCCAACGAAATTGGACGAAATTTGATCGTGTGTACCCGATGCTTTAACGAAATCGTACGATTTGCCGCATTCAGACAGGTCTGACCAGTGTTGCCAACTCGAATTATAGAAAATTAGTAGCCAAATGTTAGTAGAAGTTAGTAGAATGAAAAATGCAAAATTGGTAGATCTAACATTTACCACCTCAATTAAAAGATTTTTTAAGATTAAAAATGCATCAATTCTGCGCTAGGCTGCTCGTTGTTTGCTATGGATCTTTTAGTAAGCAACAAATCAAGGTTTTCATATTATTAATTGCAGAAAACAATCTCGCAACGTTGGCGATACTATGTGAAAAATTAATTAAACTAAACTGAGCATGAAACCACGGAGAATAGAAGTTTACCTTTCACACATGCTACATGCTTTAAGCTATGTGGATGTTTATTTAGAATAAATCTTCCACCAGCACACTTAAGGTCACACCTACATTATTTGCATTCTTCACCCTTGGTACTTCCTTGAAGCTAACCTGCAAATTCCTCGTTTATCTCCAATAATTTAAAATATTTTTGGTTATATTGCCTTCTTCTAGCTTTTCGTCGTGGAGTTCCTAACCTATAACTCTGTGCATAGCTTTCTCTGCTTTCGTCAGAATCCATTATATAGATAAATGCACGCAACACCAAATAAACATCAATCAGCACCGTTAATACGTAGTTATTTAACATTAACAAAAATACAAGAGCAAATATTCCGCAAGAAACCAAACGGGAATGGGCCACAAAACAGTAAATGTCTATGGGCACGAACGGTGAACTCTTGCTGACGTTTTTTTTTTTGTGTTTTATAGCATGGACTCTATGTATGTTCGAGAAATCGTCGCATTGCTCACGCAACGTCGCTAGTCGACATAAAAATAATTCAAAGTGCTGATATGTCAAACTAATTAAAATAATAGGTAGTTTTTAGGTGTCTGGGATGGTAGATAGGTAGACTGAGGTGAAAATTGGTAGATCTACCAAAAAGTTGGTTAGGTGACACCACTGGGTCCTACTGCTTCAGTACAACACCGTCAATTGGATCGATGTTTTATCCTCTAACCGGTTCATTCTTGTTGAAATAACAAATATTGCTTTTTGTCGTGTTTATAATTATTGTAAAAAATGGCATATACCATTTTTATTTGTACCAATCATCTGGATATAGTCGCAACTAATAAAATAACATGACTAGGTGAACACCGTTTCATTAGCACTAAAATTTGCGATATTCTAATAAAATACTACATTCTCGTCTGAAAATATTAACAGCAGAAACTACACTGCGTCGCAGTACCGTATGTGTCCTCGCCAAATTTTCAATCAAATTGTACAACACCGTCGTACGATCCTGTCGAACGACTCCGCAAAATCATGAGTGGCCCGCTTAGAGTAAAGGAGGCTCTACACTATCAAGCGGCTTGATCAAATGCTTGAGGCTCCGATTGATGGGCGCTTCAAGCGTACTCCAATCGTTTGATCAAAACTCTCAGTAGAAGCTGAGAAGTGGAGAAGTGTCAAATGTAGATTTGGGCCTCCTGGCCTTAACATTGGTTGCTGTGAAACCACAAAAAGAAAAAAAGACGGTGGTCCGCTTGAGCCATTCACACTTTTTATCAATCACTGTCAATGCTTGCTTGAAGCTTCAAACGGGTTTCTAAACTATCATTCACACTTGATACAATCAATTTGCTCAAGCATTTGATCAACCCTACTTAAGAAATATAGAAGTACGCCACAGGTACAGGTAAAAGCGTTTTAATATTTTTAACATTCTCAATATTTTCAGTATGCTTGAAAATGACCTAGAGAATATCTGCGTCAAAGGTACAGAAAAATCTTTCAAAAGTGATCAACTAGATTTAGAAAAATCTATTGCATTATGTATCATTTTAAATCTACGTCTAATGAAGTCCATAGATACCCGATAAGAGCTCTCACCCTAATCCGCAGGTTTCCATATTACTGTCTTACTTGCACTCGCACGGACACCTTTTTAGCCCTGGCAGACTGTTGGTAATGCTATTTCGTTGTATATTATTAATTGTTTATTTATTTTATTTATTCCGTCGATAGTTAGGAGAAATGTAAATGCTCTGGGAAAAATTTAATTGTCGAAAGTAGATTCCTAAAATTTTTTGACTGATACTTTAACTAAAATAAATCTTATTTCTTACCTAAATGATGAACATAGAATAAGACAAATGTTCTGTAAATGATAGACAAGATATAAAAAACCTCAGCCAAATTTACCATAATTAGATCAATTAGTTTATTTCAATCTACCTGATATAATATAGTTTTATTGAAATTTCGAGGTAAATACACTGATTCTAATGTTTTTAATAATGTTTTAAAGATATCTACTAATATGTTTTTGTCTATTCTACAAATATTTTAATCATCATATATTAATTTTATTATTCCTTTGAAAATGCTCCCAAGGAAGGTGCAAAACGTTAAGTTATACATATAAATGTGATATTTAATCAAAGTTTTATTATTGTATCCAAACAACCTACGAACCCGAGAAATTAAAAAGAGGAAAAACATAAATTTATACTCAAATGGTTGAGAAAATATGGAACTTATGTTGCATACTCGTGAAGATGTAGAAGCGAGAGCGCATATTTTCGTTTTTGTACAATCCAAATATATAAAAACGATCAACAGTTGGTAGTGGAAGGGTTAGTTTTTTGAATCGTCTTGAGTACCGAGAGCGAGTGAATATAAATTAGTTGATAAGGTATCTATAATATGAACCAGTTGATTAAGTAGATAAATTCCAAGTAATTGGAAAAAAGAAAACTTTATGATATATACTGCTCATATTATATTCAATTGATTGAACCTTATAACGAAATCACCTGAAAAAAACATAACAATGAAAACACCTATCAGATCTAATTGCATTTATAAAGCCGTATCAAATTAAATGGTCTATCTCCAGTGTCTGATGATGATGTTTTCCGCTAGCGTCAATTTTGCTTTAGTTCCCAGTTTCTCGTAGAGTTTTTATATTTTTCATGTTCTTAAATGCACTTAACGCTGAAATGTTAACGCTAACGAATCTCCAATTTTTAGAAGAATACATCGTCAGCAGACGCTATCGAATCCAAAAAGCGGAACGGTCTTTCTTATGTTGCTTAAATTGCATAAAATGATAACGATTTACTTTTTCAAAGCTGTATAACAGATAAAAAAAGAAAAATTAGTTGGGTAATTCTACATTTGGGTACCATGTCCTTTAAAATGACGAGCGTTGAAAGGGTGTCGAGGCATTGTGAAGTTCTGTTTCTCAACAATATACATGATTGTTTTTAATTTTATTTAAATAATTTCCTCTGATATTCTCACTTGACGTTATTTATACGATTCATGGTATGATCAAAATTGCTCTACTGATGAGAATTTCCATAAAAAAACAAGAATGCATATTATATGATCCATTGCAATTAAAGTAGGTACTACAAATAAGATATGGCAAATCATTACACTGTGGTAATCTCATCCACCGCCAAGAAGAACATTTTTATGTGTTTAAGACCAAATATAAAAAATTCCCTCCATTCAAATAACACTAAAAAATGGAAAATGGAAGTTGTGGTTTGGTCTTTGATGATAATTTCTATAAAAGAGGCTGATGATAACAAAGCTGGAAGAGTATTATGTTAACATATGGGTATATGAATATGAAGAGAAGATAATAATATTGAATCAATGACTTCCTAATAATTAAATGGAAAATGGATAGTAAGTTTAAGACCAGTGACATTAATTTTTAAATGCCACTCATTATATCCATCTACTCTTACTTTTCTTTTACATATTACAATGCGTCAATTATTTCAACATTATCACATTGCATGACAATGAATATCAAAAGTTGCAAAATAGAGTGGAAAATAGACATTTCAGGACGAAAAACGAGGAATATCATTCTGACAAAGGTAACTTCTTCGACTATCTAGGTGTATAATAGAGATAATATTCTTGGAGCAAATCAATCTCTAAAGCATTGAACATGAAGATTGTACAAAGAGAAGCATTCCGAAAAGTACTGAGGAGCGTGAAAAAAAAAATGGCTCATGGATACGAAGAATAAATGCTCCTGCGTTGAAAGAAATATTTAGCGAGCCCAATATTATGCAAGTAGTCAAAGTTCAAACAGTCAAGTGATTGGGAAGAAAGATAAATTTTGAGGTTTCGACTTCTCTTTAAGTCTTTATCAAAATATGATATTGACAATGACAATTTGCTTATTGATATTGATCTATAGATCACCTTCATCATGAATATCAAATTAAGGATAAAATCAACTTTGTTCCAATGAGAAAAATTGATTTTTTCTTTGGTTCTCAAATATATCAAATATATTAAATTTATTAGAATTTACAAAACAGAGCAATAAATTTTACTTAAATTATTTAGATCTCTTCAATCATTTATAGCTTTTTCGTTCCTATGAATGTGAACCATTTCTAAAAATTCCCTTTTTCGTGTATTAGATTCCGTTTCAAGAATTTTTTAATCTTTATAATTGAATTTATGTTTTTTTGATATCTCATGGTTCGTTAATGCAGTTTTTTTTTATCGTATTGATGACCTCTTAGTCTATTTTCTATATACTGTGATGTTTGCCCGATGTAGACAGCGTCACGTCACGTCATAATATTACTTCTTTTGTTTTTTGGTGTTTTTGATTTTAATTTAGTGAAATATTTGGATAATGTATTATATCCTCTATGACTTATACTAATATCATATTAATTGAAATTATTCGATAATTGTTGGGAAAGTTCTTGTACATATGGTAAGGAAAAATGTTTTATGTTTTGATATTTCGTTTCCGTTTTGTTTTTAAATTGATTGTAGTATCTGTTTATCCTTTTCTACTAGCAGAAAGACTAATTTTAAAACAGAAGACACCTAAAATCAAGAACATTTAGATGCATTAATATATCAAAAGGTCCAAGAAATGAGAAATTGATATAAATATATATATATATATATATATATATATATATATATAATTGAAAAATAGTTTTTATCACAATATTTTGATAAAAACTAAAATAATACCAAATTTTCATTTGTCTTCAAAAAATCAAAAAATGTGTTAGTTTCTTTTAGGTATTACTCTTTTAATTTTTGAACTAGATAATCGATGGGAAACCATTTTGAAGGGGAATTCATAATATATTAGGATAAACTGGTTTGGGATACATTTAACATCTCATTTTTAAGAGGGAAACGTTCAAAATGCTCAAATATGGTACCAGTCACTTGCTACCGTGAACTCTAAAAGGTTATATTTCAGTTAATTCTGAGGAAAAAAAATATTACGAATTACTTTCTGTTTTCCGTATCTTTCATATTTTTATGTTATGTTTAATGAAAGACAATTGTAAAAAAAGATGCTTGCTTCGTTGTAACCATATCTTTTTTCATAATCATGTTCTCTAAGCCACCCAGACTTCTTTATCCTATTATATGTATTTAATTGAAGTGATTCGCAAGTCTACATCATTTCATTTCAATTAGGGTGCCAAAATGAAGGGTAGAAAACACGTCTTTTTTTCATTAAATGAAGGGATTCTATCTTATTTCCGGCATAAATCCCTGATTTTATGTATTACAAAGTCTTATAAAATCTCATTCAAATGGTTTTTTATAGTTCGTTAAAAAATATTCATTAGATTTTTTCCGTGAAATTGACCATTCTCTACTTATTCAATTTTCAATCCTCCAAAATTTTCGGTTCACTAAATAAGTTCCACCTTAACTAAATATAACTCGGTTTGTATTAAGTTTATCACATTTTCTTTATTTTTTTAACAATTACTTTCAACCTTACTAAGTTTTTTGATAAATTCTCAAGTTTTTGAGATATTTGTGATCAATCGATTGAAAATATCCTTTTTTTCTTCAGGAATTCAAAATTTCAATAACGAATAAATCAAAAAGTATTTATTTTTTGACAAATCAACTTATGCTTTTTTGTCTCGATTTCTACTGTTGGTTTTGACATAAAAATACTACCCCCTTGTTGGGGTGGTATTTTTTCTCAAAGTAGAAACACATATCAGCTTAGGTTAATCTGAATGGAAATAAATATTTTCAATGTTATGCCTCTTCCACACATCATAAACAAGTTATCGTCTACAGAAATCGAAACGCGCAATGTAATTTTGTGTTTATGTAGTGGAAGTAGTAAATAGTGTGTTCAGTATAACTAACGGTTCCGGAAACCTCAACTTAATGTTCTATTTATTCATATTTGCGCGGAGTTTCCGCATATCTTGATATATTATGCTTTTGATAATTAAGCGAAAATAAATTTCTGCTCCGAAGTTAATCAGAAGAGTGGCGCCTCTATGTATAGAAAAACATGATCCATATCTACTCGAAATTGAAGTAGAGCCTGCAAAATTTTCAAAAATAAATAGATATGGATCTATACTAATCAACTAATTCATGACGTGTGGTTTATGTTTTAACATCCATTTGTGTTTTTTCTTTTTTTTTTCTAATAAAATTGATAACCATTCAGGATGTAGCTTTGAAATCTTCACAGGGACGCTCGTGACCTAAGCTGAAACGTAATTTCTTTGATGACGGAATATAAATGCAAGTGAATTCACCTTTTAAAATGACAAATTGCTACCGGATATTACGTTATACATAAAATATCCGCGGATCTATATGTATGACTACATCATTTTTGTTACCCTAAAATCATTTATACCCTACTCAAATATTCATTTCACAGAGAAATGCAGAAACAAGATAGATGAATAGAGTCTGGTTTTTATTGTGATATTTGGCTCAGAAAATATACTTTTTTTCCCTTTCAACTCTTTAACTAATGAATATATAATGAATATATAATTCGGTAAAGATTCAATTGATTAACCCATTAACGCCTAGCGTTACCATATGGATACAAGTGTAGACTCCCCTTAATCTTTTCGCCGCATCTTGACACTATTCCTATCAGGACCCGTAAAATGACCTTTTTCAAATTTTTTTTGGGATTTCCTACATTCAACGTAAATGATTATTCGCCTTCAAACTTCAAGACTATTTTTCATATTATGTATGATATATTTTTCAATATTAACTCTTTCACTAAGCTGGAATTTCTGAACCCGTTGACGATTTTCATATTGAATACACTGTTTACACCACCACTACACCAACACTTACAATTACTCTGTCTGACACGCGTTTCGATAACCAAGTTATCGTCTTTAGAGACTAAAGGTAAACTAGTTCTGCCTTCAGTCTGAGAAATTTCTGAGAAAAATTTGTAATCTGTATTACTTACCAAGACCGGTGGTATGATTTATAGAGTTTCAGAAAAGGTTTACGGCATTTCCAAGTATTTATAATTCTTGCTGGACTATCCCGTTAGCGTTGTATATTTATATTAGAACGGCATTTTATGTGATAACTGATATGAATATAATCGAGCTTATGAGAAAGTGCGGGAGTATTTAGAGTTATTTAGAGTGTTGGGATACGAATAGAAACTGTATTACAAAGTTTTATGCATTTTTTTCGAATTTTGGGTCCAAGCGGTGCATACGAGGCTAAGAATATAAATATAGCACTTCTATGGAATAAAAAGTAGAGATCGCCTTTTATCTCAATAACAGAAATCAACGAAGTCACGGTTACAAGCCGATTAATTCGCTATGATTTCCGAAGTTTGGTACAAGTTATTAACAACAGTCAAGTTGTTATAAACCAGGACCATACACTAGGTACTATTGACGAACAATTGTTTTCAACGAAAGCAAAGTGTAGACTCACTCAATACATGCCCAATAAACTGGACAAATTTGGCATAAAATTTTGGTTAGCATCTAATGTATGGCTCCCCATATTTAGGAAAAGTTGAAAGTAAGGAATCCTAAATTCATCTTGGATGGTTTGTTACTATGAAATTAGTAGAACCGTACATACGATGAGGAACAAATAAAACCACGGATAGTTTTTTACAACCCTTAGCAACAAAACTTTTAGCAAAAAATATTATGTTTAGAGCAAATTGAGAAGACTGGCAAAGCTGAAGAACGACGACATCGCACTTTTCTCAACCAAACTCTATCGCTCATATAATTGTTTACTGATAGTATACAAAGCCAAACCAAGAAAGGAAGTTATAAATCACAGTTCAATACACAACTACGTACAAGCTGAAGAAATTGACACCCGAACACCAGAGACAATTCAATTGTAATAGACCAAAATTTGGCGTAGACGTAACCGAGCAAATAGCCAGAGATTATTCGGTAAAATTCAAATCTTGGAGATTACCTTTGCAAGTATATTTTGATATCTTGAATTCAGCCGGGATAAATACTTGGCTGTTATATGAAAAACTACTGGAGAAGAAATTAAAAGACAAGAAGGCAGAAGAAGTTGCCATCGAATACCAACAAAAGCTCGGTAAACAAAATCAAACAATACCCATCGCAAGTATCACGGGTTTCCGTGAACAGAGAACATATAAAGTATTGTAGAGATAATAAGACGAACAATATCTGTCTGAAAAGTACGTATGCAGAAAATGTACAGTTGGGAAGCCCATTTGTAAAAAATTCAACGAAAGACAGTAAAATAAAGATCATGTACTCTAGGATATTTTTTTATACTCGCAAGTTTTCTCTTGGTTTGCATAAAATATTGGAAAATATAAAGTGTGAAAGGCCGGTCATTTGACCAGCCGCGGTGGGAATAAATATACGTGAACTGTAGTATAGTGTAGGAATAGTGTTAACGAAATGACGCTCGATTTCTATTTAAAACACTTGAAAAGAGCGAAATCATATAGTATGGACCGAGCATGAAGCAAGTGAGAGCTTTATATACCTGACAGCTTTTCTCAGTTCGAAGAAATTCCACGTTTTGCGCAAGTATGTACCTCTTTATTTTGAAAATATATGACCGTCAGTTGTTAGGTTATAAACAAAGATTTAAAATCATATATGTATGGACAGTTGGTATGGGAAAAACGTCCCTACGTTACGGTGCGGAAAATATTCATTTTCTCTTTCGTTCGAGATACTTTATCTATACCGCGCATATTTAAGAATGCACAGATCGGAGCTGGAATCTCAGAAAATAGAGAAATCGTTGCCATTCTGTTTTCTTTAGTTGGAACAGCTTCCACATATAGAAACTGTCCATATAGAAGTATTACACATGTGTTAAAAATATATTCTTTGTTCTGCTACGGTTACAAAATATGCTCCGCCTCAAACCTGAAGAGTACTTATGCTATGAAGAAGGTAAGGTCAAAAACTTTGAAAAACCAGTGCGTTTTGGTATTAGAATGTGATGGATAATAGTAAGCGGCGTCGATGTGCTGGGGAATGTTGTGTGTCGTCAAGCAGAACATGTGTTATAAGTGTCAGTTCGGCTTCTATACAACTTTTTTTTCCATTTTTCATACAAAATAAGTTTTTTCCACTTCACTGAATTCATTCTCAATTTCTGATCTAAAATAAATGAACAATATTGAGAAATTATTGATATCTAGTTTTTGGAAAATATCAACAAGTAAATAGTCAAAGTGTATAGCGTTACCATATGGAAACATCCTGTATTTTGAGAACCTAGGAATTCATAACAAAAAAATTGGAATCAAGATTACTTTTCATGCGGAACTAGTTTTATAAATTACAAAAAAAACAGTTTTTTCTTAATAAAGAAGACGCCAGGCGTTAATGGGATAAAAAGCGTAGTACCTCCAGAAACAAATTTGTACTTTGTGGAATATATGAGAATAAGAGTTATGACCTCAACAATTTTTTTGGATAGCGTCAATGAAAGTGGGTATGAATTTTTCATCTAAATTAGGGGTATTGATCTTGAATGGGTATTAAATATATTTCGAGTACAAACTATGATCGTCGATAACTTTATTTCTGTTTATGAATCAATACCATTTGTCAATCTACCAAGATTGGCTACGTGTGAATGTAATTTACAATATAATCAATTCCAGAGATAAAATATCTCATTCTTCCTATACTCACATCTGGATACAGACCTTCTTTCTTATTGTCTATTCTTCGTCGATTGAAGTTTTCGTTACTCTTGAAGTTTTTTATAACATTCCTTATTTACTTGGATGGAATACAATTTTTTGAAAATTTTACATAATATATGAAATAACTATTTCAAACGGACAAACATGAATGAATGAATCTGAAACCTCATAAAATCGATTTATATTTACTTGAGCGGTGATTGGACTCTGCTGACCATGTTTATTTGGTGTTTGGAATTCACTGACCGTGTGGCAGTGTCACATGTTTTTCTACTATTTTCTTTGGTGCAGAAGATTCTGAGAAAAATAATTGTAATATCTTAAGTGGGTTATAGCTGAGTTTCAGATGAAAGTTGGCAGTTTTTTTTCTCAACATTGTTATCAAAATAGCTGAGCAATAACAATTGGATTTGAAATAAGAAAAACAATGCTATCTTCCGCAGTAAATTATAGTGGTATTGATTGGCTGAAGCTGTTCATATCTTAAACCTTTCACATAATTTCGTGCTTCTGATAATTGGTACTACTTACTGCACTAGAAGCTCTGTTAAATAGTCAATATTTGAACATTCCAACATCTTAACATCTAAGCCATGCAACTGGAAAATATATCAACAATATCAGAAACACACAAACAAGCTGATTGCAACATAGACAAACACTTGAGTTTCAGTGTGTGTAATTTTTTGAGCTTGACAGCTTTCCAGTACTTGAATTGTTGAGTTTTGAATTCTATGAATGTTGAAGAAATTTCCAATTGTGTGTGACTATTTGGAAGTTTGATTCTTCGAGTACTTTATAGTTGGAGTGTTAATGTGTCTGAAAATCGAGGTGTTTGTTGTGGTTTGGGTATTGGCATAATTGGCATGCTGGAATTTACTAATGTTATGTCTATCCAAATGAGCGTTCATGTGTTCGAGTGCTTTATGTTTATAGTTCAAATTTCTGTAGAAAACAAGGTGTTTGTGGTGGTATGAGTATTGGGGTGTTGAAATTTAATTATTTATAAATCATACATTTTCTGGATAAACAAACCAAAACAAAATTATAATCCTACAAATATTCCAAAACAAGTTATTGAGAGCGATGAAAGGAGCAGAGGCTTCCATAAAGACATAGGAATAGAAACGGTAGTGAACGAGGGAAGATATTTTACAAGGAAGAAGTTAATGCATAGTTAATATCTACCGCCTTTCTTTCAGTACCAGTTAAATGAAGAGGCAATTGAATTTGTACTCCTGCCAATTCTCATTTGTCCATTTTCCATTTTCTAGCCATTGTTTCCTCTCCAAATTTCCTTATCAACGAAAACAATATTTAATGTAGTTTCTCTCTTTCATATTCCGTCAAATCCATATTCACTCCATTTTCCTGGTGTCTTTCTATTTTCAGTGCACACTTTTACTTCGTTTATTCCCACTTCCTCCGTTTATTTTTTTCGTCTTTGTCTTGCTCGCGCTTATTTAACTCTACCCCTGCTAGCAGTATCGGAAAACATTATGATTCGTATTCAAGAAATAGAAGCAAATATATGAATTTTATTTATCGATGCTATAATCGTCGAAACCTATTATCTTAAAAATAGTTTTACGTTTTGAACGAATTATATATCTGGAAATCATTTGATATTTCATCATCAGACTATAATAGACAAAAACGTTCCCATATAAATTATGATGGTTCAAGTTTTATATTTAGCTCGCTATTTTTTGTCTGATCATAAATCACCTAAATTTCAACGAAAATGAACAAAACGATCCGAAATTGATTAAGAAGCATTTAATTTGCAACAAAGTAGGAGGAACTCGACACATCAATCAAAGTTTCATAATGATTATTCGATAACCGGCGTTGCATGTAGGTGCGCTGGCTACATTATTTATACACAAAAATCGCTTCCTCTAAGCCTACTACGAATATGATACATCGATTCTGCTTCCGACATTTATCGCACCCCTAAAGAGCTCCGCTGGCCTTTCCCCTATATGCGTATTAGATCAGTATATGAAAGTTAAATTTAGTTAGTAAATTGTCGATTTCAGAAACTGTTTGATACGAAGGTTACAAAATCTTATTACGCAATATTAGTTGGTTCAATGTTCACTACATACTAGCAGTGTGAAAATACTGTATGATATATTGAGAGCAACATGCAAAGAAGAAAAAAATTCAATAATTAACTTAAAAACGAATGGGAATAATATAAACCTAGAAACGAGTACAATACGAGAAAAGAGAGAGGCAGAAATGAAAAGGGACCTGATAAATGCCACAGGAAAACCGTAAATGGTGAAATCACCCGAAATTAGTAAGATAAAAACGGAAATGGTATTTAGCAATCGAGAAAATGGAATATTACACATAGTGTTACTTGTAACGTGGAAACAATTCGAAAGTAATGGAAACTAGTAATAGTAGCACTCAACTTATGGAGGATATCGCTACATAGTCAGCATTTTATTTCAATAGATCAACGTAAGAGTGAATATTCACTTTCAGAGCAAACAACAAATGATGTCGTACGAATGAGCGGAGAATCGACAAGTAGTTTAGAACTGACTGAGGAGAAAAGGAGGCATGTTAAACCCATTTTTATTCCTGTAAATCATTGAGAAAATAGTTGAAAAAGCGAAAAACGGAAGATAAAAACACATATGGAATATAATAGACGAATAATATTACCATTACAAAGTAAGAGCTACAAAATAAAATTAGTCAGTAGAGTTATGAAATTAAACAAAGCAGACTGTAGAGAAACATACAAAAGGTAAAAATGTTGAAAATATCATTAATATCCGAAGAAATAACTGTGCAAGAGAAGTGGATCGTTAACAAGTGGAAGTATCTAGGGACAATAGTAAGACTAGATGGAAGACTTAAGAAAGAATAATCATCCACTTATTGTATTTTTCAACAAAAAGATATGTCAATTTACCAAAAGATTGTACCAAATAATAACAAGAGAGCGGTTAATAATATCGAACAACACCAATTGGGATGGTATGGAAACCTGGTAATACTGGAGGGACACAAATAATTAATTTGATATGAGAAACGGAAATAGAAGAAAAGCAGAGGAGATGCATATTCGCAAAAATGCAATATGGATAAAGGAAACAATATAGAAGAAAGAGCACTGAACTGGGAACATGCTAAAGAGAATTGATATGATAGAACCAAAAGGATAAAAAATATCACCTCTACCTCTTTGATATAAGAGGATCCAAAAGAATCTGGTCACTACATCACATTTACAAAGCACCTTCTGCTACAAACATAATAGAAACATGAGGTTCTCGATTCACATCCTCGTCTAAAAAACAGATTAACATTGGGGTTCTATCGACACTTACTAAGGTAATTCTGGAAGAACATATTGGCAAAAGTATATGATTAGAAGACTTAATATTTATTGAATATTCTGTGGCAGTCTACAGGAAGTGAACTATCGTTAGATCGTTAACAATACAAATGATGTATGTTGAGTTTTATTGAACTTTAAATTGTGGAAAATAAGAAAATAAAATTTTATAAAAAATTCTCTATCAAAAATTCATATCATGATATCATTATTAATTTATTTTAGTCATACAGTAACCTAGATGTTTCTTGAAAAAGTACGTACTGCAAGACGATCGAAACTACAACCTGCTTGCAACACTACCAACCAAATTTTCGAACAAAAAATCATTGATCATAGTGCGGTAATAAGCTCAATTGAAGAGAAATGAAGTCCAATGAGAACATCACTATATAACCCACAGTCATCGTTGGATACAATTGTGCAAGAAAATATCGTATCAGTTTCCGAATGCTTGATTTTTATTCTGCGGCATTAAGAAGAAATCATTGAGTTCCGAACAAAGTACTATTTCATTTTCTTCAATTAGTTTCTCTGATTTTTCCGATCACTTCTGGCCAACAAATGCTGGTGTACCATTCAGAATTGACCATTCTATATTGCTCTAATATAACGGTGTCCAGAAGTCCAGTCTTTTTAAATATCAGGGGACAATTTGCTCGTCTTGTAAGACCCATACATCAGATTGATGTTGAGTTTAGAGTGGATATGTACAGATCTATGATTCGCCGCCTGTAACTATCTTACAGGGCTTCTTTCTAAGTACTGCGATTGGATATTTTTAACATTTCTTTGCACCAATCGACAGGAGCGTTTTTTAGCGATTATGCGGTATCCAACGCAAACAAAGCAATCTTTTCGACAGCTAAATGTACATGCAATATTGAACATATGCAAAAAAGTCGACACTTGATATTGGTTTAATCGACATCTAAAATCCAAGAAAATCTTTGCACAAAAATATTCGCGATTTAATTTAATTTATTGGCCAAGAGGACAACAAGTTCTGAGTTCACCATTCAAAATGTCAAATTATGACAATGTCAGTTTTGATATGTTTACATCAATGTGACCATATCTCAAAACTCGGCTTAATAAATTAAGAGCAGGTTTTTGAAACATTCATTCCAATATTCTTTCTATACGCTCCAATTTGATATTTGCTCTCAGCCAACATTTTGAAGAATTTGAAATTTGAAGGGATCGTCGAATGTTGGGAGTACAATTGACTGACTAAGTAACAAATTATGAGATCCTTAGAAGAATGCGAAAAGGCAGAGAAATTATCCTGATTGAAAAAGAAGAAAAACAGATTATTTGGTTCGAATCCTTAGGTGCCCAAAATACCGACTTTTTCAACTAATGGTTAAGGGTAGGATAGATAGTAAATTGAGAGTCGAAAGCAAGCAAATATTTTGGGGTCAGGAACATAAGAGATTGGACAGACCAGAGAAATATAGGAGATCTGGTTCACATAGTGGCAGGCAGAGAAGCCCACAAGAATGTAATCGCCAACATCCAATAATAGTGGATAAGGTAGCAAAAGAAGAATTATCTAAAACACTCTAAACATTGAGTAATTTTAAACTATCGGTTTCTATTCCAACGTGAAATAATATTATTTTCTAATATTTGTCGAACTTATTATAAAATATTTTCTCGGTATACAATGAAAAGAGAGCCTCAAGAAAACTGTCTCATTTCTTATATGAATATGACAAATAATCACTAGAATATCTTACAAAGTAATATGTATGAGAAAAATCTGAACGTCTAGTTTGGTCTGATCCCTATAAGCACATTTAACATTTTTTCCTAAGCGATAATGAAAAATCAAATTAATCAGTGAATAAATTCATCTTGATTGTTTTGTAAAACTTCCGCTTTATGTATAATACTTAGTTACGTGAAAATTTATCATCAAATGATTGAAACAAGATGCGATATTTGATCAATATAATCTCCAATACATCTAAAACTAATTTGATTGCTGTTTATTCTCAGTTGCTTTGACCAAATTTATTTGAATTTGAATCTATAACTACTGTACTAATTGTGGTTCAAAATATAACTCAACTCACGTATCAGTCTTAGATCTTGTAAACTTGTGTGATAGAAGGTGTCTTGAATGAAGGAGAAAAACAGACAAGGTAAAGTGTAGGTGAATGTGAAGGGTCATATATGGAAAGTTCAGTGAGGAATAGGTCAATATGTCTATTTCTAGAACTATTTCTAGCTTGAAAAGTTTAATGAATATATTGAATATGATGGTTCATTGAATGTTGACAGACTTCAGTAGAGATTTGAGCAGTACATGATTACCTAATGACTAGTTAACAATTCTAGCGATAGATTAATTCACTTATTAATAATTAAAATTGATTTGATACTAAAATCGTAACTTATAGGAATTTTTTCTTCAATTTTATGACTACTATAAATATATCTCTTTAAATAGACATATGATTAGTATGTCTATTGTTAGAAAGTATAAGTTTTACTACTTTCATTTCGTTGACCATAAACTTATTCGAATAAATACAAATTTGTGAATAATAAGTCGCCATGGGAGATCCAAGAATGTGTAAAAAAATTTCGCAGTTTGGTTACGCGTTGGCGGAAATTATTACGGGCTTCAAATCACATTGTTCACACTACCACTACACAAACACTCACAATCATACTGTCTGATAGCCGTTTCTATAACCAAGTTATCGTCTTCAAAGTAAACGATCAGTTAACTTTCAGTGTAATTGTGAGTTAGTGTAGTGGTAGTGTAAACAGTGTGTTCAGTATGAATATCACAAACCAAAAATTCCTGACAGGAAAATCTTAACTACGTGCTTTATTGTTATAAATAATACTAACGAAGGTGATTATTGATATAATATTCCTAAAAACATTATCTCGAAAGACGTACTTTCCATTTTTTGATTGATAATTATAGCGAGGCATACATGGAGGGAATTTTCTAACTACCTGTCCCTCCAAATCTGTCCTTCCATCTTACGTATCTGACAAGAACCGTCATTACCCACTAACTCAAATATATAGTCGTACATACTTCGAACTGGCTGATTTGATGAGTAGGATAACAAATCCGTTAGTTAATGTCTGTCGGATTTTGAGAGATCGAGACGGCCGATCACATATTTTATAGTTCTTTAAAATCCTGACGGACATAAGGGCAGATCGTAACTACAGTGGTAATAAAATCTTGAAAATGGTTTTATGCATGGTAGAAATACTTGAAATGGTTACAAGAAAGAAATGAATATGGACACGCACTTCAAGAACTTCGCGAGCATGGAAGAGGGGATTTTATGAATTATTTGCGAATGAGATTTTCATTTAGGTATGTTTTATCCTAATTACTGGTTGACTGGTTCACAGAACGATAAATCAAGTAGAGAGAAAAGATCTAGAGAAAATATTGCAGTACTGATCATTCATCGATCTTGACGGTTGATATGCATTAACAACAATTAGAATGAACTGATCGGTGTGAGACCAGATCGTCCGAAGATCCTTTCCATGTATTCTAGATAATGATCATATCAATTTAGCCAAACGTTCAAACAAGAGTTCGACTCACATGATAATCAGATCTGAAAATAAAAGTTTGCTGCTCTTTTTAATCTGTTAGATAATATAAGTGAATGATTTAATCTCGTTTCTTGCCTTTAAAAGCCTCTATGACATCGGAAAGAAGTTAAGATTCGTTGGAAGTTGAATTTTAGACATCTTTGAAGGGCGTCAAACGATTTTACATTAAAGTTTTACAGTGTGTAATAAATTATAACTATCAGATGGAGTCAAAAAAATCCTTGATTTTGAGATGATAGTATATTTACAGAAAATAAGAAGAATTTTGGTGTACAACACTGATGCTGGCGATTAGCTCATAAGCACCTTTGAGGGTTTAAAAAAAGATACGGATTTTGTAGAAACTCTACGATCCTGATATTCATTGATTGAGGATCACAGATCTCAAAAAATCTCCCATATAGTTTGTATTCTTCTTATTTAAGTATGTAATGGGTCACGGCGTTAGATAAAAAGGTAATAAATAGATAATTATTTAGTAGATGATGTCAAAGAGATCTAAGTTACTGATGAGTTTGGTGATGTACTGAAGATCCATAAAGAAGTAGCATAGTATCCCTAAAAAGGAATACCGCCAGTCCTCTGAAACAAATCTCCTAGTTACTAAAGATAATGATCTTTTGTCTCTTTCCATTATTATACTTGTGTACAGGTTCCGACTTGTCAGTCGGGCTACGCTTGTGGCCGCGGTGAGAGTATTTTGTTTTAATATTGGAGAAATATTTTGGAATACTTACGTGAAGAGTAAGCATTTTTAAATATGTAGTTGGAAATAATGATGTAAATTTATGATTATACATTGATTACATGTTCATTTGAACGTTATAGAGATTTCTTTTCTCTCATTTTGTTTAGCTAAACAATTGTGGATTTTGATTAGTTTAAAACTTCCAAATATGAATAGTCCATGGGATCTAAATAAATACAATTTCATATTTGGATACCAAAAAAACATCTGTATGAATTTCAAATTTAATTTTTGGTTTTAGAGTGACTTTTTTGAGTCCATGAGAAAAATGAAAAGAATGGAACACATATCACATGACAGGAGCTATACGAATGGTTAAAGATAAATGAATGGATTTTTTAAAAGTGGGAAAGTACTTCAATGTACCAAGAACCATTTTGCTTCGATTGTGTCAGAGAAATGAGCTATCTCCAGAAAAACCTACAGCCACGGAATTAAGAAGGAAGTCCGTTTTAGATGATCAATTTAAAAGTCTTCGAATACAATATATTCTAAAGATGGAGAGCTAGTTTCACGGCTTGACGAGGAATGATGTTTGCAGAATGGAGTACATGTTGGCCAAATGCAATAAATTGGAGAATTCTTTCGGCGACTTCCAAATGTCTGGAGGGTATTTTTAAAACGGCATAAGAAAAAAATTTTGTTGTTGGTTTCCACTTTTGGTTTCAGTAAAAAAAAAGTAGACGCTTTCTTTGATCTTTTTGAAGAAGTCTATACCAAGGCCAACTATATTCATATCGCATATATAACGTTGATGAATTAGGGCTGACAGTGGTTCAAAGCAAGATACCTTAAGTTATAGGTCACAAAAGAAAACAACTAATAGCATCACTCACTATAGTTATTGCTATGAACGTCACTGATCTTTTTGTGCTTCCTTACATCATTTCCCCAGTAAAAATAAGAGCGAACACATATTGAAAGGCAGCAATAGCAGACCGCTGATTCCCCATGACAGTGTTGAACTATTTGACAGATCTTAGTTGCAAGTGCAAACACGGGAAATTGCATGGCTTCCGCGTTACATGCCTTTAATCCTTTAGTGAAAATATATTCAGTTAGATCGACTACATTGCTGCCCAACAAGATGCAGAAATTTTTAATAGAGAAAAAGAAAAAAAACAAGTCTAATAATAAATTCGAATGATGAAGAAGAAATACACTTTTACACTGATAGTAAGCCTGATACCGCCGTAGGACAGAGAGCTCTTGACTCAGAAGATGCCCAGTTTATGTTCTGTTATAGCCTGTTTTGTCAAGATACTCGAGAAGAGACATAGATCAAATTTTAGTGCAGGTTCTGGTTCCATGGTGATTGCGCAGGTGCAGAGTTCGATACCTGGATATGTGATTTTTGCAAGCAACTTAAGTAACTTTTGAAAATTGACCAAAGTTATTGTAGTATATCATAAAAGTATAGTTTTATTATTTATAGTTTTATAGTTCATATTTGGGTACCTGTTCCATGTTAGAATACCTTTAAGTTGATAGTTTTTTGGGAAAATTTCATATTTTAAATTAATGTATGTAAAACAAGACTGCCAATATATCACAAAGCAAAATTGTATTCCATATTTGGTTAGGAGCTTCGTGATTGACTGAAGCTACAAAAATCAGCAAAATATATACATTTCACGTGAGGAGATATTTTTCTTAATGGAAATATAAGAAAATATTTTGCCAAAGCATTGGAAACTGTATTTTCAGTATATTTCAGCCTATACATTGATATATACTATAAATTGCCATTGGCGAGAAAAGTTTTCCTGGCGATTCTATTTCAACGAAAAATCACATCTAAGTTGATCCCATTCATATCAAATTCTGTATTTTTCTTAAGAATTATGCAAATTTTCAGCTTATTTTTATTGGGACAAATGGTTGTGATTCAGTATTTCCAAATTCTTTCCATCAACGTGTGCTTCTTTTATTTGTTAATAGAAATGAGTAATGGGTAATTGGCAACCTTTCATAGATTTGCTAACAGTAATAAATCTATTCTGCAAGTATTCTGAATGTTGTGAGAAAATTTCCACAAATTCGCTGTGAAAAAGTTTAGTAGTATTCAAAAATTTCCACTTATTAGACAGTTAAATAGAAACAATTATATATGAAAGTATGGATGTTTAAAATACTTAAAATTTTGGAAAAGGTTCCTCACGTGAATTAGCTCAAATTGGAGTGCTGTGAATATTTGCTGCAAAATAGAAAAAAAAAAAGAAGTAGCCAAAAAATTGCAATCAAAATGTGGTTTTCACAAGAGATTTTTTCATATGGCAACGAAAAGCTCCTAAATGTTATTCTGTTTCTCCATATTTGAAACATAGATTATACAATCATCAATACGACACAACCAAAAAGGCAGAAATAATAAACCTAGAAATATCAGGAAATATTTAACTGATCTAAGAAATTAAAGCAGAATATAATTCTATTCTAAACTGTTACTTGCTTCTTCCTGAGAAGATGAGAAGTGGACAGTTTTTGTAGGGCTTAAGAGGATTGTATCATAACAAGCACTGTATTAATCCATATATCACGTGGCATGTATTTTTTTTTTCAGAAAGTGTATCTAAAAAGTCACCTTACAGCAGCTGGTATTTGGTAACGTCCATGAGATGATGTCTTTAATGATTATTCACCATTTTCATATGTTTGACTCTTATATGGATTATCTCGAAACGCTTCTCTTATAGGTATTCCATTCTAGTATACCATTCCTTCAATATTATTTCAAATTCATGATTAACTTTCTCGTTGTTCTATATTTATAATCTGATTAGATATAGCGCTTTGTTTTTACCAAATTCACATTGATATTAAAAATCTTTTATGTTAAAATAAAATGGATTGACTTGGTTATCCCATGATAACACAATGTAACTCACAAGCAATACAATTGTCACAATATCACAATTATAGTAAATAAGATTGTTTAGTGGGATTACAAAATTGAGTTTCTAGACTTATTTTTCATAAATTTTGTTTTTGATGGCATTGTGTTTTAGCGCCCTGGCCTAAGTCAATCTCTTTTAGTTGAACATGAAAGATTTCCAATATTAATGTGGTCACTATGAAATGCTGCCAAATTGGCTAATTACATAGACAGAAGGTCCCTTAAATGGGGACTGCATAAATCAACCAACTTGGTATCACAGAGATCTCACAAATTTTTATGATAGAAGAACTGAGTTGCAAGATTTGGTGTGTTTGTAGTTATAACTCCTATTTCCCCTCCAGTACCCTCTTGAAAACCAACAACGCATTTTATTTTAGCTCACTCTCTGTCTTTAAGGGTTTATCTCGGAGGCTTTGATGTTACAATTAACAATTACAATAAACATTAATACTTTCGAATTCAGTTTTTACTTGACCTAGCTCGTCTTTAATTAAACGTAATGCATATTTTCCAAATTATTTTTGATTTTCCGGATCAACTTTCACTTTTTGGACTATACTGATAGAACCATTATTATTTAATCATTTAATTTTTTTATACACCATATCATATGAGATAACAAAGTTATTTATGTAGTTGGTGTATCTAGAAAACTGGACTGGGTAGATATAATAGGCCTCATGTGACGCTACGAGACTGTAGGACACTATGGCGGTACAAGAAGCCTATTATCTCAACTTAGTTCAGTTCTCTAGATAGAATAACTGCTATCTAGTGGACTAAAATTGCAGAAGATCTTTGTTTTTTACTGACTTATACTCCAAATACCAATTTTATAATACATTTTAAGTTTCTATGTCTACTAGAGTTACCTTAAAGTTTTGATGATAAGTGACGAAATTAAGAAATTTGACTAGTCATAATTCTTAAGCTACAAGTTCAAATTCAATGAAATTTGAAATATATCGTGTGTATACATTACTTGCTTGGTTACTTTTTTTGCTTGATTTGGCGGGGACACTGCCATGCCCCCAGATGTATACTAGTTTTACGGTTATATTGAATATATGTAGTAAATTCTAAAGGTTACATTTTTTCAAGCGCGTCTTCGACATGACATATTATTTGTATCTTTTTTGTCACTTATTATACGTTATTTTTCAACTCAATATAACATGAAACTGTTCTATAAGTCTAATTTTCTGATAAAAATTTGTTCTCTCTTGATTAAAGCAACAAACTCTTCAGCTACGTAAAATAAAATATTGAAATCCCACTCTAAACAAATGTCTACAATTTAAGAAACACAAAACACAAATTGGCTTTCATGAAATAATAATATCAAGAGCTTGACAGGATTTAAATTCTCGTTCATTCCATCTTCTTGTTCTTCACGTTTAAAGTCATTACCCGGTTTTTTACATGGACTTTATTAATATCCATTCGTTTTTAAAACGAGAATAAAAACAATTTTATTTTTATTTCTGTGATATTAAATCCTCCTAATTTTGAAAATAACTGGAAAGCTATACAATACAAATACGTTTTCATACTCATGCCTCAGCCCTTATAAACTTTTATCTCCACTTCCTGAGTAGCATTTAAGTGCCACTCGAGAGTATATTTTGGATCATTCAGCCATCACATTTTTATGAAACAATGATAATAAAAAAGGTCGTAATTTGGAAAGTCGTATGAAAACTTAACTTTTCTGAACTTTAAAAAGTATTCGTAAACGTTCATTTAATAAACAAGGTCGTACTCCACAAATTCTATTTGAATTAATATCCAAGCTATCAATCACAACGAATAAGAACGTACATAAAAAAATGTTTTTCTATATATATACATATATATATATATATATATATATATATATATATATATATATATATACAGTGCTTTTCAGATAAAAGTGTCCACCTTTAATAACTTTTGTAATACTGGTATTTAGAAAAAATCCAAAAACTCGTCAATTTATATTGGAAGGGGCAAGCATTATGGCTTATTTAAACTTACTGGAAAAGTCACCCCCTCACCCCTAGCAGCATCCCCTTTATTTTTTTAAATTACTTTTCATATTTTTTATGTAAAATTTGGATACTCCTCTTTGAGCTGATTTCAAAAATGTATAATACTTGTAGGTTAAAGTGGTTAGTTTATGAGATAAACAATTTTTCTTTTAAGAGCACAAATTTTACTTATTATTTACTTTCACCTTATTTGCCTGTACTAAAATGGGTTGTACAACAGTTCAAATTCTTTAATCTTTTTAACTGTGCTATTTATTATGAAGTTACAACAAGTGTTCAAAATGAGTACCATTCACTTCCATACAATGGTATAATCTATTTTGAAATGCCTCTCTGACATTGCTTAATACAGCTGGATTTAATTGTTGACATTCATTTTCTATCCTCTCTCGTAAATCATCCAGAGATTCTGGTTGGGTAGCATAAACTTTTGTTTTTAAATACCCCCATAAAAAGAAGTCTAGGGGTGTTAAATCCGGTGACATAGGTGGCCACTCCATCATCTGCCCCCTTCTACCTATCCAACGAGCGGGGAATGTTTCGTTTAAAAATTGTCGGACATGCATAGCATAGTGTGGGGGAGCTCCGTCTTGTTGAAATACCAGTAAATCTTCGGAAAGGTTATCATCATTTTCTATTATTGTTGTAATACGTGGGTCAACCCCTTCCCTGAGTAACTCAAGATATGATTCACCATTTAAATTTCCGTTGATGAAGAAAGGTCCGACAATGTGGTCATCTAGGATACCACACCAAACGTTTAACTTTTGGGGATGTTGTGTATGGAATTCACGTATAAAATGTGGATCACTTTCAGCCCAATATCTACAATTATGCCTACTTACTAAACCATTTAATGACCATGAGCATTCATCAGAAAAGCAAATTATTGTTTAAAAATAGTGGATTGTTATTGATAATTTGCGTCATTGATTCGCAAAACTCTAGACGACGATCAAAATCATCTTCATTCAACTCGTGCACCAACTTAACTTTGTATGGGTGGTACTTGAATTTATGTAGAACTCGGAAAACTGTAGAAGATGAAACACCGATCGCTCTACTTATTGTTGACAACGATTGGGGTTGTTGAGCCTCTAAGCTGACTTGCCCTAAAATTGCCACTTGGATTGCTTCGTTATTTACGAGTCCCTCTCGCTTATGCACTTTATTGCAAACAGACCCTGTTGTGGTAAATTTCTCCATCAGTTGAATTACATACTTATGAGTTGCATGTCTTCCGTCATGTAATTCGTTAAATATTCTAGCAGCAGCTCTTGCACAATTATTATTTTGGTAGTATAAACCTACAATTTCAATTCTTTCTTGCAAAGAGTAAACCATTTCAGAGAAACAAAATAAATAATGTATCAAATTACACTATCAATAGTGACTACAAATTCTAGTTGACAATGTCAAACTTTAATAAAAAGTAGAGTTTTTTGTTGTTTGGATTTTTTAAGTAGAATAAATAGCACAGTTAAAAAGATTAAAGAGTTTGAACTGTTGTACAACTCATTTTAGTACAGGCAAATAAGGTGAAAGTAAATAATAAGTAAAATTTGTGCTCTTAAAAGAAAAATTGTTTATCTCATAAACTAACCACTTTAACCTACAAGTATTATAGATTTTTGAAATCAGCTCAAAGAGGAGTATCCAAATTTTATATAAAAAATATGAAAAGTAATTTAAAAAAATAAAGGGGATGCTGCTAGGGCTGAGGGGGTGACTTTTCCAGTAAGTTTAGATAAGCCATAATGCTTGCCCCTTCCAATATAAATTGACGTGTTTTTGGATTTTTTCTAAATACCAGTATTACAAAAGTTATTAAAGGTGGATACTTTTATCTGAAAAGCACTGTATGTATATAGAAATAGAGTAGGCCTAAAAATAAGAGCCCAGCTATAATCAAAGTAATTCACAATGGGCTGGAAATTGTAGGACAATAGATATACCTGGGCCAACTAATACATGACAAAGGAGGCCAGACTTGGACACTCAAGACCGAAATTACTAAGAGACTTCAGTTTGAACAAAGATAAATGGAACACACAATTCTAGGTATAACAAAAAGAGATCTTAAGAAAATAGAATGGATAAGGCAGAAATTCCAGAATCCACAAAGGATACTTGGCAAGAAGGACTGATAATAGATGGACCACAGAACCCCAAAAATTACAGTATGGTACCTACGAGACACCAAAAGACCCAGGAGGAGACCTAATCTAAAATGGTACCATAATATTAAGAAGCTAGCAGGAACAACTTAGACCCGACTAACCAACGATAGACATAAATGGGCTTAAATGAAGGACCAATACATAAACATATAAGGGAGGCCGCTACATTACAATTGAGACGTATAACACAATATTACCTCAAAAATCAGGAAGTAAATATGAATTTTGTTACAAAAAGTGGTTTGAACAATGATAAAGGAAGTTAAAAAGACACCGCAAAATATCATCACGGCTGATTTGAAAGAAATATGAAGTGAAAATAAGCCCTCTAATCTTTGGACAACATATTGAATGTTAAGACACAATGATAAATATTAAGAATAACATTGACATTTCAAGTTACTCCAAATTGCGTTGCTTTCTCAAATTACAATATGTCAGAAATTAGACTAGAAAATTAAAAATTTCAACTCCGGAGTAAATGAAAAAGTTTCTATGAGAAGAATATTTATTTTCAAAAGAAAGATCCATATAAATTGAAAAAACATAATTAATCATTTAAAATTAGATGTCTACACAATGCTGTATATTATATTATCGATGTGTCGACAAAAAGGTATATAAAAAAACAATTTCATTTGATACGCCTTCTAGAACTAATATGCAATCACATTATACACATTTTAGGTTAATCCTATAATCTCAACTCTCATACAATGTTTGTAAAAAAATAAAATAAATTTGTGACTTATATAGCTTCTGTAAGGAACAAAATATTTACACTTATGTTTGGTAGAGACTTATGTGATATTTACAATAAGCAATGTAATATGCCAAAAAAGTTATGGTGTACTTCGGTAATAAACAAATACGTCGAATAATTTGAAAATTTTCATTTAGTAAGCGAATTATTTTTAGGCACATAACCGTAAACAAATTATTGCAAGGAACATAATCATACTCTGCATTGGGTTTCACATTATCAACAGCCATGTGGACACTCAAAAACCAGTAAAAATTTTCTGAATAAAATGTTACTCGGGTGTACTTCCTTTTACCTGTTCAATATTCTCCTTCTTTGGATTAATAGAAACATAATCATTGGCATAAGCCTTTTTATTTGGTAGTGTTACTTCTGCTGATGTCTTAGTAAAACTGAAAGTCTATTTTAAGAGACCATCAATAAAATATTTGGAAAAAATTATCCCTTTTTTTCTCATATCATATTTAAGACCCATGTATGTAGACACTGCGAAGGATACTTCTTATTCTTTTGGCTCCTTTTGTCGAAAACATTCATCCGCCACACAATTTTTCTTGTAATATTTGATCAACCAATTGTTGAAAAGTCTAATATCTCAGATGTCTGCATCATGAATACAGAAAGTTTGAAGCTTGCTCTCGCCATGATAGTTTTATTCGGGTAAAAATATTCAATCATAGTTTTTATATGTTGTTGTACGCCGAAGTCCTGATCATTAGAGAAAATAGAATGACCTGTAATAGGAAAGTAGTGTGTTATTCTATGGAAAAGTTTTGTGATTGTTAAAGCCAAAAATCTTACTACCGATTGGTTTCTATTTTGACCAATGCAGTTGTCAGAAAAAATCAAAAGCTCTCCTATTCTTTTATCTAGGAAGTTTTCAATGTAATGCAGTATCTGAACAAACTTAATTAATTAACAAACTCACCCACATGATATGTGTAATATACCGATTTTCTAGTTTTTAGATTTTTATACCGAATTAATTGACCTACAGTTGACGCAAGTAGAATATCTCTCGAACGGGTTATACACGGTAATGACAAATTGTACATGAAATCGAAGGTTATAGCTGCCATGTAATTGTGTTGAAATTTTATTTTACATCGGATATCAAGTACAGAATTTATGGTGATATACATCGGTTTCACCACGAATTGTGTATAAAAGAATCAGTTTGGGATTCTAGGAATACAGGGAAAAATCGCTTAAAATGAAGTATATAGATGGAATGATATTTCAATCAATAATGATTCTTGAATATTTATTGTGACAATTTCTAAGCCCACACACTACAAGGGAGATGGGTTGTCTACCTATCAGATTTGAATTTTTTCAAGAGTCGCTTATTCATGAGCACCTGGTATATTACATTCTCCATAATGAGTCTAGGTTATAAGCCAAACCACCGTTATGACATAGCTCCACTCTGCCTCTTAAGGTCTTATTTTATCTCACCCTATCACCTTCAGAGATTCTAGTACAGTAGTGATTCCACTATCATTGTGCCAATTTGAATATATATAGCCTTCATTGGTTCTTATAAATTCGTCAGAATTATTTTTCTGTTTTTAAGTAATAGTACAAGCTTTGGATGCGTAGGTGCAAATCAATTGATATGATTATTGTTTTATATGAATCTAATTTTCTATCCATTTCTTTCAGTATCGATTCAGCAGAGATAGTCGCCCTTGCAAAATCAAACCCAGAATTTATTGCATATGTGGCCATTACTGTTTCGTGTTACCATCAAAATATATTTAGTTTATCGTCGTCAATCGGATGACCCATAATACGTCCCTCTATTTCTAGAAACCAGCTGCCTTCAATTAGACATTTTGATACCAAGTTCACATTCAAAATAACTGCAAGAATTTGCAGAGTTTGGCTTAGAATTCTTTTCTCTCCTCTAGAAAACAATTTCATCATTATTTGTTCAAAATAGAGGTCAAAAAAAGTAATAGACAGTACATCACTCTGTCTTCTGTCTTCAATATATTTGACTATACCTCTTCAAAACCTTCTTAGTATTCTCCAACTTACTGATACGCATATTCATCTTATACATTTAATATTTCACTTTACTCTCAATAAATACTCTATAGTCACATCCAAAAAGAATATGGCTTTTTTGTTTGTACTTCATATTGTGTCTTTTTTTTGTACATCCGGCAAATGATTGCTTCATTCCACTCCAATTATTTGTGGGCAGAATTAACAAAGCAAATCGATAAATTATGGTTGAACAGTTTTTGTCGATATCATATTCTCATTCCCATTTCAGTGGACAAAGCCTCTTTTTACGAGAGGTAATTCTATGAATTTCTAAAAGAAAAATATATTTTTTTGATAAAAACGAAATCCTTTGTTTGTCTCTAGAAAAACCTTATGCTAATCCACAATTCATCTCGGCCGCTTCCAATGACCCATTGAAAATTAGAGTAACAATCCGCATTTGCGCGAAAATCCCCGCATTATTCGCAAACACGAGATTAAACAGAAATTTTCGAGGAATAATGAAAGAGCCAGCCAACCCCTCGTTCGCTATTATAAACCTTTTTATCTCTCCACAGTAGCGCATCGTAATTTATTTTCCGGCACTAGTTAAGATCCAGTCAGGCAAAGGCAAAAACCAGGGCCGATCCCGGAATTATTACCGCTTCACCTAGCACATTTGCAGCTTACAATTTGTTTTGAATGACGAATTGAATTATGATCCGGTTCTCATTTTTGATCTGTAGATAGTACAGAACTAATATTTATAATTTTTATTGTAATGTAATAATCCCTGTGAATCGAATATGGAATACCAATTTAATTATACACAAATTTAGAAAATGATATTGTTGAGCAAAGAAGCTGTTTAAAAAATAATAGCGTCTTATTCCATGTAATAACGGCCATAATTTTGAATCTATCACACCATTATACACTGAAATTGTTACAATATATTTTCAACTCAATTTATAATGCTGCAATTGTAGCAAAGAAGTTTCGTCATAACTATAATTTACAAGTTATTCCTGATATAATAACCAATTGTAGACATCAATTTCATGAGCCGTCTACTCCGAAAACCTGGCGAAATCCTTTGTACTCCCTCCTATTACATCTATTTACTCTGCTGAACTGTATGCCATTGTAGAAGCACCTAAGGAATGTCAGAAAATTGGATTCATAAATATCCTCATAACAACAGATTTCTAAAGTTCACTAATGGCAATATGCAACCAATATCCCAATCATCCTATTGCCATTCATATTGAGAAGAAGCTACTCACTTGCAAAAACAACAATATAGATGTTAATGTAATGTGGGTCCAATTCAAAACCGCAATAGAAAGTATATTGAAGAGTAGAGAGATTAGTAAAAAAAGCATACAACGACCAATCAGTAAAGAGTAACTATATAGTACGTACCGATTTCAAAGCATTTTTTAAGAAGAGAATCCAAAAAAATAGTAAGAAAAAGCAAATCAGAACTATCACCAACCTTAAGAAAACGACAAAAATTATCACTCCAACAATAGGAGTGAACAAGTGACCCAGTTCCGTCTAAGAATCGGACACACCCTATCGCACATGACTATCTATTAGGGACAATAAACGAAAAATGAATTAATTACCAAATTCAATGGAGAAGCTAAGTAGAAAGATTTCAAACTAAGTAGTAAAATCTAGATTTAAACATCGAATATATTAAACCTTAATTACTCGCAAACAAGAGAATGGCGTGAGATGACTTTCCTAGGCGTTTTTAAAAACTATCTAACAAATAACGAAACATACTAGGATACAATACTACTACTATTGTACAGAAATGTACAGATTAATGGAATAAACATTCGAGATTGAGTTTTATCAACTTTTATATCAGATGGTACTGTGATCATCTTCAGTAATCAGGATTCTGAGTGAAGAATTGAGCTATATATTTTATCAAAAATTGATTAACTTTAACAACCAAAGTAGGTCAAGTTAATTTTGATTTTGTATTAGAGCAAGACATCGGTACAGTAATTTTACCTATGTGGCAAATAACAATTTCTAATGTGAATTTCACGTCATTGTCATTATATATCAAATATTATATTTTCTTATATAATCTTTGGTTGAGAAGAAATGAGTTAAATCTGGATCAAAAACCGATAAGAATCGGTTATTCACATGCTTATCATTAAAATTTGTTCTGAAACTTAAAATGAACGGTTCATCGGAGAAATTTGAAAAATTTTCATTCAGTTTTTTGACCGTTTTCCAACGGTTTCAGAAGATTTGAAATCATGGTTGTTAACTAAATTAGAATTAACTACATCCAGTGGTTTGTAGGTTCTGTTTTCGTTTACATTCTTTTTGTCAATTTACTTCATCGTTTGTTTGTGATTGAATCTATGATCTCGCTAAACAATTATTGTGATTTAAATTTTGAGGTACTCATACACCTCAAGTATTTTTTGTTCCTATTTTATTTTAATCAAAAAAAGTCACTCCGGCCACAATAATTTACTGAAATAAGCACTAAAATTTTCACATAAAAATATTATTTGCACTAATACATACAAGGATATATTGAAAAATTCTTAGCCTACTATAGAACCAAACAAAATTTTAATATCAAAATATATTATTACTCAACATATTCTCCTCTTAATTGGATATATTTATCACAACGGATCTACAACGTCTCTAGACCTTTCAAAACGAAATGTTTCTTCTTGCTCTGAAAATTAGACCTCCACAGCTTTTAGTACCTCCTCGTTAGGAGAAGATTTGCCACCTTTTGAACTTTTTTTCAGTTGAGGACAGTTATTGTTCTACCCATATTCAAAAAATCAATCATGATTACTCCATGGCAATCCCAAAAAACTGAAGCAATAACTTCAGATTTTTGGATACGAAATTTCTTAGGTCTTGGAGAACCGCTAATCCATCGATTGTTGCTTTGTGTTTGGATCGTAGAAATGTACACAAGTCTGATCCATAGTAACAATTCGGTTTAAGAAGTCTACATAGTTTTCAAATATAGCACAGATCGAACACGATGCTTCTACCCTTGCTCACTTTTTCTCATGTCCAAACGTGAACTATATGATGAACGCGTTCGTATGAAATATTCAGTGCTTCAGCTATCCCTTTAAGCCCAATTCGACGATCTGATAAAATCATGTCATGAACTGCATCGATATTTTCGGGGACTGACACAGAAACTGGCCTTCCCGATCGGTCATCATCTTCAATGGAAAATTCATCTCTTTTGAAGCTTGCAGTCCAATTTTTCACGGTCGCATACGAAGGACATTGATCACCAAGGGTATTAAGCATATCTGCTTAATACCCTGCTAAATCTGCTTACCTCTAAACCTCTAAACCCTTTTAAATACAGGTACTTGATGATAGCTCGATACTCTAATTTTTCGATTTTCACAATTTCGGTGGACATCTTTTTCTTTTAATTTATTGCGTGACTCTGGTTTACTTTTTTGACGTCAAACTTTACATTGACACTTCTAGTAAGTTATTGTTCGTTGCTATGGTAACGCAATATTTTGTTTATGCATGTAACTGGTCTAGGCTAACTAGATATCAATACATCCGAGTACATTTGAGTTTTATACTACCTTTTATCTGAATTCAATTAATCTATTTTCTAATATGAGAACAATATTTCACAATAGATAATAATAGCATTAAATTAGGTATTTTTCTTTCTTTATTCAAGATTATATTTCCGAAAATTAATTATTTTCGATTAGAGAAACGAATATCAATTAAAATACTGTAGTCGGCGGAATTAATTCATTCAACAAATTGGGAAGAAAATAACGTTTGAAAATCAACTTTATATGTTTTTATTTATTCTATACTTAGAGTGATTTGGATAAAAATTCATTTAATTGGATAGGGCTTTTTTGTTTTTCAAAATAATCTCCAAAATAAGTGATTTGAACGCAATAACCATTTCTTCAAGTTTAAAGAAATGTGGACCTCGCAATTCATTCCCAATCTGTGGGAATATGAAGAAATAATTGGGCATCGAAGAAGGATCGTATGGCGAATAATCCATTTATTTGAAGAAGTTTTGACAGTTTAAAAGCGTTTTTGGCTGCTGATTATTGCAGTGTTATTTTAAAATTCCTATGATTATCGATTATATTTTCAATTGCTAAGTGTACCATAACTACCTATCCCATATTACATGGTTAACAATATTATGAAAGTAATTTTTATTTCTATTAACCTTGTCTATTACATAGGATCAACTTAGTTCATTTTGGATTTTTATCACCTTCGGGCTTAATAGCCATCACAGAAATGGCTTAAACTTCAGTCTCTTGTACTCGTTTAGTGTCATATCTCTTCATTGTATCATTTTTCACATTCGGTGTTTTTGGAATCTCTTAATGTATTTTATAGGTTACTAGACTGTGATCACTACCCACATAACAACCGCTTTTCGGCAACTTCTTCTATATTTAACGCATTGTGGATGCTGAATTAGCTTTTTAAATATGTTTGTGACAAAATTGTTCCCCCACATTATGATAAATCATGGAAATTGATTTAAGTTTACGATTAGTGTGAAAAAAACCCATTATAGTTTCTGAATCTCAAAATCGTCCGTCGGAGCAAACCTAAAAGTAATTTTACATTTTACAACTATTGAAGCCAAAGGGTCGTAAATTTTAAATGTTGTATATACAGTGAAGTCAGTGATGGATAAATTCATCACATTTATCACATCAACAATAAATAATTTGAAGGTTATAAAACAGATCAGTTTTTATATGTAGAGCTATAAAATTTCTGATTAAATGATTAGCGTGTGATAGCGCGTTTAAAGAGGTTCTCAATTCTTCAATCAGCAATGCATATATCTTGATTTTTCAAAGTTGTTAGGGGAAAACAATTCTCAATTTCTATGATGCCACAAAACTCATTTGATTAATCTTAGGCACGTTAATTTTTTCAAAAAATTAACGGTGTTAAAATCAGTCAAAAAAGTTTTGTGACCACTACATTCTGATGAGATTTATATCTGTTCTCATTACTTCTCGCAAACCATCAATATTTTTTGGTTAATATCTCTAAATTATTAATTCAAATTACTCGCAAAAAATATAATGGAATGAGATCCAGTTTCAAATGCAAATTCCCAATAAAGTTGATATACAAACATTACTATCAACAGCTATTTGTCTTTATCTAATTCATCTTCTTTATTCAAATTCGATCTTGATTGAGAATTAATTTAATAGTTAGACAATTCTGGTTCTATTATATACTTAATCAGTTCACATATCGTCAATTAATATATAAATCTCATTTCTAACGGATCTCTGGAAGAGTCTTGAAAATATAAATCAACGACACAACGTATTGCAAAAGAAAGTAAATTTTATGTACATATTACATTTCTATAGGACAGAGAATGTGAATATCTAGAATAGATTTTTTTTATATTTGATAATTACAGTCTGAATTTGGTAGGTACAAAAAAATTTTTGAAAGAAATCCAATGATTTTATGGCTACGTTGTATATTTGAGTGCCATATCCCGTCATTTTTGAATTCAAAGGAAAGTGCTCTTGAAAATACTAGTAAAAGTGTAAATTGATAACAATTCAAGGAGAGAAGAGGAGCGTTGGGTGTGCAAACACTAATCTGAATATGTGAAATCTGACATTGCCATCATAAAATGTGACATTTCTAATGGTGAAGTACTCAGAACGTGTTGTCATATTTTGTTCTATTTGAGTTGTTTGCAGGTACTTGAAACATTTATTTTGGTTGGAAAATGGAATTAGATCGTGAACATTTTCGTGCGATAATTTTCGAAGACTTTCGAAATGGTTCAAACCAACAGTAGTGTGCCGATAAACTCGCTCCGATTTTTGATGATGAAAGACCATCTCGAGCCACCGAGCTGGTTTTTCGAATTTATTTGTGTTAGCACTCCGCTAAAGGATGAATTTCGTGAGGGTTGTCCAAAATTGGCTGTTGTGTCAGAAAATATCGATGCTGTGCAGATATTGCAAAATCCTCATGTGACATATCGTGAGATTGAGGCATACTTAGGCATTCAATTGCGGTGCTTAAAAGATCGTGAAAGGCGAAGAATCATGTAACTTTGCATATGAACCCAAAACTAAACAACAATCGATTTGGATCTTCCGAGACGAGCCAAATCCAACATAAGTTGCTCGCGCACGAGCACTTCGAAGCAAATGGTTGCCTCTTTTTTGAAATTACTGGATATGTCCCCACCATTCTATGGATGGAACGTAGACCGGTAAATTCTGAATGATACACCAGCATTTGTTTGACAGAATTTATGGAAAGAATTAGGGAAACCAATCGCAGAAGACGAATCATTCATCACCACGACAATGAGTGCTCGCATACATCAGTTCAAACAACGTTTTCTCACAGATCAAAAATAAATTTTCTACACCTAATGAAGTGGTTGGAGACCAATGGAAATAAGTGAGTGAAGAGGTAGAATAGAGAGATTAGAGGAACAAGAACAATACGGAAAATGGAGGGCTTACATCTACTCAAGTTTTGGGTACATTTTTTTGATTTATCAATAGCTTAAATTTAGCTATTGCTCAAATTTAAGTGACATTTGTTATCAATATAACCATGTGTTTGCTAACGAATGTCACCTTATCTTTTCCATCGTTCACGATCTCAAAATCTGTATATGAAAAATGACTGCATTTCTCTCTTTCTCCTCTTCACGTGTTTAAATATAAAATTTATCTGCCTTGGAAAACTTAAAAGTTTTTGTACCATTTATTCCTCACATAATTAAATTGTTTGTATGAGATTATTATGTCAACCGCAAAAATATACAGTTTAAATTTTTAGTAAAAAATGTTCATGTGGAAAATAGGTTACCAAAGCACAATTGGTCTTGCTAACTGTTTGTGTGAACTATCTGCATCGAAATTTTACAGAGAAGATACTTATTTTTATTAACGTATAGAGAAATTTTATGTTGATTCCTAATTCTATTGTGATGTATTCTATAAATGTGTCGTGTTTAACGTCAGTATTCGCAATGGAAAAGTACTTCCAATTGTGGCCTTGCATGCTAAAAATCGGTCCTGTGGAAAAAGAAGGATTGGTAGCAAAAAGATCACGAACAACCGCAAGCATCGAGCGGACTGATAGCAGGCGCCAAGAGATAAAAACGAGTCGAACAAAAACACAGAAGTGGATATTGTTGTTTGGGAAATAAGGTAAGGGTAATAATTGCCGAGAATGAGATACATAATCGTTTGGAAAGTGTCTATTTCTCATAATGTGATTTATGCATTATGAGGAGTATGTTTTGAAAAGAATAGTAAAGTAATTTCTATTTTCAATTTACAGGGTGATATTATGTATTCTGAATAAGATTATAACAAGGAATATTTTTGAATGTTCCAGGAGATTATTACACAAAAGCAGGTATTATTATTGGCACTCATTTAATATAAAGTAGGATATGTGATAATATAGGCTACTTTTGCACATTTATACACGTGTAGGCCTCGACTGTTTAATGAAATTTTTGCCAAAATAGCGAGGAATTCTGAGAAATCGGATTTTCGATAATAAATTTTACCAAATACGAGACAACTGGAGGATTAGTTATTTGGTAGTTTCAACTACTACAAAAAGCAGTAATTCAAACAGCGAGAAGGAAATGAATAGATTGATGGCTAAGAAATCTTCTTTAAAATTTAAAATACTGTGAGGTGAATTGTATAAGGTGAAAAAATATACCGAGAATTTAAATTTATTACACCAAAAAGGATAAATTGAATGATCAGAGTATATTCGGGGAGATGCATCATTTATTGATTTTCATATATAAAAAATTGATAGTACAAATCAATTGTGTGTCAATTTAAACAAAGCCTCATCGTTCTAGCTGAATTTCATTCTTCTGCTAAAAATTAAAACTATTTCTATTTAAAATTCAAGATAAGTATTATTATGCTAATTCAAGATGATAATAATTATCATTTACTACGTATATTTTTAACTATTTACTACTTTTCTAGCCACTTTTCTGAGTTATTTAAACTTTACAGTTACTTTTTATTTTGTTCCATTCATTATGGCGAATTATAAACTAGAAGGGAATTTCTAGACTTCTAGAAAATAGACAAACAAACAAATAAATAGAAATAGCTTTCTAGAAATCATAGAAAAAGAAACAATTCAAACAAATGGTCGCTATGATAAAAACATATGAAAACAAACATCACAAAAACCGGCGTATTCGACAAATTCTAGACTTCGAATTCTCGTATAAGCGAACAGGACAATATGAAACTAAAATTTTTTCCACCAAATTCAGCCAGTGGGATATGTATATTAGCAACAATAACCTCATTGCTCTTCCAAATTATAATATATAATAGACTTTTTCAGTGAATTTGAACAGCACTTTCAAGAAATTCTCTTTATGATTGGATACATTAAGGTAATTCGAGGGGTGCTACTAAAATTATGAGATATGGCAACACTAATGTGAATATGTCAAATAGGGATTCCAATCATAAATTTGTTATTTTCAATGGTGACCGTCCTCAGAATTTGTTTTCATTTGAATGCTATCTGAGTTGTTTCGAAACATTCATTTTGATTAAAAAATAACATTAAATCGCGATGATTTTCTGTGATTTTAGACGTGGATTAAATCAACAGCAGTGCGCCGATCAACTTTCTTCGGCATTTAGCCATGAAGCACTATCCCATAACAACGCGTTTCCCAGATTTTCCGAATTCAATCATGTTCACACGTCGCTACAAGATGACTTTCGTGGAGGCATACTTTGGCATGAGTTACATTAGTATACATTTAATATTGCATGAACATTTGGCTGTCAAAAATATTTATTTGCATAGAATACAGCTTCGATTCTCGTATCGATGAGTGCAAAGAAATGTTCGAAAAATGCAATCGGGATGCTTTAAAAGACTTCTATGAGATCTAGACAGGCAAATAATCATGGATCTATGTATTTGACGGTATGGGTAGTTCAATACGAGCCAAATCTAACGAAAATTCGCGCTCGAAGCACTTCGAAGCAAATGGTCATCTGTTCATTCGGAATAATTGCACATCTAGCCACCGTTCAATTGGAGTGGTCAATTCTAAATGGTTCACCAAAATTGGATAGAAAAAATGCTTTGATAATTGTTTCAAATGCATGCACCAGTGTATTGATATTGAAGAGAATATTTGGAAAAAAAATAAAGCAATATCCAATTATAAATATTTGTTTTCATTTCTCGATCTCAAAACTTAACTAGCAACCCTCTTATTTAGGTTTGTAGAAAAAGAAATAGTGATTATTCACAATATGAAGCTAATACAGTGTTTAATGAGGTACGTTGAGTTTCTCCCATTCATAAAACAATAGTGGATTGTAATTATTGCAGAGATTTATGTCTAGAAAAAAAAACAAATCTTCCACCTCATATCAGTTACTACTACCGATTATATAAACGTGATCTAATAAATTCACCTCACCAACGCTTCTGCATACGAAATAATATTCGTTATTCCTGGTTTAAAACACGTCTGCGTGGATCTTTTGTTAAAGTCGCTAATATTCATATAACCTGACAATTCAGATCATTGTAAAATAAGCAAATTACACATGACATTCGAATTTGGAGAATAGTTATTCGGCTATAAAAACACTTGAGTCATACATTTTGTCTCAAGGCTGGATACTAGTTGTCGAGGCGTTTAGCCGATTTACATATTATGTTTTTTTCTTAATCGCCCTGATTCAAAAATATTTGGAATTGAGACGAGCAGAGTAGGTTATGAGTGCCGCTTTTAGTTACTCAGTTTAATAATATGATTATCTTTCAAGAATCGACATGTAAATCTTATTTATTTATATCAATGGTGATAGAACAGTTTGAATTTATCATGATGTTAAAAGCTTGTGAGCTGATTGATGTATAATCGACTGTTGTCGAACATGAAGTAGATGACAGCTCAGTCACTTCAGTGCCCGGGCACTAAAATGCGGTATCACTACCAATTTCTATCGACCAATCGGCAATCACTTAACTGCCGATTTCGAAAGAAAGTTATTCTCATAATGTTGAGAAATGAATGATGCTTTGAAAAATATAGGATGCCAATGGGCCTGATAGTTTTCTTTTATAAAATATTCCTCCAATTTCCTTAAAGAATTATTGTGATGCATTTGCCCTTTCGTTTTCTTTCCTACATTGTTCATCAAATTCTATTTTCGCCTATCTCAACAACAACAACTTTTCTTTGGTGTGCAGCGCTAAAAAATTTGCTTTTTCATACTTATTTTTTGCTTTTATACTGTTTCTTCAATTGAATTATGGAAAACATAGTTTGTAAATATTTTTTCCTAGAAATCTATCCAATTCGGGAACAGAACCTATGAAACATAACAGATATCTGAGTATTTCGGTACTATGAAAGTCTCTGTAAATTTAACAGTGTAAGGTCGTTTCCATGCGTAGTTTCGTTTGGTTTCCTTCTATATTCTTTCTGCAGCTCTGTAGCTATTAGGTTAGCAAAATAAAACGGGAAAAAACTGAACCGCCAATGTACACCATGTAAACTACAGATGACGACTGAAGCTATCTTGGCTTTTCTCAAATACATTTTCCCCATTATATCTTGTATACATAAGTCTGAAGTTGTTCATTTCCTAACTGCTCGTATTCGTTGTATTGAATACGCAATAGATAGGAATTTAGTGAATTTTTGTCATAAATTTCTTATTACTAGATCATTTTTTTATTATTTTTAACAATTTATATAAATTTGGGGGAATTGTGTTCCAGGATAATTTTATTTTATTCAAGTTACGTTCATTTTTTGGAATGTGTTTCCAGTTTCCCCATCTTCTTTGTTTGTGAATTTCGTTCCGGTATAAAGCTGGTGGCATCGAAAGAGGAAAAATATCACTTTCTCAGATATAATTTCCAGTTAGGGACTCTGGACAAGCCGTGTTCTATTTCTATATATCAATTGAGATGAATGATTCCACATCTATTTGTTCACAACTTGTTTTGGCTTATTTTGTTATTATTTACCATACTTCTCGCATATCTCCTTCTATCTTTATATAAATTAATTTTGTTGTATTAAGAATCCTGATAGTTTTCGATGGGTTCTCTTTTATTTTATAAATGCCGCTAGTATTCTTTGTGTTTTTAAGAACTGAATAAGACGTATGACTCACTAAGAAGAACACTTTTTTGTCAAAAATCGACTTAATTCATCAATGTAATGTGTTTCAAGGGCAATAAAATCATTTCCATGCTTCCCTAACTTCTCGATGCCGTGCTTTTAGACGAAGTTTTTTTCCTCAAAATAGGCTTCAGTTTCAGCAATTGCTTTTTCATTTGAGATGAATTTCTTACCTGCGATCATTTTTTTGAGATCAACGAATAGCCAGTAGTCACTGGTGGCTAGATCTGCACTATACAGTGGAAGAGGACGTAATCCTAAGTGTAATTCACTTAATTATCAAATTATAAGTATTACTGTTTTTGTAAATCATTTCAATGATGTTTTTCCACTGTTATTATTGACATTTTCGTTAATATAACCATCGGCCACTGTATTTAATTTGCCACCCACCTAATTTCTTTCACATCTATAATATCACTACCCTGGCTCACACAAATTGTTCCTTATGCTTGACGAAGTTATTGACCTTTGAACAAATCGGGACGTTTTAGTTTTATAATCATACAATTTTACTTGCGCATCGCAACTTATTTATACCAACTTTTTGTTTGGTGCATTTTGTAAAATTCACCTGACTTGGTATGATTGGAATATAAAACCACATCAAATTGTTTGATATCTTTAAATTTAAAAAAGTAAGAACTCTATTTATCGATTAGTATCAACTATTTATAGAAAGTACAAAAAATGTATTCATTCATATCCAAGATCTCATCAAACATTATATAAAAAAAGATAATACTAATTATTGGAGTAATTCTCCAAGCTTTTTCTAAAAGTAGTTATATAGAGCAAATGAGATAAGAGTTCATGTAACGTCCAATATTGCACTAAAGTCGCAAATTCGGTAATATCATTGTACCTCTATGTGAATAAGAAGTAGAGCCGTATTCTCGAATTATCTTCTCCCTATTCCGAAACTGCGATACAAAATTGTGTTGCCATCGAAAACAACCTTAATCACGAACAACAAAATTAATGTTTGCAAATTATTCTATAAATCACTTTTCTATTTTATTAATTCATGTTCCTAGCTATACTATGAAATTTGCCAACCTTTAACTTTGTCCCAACTCCTTTCATAATTATAAAAAATTGCAGCAAGAGCATGCTAAAAAGTGAACACGACTACATAGAACGAAAACTAGGTCACATTTGTATATTCAGTCCCATTCAAATACAAATTCAGTTGACACTCGAAGTTACGATAGAATAAAACTACGATGTGAACTGCTCTGGATAAGAATTATTATTGTCTAGATTCACTGTCGTTTGAGAATTACGATCTTCATTTGCAAACTGTTCATATAGTAGGATAAAATACGGAAAATGGAAGGACAGTGATTGATTCATATTAATTAGTGTCATTACTCTCAACTCCTTCACCGACAATCAAATGATAAACATAGATAAAAATTTCTTGAATTAAAAGAACACAGCAGATCATTCATTTATTTCATCTAATACGAAGTGAAGAAGTAGAATTAGACTTAATTAATATAACAAGATATACGAGGATGATCCCAAAAAAAGTAACTGGCTTAACAAAGAAAACACCAACATTTTGGATGAATATATATATATATATATATATATATATATATATATATATATATATATATATATATATATATTACAATAGAATCTTCTTTTAGCTCCATACATTCTACACTTTTCCCAATAATTTTGATACATTTTTTATAATTAGAATCGTCAAACTCTAAAAAATAGTCATCAACTGGCGACATCACCTCATCATTGTTGGAAAATCTTTATCCACCAAGCCATTTTTTCAAGTCTGGCAATAGAAAATGATCCGAGCGGGTTAAATCCGGTGAATACGGTGTTTGAAGTAGCAATTCTAACTTTATTTTAGTAATTTTGGTCATTACAATAACGTATGTGTGAGCTGGGACATTATCCTGATGAAATAACATTTACTTCTTAGGAAAATGTGGCCGTTTTTGATTTCTTCGCTCCAAAGTTGGAATGAGTTATGGCATATGGTTGATAGTGTTTCCCTTTTCAAGATGGTCAATGAAAATTATGCCATTCGCAACCCAAATAACGGACGCCTTCTTTGAAACTGGTTCTCCCTTTTCAGTCCATTGTTTCGATTGTTCTTTTGCTTCTGAAGTGATACACCCACGTTTCATCCATGGTTATTAAACGGCGCAAAAAGTTTCAGTTAATAAGCGATGTATCGTACTTTTTGAAAAGCCTACTTCATTTGCTTTATCGCTCTCTTTCTCTGCTACCAAATATCTTAATGTTGATAACGAGGAAGCAGTCTCAACCATAGTAGAATCTAGTTTAGCTTTTACTTTTCAAATATAAGTATTGTATCACATAACTATGATCAATTTTTTTACATGTTCAGAAATTCACTGAAAACGTTCACTATTGATGGTTGCCAAACAAATACTGAACAACGTGGTGTCTTAAAACTTGAAATATTTGCTGTATATATTGTGTACTTTCTAATATGGTATTTTTCAAGCATCTACTGGCATCTCTGGGTCAAGTCATGTATTTCTAGGACCAACGTCGTACATATAAATTAGAAGAAAATGTAGTAGTAGTAGTTTTTAGCTAAACTACCAAATATTCTGATATTAATATTATGATATCAACAAAGTTCTACCTTTTACTATAGAAACAAAATCAAATCAATAGGTTCAATATGAGTACGTCATTTTTGATGTGTATTTATTTGAAGGGAATACCTTCTAAATTTTTTAAATAAAAAAAATTAAAATGAAATGATTACGAAAACATTATTGCAATTCCAAAAAATATTTAAGGAAAATATGTTCACAATACAAACCAAAGAGCTTGATGTGGATTACACAATACAGCCTCAGTACAGCCTTGAAAATGAAAGATATTGATATGAATTTGTTCACGACAGAGACCGTTAAGCCAGTTCTGTTCGGTTGTGATGGAAGAGTCTAAGGTTTGGAGAATGCGATAGGTTTTTTTACATGCTTTTATAACAGATAATTGGTTTATATTGTTTTCCAACCAATTTCATTTATTTGTTGCTTTGTTTACATTCTATATATTCTGTTATAAATACTTACTTGTTTAGCAGCGACAAATCAGTATATAATTGAATGTCGAAGAGAACGAAATAGTGAATAGAAATCGTTGAAGTTAAATTTTACCAGTAGTGATCAATTATTATAAATAGTGTTTGTTGTGAGTGTATAGATGAATTGAGTAAGTGAGAGACTGTGTGTATGAATTTACCCCACCGCTAGAAATAGTTCGAATAAATCAGAAAAAACATTAGAATATCTTGAAGATCAACCCGTTATATTTCCGATATGAGCTCGATATTGTGAAGACACTTTATGTGCTAAATGTTCTGCCATAACCACAGAAGGACGTCTTCTTGTAGTTCGAAGATTAAGAGAAGGCATGGAATAAATTACAACATATAAAATTGATGAATACTGAGAAGCGAATGCATTGATGAGGAAGATAAAAGTGTCACGGAGGATTTATACTAGGAATAAGTCGCATACATAAAATTGGAAGTGATCTTATCGGAGAAGTAGCTGTACAAAAATGACTAAGACAAGGTTCTACTTTGTCTCAAACTTCATATCCGAATCAACTATTTGAAAAAACATTCCAATATCAACGGTATACAATAAACATGTGGAATAAAAATGTGTATAAATTTTTTACGATGCAGCAATTTTATCAGTTTTTATGGTCTACAGTCTAGTGATGTACAGTAGGTAAATGGGTATAAGGATATATACAAAAAAAATTCTTAGTCTGTAGTTGTCATTGGATAATATAATAACAATGAGTTTACACAAATTCTTGTATTTAGTTTTATTGAAGAATTTTCTGAATTGATTCGGGAAGTACATACACCGATGCGATGACTTAGAAGAGGAAAAGTTTTGAAAATGTTTTTTCCTTGCTCAATGAAATAATGGAGTATTCGGAGTGAAATGATGAATGTACACTTTCCATAATGCTAGGAATAATTCTCAAATTCGGCGAAAACGCGGCACGTTTGAATCACCCAGAATTCGTTTGATCTCATATATATCAAAGATTAAAGAAAAGTCGAAATGTCAAAATTCATCTTTCTCTCTCTTAAAAACTAAGCTCTAACTCTAAGTCTATCCAAAAAATTGGAATAGTAAAACAATGTTTTTTCAAATCGGATCGAATGTCAGAACGAAGTTCTTTTTTAAGAGTAAACTAAAAACTGTCAGAAATTAACAATATAATCACTGAAGCGAAAGTGTACTTCTGAGAAATCACCCGCCGTCATAATCACCCGCCCTCATATTCGTTCATATAGGAAACAATAGTGAAGAAAATGAGAATGTGGAGAAGCCTCGTATATTTTGTAACACTAAATGGATAATGATCAAAATTGAGAAGAAGGTTTGCATCTAATTATGAGAGATTATTCTTATACACAGTGGAATAAGGAAGAGACCGAATATATCCAAAAAGATTTTAAAGCTCCAATGGATACACACTCATCCAAATTCAATATGAGAGACAATTAATTGATAGGTGACTCAAATTGGTAGCTCTACTTGAATTGTATCAGATATTTTTGTTTGCCTTTACCCAATCATCTTGTTCATAATCAATAATCATGTTCAAACCATGACTCAATAAACTTCTTTCTACGAAAAATTCATTTTATTTTCCAAATTTAACATCATGTATCTCGCTATTCATTGTTGTTGATAAATTAATTGGCTTTTTTTTCAAACGTGTAGTTATACGTTAATTACGAATCAATTCGTATATGCACCGATGTAAGTTGTACAACTACAATACTTAAACGAGCAGTTGGTATAAGAGAAAGGCACAAAAAAATATGATTAATTAACATAAATGAATCTTTGTAAACTTTCCTTTTGTTTAATATGATCTTTTATGTCCAATGCATCCAGTTGATGAGAATGTTCAATGAAATGACCTCCATCTTATGAATTGACATTCGAACTTAAGCAAATAAAAACAGAGATAAACCTGTTTATTCTTGAACAGTATGTGAAGTTAAGCACGCTTTTATATAAACGGTGCGTAAAGTTAATTCCACTGGAATTACGGTCTACTTTACTCACCGGTGTGTGAAATTGCACTTAACGTTATTGGTGTTTCGAGAGAAGCGATTTCGATGGTGCAAATTAATTCATTAAATGTTAACCGGAAATATCTTGTGTTTGACAGTAATAACTTGTTACTGTGAGAGAATCAGAATATGAGAAAAATTTTTTGATATCATTTGATTACATTCAGCTTCATACATTGGTTATTTATTGTGTTAGCTCACTTTTTAAATTTCTGATTCCACTTGTTGCAGAAAATCTTTCGAGACATTCCATCATGTTCTAGCTTCAGTTGTTCAAAAATTTAATATAAGAAATGGTTATTAATAATAATTACTTTTAAGATGATCTCTTCTGATTGCGCAAAGTAATGAATTAGAAACTAAATGTGCAATAAACAATTCAATATTTTGAAAGAACACATGAAAATACATTCAACAAAATATTCAATGGACAAATTGTGACGGTTGTGATTTTCAAAATTTGATTTTACTCGGAAAATTGCCAGGTAATTTGTTATTTCATTGATAGTTTGTTCCCACGACATACCTATTTCATGTGGTACCTCATAGTCAGTCTCTCAATAATCTTCGTCGAATCCAATTTAAATTCAAGTGCTAAGAAGTAGCCAATTTTAATATAAACCACGTGTGAGTGGATTTAGCTATCCCAAGTGGAATCAATGGAAGATCATATCCTGACGATATTGCATATATTGTGGCGGATTGCAGATGCTTAGACTCTTCACCCAATTAAATAATACCATTGATTGTATGTAACATATTCCAAGACATTTCAATACTACCAAGGAGCAATTTTGTGGTTTCCGATTTCAGGACCTATATACATTATACTCAGTGTTTTTCTGCAACCTCACTTTTATGCAAGTTGTTGATATTTTCACTAGTTTTTCTCGTAACCTTATTTTTTTGATCTCTAGGATTTGATTTTGAGAAAAACCACAAAAAAATACTTCAATATTAGCTTTAACTGTGTCAATCGTTGCTGTAGACATTAACCCTCACGTGAACCCATAAGAAATAGTTCAAATGCGTTAAATCATACGATCTAGGCGGCCAATTGACGGGCCCCAAAAGTGAGATGAACTGGTCAATGAAGGCGGCTCTCAATTTGGCCATTGTTTTGCGTGCCGTGTGGCATGTGGCACTGTTTTGTTGAAAACACATGTCAGGCATGTTCAATTCTTCCATTCTTCTAGATGCGGCAATTTTCTTGTTGACGTATCAATCAAATACTTTCGCAAAATTTTTCATGTAGTGGAGTAACAGAGGCCCAATTGCTACGAACGGCGGCGAATCGACATTTCACGGTCATCAGTAACACTGGCGGTTACAACCGCAATATTCTCTTCTGTTCTCACTGTACGTTTGCGTGTCAGTGGTTGAATGTCCAATAGTGTAAAATAGATTCCAAATTTAGTCACAAGCTTTCGAATAGTTCCCTCAGTAGGCCGACCAAACTGCCCATAAATTGGAAAAAGTGCATGCATTCTGATAGTAAAATCACAATTATAAACGTGAAGATGAATGACCATTTTTCATTATAAATTAGCGTGAATTCTGAAATTTAATGTATAGCAATAATTTTTCAAAATCAATCTTTCTTATTTTTTTTGTCAACGAAAAAAATGTGAACATGCAGTCACTACAATTATAAAATATTTACAATTTGGTATGCGATTGTATAGCACACAGCTTTCTTAGTAAAGATTGAAATTTTGAATCAAGTATTATGTAAATTCTAAATCATTTTTATAAATAATGACATATTTATGTATATATCACAGAATTAATAGATCTATAATAATATGAGGAAAAAAGTGATCAATTGAATTCGTGCAATGAAAATAGCAGAAACTCATAATCTTATTGGAAGTCAACTGTGCTTATTGCCCTGTTAGGGTTAAATGTATATAGTGCTATTATACATAAAAGTTTCAATAGTATTGTTCGGAGTATATTTTCTAAGTGCACAAATATAACCAAAGTTACATTAGAAATTTTTTCTTATACTTGTAAATGAACAGATGTAAGTGCATCTAATGCGTCAAATGGAAGAAAAACCATTCAAACAGATAGTATGCGTTCACTTTATTCACAAATAAATATACTTAGCTTGGTTTATGCATTGGAATGGTACTTGTAGTTCATGTAGAAAATTAACAGTGAATTTGGATTAAAATTTCAACTTTTAGCTAAATTCTTTGATTTTGTGAAGTTATGAGCACAGAATACGTCGTCAGTCCGTATTGGTAGTATTATTTTGTTTACAAAATCCTTGTTATTTGGTTCTGAAAATATAATTCTCATTATTGTGGCGATTTTCACCATAGTGTTCAATTTTTAGAACTGATATTAAAATAGGTAAAAGCAATGTCTGAAAATTAGCAATGTCGTTTAGACGATAGAACACTGATAAACAGTGTCAGGAGCTTCCCACATTTGTATGACAAAAAGGACTAATTTAACAAAAATAAAATGAGAAAACAAAATGTCTGGGTAGCGAGTGATTGTTGGCAAAACAGGTAAATGAGCTAGTTCTGAGAGGAGGTCTTATGCCTTCAACAATTATCCTTAATTTACTATATAAACCAAAAATTTAACACCAAGAAAGTTTAGTTTTATGTTGATTTTAATTTAAATTCAATTTTAGCTGCATAAACCAAGCTTTACATTCTAAAAGCTGACACTAGCTACTTCAATAGGGATTGGATTCGATGATACTGCATTTAAAGCACTGTTAATGGCATATATCAAGCTAGATCAATTACATTCAAAAGATTTTTGATAAAATAGCTTGTAGACACGATAATACAGTTGACGACTACCCAAATATATTTGCAAGTTCAACCAAATAGAATGTACTTGAATAAAGTTGAAGGAATATCTGGCACTAAACAATTTAATCCCATTAGTATGGGAGAATGCAAAAAATGACATTCGAAAAGGGGAATACTACAAGTGGTAATTGAATTTTACAGTGGAACGATCATTGTTACGATAGTGGTAGTTCAAAATCAACATTGTATCAGAAGCATAGCATTGACGTATGAACCAAAAAATAAGGAATATTTGAAACTATAGTTTCTGATAATGTAACATACCACATCATTTCGACTCCTTCGTCTATAGTATTGCTGTTCGCACATTGGGTGCCTATGAAATCCATTTTTTTATTCAGTTTTATAAATATTTTCCCAATTTATTATACATTTATCACACAAAATCCACTTTTCACCTAAATTTAGTTGACCAAGTCTAAGTGACTAGACTGTGTGTTTTATCGCCGCAATTTACTTGTTTGCTTTTGTACAATTTCTGGCTTGATAACTTCTTTTTCTGTCAGCAGCAATAGAGTGACTTATCATTCACCTTCTTTTTGAGAAAAAATGGATGAAATCGTCAACTCAAATTTGTCAAAAAAGTTTATCGTTTCCAGTGTAAAAATTCATTATCTACAACATACCATTATTATGAGCCACAATATTTATGTGTAGTAAATGTACAAGGTGTTTCAAAATGAAGTTTACCTTTGTATTGATTATTGTGCATAACCGTCTATTCGGATGGCGTGAGATATATAATAATGTATAGGTTATGTATGCGTGAGTTTTACAAAGACGGTAATTCGGCGACTATACTGATTACGATTGATTGAAAAATTGGTCAAGAAGTTTGCAGAGACCGGATTAACAATGGATAAACCAAAATCGGAGGTCCCTTAAAGCGATTAAAAACGTTTTACTCAGTTTATTTGCGACTGACTTGTCTATTAGGAAGCGTGTTGTTGCAGACATAATCATTATTTCGCATTTTACGTGAAAATTTGAGGCCGCATCCTTACAAAATTCAGTTTGTGCAAGAGGTCAGAAGCTTGACTTCGTAAACAAGATAATTGAGAGCTCTCCACAGTTTACTAACATCTTGATCCGGAAGATCATTTAAAGCTCAATGAACACATCAACAAGCAAAATTTCCGATACTGTAGTGCAGCTTATCAAAACATCATAAAGCCCCACAATTGCATAAGCTGAGGAATTTTAGACCTTAACCGTTCTGAAGACAAAAAGGGGACGCATTTTCAGTGAATTTGGAGCATTATGTGCGAATGTTAGACCACTTCTTTTTGCCTGAACTGCACAACTATAGTTATAACCAGAGAAGATAATTCCAACAGAACAAGGTAACTTCACATTTGTCCAATAGATTTCTGGTACGTCTTGTGAAATTGTTCACGGCAAATTGATCTCCAGAAGGAATGACATAACTTGGGATAACTTGGCCCTAACTCAGTTCCGATTTAAACCTATGGAATTTTTCCTGTGATGTGAAGAAAATAGCCGTAACGAAATGGCAGCTATCAATTGTAGTGCTCGCTTAAATGTAATCGTAATCGTAAGCATTGTATTTTGATATTCAACAAACAATTTTCCAATAAAATTTCTACTTTTCTTAGAAATGTTTTTTTTAATGTGAACTTTCTTTTGAGTCACCTTGTAAAACCTCGATAGCTAATAAAACATGCCGGTCGGTTTTCGGAAGCTTTTCAGAGCAAATACTTGAGGTTGAATAAATAAAAGGATTCAAGCTTCCAGGTTTATGGTGCTGTAGGTATGTAGACACATTGACGAAAGTGAACGAACATTATTATTTCAGTTTAACAAAAATTTGGGTAATAATAATAATAATTGAATTGTCTAGGGAAGAAACTGTAGATTTGTAGATTTTAAATAGTATTAAGTTAACCCTAAATAATCTAAGTGAACAACACCAGGAAATTCTCATCTTGTTTGAGTTCTACAACGAGAAGGTGTCCGATTGTGAAGCTCTAATTATGAAATTGCCTTATTAAAAAAAGTGCAATCTCTCTACAAACTTATAGATATGCTTAAAGATCATTTACGTTATAAAAGTGTTGGAATACATTCAATATATGACATTAAAAGAAGATAAAGTACTTATTCAGAACCTCACAAATTATTTCAATATTTTCAAGAATGAATTTGTTAGTGTAGAGTATAGTGACTAGATGTATGATGCTGAATATTAGTGGGTAACTGTCACTTTCCAATTTTTCAAACCTAATATTTGCTGTGTATATATTTCATGAGACATCTAAATTTTTCTGAACAAGATTTGCTCCAAGATCTTAGTTATTGTTGAGGACAATACTAAAGGTAACTTTTAGATACGTTTTGTTTAAAAATTCCATCTCAATTTACAATTAATGTATACCATGAGAGAAGTGAATATAAATCTAGTTTTTAATAGAATTTTTTATGATATTTCAATGGTTTCCTGACGTTTCAAAAAATAACTATTCTTGACAATGATCGTATAATCGAATCTGCAATAAACTGAGAAAGTTTTGATAACATATCAATAAATTTTGATATGTATTATCATCAATCTATATTGTGTTGATACTGAGTTTCGGTTTGTCATGTTTGTATTAGGTTACATAATAAATTGTTGAAACAATATGGGTACATACACTTTATTCGTATAAATGATTTTGTCTCAAAATATAATTTGAAAATCAACGAAAAATTTTTTTCTTTGCTCAATGGATAAAATCCTATCTATATATAGAGAGAAGAAATGTTTCCTTCATTCCTTTGTACTCGAAAATACATCAAAACATAGTTTATCCTCTAATTCGTTGTCATTTTGTCCAATTTCTGTAAGGTTGAAAGAAAATTCCAGTGATGCTCTTTCAAATATACTGTTATCTTTATGTCTAAATTCTTCTTTTATCTCTATGTGATATAGAATAAAATGCCTATATCCTCTTGGAAAAAGAATAATCATGAAATGGTTTGTTTTAACACAACTGAGATGTTAGCATTTTCTCACACACATGCGCCGAAAAACCACCCTGAAATTCCCATTTTAGCACGGGTATCGTTCAGTCTAACACTTAAGCTCACCATAGCAAGGCGCGTACTTTTATCCGAACCGATCTCGTACAATTTCGGCGTGATTTCCAATATATTCCGATACCTGGTATAGAAAATATATTCAATATACATTTCAAGCTGTTACTTTGAAAAATATAAATTAATTGCAACATTATTGTTTGGTGACTAAGTGTGTTTCTAATGATTACTTAGGATTAATCTATTTCATAGTTACAATGTGTGGAAATTCGGTTTTTACTCTTTTTTTGATAATAAAAAATGTGTATGTTCATAGTTTTTTAGAAAAATGTGCATATTAATCGACTGGAAATGCAGTGGTTATACTTTCTTGGAGTTATTGCAGCAGTAAATGCCGGTAGAGAAGTGTACGAACGATTAGGTGAGATAATAATTGTGTACGTTGCATTAAAATTGAGTCGGTTGTTTCAAACAAAACTTTTTTAATTAATAAATTGTATGGTTAAGAAAACTTCACGAGAGGTGAAATGAAATGAATTGGGTGTTCGAAGTACTTATTAATGATTTCATAGTTCTTTAAACAAATATATATTCAATAATTTTTTTTGTTTTTCGAAATTTTTGATACAGTATTCAAATTATTTATTAGTTTTTTTTATATACGTTGTTACTGTCGCAGTTACAATATACGTACAAATATAAGATTATTAGAACAAATACCACTACTTTAGAATAATATATGGATAAATTAAATTAACAAACTGAAACTATGAGGAAAGTTAATATCAATAGCTATATCAACAATAGAAGCGAGATAATATATAACACTGACACATTACATAAAAAGAGAATGGTATGAAAAACAACAATAAGTCTTTGAGATATTTTGATATAATATATGAAGACACTTCTACACATTATAATGTCCAAGGAATCTTTCAGTTAATATAAAATTATTTATGTGAATATTGAATTAGGAGTATTATATTGAAAACAATGAATGATGAGATAATGAGAAAATAATTATCATTTTTGATGACATAGGACATATATACCATAGAAAATAATTTTCAATAAAACATAAAATACGAACAAAAAATATATTTCCAATGGAAAAAGTGGAAGAAGACGAAGTTACTATCAGACCATAATCGCTTATCATTTGAGATTGGCAATGTATGAACGGAATTATATTCAACAAAGGTATCTTTAAATCTTAAAGAGATTAATTATAAACAGTTTGTATACGAATTTAGTAATAAAAACAAAGATGTAAGTTTATCAACTTTTCAACAACTAGCGCATTTATGTTGGAATTAAAAACAATACAAATGTAATGAAATAAAACTAAACTGAAACTAAAATGAAAAAAGGCAATGAATGGATTAATCAAAATATATTAAATATGATTCAATTGCGAGATAGAACATATACAAAAAAAAGCACCCAGAAGTTCTACAGTTTGATGTTGAGTTTTATGAATAGGGAAATAGTCTCAGACAACATAGATGTTTTAAATTATTTCAAGCGATATTTGGAAAAATAAGTGAAACTATTGATAAAGAATTATCAGACTATGAAAACAATTTGAGTACAAGCGAAACATTTAGTGAATTCATTAGTTATAACTTAATATCTAGATTGGAGTTACCAAGTAAGGAAAAAATAACTGAAATTACATTGGAACTAAAAAAAAGCTATGAACCTGGGTATGATGAAATAACTGTTATGGATATAATTAACCTTATAGGCTTCATAGTAGATCCAATAGCAAAACTAGTTAATATAGCATTATCTACGGGGGTTTTCCTAGCATAACTTAATGTAAGTAAAGTCTGTCCTATTTATAAAGCTGGTGACAAAGAATTAATAGTAGCTACAGGCCAATTTCTGTTATAAATGTTTCATTGAAAATTCTTGAAAAAATAAATGAAAAAAAGATGACTCTATTTATGATTAGTGATTGACTATATGATAAACTCCACTATGATTCCATACAAAACAGTCGTACATTGTCTGCAACTTTTGTCTTTGTAAATTCTGTAATAAAAGCTTTGAATCAAAAAAAGATTGTGGGTGACTGCAGTCTCAGTCGATTTAAGCAAAGCATTCGATGTAGTTAACGTAAATATACTCTAAACGAGAGTGCTTGATATAGACTTTAGAGATAAGTTTTTATGCATTATACAATTATATTCATATCAATGTAGCCAATAGTTTAATTGGGTAACATATGCCGCAAAAAGTTACATTATAATTACGAGGTACCACAGGGTTCAGTCCTTGGACCGTAGTTTCATTCTTTGTATGTTCTTGACTTACAATTTGCTAATCTTAAAGCACAGTACTACACATTTGCAGATTATACTTTATTAATGTACATAGGTGAAGATGAGAAAGAAATGGAAGGACAAATTAACGAAGACCTTAATAAATATTGCCGTTGGTTGTTTTCTAACAAGTTAAAAATAAATATTGATAGAACCAAGTAACCAAGTATATAATGTATAAAACAAACGAGTAAATAATTTTAATTTGAAAATTAATAAGATTCATTTGGAAAAAGTTGCTTCACTTGAATATCTGCCGCTGATGATACATGAGTTTTCATATTGACAAATGCGTATGAATATAATGATAAATTTATTTTTTTCCTCTCTCTAATTTCTTAGGTTCGTAGGTTGTTTGGGTAAAATAATAAAACTTCGATGAAATATCACATTTATATGTATAACTTAACGTTTCGCTCCTTCTTTGGGAGCATTTTCAAAAGAATCATTAATAAATGATGATTAACATATTTGTAGAATAGATAAAAACATATTTGTATATATCTTAAAAGCATTAATAAAAATCTAGTATTATTTACCTCGAAAGATATCTACTAATATGTTTTTATCTATTCTACAAATATTTTAATCATCATTTATTAATGATTCTTTCGAAAATGGTCTCAAGGAATGGGTGAAACGTTGAATTATATTACATATAAATGTGATATTCCATCGAACTTTTATTATTTTATCCAATCAACCTACGAACCCATAAATTAGAGAGAGGAAAAAAAATGAATTCATACTTAATATATTATATCATATATATATATATATATATATATATATATATATATATATATATATATATATATATATGTATATATATATATATATATATATTATATATATATATATATATATATATATATATATATATATATATATATATATATGTGAAGTGAATGTGCCAATTTCTGTCAATTACAGGTAGGAATGATCTTGCTCTTAAGAGTAAGAAGCCAATATTATACTCAGCTTTATTTACCCATTTGGGGAACCCGTGGAAAAAATCATGCAAATAATGCAAAACAAATTTTTGAAGATTTTGTTCAATCATGAGTATCTCCCACCAACAAACATTTTACATGAAGTGTTGGAGATACCTAAATTAGAATGCTTAGAATTCCAAATATTTGATAGTTCAAGTAATGAAATTAAAATGAGTAGTTCTTATCAAATCTTTAATAGAAAATGGAGAAGCTTCAAATACTGTGAGAAAGTAGAAACATGTTATAAAGAGCGTAGTGCAACAACTTAAGACTGTTTACTCTAAGTTATTTAAGTCTCGAGGCCAGAGCTTTAACGCACTGATTTGATATTCAAACAATTGTTATTACTTCTATGAAGTATTTAATTAATAAATTGTTCTAAATAGAATATACAAAAAAATGAGAAATAGAAAAAGACTTGAGTAAATTCAATGCAATTTATAGTTATATTTTTCATTATTATTTGAGGAAGGAAGCTTGGCAATGTTTAGTCGGCGCCGGCGGGTCAATAGCAAGATTTCTATGAAAACGAAATCAATAACATATAATCAAAAAAATATATATTGAGGGAATTATTAATTCAAAATATTTGGATAAAGACAAGAATCGGTCCAAACATCATTATTTTCATTTGTTTTAAAAATAAATGTTCAGTTGAAAAAGGACTAAAATCAAGACGATTCATCAACAGAATAAATAATTCTTATCTTGAGGTATCTTTTTTGTGTTATAAAAATCGAAATGATTTTTATTTTCTTTGCATTTATGTAAGGTAGTTCAATATACAGTGCTTTTCAGATAAAAGTATCCACCTTTAATAACTTTTGTAATACTGGTATTTAGAAAAAATCCAAAAACACGTCAATTTATGTTGGAAGGGGCAAGCATTATGGCATATATAAACTTACTGGAAAAGCCACCCCCTCACCCCTAGCAGCATCCCCTTTATTTTTTTAAATTACTTGTCATATTTTTTATGTAAAATTTGGATACTCCTCCTTGAGCTGATTTCAAAAATGTATAATACTTGTAGGTTAAAGTGGTTAGTTTATGAGATAAACAATTTTTCTTTTAAAAGCACAAATTTTACTTATTATTTACTTTCACCTTATTTGCCTGTACTAAAATGAGTTGTACAACAGTTCAAACTCTTTAATCTTTTTAACTGTGCTATTTATTCTACTTAAAAAATCCAAACAACAAAAAACTCTACTTTTTATTAAAGTTTTACATTGTCAACTAGAATTTGTAGTCACTATTGACAGTGTAATTTGATACATTATTTATTTTGTTTCTCTGAAATGGTTTACTCTTTACAAGAAAGAATTGAAATTGTAGGTTTATACTACCAAAATAATAATTGTGCAAGAGCTGCTGCTAGAATATTTAACGAATTACATGACGGAAGATATGCAACTCATAAGTATGTAATTCAACTGATGGAGAAATTTACCACAACAGGGTCTGTTTGCAATAAAGTGCATAAGCGAGAGGGACTCGTAAATAACGAAGCAATCCAAGTGGCAATTTTAGGGCAAGTCAGCTTAGAGGCTCAACAACCCCAATCGTTGTCAACAATAAGTAGAGCGATCGGTGTTTCATCTTCTACAGTTTTCCGAGTTCTACATAAATTCAAGTACCACCCATACAAAGTTAAGTTGGTGCACGAGTTGAATGAAGATGATTTTGATCGTCGTCTAGAGTTTTGCGAATCAATGACGCAAATTATCAATAACAATCCACTATTTTTAAACAATAATTTGCTTTTCTGATGAATGCTCATGGTCATTAAATGGCTTAGTAAGTAGGCATAATTGTAGATATTGGGCTGAAAGTGATCCACATTTTATACGTGAATTCCATACACAACATCCCCAAAAGTTAAACGTTTGGTGTGGTATCCTAGATGACCACATTGTCGGACCTTTCTTCATCAACGGAAATTTAAATGGTGAATCATATCTTGAGTTACTCAGGGAAGGGGTTGACCCACGTATTACAACAATAATAGAAAATGATGATAACCTTTCCGAAGATTTACTGGTATTTCCACAAGACGGAGCTCCCCCACACTATGCTATGCCTGTCCGACAATTTTTAAACGAAACATTCCCCGCTCGTTGCATAGGTAGAAGGGGGCAGATGATGGAGTGGCCACCTAGGTCACCGGATTTAACACCCCTAGACTTCTTTTTATGGGGGTATTTAAAAACAAAAGTTTATGCTACCCAACCAGAATCTCTGGATGATTTACGAGATAGAAAATGAATGTCGACAATTAAATCCAGCCGTATTAAGCAATGTCAGAGAGGCATTTCAAAATAGATTATACCATTGTATGGAAGTGAATGGTACTCATTTTGAACACTTATTGTAACTTCATAATAAATAGCACAGTTAAAAAGATTAAAGAGTTTGAACTGTTGTACAACCCATTTTAGTACAGGGAAATAAGGTGAAAGTAAATAATAAGTAAAATTTGTGCTCTTAAAAGAAAAATTGTTTATCTCATAAACTAACCACTTTAAACTACAAGTATTATACATTTTTGAAATCAGCTCAAAGAGGAGTATCCAAATTTTACATAAAAAATATGAAAAGTAATTTAAAAAAATAAAGGGGATGCTGCTAGGGGTGAGGGGGTGGCTTTTCCAGTAAGTTTAAATAAGCCATAATGCTTGCCCCTTCCAACATAAATTGACGTGTTTTTGGATTTTTTCTAAATACCAGTATTACAAAAGTTATTAAAGGTGGATACTTTTATCTGAAAAGCACTGTATTTCTAAACATGGTATTGTCAATCCAATGTTGTTATAAGAATAATTCAATTATACTTGATTAGAAGAACATTGAATATTCATTAAGATAGCTCTAATGGTTTCATTTATTCCAAATGATATTCCGATGAGCTTTTATTGGCCTATCTGTTATATGTGTTTTAGGATAGTGTGAAAAATAATTTAAATATCGTCCAAATCATAATTCTTTAACATATAATTTTGTTTTAATCATTTTTTGTTGGATTTAGTAAGTTTTCTATTTCTATAGTGGATTGGATTTCAGAGTTTAATATATCTATAGAATTTTAAAGATTATCAAATTCCCTATATATTTTATTGTAGCTATCCCATGTAATGAAAATTCATTTCATAAATACAAAAACGTTAGGTAAAGATAAACAAAAGCAAAAATCAACAAGCAACGCAATTATTCATATAGAACAGGATATAATATTAGTTAAATATATCGCTGCAGTCTTATTTTACGGCATATTAACGAGATAGCGTTTGTTTTCTACTTAAAACAGTAGAAGTAAGCAAACAAAACCATATGTAATACATCGGACATCAAGCAATTAGGAGCTGATAGTGTTTGTTGGTTCAAAGGAAATCCATGTAGCCATACTTTGTCAAGTATATACCTTTTCATTTTGAGAATATTGTGACTGTTAGTTGTTGAGTTATGAACAAAGATTAAAAAAAAATGCTTTCTGTTTCGAAGTATCCGGCCTATTATCACCGTGAAATGCTCACTTTTCTTATAGGTAATGAAGTTTTATGTATACCCATTGAAAAGACTTCGAAATAAGTGTTGCTTCTCCTGGCCCTAGAATTCCTATAGACGAAAAGAACTGTGTTATAGGCATTCTCAGTGAGTCCAGTGAACTAACAGAAGAGGTATTACTGGGTCAGTTCACGAGACTTCTTATAAAATTTATTCGCAGGGATAGTTTTTTAAAAATTTCAAGTTTTGGTTTTTTTGCGCCCACTAATGGACAAAATGTGTATTTTCAACTTCAAATCTGGAAAGCACCTATGTTAAGATTAAATATTTTGTAAAACATAGTTAAATATTTTGTAAAACATAGCTGTGAGCGTTTTGGTTTTAAAATGTGGTACATGAACAAAACTTCTAGATAATAATAAGCGGCGTCGCGTCGTTGTGCTGGGAAGGGTCAAGCAGAACAATCTGTCAAAAGTGTCAAGTCGGCCCCTATATAGACGTTTTTCTGTTTCAGACAAAATAAGATTTTTTGTTTACTTTACTGAATTTATTCTAGTTTTCTGGCCTAGAATAAATAAAAAAAACTCAAAAATTATTAAGATGTATTTTTTTAAATATCATCAAGTAGGTAGTTAAAGTGCTTGGTGTTATCATATCCTGTAATTAGAAAAGTCAGGAATATAAAACAGAAGAAATCAGAGTTCAAATTTTCTTACATCAATAATTTGTAAATGGACAAAATCCCAACTTTTCCTAGAAAAAAAGAGCCAGCGACAATTCATGTGATATTACTTACTTTTGAATTCTAATTATTATAATCTTCAATTCATGTTCCGTAGAGTATTGGGCATTGTTTTTGTTAATATTAGCGCCAAGAAGATCGGATGAATTTTAATTGAATTGGAACATTTGAAAAAATGAAAAATGAACAATTACTATTCACTTTTTATATTATTCCGAATTTCAATAATTCTATTAATTCGAAATTATTTTGACAAAGCAACTACTTTCCTGGCTAAAACCGCACGAATATTGAATTACATTTTCAATATATATTATATCGTATGAATTTGAATTAAGCAACGTTGTGATGTCACATTTCTCAGTTAATGAATTTTCCGATGATGAATACAGTGATTCGAAAGCTCGGAAACATCTTGCTTCTGCTGTAACAACTATTTCTATTTAATTGCTAACATCAAAGTAGAAAGTAGATTTTTTATCTAAAACATCCCTTTAATTATGTTTATTTCATATTTTAATAATTCATAATCCTTTTAGCTGTTTTGTTTACATCCGTTTGTAGCTTCAAACATTTAGTTTTTGATATGATGCAAAAAGTATAGTATTCAATTGTGTCAATCTCTATATATTTTCAGTTTCCCAAACAAATTTGATAAGGAGACTGTACAGTTCGATATTTGATAGTTTGAGCATTTTTAATGGTCATTTGAAATTCAAAAATTATTGAATTGTCAAATGAGTAGTAGCCCATTCGGTTATAAATTGGGCTTGAATGTCATGAACTATTTCTTATTCTTGTAAGTAAGAAGGGTTTTTGTAATTAGGTACTTTTTCCGAGCTTCCGAATACTTATGTATTTATCGTCTGGGAAAAAAATTTTGATAGAATTAATGCTTCTATAAATTTTTAAACTCATTGATACTATCATCAGAAATCACCGAAAATCTTGATTAGTTATTTCCCTTATATATATATATATATATATATATGTATATATATATATATATATATATATATATATATATATATATATATATATATGGTCTTGATTTTAGGTCTCTTCTGTTTTAAAATTAGTTTTTTTATAGTTTTTAAAAGAAAGATAAATTTTGAAGTTCCGACTTTTCTTTAAGTCTACATCAAAATATGATATTGACACTAACATTTTGCTTATTTATATGATCTATAGATCTATAGATCATATAAATAATCGAATTGTTTAATGATTGCGTAGCGTAGCTCAGCTTAGTTCAGTTTATAATAACTAGTCATAGTGAACAGTCCGAAATAGAAAGTGATTGGAGAATTTAAATAAATTAGTTGAGTTAGTTAAGTGATAGTGATAAGTGAATTACTATAAGTTAGTGTAGTGTATAGTGTTCAAATAAATTAAGAACGTAAGAGACAGTGTATCAATTCATCCTACGAATAGAAGGGGTGTAAGTGAATACGAAAAACATTACAATGTGAAACTTTTTCGTATAACTAACAGATATCTAGATAATAGCAAGTTATTCTATTAATACACTATATCTCCATAATTTCCAGGTAGTTTTGATACAAACGAGTCGGTTACTCAATCCCTAAAACAAACATTATTGAATTTTTCCAATGAATATATTATCTTTGCTTCCTCGACTTCTGTGGACTTTTTCTTATGTTTGGTGGTTTTATTTCTACGAAAACAATTTTCAAATCAAATTCGATTCCTAGGAATACATTTTAGCTCACCTGCAGGATTGAAGGAAGCCTCTCTCAATACGAGTGTTTGCTTACGAAGCAACATATTGATATAATAGATTTTGTAATCGTGATCCATGATATTAGTCATGGCAATACTGGAAGTTTGTTTCTCATTACATTTGTGAGACTCTTGTAACATAAATTATGCCTGCTGAAAATATATTGTACATCTCATTGAATTTCACGACTGTAATTTTATTCGCAAGTTATCGGAACGTGATCCTTTATCCGTTTCGGTTCACTAATCCATAAGACAAAGAAGTAGGGCTAACGAATATCGAAAGTGAACTCTAAGTATGAAACACTGTGATTGTTCCAGAAATGGCTGGAAAAACTTCGTTTGTGAGGATTTTGTAATAAATCTGATAATGGTTGTATTTACATTGTTGTCAGACATTTCGTTCTCTTGAACTTTTTCATTTCAAATGATATTCTTGTTTGTTTGTGATTGCGATAAAATTGTTGGTATTTTATTTCTAATGTTCTCTATACCTAGAATTATAGAATTAGCAAATTTCACGATTACTACTAAAATGTTCATACAAGAGGAACATCGAAAAAAATTATAAGATAGGTTAATTAGAATATGTGTCCTCCCAATTTTTCTTAGGCACATATCGAGATTTTTTGGTTCATTTGGCATTTTCACAAGCCTATATAGTTGAAATGAGAAGTCAAATTTATTCCAAGTATACAATGAAATATAGGGTCATTAAAAAATTGTAACTTTGATATGGCACAGCATTCTAGAACACCGTAAAATTTTTTTAGTCTAAACCGAAATTCAAATTCAACCAGAGAACCAATTGCTAGAATAATTCCTCTTTTTGATGACGAGCGCAGTCAGAGTCATCTGTATCCGGAGTAGTTGCGATACCAAAAGAGATGACGGAAGGCTGGGTATTTTCTTTTTAAAACAATCGACCTAAATTCACTCCTTTCAGTTGTTGTTTAGCTCGTTAACTCCTCGTTATATTTATTAGCTCTATTTATCATGACTTGACCCGATTTTCCATCACTTGTCAATCTAGATCGGAGATTATATGGTATTGGGTGAGCACTGTTCGTTAGTAATAATTTTGGAGTTATTCGTGATCGAATGCTAAAAACTGTTTCTGATCACGTTTAAACAATTTTGAACCGATCTCGAACAGAGCTCGTTCCAAATATTTATCAGGATATGTCTTGTGTCAACTGTTCTGTGTTTCTTTCGGTTTTTTGTTTTATGCTTGTTCTCCGGTGAATTCTGCATCTTTATTCACCTCAAACTTTATTGCTTCTGTTGTTTTCACGCCGATTTCGCCTTATTTTTTTGTGAATGTCGCTAAGAACAAAGAAGTCTACGCAGTTTGACATGAGGAGAAGAAATTAAATGTTAAATTATGTCGAAGTGAGTTCTGTCATCAATTTTTCACAATGATTTGTTTTAGAATGTCATGATCATTTTATTTTCTTTTGAACCAATTGAAACCTTGAGAACCTGTTGATAATAATGCGTAAGTACAAATATTTATATAATAACTTATTACTACAAATTCCATTTTTTTCTCAAGTAGGAATAATGAGATTGACTATACTTCAAATAATGGCAATATGTTTTCTAAAATTAATGGAAGAAAAAAATACAAACAAAAACTTCGAGAGCAATAAATTCAGAAATTTCCTTTTTTAGAAGGCCGTGTCGGTAAAACTGATTGCAAAGTTTGTGGTATATTATTAACTAGTGGAATTTTTAACATAACCCTCCATTCGAAATCCACTTTACACATTAAAAATTTTGTTATTGCTAAGCTACAACTTTGATTGAAAACGGTATTGAGACTTCAGAGCCATCTGAAAATGGAGTTAAAAAGCCGAAATAATATTACCAAATTCTATTAATGAGCATAATTGACCATTTAAGTTGATGGATCATCTGCCATTAATGATATCACCCGCGTTTCCTAATTCAAAAATCGCCAAAAGCTCTTAATTAAACGAAAAAAAGCAAGGCTCTTAGACCTGCAGGAACTAAATAACTTGTTTCAGATATTTGAAATTATTCGTTTTCTATTATTATTGGAACTAAAGATATTTCATCGAAAAAATGTCTGAGTATAGTCAAATATTATTAAAAGATAGTTTTTTCTAGAATATCATGGTTTTAGGTTGCCCTTCTCATTCGTTTAATTTATGTTCAATGTATGCGTCAAAAAACCATTGAAACATTTATTGATGATGTATGTAATTAAGAGTGTTAGTGATTCAAAGGATTTCCAAGAATTTGATAATGGAACTTTAACAAATCTTTTAAATTGATGAATTCCTATGCAGCAAGTTGCTGATAGAATAATACATCACTGGTAATCCTTAAGTTTATTTTTTCAACATAAACATTTGGGCAGAGGAATCATTTCGACAGAGGGATTTCAGAATAAAGCACCTAAGTTACCAACTTTGAAGAGAATTACTACATTCTTTACAACTGTATTGGAATGATTTTTGAAAAAAATTTAATCGGAAAACAAAACTAATGATATTTGTATAAACGACCCTTGTGAGAGAATACGTCATATCAAGAACTTTCATCATTCAGAAAACATTCAATCATTTTTTTCATAGTTCTTTTCATATAACTAAAAAGTAGGTTTACATGTCAAATTTTTATATTTCGCATCAAAAGCTTTGTAGGGAAACCTATTGTCTATTGAAGAAGCAGTGTAGACGAATCGAACATAGTATGGCAGATGATTCCTGAAATAGGAAAACAGGACCAAAACGATAAGCTGTGTTTTTTGAGGCAATCTACTTAACCAAAAAATCCTCAAATGCACCAATGGCTGGTGATAAAGAAAGGTTTTCGAGTTTAAATTCAGTCCAAGTGAAAACCAGAAATATATTATCAATTTGAACAATTTGTACCATTTTAAATATCAAAGAATTGATGGGAGGTTACTTTTGTTACCAGTCCAAACCTTCAAAACCTTGATTTAACTATAAAAACACTGTAATTGGTACAGAAATTTTATATGAAAATATAATAATTAATTAAATTTATTTTAAAAATTTTGTATGTTATGTAGAAAGTCTATTATTTTTTTGTTGTTCATTTTTTCATGTTAAATGAGAAATCTACATTTTTGTTATTGAGTATTTCCAGCTTCATATCAATATATATAACAATTATCTTCTTAGTTTTTTTCTATTGCATTAAATTCATTTTTATTTTATTTTTTATCTAGTTATTTAGTGAGTGATGTGAATTTTCAATGAAATTAGCTCAGTATAGCCACATTTAGCTTCCAAATGACCCTTAATTTTACTCCCACAGCTATTTGACACAGAGAACAACTCTGTAGAAGGCTAGTTCGGAGCTGGTCTTTGCCAACTATAGCTGTAGGGAATAGATTTTTGAAACCGGAAATTTTACGAAGAAGACATCTAACGGCGACAGTTTCAACAAGAATTATCTGAAGCTCCGAGTGCAATAGTAACTTCACAAACCGTGAAAAATGATTAAAAAATGCAGGAACTAGAGCCAGAGTGGCTAACACTGCTTCTCAACTGACGGGGAACACCGTGCAGGTAGGTATATATTTGCGCGAGAACATGCAAATTGTAATGTTCAAGAATTGGGTAATCAAGGATGATTCCAGATTTTGTTTATGTACTTTAGATCGAACAATACCTGTTCATAGAAGAGATAGAGAGAGGTATTTTCCTTGCAACAAAAACCTTCAACAAATTTCAAAAAAGGGTCTATAATGTTACGGAGTGGAATGTTTTTACGGGCTTACACAGAATTATTACTGTAAGATAAAGGATTATTAATTACTCACGGGTACATTATGGAGATATTAGATCCACAGATCTTATGCTCCTTTTATAGGTAATGAATTCAAGAGGGAAATATTGTAGTTTTGATTGGTCTGCACGCTGCCCTGATATGAACCCTATTGATAATGTGAGGGACAATATTTTTAGAAGCGTGAGATCCACAGATTTGATACTAGCTAACCTTGACTAACTGCAAACGGTGGAAGTGGGAAAATGTGAACTACAATTACTTGTAGCACTTTTCAAAAAGTATGCGTTGGAGTTGTCGTAATGTGATTGAAGCTTGAAGAGACAACAGACGTTACTACATTTAATTAATTTAGTTTTTAAACAATTATTTTGTACTTGATTTCCAATTTCTGAGTTCTTTCGACTTCCATGTATGCAGTAAATTACTTTTATATCAATTTCTTTCTGTTATTAATTCGAATACAGATAACATTTTGGATTATCTGGAATAGCATATTACAATACAAATAACAGAAGGCTTTTCATTCCAGCAAGAGTTTCAAATTTGGAAACGAGCGAGTAGCTGGAATGACATTCTATCAAGAGTATTTTATACTATTCCTATGTTTTGGCTTGTTTGCACTAATTTTTATTCATCGGAAAATGGTTAAAAATATACATTAGCTGAATTACACCATAACTTAGGTGGTCGGTTGATAGCACTTATTCAGTCGACTTTGGAAATATCATTCGAACTTGAACTGTCGGATTCAATTTACACCCCCAGAATTACGAGACATGGCCGTATTCGGATGAAGGAGCCAATATTATCTCAGAAAATATCTCAACTGCTTCTTTTGAGCTATAGGTAATAGTTATAAATGCTTAACAATGTGAATGACTTATTCCATCTTAGGGTCAATATTCGTTAAAATATTGACATTGAAGACCGATGTTCAACGGAATATCAACCAAAGTAATTGAAGATATTGGAGTATACTGATTGGCAGTTGGAGCTTCCAAACCTAAATCAGTATTTGTAACTGTACCATAAACAAAAACAAATCATCTAAGGTTGTTTACAATGATATGTGACCATTGAATTGAACTTATTAAAAAATGTGCGTGCTTAAAACCAAGTCATACTTCCCATAAACGGCAAAGGCGTTATACAGTTCGGCTTATAGAAATTAATAAAATAGGTGAAATGCCCAGAATTATTCTCAAATAATCATAAGTACCGGATCCGGAGAACTTTTCTGGACACTGTTTTCGAAGGACGGACATCTAATTATCCTGAAATTTCATTGCGACTGGAAAAGTTCCAGTGTCGCCAAGGGGTATGTAGATGCCTCTAAATAAAGGAAGATTGAAGTGGCCGCAATGTTATCAAGGCATCCATGTTTTGTATCAACTTAATCAATATATCAATTGTTGGAGTTTTAGCTTTAAGAAGCTGGAAAATCAATTTTTTGAAGAAAATGATATCGTCAAGAAAATATCCCTGGTATTTCAATCGAGTAATGCGAAAAGACCAAATTCAATAAGTGAAATTAATTCAATTATTCATGCTACAAGTCTTAATTACACTAATAAATTTCACTGAAAATCCAATGATTTTTTATTGTGTCCAGTTTGCCTTACTGCACAGTCTTTCAAATTACAACAAAGGTAAACACAAATTTATAAAAGGACAAATAATGATTTAAATATCTTAAACTATCCAGTCATTTTAAGGTTAGGTCTTGCCAAGGAATTTCTTTACTGTAGATTTGTATGCTTTGTCCATATTTCATAATCACATCCACTTTGCCTCAAAACTTATAATTTATTGTAACTAGAATCTTAAAATTCTTCCTTCAGCTGTCAAAATAAAATGTGATCATTGTGATGAAATATTTTTTTCGCGGAGTGTATATAAAATTGTCTTTTCGTAAAGACCATTCCTGAAAATATGAAAAAAAATAAGCATTTCAGTATGTGAAATAGACAAAGACCTTGATTTAGTTTGCAATAGCATTGAAACTGACAATAATTGCAGGCAAATGCAATCAATATTAGATCTTAGAACTTAAATTGCAAATTGATATTTGAATACCATTACGGATATATTTTGTGGAAATGGAATTGCTTCATTATATATTATTTCCATTAGAATATGGAAAATTTTGACTGATTTGATAAAACCACAATATAATCGTAGAATGTCGCGATGTAAAAAATTTAAAATTACTCAGTTGCGTGATTATAATTATTATAACTGGGAGTAATTATTTTATTTCATGAGTTGATTAATGACTAAGCTTAATACATTTGAGAGCTTTTACAATTTATTTAAAATGTTTGTAGTACCTTTGTTAAATTGTTTACATTTTCTCCACGTTATACTATTGTAGTTGAGTTCCAAAAGAATCATCAATTTTCATCTGATATTATTCAAACTTGGGTAATAATATAATCTAAATTCAACTTTTCAGTTACCTAACCAGTATTTTGTGCATATATTTTTGCACAATACAGTAGTCTTGGTTCTCAAGTAGAAAGTTTTTATCAGAGTACCAGAGCCCACGACTTAAATATTCCTTAGCAATACAGCCAAAACCGTACAATTGGCAATCCGGATCTCTAAAATTATTATTTGAAAAACTTGCCGCGTTTTTGAAGCCTCAGTTATATTGGTTATTTCATTTTTCTTAGTGAAAAAATTCTCCAACAAATATAACAGAGATAAACAAAGCAAAATCACTGGTATTTTTAATACTTAATTTATTTTTTTGATTCAATCTGTATATGTATCAACTTAATAGATATTTCTGGCGAAAAAATATCACAATTTCTTACTAATTTTTTGGAAGCTAAATGCTCGAGTAAATCATTTCTGTCTTGGAGAATGTTTTGAGATCGAGAACTTTCTAAGCAAATTGTGTAATTGTATAGTGAAAATTTAAATTTATTTGTTAATAATGGATGTGCCTCAACGTTTAACAAGAATGTGACAAATGAAGAAGCCGCTAAAATCATCACGCTCATACAATATGACCGCAGTCAAAGATACGTCGCCGGGGTAATTGGAGTTCAACAAAGCACCATATCCAGAGTTGTTATTCGCTACCAAGAAACAGGGCAGCTAGCCAGAAGACCCGGACAAAGCCGCGGAAGGGTAACTTCGGTAGTAGATGATCGTTATTTGAGGTTAACGGCCTACAAATGGTTCGAAATAGGCTAAGAGAAGCAGGTATACGAACCAGAGTGCCAGCTAGAGGTCCACGTCTTAACAAAGAACATCGAGTAGAAATATTGGAATTTGCTCAAATACACGCAAATTGGAATATTCAAGATTGGTTCAATATTTTATTCACGGATGAATCAAGATTTTGTCTATATTCATCATATAGGCGTGTACCAGTATATAGGCGACGACGGCACGATCGGGTTAATTTTTGTCAAACTGAAAGCTTTGGTGGTGGCTCTATCATGGTTTGGGGAGGAATTTCTTTCAAGGGTCGCACGGAGAGAATTTCCTAGAACCCCTGAATTAGCCAGCACGTAGCCCGGACCTTAACCCAATAGAACATGACTGGGACCATCATGGATGGTAAATTCAGTAGCATCCGGCACCAATAAGAACACTAGATGATTTTAAAAATGTTCTTTTTGCCCTCTGTAGATTAAACTGATATAAAATGAATGTTGCAAAAGGCGTATCTATTGGTGTTTTAATTTCTAATAATAATAAAATTCCAAAAACAGACAACACATTTGAGATATCTAAAAAATAATGAGTGATGCGATAATTTTTGTGGGGTGTATATATAATTCATCAAACAGTTACAAAACTCATGTCATTTTCTATATTAAGAAGTTATTCACCTAGAATTGTTGTCTTCTAAAGCTGTAATTAATGAAGCGTCAATGAAATGGGCTTTTATTAAGGACACAACGTTTTGATTACTTTATTTATTTATTCCGTTAAATTGCATATAGACTCGTGTTAGCGAAGTGAGTTAACGATTACACTTCATAACAACAGCTTATCCAATTGACACTGGAACTTCTAGATTATTATAATTACCTCTTAGCAATTCACTTTCCTTCTGCTACTTCCTCTTTACTGTAAATCGATTGTCACCCATCAATGTATACCTAGGATTTGGAGAGAAGTAAATCTGAATTGTAGAGAGAGATCTGTAAGAGTTCATACTTCAATGTTCTGATTTTTGAGGTAGTGTTCTCAGCTGTTAACTTGATGGAATTACTTTTCTCCATCATAAACTGAGTTCTTCCAGTTTCCACATCACGATTTATTATAACGATATTGTAATATCAGTTTATTGTTTATCAGGGAGGAGTTTAGTAACAACCGAAACTCCTTTCGCATTACAAATTACCTACTGATGCTATCACCATAACTCGCTTTGGAGTGCAACTACTGGGCTACTACTTCTTATTACTTATCATTCGAGGTCAAAGAGGTAGACTCAAATATTATCTACAGCTGTAAAATGATGTACAAGATCCTACAAATGCTGTTGAGTAATCTGTGTTTGTTACGGTGTTGACGAATATAGTACCCATTTTGTACATATCTTATTGTTGCCTAAAATATGCTCAGACAGCTCAGACAGAGGCTTCAACTATATCTTTTGTCGAAACACCTTGTACATATGGTGTACTTTTTCCTGATTTCCTGGCACTTTTTGGACCACTTTCGAATTTTTACTGCGAGTCTTTTAGAATTTCAATTAGAGGTGGAAAGTGTTTTTATCTTCTCAAATTTATTACTTCATCTTTTATTGAACAAGCGAATACGTTCACACAACTGTTTAAAAGCTTGGATACATACCTGAATACGAGGGCTGTTATTTAAGTTTTGAGATATGTCAACACAGATGTGAAAATGTTAAACATGACATCGCCATCATGAAGTTTGACATTTTTGATGGTGGATATACGCAGAACATGTTGTCATACGAGTACTATTTGAGTAGTTCATAGATACTTGAAACATTCATCTTGGTCAAAAAATGGAATTAAATCGAGATTATTTGTGGTGCTTCACAAGACGTGTATCGTTGACTGTTGTTTGCGCACGAGGCACTTCTAAGCAAATTGTCGATCGTTTTTTCGAAATTTTACTGAACATTTCGACCCGGTTACAATGGAGCAATATAGAGGGCTCAATTATGAATGGTACCCAAGCATTTGTTCGCCAGAAATGCTCGGAAATTTCAGGCAGAATCGCAGAATACGAATCATTCTCCACCACGACAATTCGAACTCGAACAGTCAAATCATCAAATTGATTTCTTATTCTTCCCTGCTTCGACAATTGGTTCAATCGTTTGCAAAACTGTATTGAGCTTAATAAAGAATATTTTGAAAAACAATAAAACCATATCCAATTGTAATATTGGTTTACAAAACGTAAGTAACAAATCTCGAATATATGTTATTATTCGCTGGCTGGAATGTCAGGTATAACTATGAATAAATGAACCGAAAAGCTGCACGTAATATCCAACAAAATTCCACGAATTTGTTTTAACTATTCCAGAATATTTTAGACGAGAAGTTATCGAAAATAATATAATTGTCTAATCTATATTTGTCTATATTTATCGAAAACTGAAAATGAAATTGTACGTAATCATGATTTTATTCCAATCGTCTCATGATATTCACCTTTAAAAGTTTTATGTGAACATATAAATCATGTTTTGACATAAATGTTTGTAATTCAACTATTAAATAAATACGTTTTCATTTATTTATATTTCAAGCTTTTTTCACGACAAAATCGTATTCACGTCTGTGAATAATTGATTTGTGACTGGAATATATACGTGAGAACTCACATTTCCAAATCGAATGTACTTTTCTATGAATCAAATATTCGTCTATCACTGGATAAATGAAATTTCGAGAAACTAACTAGGGCATAAGAAGTAGAAAAGTATTTCCTGATATATTATTTGAAATGTTACTAGTAACAAAATACACAAAAACATATTATTCAATACAATTTGAACCTTTTAAGGTTAGTTTGATGTCACTGTCGTTTGAAAATTGTCGATTCTATCTCACTCACAATCACCAAGTTATAGAATTAGGTTTGCTGGCAATTAAATATCTCAAATCTTTATATTACTGATAAAATTAAATTGATGAAATACTACAAATACTACAAAATAATACAATAGTTTGTTAAGTGCGATTAATACAACATTATAAATAAACACCTTTCTGAATTCAACCGTTGTGCGTTACATCACATATTAACTGAAAATTTCCACTTGAGAAAGCTGTGCGCAAGATGAATGCTGCGTTTGCTCAAATAAAACAAAAATAGCGTCGTAAATATATTTCTATCGAGTATTTGGAAATGCTTCACAGAAATAGAGCCAAATATTTGCACCGTTGATAAAACGTGGGTCCAGATTTTTGGCATGCGCGTCAGATAATCTTCATTGATAATCTTGATAAAGGAGAAACTGTCAATGGCGAGTACTATGCGAATTTATTGCAAAGTTTCTGTTGTTTCACCAAGACAATGCACCAGCTCACTCATCCGCTATTGCAATGTTCATAATTAATTAATTAAAGCTAGAATTACTAACTCATGCACCTCGTGCGCCAAATTTAGCCCTCTCGGATTATTTTATATTCCTAGACTTGAGGGTGGTCAAAGATTTTCCAACAAGAGGTGATGCTGGGAGTTAATGACTATTTTAAGGATATTGAGGATTCTTATTATAAAAAGAGTATTCAGTTTATGAAATATGGGAGAAGTGTATGTAGCTAAAAGGAGATTAGGTTAAAGAATAAATACATTTTTTCAAAAATTTTTGTGTTTTCTCTGTTGGGCCAGGTACTTCTGGGAACATCCTCGTATAACAACGGTTCGTTTCTACATAGAAGAAAAATATGCTCTTGTTCTATTACTTCTTAAAGTGGTGGTTGTTAAAAATGAAGAAAATTCGTTCTTAACATTGAAATTTTGTATATTATAGTACAAATTACTAATTTTATAACAAATTAAAAATTTAAATAGACAAAAAAAATAATTCAAGGGTAGTGATCAAGAAACGTTCTGTCGATTTTCAGAATTACTTATAATTCGAAAGTTTTAGAGGAAAGACAGTATTTATGATTTGTTGTTTCTTGGTTAATCTAAATATGTTTTCAAAGTGATGTTTATTGCTGTTATTGAATGTTTTTTGTAATATTAATTTTTTAAACAATGTTCCTATGATCAATTTTATTATTATTATTAATTATAAATCTCTTACTTCCAAATAAACCAGTAGGAAAATCAAATCAGAAATATGTTAGGTAATCGTGAATAGAGCTTGGACTGCTGAGGCAATCCTGAAAGGGATCATGTAAAGCAATCCTGAACAGAACCATATGAGGTAATCCTGAGCAGGATCATTAATAATCTGCGATTTGTATTACCCCTTATTTTATTTTATTTTATTTTATAGTGGTATTCTCATTGTTGTCATATATCCGACGAAGTTGGAATATCACTTCAAAAATCGATTTTTCGTTTACAGTCAACAAGACGTGTGTAATTTCGACAATAGTTTACTAGATGATAATCTTGATATGTTTACAGAGTTTGCCAATAAATGGAAATAGAAATGCCAATGGAAAAATATTTTGATAAAAAAATATATAGATTTTTTTAATGAGGTAAGGCTTAGACCAAGACACTTTTCCATTCACGGAAATATGAATTTGCATGACTTTATGAACTGGTTACGTAACAATTATGGGCAAAAATAATTTCAAGCCTAATATATAGAAATATAGATTGATGCTTGGACAGAAATAATGAGCAGCTAAATAATTTGTCTGTTTTTGAATGAGGAAACGTGAATAGTTCGGCGAATTATGATTATACTCGATTTTGCTCACTCATTTCCTATTAAGTATTGTTAATTACCTTCTTCTCCATAATTCAAATATTTGACTGCAACAGTAGTTGCGGTCAACAACTCCAACTGGAAATACACATCTAAAGTGGTCTATAACTAATCAAATCTCAAATTCCTGGGTTGAAAATAAAATCTTCACCAGAAACACTACTCCATCCGTTTCTCGCAATCTTATGGTTGAAGTGTACTAATGTTACTCATGTTAAACAAAAAAAAATATATCCTTTAAAAATTAATTTCGCATAGAACTATTTGTCTCAGTACGCCAGTTGAATGAATCAAATACCCCTTTTACATTGTAAAAAACTTGATGATGATGATGATGATGATGATGATGACAACTATGATTCCGTATTATATAAAAGAATAATTCTGGCCATGATACATACAGATCTACTGTAAAAGGGATTGATCTTCTATACGAACTTGAATATAAGGTTATTTCTATGCAATTACATACAACTTAATTCCAAATTATACATAAAACTTATCAGTTTGATTCGTTATGGATGCATGGTGCAGCAACTAGCCAAAGTACTTCGAATGGATAAGTACCTTCGATGTTGTTTTTGTCCAGTGGACAAACAAGTTAATAATAACAGCCCTAGAATATTTGAATTTACTGACAGCATTTCAGACCAGTCAGAATTGAGGAAGCTTGATTACATGCTATAATTGTTTATTGTGAAATATTTGTTCGTTATCAGAAAAAAAATATTACAATTTAAGGGAAGGGAAGGAATCTGAGCTTATTGTTTAAATCAAATGTCGAATATAAAAGGCTAATGTTAAGTCTCAAAACTGTGTATCTGTGCAAAAACTATTTATTTTCACGTGAAAATTATAGTGCTTATATCATTTGATTTTTGTCGCAGAAGTGAGCTTTTCAATTTGAATAGAATAGCGATAAGTATAAAATACTTAGATTCATGTGATTATTTTGAATTTGAGAAGGATAACTATTGTATGATTATATCAAAATTCAAATCCGTATTTTGGCGCGAGATTGCGAAATGAATTAAGAAGTAAACAACGGAGCAAGGTTGAGAAAAGAACGTAAAAAGACGAGAAACTAACTTAAATGCAGGGTGAAGGCGAGAAAACCAGTCTGCTCATCACGGTCTTCTGTTTTTGCTCATCTTGTGACGTGAAATAATTTGTTTCTCATACTTTTGAGAAGAAGTAGCTTCATCGAATAACCTTCGAGATCACCCATTAAGAAGCTTTAGAATATTTCATTTGTGTCAAAACCATTGTCTATAAAACCAGTCAGTAATCAGTAAATAGAAGATATGATCACAACTAGGATACGAATTCGTGATTTAAGGGATATTACAAGTTTTAAAGATCACATGACTCAGTGAAGTCAATAGAAAATCTAAGAATATCCTGTAACGGTGATTCATCTTTTTAATAGTTCCTAATTTACTTAATAAAAAATGCGGTTGCTATTACACCACTTGTTATTGTTGCAGCTTTTCAGTAAAATGGCGTAATTTGTTTATAAATTTCAATATTACAATAGGAATTATCACGTAGAAATTATGAGAATCACGTTCCATAAATATCGCGTTGCTCAGTTCTAAGAAGATTAGAAAACTACAGAGTAATCCACTCGAAATAATGATTTCTACAATAAATGACACATCAATCGTTGGCTCAAAGCTGATAAATTCTTTTTTTTTATTCCATTCTGATGTGAATGCCTGATAAGTAGACGTCCTCATTTTTTGTTATTTGAAATATATGATTCATTTGATTAGTGAATTGGGTAGGTACTGCTTTCTGCATTTGCCAAGATGCAATTGAATGTCATTGATATCTTCCTTTCTCCAAAACTCTAATTGCAATACAGATTAATTCCTCGATTCACTTTATTCCGCACCAAAATAATATTTTCGAATAATGTTGCTGATCTTGTCCCCTACAGTCAAATATAAAAAAAAAATGTTGATACATAGACACATATTCTATTTTAATTATATGGGAAAAATGTTATTTTATTATGACGAAACTGTTATTTGATCTTCAAAAGCAGATTCAAATTCCAGTTGGGCATTTGAAAAAAAATTCCGATCTCAAATACATTCGTGGAAAATATTTCCTTTGAATACAGTTTCACGTTTTTTTATTATTGTTTTATATACATTGAGGCTTTATTGTTCATTTGTGGGATTTTGCATGAAAGAGTTTTATTCAAATTTGTTACTATATAAATCCTTTTCATGATGCATGGTGCATGGCTCTCCAACATTTGTAAAAATACGAACTCAGAAGCGAAACTGTTTTCAGATTCATATAGAATCGATAGATTTTTTATGATATGACGTATGAGGATACTTTATATGTGATTAAGTTTTTTCAATGGAACGGTTGGGTTTGTACCTCATTATTGTGATTTTTGAATTAGCTACATATTTCTTGATTCTTCTATTATTGAAGATCAAATATCAACCGAAAAAATCCATGAAAATATAAGACAAAGTAAATCAATGTTGTATTTATTCATATAAAACGTAAAATTGAAACAGAGTAGTAAATTAGCTCCAAAATAAGAATAAACTGTAAGTTTATACTTAACCGAGAGAGAAAATGGAGTTTTTGGAAATGAAATTGTGAGAAGAAGAAAAATCTAGTGAAATGTGGTGATTGATAGATGATATCCCATACAAGAAACCCCAGAGTTGATAAAGGGGCCAAGCCTGGGCCAGTCCTGGGAAGCCTAGCTTCGGCGTACCTGTATTGGCCCATGCGTGGACCAAACTACTTAACTCAGCTTCGGCCATACCAATTATTACCCAAGCTCGGGCCAATCCTGGTTAATCCAGTCTTGTCCATTCATTGGGGTCCCAAGCTTCGGCTGTTCGGTCACATATGGCGTTATTCGAGAATTTTCGTTCAACATCCGTCGGCAACCATACTTTTTTTATTATGGGTCTGATCAATCCGATCTCCAGTTTATTCAGTGTGTGTGTTTTATATCACATTTTTTATTATTTATTACTACAAAAAGTAATCATGTCTGGTGCGTATCTTCGAGTTCAAAGTCTTTGAACGTGCATTGAATAGAGAAAGAGACTAACTCAATTGTAAACGGGCAAAGCTTAAATAATTTAAGTGTGAACATCAGCTCTGTGAGTGAGGTTAACGATAGTGGTATCGACTTGTGCAATTCAAGTGGTTGAGTTAGAGAATATTTTTATGTAATTAATTATTAACTGATATTATTATGATGTCAATTACAGTGAGAGTAAAATTAAATATAGAAATTTATGTTAGCTAATTTTTAAAATCAAAAAAATCATATTGAATAAAAAATAAATGAAGAAATGAAATAAAGATAAAGTTATGTAATGAATAAGTCTTGGTATTTAACCTTGGCCCAGTCCTGGCAGTTAAGGTTGGCCCAGCCCTGGCATTTGAGTATGGTTCACTCTTGGTGATTAAGCTTAGCCCAGTCTTGGAGACCAAGCTTGGCCCAACGTTATCACTCCAGAGTTTTACCAAGACCGGGCCAAGCCTGGCTAACAAGCTTGGCCCAGAGTTCTACATGGTTGGGCAAAGCCTAGGCCAGGCTTGTGCGCTTGGAACTTTCCTCTATGGGATATGATGACCGGAAATTTGAAGATCATCAAGGTGACATAATTATCTATAGAAACTACAGAGGTCTTCCACTATAGAAAATAAGAATAATTACAAACAAATTGGGAAATTGGGATTCCAATTTTATTGGAGAGTTTCAAAGCAGAGATAACTCAGACCAAGTATATACCTTAAAACAACTAGAATGTGATAGCTATGAGCACAACCTACAGCTGCACATGCTCTTCATTGATTTTAAGTGTACGATACAATTATTGGACATGTATGAAGCAACGAACCGTGCAATTTCATATGAAATAATTAAGTTAGTAAGCATGACGTACAAATAAGGTAATGGTAGAGGGTTTCTTATCAGAAGCTTCAAATGTCGATTGTAACTGAAGACAAGGTCACCTACTTTTGTCGTCATTGTCGAACATAATATTAAAAACCATTATTAGAAGTCCCATTAATACCACAGTAACTAATTTTCGACAACAACATTAATGCTTTTACGGACAGGATAGTATTGCTAACTAAATAGAAATAGAAATTCAAATGAACACGAATTGCATATTAATGAGCAGAAATGAAATATATATGGCAATACAAGAGAAATTGGTCAACAGCAATAAGCAACTCATTAATAAAACTGAGCTAAAACTAAAAGAAGCAACAAAAAACATCGATACGGCAGTAAGAGCTAAAAACTAGTGTTAAATTCTGAAATATTGTCAAGATCTGCAAATACCAGAGTTTATAGAGAGACGAGTCCTTGGTGCAAATGTGCGTAACGTAATGCTTGATAGTTTCTATTTGCGATGCGTTTTTCTGGTGATATTGACTATGGAAAAAATGTTGTGAGTTCACTTGAAATTTTGTGCTCTCAATGGAATTACATCTAAGAAATCGTTGCAAATTTTGCAGAAGAGATTGAAAGGGAGCGATTTTACCAAGAACGCCCACAGTATTCAATGAAGAGTGTGGAGTTGCCAAAAACTTCTATCGCTCTCAAAAAATTCAGGTAATTGTGCTCGAGAATTTTCAGGGCTGCACCCGAAAGATAGCAGAAGCTCTCAATATCTTTCATTTTCATTGCTTCAACATATTCATTTGGTTGATATTTTGGATAAGAAGCGTGGTAATGCACTTGTACCAAAAGACCTGAAACAACTTTGAAACAGGTCGCAAGAAACCAAAACGAAGTATTTAAGCACCCCAAATTTATCAAAGATGTCATTACTGCTGACAAGACGTGACCATATGAATATTATGTCGAGGCTGTCGAACAATCTAGCAAATGACGCTCCAAAAATGCTCCTAAACCGAAGCAACCACCTCAAAGCTGGGCAAAAATCAAGGTGATGTTCATTGTTTTCTTTGATTACCGTGGTATGATTTACCATTAATTTATTCCTGACAGTCAATCGGCCATCAAAAGTCCCCTCTTTGGGGGATGTCTCACTACGATACTGTGGCAACACGTTCCAACATGATTGTTATTTCTTGACTAAACGAGACTTATTGCTCTGCCACTGTATTCGCCAGAGGTGGCTTCCGGTGACTTAATAAGTCCTCTAAAGACATAAAACCATCATCGTAAAAATATTTATTTGATTCAATTTTGATACATCCTTATGAATTTCGAACATAAAAAATATGGTCTTTGTTACACTAAACGCATCAAGTTAACAAAATTGTGAAACCCCAGAAACAACTAAGGGGCCTTTTTAAATATATAATATAGGGAACATCTACTTGATTAACTTTTGAAAACAAAGATATAATAGTCTTTGTTAAGGGTACACGTTGTATCAAGCGAGTTCATTTCGTCGGTGAGAGGGATGCATTTGAATAAATTTTTGCACGAGTTAATTTGCTATAATACCTAAAATATGCATCAAAATTTCACGATATGAACATTATGCTAAAGTACATCAAATTTTTGTGATGAAATTTATTCAAACTAATCAAATAAATACTGAATTCACCTAAACAGTTTTTCATTTCCTGCATGGAATGAGTATTTTCTAGAAATTTTTAGAATTCATCTTCAAAGGAAATACATGTTATGGCAGACACTTATTATCCTTTTTGTTGATATCTCAAAGGGATTAGGTGGCGTTTTGGTAAAAGCTTCCTGTTTATATATCTGGTATTTCTGACATAATTCTATAATTAAGAAATCAATCAATTATTTGATATGTTGATGAGCACTGCATGAATATCCGTTCAGTTTCCTGCAAACAAACCCAGAAATAAACAGAAAGACGCGACAGATGTCTTTGTTTTATAAATATGTACGAGTAGTTATAAAGCAAAACCTATGAGAAATTATAGACCACCAAAGTTACAATAACTTTATATGAAAACTTTTCAAGAATCAATGGAGTTACCTACCCTATAATGGTATTTGATTCATTTGGGGTTTCCACCCAGGATTCTGAATATTTCGGTCTATATAAATGCAATTAAACATTTAAAAACCTAAGTAATATTGTACTCAATGAACAAGCATGTATCATGTAATCATACAATTTTTCATAACAATGATTACCATGTGATATATCTGTTTGCAGAAAAATGTTCTATTTGAGAAATTCTAAGCGAAAAAACAAAAATACTGTGTTAAAAATATGTTTCGGCTTAGTAAATATCTTATATAAACTGGTTCAGAAGAAGTTAAAATATTAACAATTCGTGATTCAGCTTGCTTAATATAGTCGCTTTGTATCTATAAAGCACAAAAATTGTTCCATTTAACATTTAATCTATCATAAATGCTGCTAAGCAAAGTCGTCTTATAGAATGTTTATTTAAGATGTAAATGCCTGAATTTTCACTGATAAATATAATTTCGTAACTTGAGCTTTCCAGCTTGAACATTCATTGTGAAATATGCACTTTTCAGGAAACGAAAGCTGTTTGGAAATATTCCAACCAACTACTTACTAGAAGTTGTGATAAGTAATATTATAATCATGATATATTGCTACGAGTGTTGGAATTTTCCTGGAAGCAGTTGTTGCAAATTTAGTTCTGCTTTCCAATGTCTGAAGGCATATTTTTACTTTCTGTCATTTGAATTTGTGAATTCATTTCTATCAATTAAAAGAATCCATTTCACTTGTATTTAAATGAAACGCTTGAAGACAAATTAAGATAGGATTTCTCAATGCTTGTTATAAACTGTGATAATTAAATACGTCTGTTTCTTCATATATTGCAATAAATTAAATCAAAAAGGAAATCCTTTTCTAATGGCATCATGTACCTCAACAATTCAAAAAGTTCCATACATTACACAAAGATTTCGTATTTTATTTTTAATGTCCCAAAAATCTAACAAAAGATCCGTACGCTAATTGCTGAGATTTTTTTTCTACTCCTTGTATAAACTTTATTCAACGACGCTAAAGTTTCTCTTCTTCGAGACCAATTGAAAGGAACTTATATACTAATCAACTTGTTGGTAAATGTCTAAAACGCCAACATCAGTATCATTTAGAAATAGAGGCTAGATTCTTTTGCGACATTTCAAAATATACTCTAAATTTCATCTTATAAACTAAAGTTTTCAACTTATTTGTTACTAAATTTTATCACGCTAAATATGAGAGGATTCACCTAGTTCGATCTAATATGTTGTTTCCTACTTGTTTTGTGCTGCATTATGAGTTATCAAAATAGTAAAACTTTCTTTTAAAATGTGGAAACACTTCTATAGTTCCCACTACAATTGAATAGCGTTGTCATTCTTAAGGACTTTGATACGGAAAGGGCAATTCTTGGTTTTTCAGTTCGAGGTTTAGAATAAAAGTTTCCATTTTCTTGGTAACGCCTCTTAGTACATTTAATCGGGAGAAAAAAAAAAGACTTTCCCGCTACATATTTTCATGAAAATCTAGAATTGACTTTAATTCACCGTGTATATGATTTTTTGGTTAGGTTAGGTAGATTTTTAGGAAGTTTGTAGTACTTCTTTCATATTCTGAGGGGTGAAAATCACCCGTTATGTAGAACAATTGAAAAAGTTGAAAAAAAATTGCATGAATTAAAATTAAACGTTTTTATGTGTAAAAAGTATTGATACATATCTTGAAATATAATTCTCATAATATTTATCATATTTCAACCCCTAATAAAGACCCTTAATGATAGTATTATGAATAAACTTTAAGCTTTAAGACCGTTTTTCAATCCTACTATAACTATATACAATAACTTATCTGATACTTAGCGGGCCAAAAGTTAATTCATAATAATATTTTCATCCTTAAAAACATCCCGTTCATCGTGAAATTTATGAATTTCTATTGAGAAGAAACATTGGAATAATGTAAAGAATAATGTTCTTATCATTTTTTATTAAATGGAATGTTGCAGTATGTTACACTTTCGATGTCTTCCTCTTCTTTGTCATATTCATGTGTGACAAGGGGGCAATTTAGACAGTTATCATCAGAGCATGTTCCACATGTGTAATTGCAAATTAGTCCAAGTTTTCGACAACTGCAAGTATAAAGTATGTATATTCTCACAGGTACACCTACCTGTGTAACGTTCCGACTGCCTGAAAGAAGCCTATAGAGACAATTCAATCTCTCGTGCGCGTTTTTTTTTGAGTGGTGTAAACGCTTTAGTGAGGGCCGAGAGAGCACATGAGATGACCAGCGCTCAGGTCGTCTTGTTTCATCTCCAGAAATAGTGACCAAAATCAACCAAATTGTGCTTACAGATCGTCGAATGAGCATCCCGATGATTGCCAAGGCTGTGAACGCCGATAAAAAAACGGTTAGAAGAATTTTATACGAGGAATTACACATAACAAAAGTCTGTACGAAGTTGGTGCCAAAAAATCTGACTCCCCACCGAAAGCTTTTGCGTCATCGGGTCTTTTCAGATTTCCGTGGAAGGCTAGAAAAATATCTGCTTTGAAAGGGACCCGATTTAAGTCGATGGAAGCGGTAAAGCAAAAAACGGCAGACCAAAGAAGACTTCCAGCACTGCTTCGAACAATGGAAAAAACGTATAAAAATTTTCATAATAAAACCCTTTTTCGTAACCAGTCTTGTTATTTAATAGCCAGACCTCCTACATTACATACCAAAAATCAAATTGTTGAGTAAGAAATGATCTAATTACTTTTATTTCAAATGTTTTTTGCTACTGCTTTATTTACGTATATATTCACCAAAAATTGTGTTTTTATAGTACTTGAATTTTCAAAAATATTTATCACAATTTAAATTCATTTAACATATGCTAAGTATCAAAACAAAGTATATTACGAAGTAATTATCTATAATTTTTATATTCAAGGATAATTCAATACTTTTTGTATCATTTTCTTTTTAATAATTTTATAAAAATTCTATCTTGGTTATAACTATAATTTTTATCGAAATGATATGGAATCATATTTATTGAGTTTTAGTTCAATTTTCTTAAAAAAATTTGTTCAATATATTTTTTTTTATAATATTTGATTAGTTTTGAGATCGAAAGTAGTTATTATTATTGTTACAGTAGTTGTGGGATAGAGTTATCATTAACTAGCCATATCTCAGTTATTTTTGCACTTAGATAACAAAAAAAAAAAACGGAAATTGAATATTTTTAACCACACCAAACTCAAGAAATAATCGCTTAAATAAATATTTTCAGACAACATTATTTTCATGGACTCACTTTTTTATCCATTCCTGCACTTATTTTTTAGATTATATTTTTCACCATCTAGAAAGGGTGGCTTGAACCCCATAGATAATACCAGGTGTAAGCGTATTTTTGAAATGTATCCTCCCATTGATTTTGACTTAATATTACACGTTGATATCAATTGGTTGCCGGACCAAAAATCTTTGGAAAAACTCCTGATTAACTGGACTATGTGAAGGTACGGAACTATTAAATTACTTCCTGATGTTAATTCATTTGGCTGTTATGATGTTTTCTTCAGCTTTAATATGCGAAATATTGATTCACTTTGCTTATATTGGGACCATTTATCTGTGAGCTTAAATAAAAATATTCCATTAAAATTTCTTTTCAATAAATTAAAAACAAATGAGGATCAGAAGGGTTAAGCGATCACATTAAAAATAATATAGTTGGAATAGGTTGAATGTGTGATACAAATTTCAAATCTAAATCGGCTCTTACTCGGGTTTTGTGTTTAGTTAACATTTGGTGAATCGCCCCTAAATAAATGTGTGAAATTTTAGATGCTCACGTGCATAGTACTTGTAAGAGGAGCTTACAAACCACTTACGTCTATAATACTCATTGACTTCATTTTCTATTGGTCTGTGATACCGTGCACGAGCTAGAAAAACTTAAATAAGTATTGAAATCACAGTATCTTTTTAATTTCAGCGGCCATATTAAGACGAATCTGTAATTTTTTTCTCTAGAACAATTATGAAAACTTATTGTCTTATCAATCGTATCAGTAAAATATCTTCTCGGTTTTTATTGCCGATAATATTGTCATTGTCATTTATTTTAGCAAAAAATGAATATATTACACACACACAAATGAAATTGCCATCCAGAAAAAAAATTATATGTACACTGTAGTTTGGTTTATGATTCACAAAATCGAATATACGTTAACTATTGATGATATGGCAATGACTATTCCCATCCTGAGAGCTCTTCAGCTCTTTAGAAACAATATTGAGGCAATTAGTGCTATATAATGTTTCCAGCATAATGAATGAATCAAGAAGATCATTACTAACGAATCAATTCGAAAATAATTAACGTTTATTGTAATTTATAAATATATGCTCCTAATTATAATTTATACTTTGTCTAACTATTCATACTTTGGTGAATATTGTTAATTGTTTCTATTGAAGTGTGAAAAAGATTATATTAAAGGTGCAATGAAACTGTCCCAATGACATGACCCTGTCTATGGTAATAAAATAATGTCAATGAAAACTATTTATGAGTAGTATGAGTGGTTTGGAAGTTGAAATGAGAGACGACTACGGGAGAGGAACGATCAATATATTCTCAAAATCTTACGAAAATATTCAAAAACTATACAAACTCTATTATTCCAAAAGGCACTTAAGGTAGTAGAACGTTTGTGAAATGATTTGTGAATAAAGAGATCTGAAAAACGGATATAGTTTCACATTTCTGGTATGAAAAAGGCCATAGAGTGGATGAATAATATTCTAAGAGGAACCTTGAAGAATACCACATCATAGATTCAGCGCTGGGGAACATTCATTGTCAGTCCAGTGCGGAACTTTGAAGAATATTTAATGTAATCTCTTTACCCTGTTTTTGATTGAAAATATTATTACATTCCCTAGCAAGCAATCAAGCAAGTTTCTATAGCAAGCGGTTTATGCGGTTTATATACATTGTTCCTTTAGAATAATTTCTAGGAAGGTCTATTTATTTATTTGTTCTGTTTTGTTTCTCTCTCTCTCCCTCTCTCTCTCTCTCTCTCTATATATATATATATATATATATATATATATATATATATATATATATTGAAAAATTCTTAGTCTACTATAGAACCAAACAAAATTTCAATGTCAAAATATTTTATTACTTAACATATTCTCCTCTTAATTGAATACATTTACTACAGTGAACCTGCAACGTCTCTAGACCTTTCAAAATAATATTTCTTCTTGCTCTGCAAACCAGACCTCCACAGCTTTCATTACCTCCTCCTCCCGTTGAAAGTAAATTTACAACCTTTTGTACTTTTTTCCAGTTGAGGAAAGAGATTATAGTCGGATGGAGCCAAATCTGGTGAATAGGGGGGTGTTCTAGTAATTCAAATTATGAATTTTTTGCATGGCCACATGAGATTTGTATGCAGGGAAGTTGTTTTGCAAAAACAAATCACCTTTGGATAGCTTTCCGCGTCTCCAATTTTTCCCGTAGAGTGGTCACTAATATCGAATAGTGATCTCCAATTATTCTTCTACCCTTATCAAGTCTCATCCATAGTAACAATTCGGCTTACGAAGTCTACATCCTTTTCAAATCGAACACAGATCGAACGCGACGGTTCTACCCTTCCACGCTTTTGGTCAACATTAAAACATCTGGGGATCCATTTTGCAGCAATTTTTCTCATGTCCAAATTGACATGAACTATATAATTCGTTCGTATAAAATATTAAGTGTTTCAAATATCCGTTTAAGCCTAATTCGCCGGTCTGCTAAAGTCATGTAATGAACTGCATCGATATTTTTGAGGACTACACATTCATATTTTCTGCAGACTCACAAATAAAGTGACATTTTTATATACTATCGTTCCTCTCATCGCTATGTGCACATATAAACACCTATATCCTTGAAGATATGGTCTTCGAGCTACAAAAACTTTTGATCGCAAACTGATATTCAACGATAGATAATGAGTTGCGTAAGTATGATAATACTACTTTAGCACATTCAAAGAATGCTGTGAATGAAATTATCTTTGAAGCAGGCATGGGAGCATATCAGATCTACATGAGTTATTATGGATGTTATAGACAATCATAAAGTGGACATGACAGATCCAACTATATTTCTGGTTCCTCTACTTCATCAATATCTGCTGCTTAACCAATGCCTCCTCTTTCACCGACGTCTGGTGCCTCCCCGATACAATTCATCGATGGCGATGCCCCCTAAGCCTCCAGCTGCGTACTGAATATTTGATAATAATATTGAATAATTATGTTAATTTCATTGATTACAGGAAAGTTGATTCTATTAACGTTAAGGTTAATTTGATTTAATAAAAAGGTTTATTAAGAAATTCATAAAAATATGACATTTTACTTCACCTCAACATAATTAGATACTGAAGACTGGTATAAAAATCTCCTGGGGTAAAAAATCTCATTATCACCAATAATCTTTCTTTCTCAGATATTACTTCTAGAAAATTAGTGCCTTTCTTGATAATTTTGGTGTTTATCCGAGAGTACAGAATTTTAAATTCAATTTCACTAATTTTAGTGGAATTTTTCTGTTCATTATTAAAGCACAATAAGCAATCTGTTCTCGGCTTGTAAACTATTCTGGTTCAATTGCTGCACCCAAAAACGTTAAGGTTCCTATTTCCATTTTTTTGCATGCTGTCCAATCATTAGAAAGGCTGTGGTGACTACAGATTTTTCAACGTACGCCTCATGGCGGTCTTGAGCAAAACTAGCTAGGCTTTTCCTCGCGCAGCAAATTTTTTTAGGATGAGGCCGACTCTCGTGGTAAACGTTGCGCTGCAAAAGTCCGAGGTTGCTCGCTCAGTCAGTACGTGGCTATTGAAATTGACTAATTTGGCTATCTTGTATTATTTCTATGTCTAAATTCATGAAAAAATGTTCACAAAACATTGCTGGAGCATCAAATTTGGTTGGTAATGAAGAAAATCGATATTTGGTAGATTCTTGATGTCTTTGTGTATCGTATTATTATACTTCATCCTTTCATCATCGGCTCATTCATATTTAGCCATTTCTGAGTTAGAATTTTGTTTTTCGTTGGTGATATTCATACTGAACATACTGTTTATACTACCACTACACCAACACTCAAAATTACACAAGGTACCATCTTCAGAGACTAAAGGTAAACTGTGTGTTCTTTATAATTAGTCATTGAATAACAGGCTCTCGGCTGTACTATAAAAACGGTTTGAATGCAACATTAGCAAGTGAGCATTCATTAAAAGTATGTTTTTATGATGTCATAGTTTAACCATATAGTGAGAATAATACCAGAAGAAAGCTTTGGAGAACATGGGAGTACTAGCTAGCAACATGTAAGACTTGGAAAAAATTGTTAAATGACGTGCTTGAAAAGTCATAAATAAAACGAGAGCATTATAACATACAATATAACATCACTCCAAAAATGATTCCTTTGTGAAAAATTTGGAAAAGGGATAGTGTGAAATGGAACATAACATTCATTATACAAATATTTATAAAGTTTATTTGTCAAGAAGAGTAATAAATTATATCATCTTATTCAACAACAAAAATAAAAATGGACATGCTGGAAACTTTGCTCAATATTCATTGTGCTGAGTGCAACATAAAACTGATAGACAGTCTCTGTCGAGCTCTTATATTATTAAGAATCCATCTTAGCTGTAGACATGCTGTTTCTGGATTTCGTTGTGCTGACACAACGGATGTGTCGTCTGCCAACGTCGTCTGCGGTATAAATGAGGTAGAGGAATGACTAATTACCTTTGGAAACTCCGGCGCGCGGCGTTAATCGAATGGAGTGATTTTCCTTTTTCTTGATATTAGACCAGGTAATCTAATAATTGAATTCATACATTTTTCACAAGATCCATATCACTTTTATTGTGTGCGTATAACGCTATTTTTGTTTGCTAAGGATAAATATGGAAATTTGATATATAGTTTTGATTTCTCTATTGTCCATCCTTTATTTTAAAAATAGATCTTTTCTTTTAGATCGTTTATGGTGGATGAATATCCTTGCATTATTTAAAACAACGCAAAATCGCAGTAATGTAAACTAGAATTGAGAATTGATGGCAATTTTAATCTACACTTGCTCCAATGGTCTCGACGTCACATGGCGATTCTGCTTGAAATTGATGAATTTCAAAAACTACATACTACATACTAAAGTACGAAAAATAAGACATAGGAAATTCTGAATCCTGTCACCAAGAATAAACAGAAAATGGAGTATTCGAGTCTAATTTCCTGATGCAGCAAGAAGTTCATGTCTCCAAAGATATAGAAGTGTTGCTATGAAAATTAGGGAATTCAATATAAATTTATCAATTATATGAGTTGCTAGCACCTTGAATATGTTCTAGTATTCAATTTAATTGTTTCGGCACTAATAATCGCTTGAAATGGCCTCCAAATAGGCCATTGTGAAGGCTATTGGAGTGTTGTAACAGATTCATCAAAAAACAGATTCAAATTCATCAAACTGTTCAATTAAACAAGCAAGCATAATATATTACACTAACCTTATAGAAAAATATGATTCAGTATATTCAAATAATCATACTATTTTCGTAAATTATTTGGAGTACACGTTTTGAGAAGCAATATCGAGGTATTGCAAACTAGAGAAGATAATTGATGCCATTATTAAAATAAATGTAATGTTTTCTCTTGATCCTATTATAAGGACGTTACTTCTCTCTATGATAAATGTATGACGACTTCCAATCCTATATTATCGCTGCCGTTCCTCTTGAAACCAAAACCCACAACTATTTCTCCATCTCTCCAAACATCTTAAATTAAATTCTTCATAGATATGAAGGCTGTATATTCAAACCAGAGACCTAGCAGTTAAAATGCAATGAAGACATTTAAATGTCCAAGTGAGGCTTGAAATTAATGCTGAAGAACAGAAAAAACATAGAGACATAATAGCCGGCTCGAACTGTTGATGTGCGTTTTCGCAACAATTCTACAGGCCAACAAAGTGTGTAGAGTCACCCCTTGAGCGGCAGGATCAAAAATTCTTCACCCCAGAAGACAAAGCCACTATCTGCAAAATTAGTCTGCGAACCGAATTTCTCAACCAACGAATTATCAACCTAAATATGAACATACTACTTTCGCACCTATTACTATTAGGAACGTTAAATCGGCCTACCGAGCTGGAAAATCTTCGTTCTTGTATGGAACTGAATCTCCAGGGAAGCATCGAGAATTCTGCCTGATTAAACATCTACCTGGCATTTTTGTATTTTCTTCGATGCTGGAAATCAGCTAACACAGTTCTCTTACTCAAACCTGGTAGATACCCTACAAAGTCTTCAATCTATCTCAACTTTAGCGATCAACTGTAAACAATGCACCGCCATTTAAAGGATGTCCAGTAGGCCTATCACACCAAACTCACTGCCATACACGATAATAAAATTGATATATTCATATTGATTGTGAGTGCTCGTGTAGTGGTAGTGTAAACAGTGTCTTTGGTAGCAGCCCATAACACATTATTAAGTTAATTGCATCAGTTGATTGTCTAATGAAGCTGAAGTGAACTATATTAGATTAGATAAGATAAGATTGCGTGTAATTTGGTGAGTCTACCTCACTAACACTGTAACCTATGGATTTGTCGTGTAGCAACGTCCTTCCAAATTCAGTCTTTGTTAATGAATTGCCTCGAACTCACAACAGAGGTGTTCGGCAGTCTCTTTTGTTTCCTTGGAGACACGACAAGATCTGTCTCGAGTTTCTCCGATGCTCTCCAGATGATAATTCACCAGGCAATGCTTAGTAAGCATACCAGTAACTCTCCTTAGGTCGTCTTTGTTCAATGAAAGGGTCTTCTGAGACCGATTCATGGAATAGGTTAGGTTAGGTTAGGTTAGGTCACCTTTTTGATTGTTCTAAACCTGGAGTACTATTTCATGTTTTTGATTTCTTTTCGTTTTCCAAATTTTTGATGACTTGAAACGTATAGAAGGTTGTGGTCCTATAAACGGAAGTGACCAGCCTTTCTCGCAAGATCATCGGATTGTTCATGGCAGTGTACTCCGTTGTGGACAGGTACCCACAGAAAAGTAACTCATAGATTCGATGAAGCTTAATACTAGCTTTAAATCAATTTTATTAGATTAGATTAGGACTGATTCGACCCCGTCATTCTGAGGTATTTGTTCGTCCTAGTCAATGAAAATAGGGTACGATTTGAGAGGTTTTTGGTCAGACCTGCATTGACACACCATATGTGAGCGATTGTTACAGCAGATTGCATATGATATCATCATGCTTACCCCGCACAGAAGTCAACTGAAAGTTCCTGAAATTTGTTCAACATATATAGGTGTTTACCTTTTTATTTCACTCGGTACATATCTGAATACATCAAATTAGTGATATAATTTCTATAAACTCATTATTGTACTGTATATATACTAGAATTAAATTGAGCTTAACTGTTTCCAATTATCCTTTTCTTTTGGCTATTAACAAACTAGTAGTTCTTTTGTGATAAGTGATAAAACATCGCAGTGAAACGTAATGAGATTGTAAGAAACAAAAGTAGAAAATATATTGTTGTTCAAAGCATTAAAAGATGACTGTAGACTTATTCTGACATTGCTCACTAGAGAAAAAGAGTTTTCCAATTTTCCTAGCCGTTTGGAATTAGTGGAAGATTTTCTGTTAAGAGTTCCAGTGTTCTGTCTTAGACTTTTTTGATTTAAGAGAAGCGGAGCTCCTGGCATCCGAGAAACTAACAAATAGCTACCAATTAATTGAGTTTCTAACAAAAGATTTCCTGAACTTGTTACGCACGGCTTAAGCTGTTTTCCTCCATCAATTAGGAAATGAATAGGTAAGATAAAGTTGGTTGAGAACATTATGTTCATGAATAAAAATTAATAAAATCGGATTTATTTCTCCTCATAGAATTAAGCTTACCAGCTATAATCTTATACGGTAGTTTTTGTCATAAATATAGGTTGTTTTCAGTAGGGCAAAGCTACAGATTTTCTAATTTATATTTTTTCAATATAATGTAGAGTTTTTCGTATTTATTTACACTCTTTCTATTCGTGTGTATATTAATGAACATTATCTTTTACGTTCTTAATTTATTTAATATCTGCGATTACACTAGTTTGTTCTTTCTACTACGACGATTTATTAAAAAATAACTAACTGCGTTTATACAATCATTTATATACATTAATAAAATTTTACAAAGTTCTAGAACAAAAAGAAAGGAGAGAAATGAATAAATAGACTTTCCTAGAAATTATTCACAAGAAATACTGTAAATAAACCACTTATTATAATAAAAATTTCTAAAAAGAAACATCAATGGTGCGTCCGCCATTTATAAAAAGTAAATGAAAGGCACCGTGCGAGTTAATTTTGAAATTTTGTTGTAGCTGGACAGAGCTGGTCTAAAGACCCATTTCGCGAACTTGTCTTAACAAAGTTATCATAAGAGTAAAATATAGGCAAATTTGATTTTGATATGATAATTACCCAACAAAAACTGTTTATCATTATGATGGAAATAAAAATATTTATGAATGAAACATCGCATAAAAAATAATATAATATCAATGTTCATAGCCAGCAGCCATTTATTAGAAAGTTCTTCATCTTTATGAGCATTTGAGAGCAAAAGAGATACTCAACATTTAATGCATTTTAAAAGATTGAAACTAACTCTAATTAGAAAGGTTAAAAAAAAAACCAGCACAACAAAACAATAAAAATCATCAAGATCTAAGCATACAAATGATAACCCTTCAATTTTTCCATTTTATGTCATTACAATTGTGTCGTAACTTAGACGATTTAAAAAAAATTGTTGCCATAAGTGTCTGTCAAGCGTCTTAATCTGCTTGGTCTGAAATGGCATGAGGGATCTATTGTATACATAATGTAAATTCAATGATGTATCAATTATTATGATTATTATTCAAGGTCTAGCAAATTGATACTTGAAAGCCTGTTAATTACGAGTAAAAGTGGGAATGCGCCTTTTTAACCATTTTTGACTTAGTAGATGGATCGTCAGAACGCAGATAGTTTATCAAGAAAATTAACCGTTCGCAGTTCATGCATTAACATTTTTCGATTTTCTAGAGCCAACCTAACCTAACCTAACCTAACCTAACCTAACCTAACCTAACCTAACCTAACCTAACCTAACCTAACCTAACCTAACCTAACCTAACCTAACCTAACCCAACCTAACCAAAAAACCAGGTGACCGCGCATGTGTATAATTACCATATTATATATCTAACAATCATTTTATATACATGGTTTAAATTTTTATTCACTTCTCCACTTATATTGTAGTAGACGATAAATACATAAGTATTCGAAAGCTCGAAAAATATAATAAAATTACTCCACTTTGGTGTTTCATTACCACGTTCCCAGTAAGAAACCGCTCATAAAACTAGATTTTATTTGATAATTTATGAGAAAGATAAAAATTTTCGCTTGATCAACTTTGGTCTTTAATTTTGCCACATTCCCAATACGAAAACGCTTACCGGCAGCTTGGAAACACCTTCTTCATCCACTTCGCTGCAATACCAATCTGGCCAAAAATAACATTTCCTCTAAAACCCCCCGAAAAGCCGATTTCCACACATTTATCACCCTCATGCCAATAATATACTTTCCATGCGTGCGAAAAACCCAAAACTATTCTGATAACTTAAAGTTCTCATTTCCTCGGTGAAATTCCAAGGAGTAGATAGACTGAGGCCTTGTTTTGATAAAGGCTCTGAAACTGGAGCCATTACCAAGAGAAGTGTAAGGATACATTGGTTATTCGTTTATTACAAATTTTACATTTATTGGATGTGTAACAGAATAGTGCTTCCAAGTGAAGTTTAAATAATATTGTTCGTTTTAAACATGTGTACTTTGATGCTTCTTCCATTCCAGCCCCCTGTATTATATGTTTGAAAACGGTTTTGATAATCGCTTTGTGAGTTTCCATTAAAGTTAAAGTAAGCTGTAATTCCAAACCTAAATTTAATTTCACAAACGTATATTTCCATTCCATATTCTCTCATAATTAGAAAACAGTCAAAGTAAAAAGCCCAATCTCGAATTTTCCAAACTTATCCGAACACATTGGATATTTGCAACGTCACAAAAAATTTGTTCGTCGCAAAATTGCCACTCAGCGTGTCATCTTTTCTAATATCAGTTATTATTTTCCCTTTTTCCAAATGGTTTCTGACAACTGTGCCTTTATATTCTGAGACACTGAAATCGGAAACATTTATGGAAAACTTTTTTTGCTTTTATTTGAACAAGCATTCAGTTTCTATACGTTCGTTTATAGTGATTCTGAGAAAATCGGATTTGTGACAACTAAATATACCTGAATACGTCGCTAATGTTGTGGTGGTTGTACCAATTTTCTCTCTCTATTTTGATTGTTCAGCTTCAAATCTCAGGTGATATTAAAATCGTGTATTGTTTTAGCTCGTTCATATTATGTATATATCAATGAATCGTTAAGTTCAAATTATTACTTATGAAAAACATGTTTTAAATTTTTATCTATCACCTTTAGATAGATATGTATATTTTTAATATAGAGGAGACTCCAATAGACAGGAATAATGTTGGCGAATGCTCACGCCCTCCTGCATAAGAAAACAACCAATTAACATGGTTTACAATTTTATAACTGAAAGGAGAAAAGAAGAATAATTTCCAATTGCACATTGCACGGGTATGACTTTGACTACTTGTTCAGCTTGGTACTTAATTGCAAACGTTTTCAGCCGCATTTTCATTGAACTTCATTGCAGCCAATCATCAAGTCCACTGTAACCTATTAACCACCGAACAGGATCTCTGAAGGTAGCTGATATCAAGACCTCTGTAGTCGTATTACATATGGACTTGCTTATTGTCAAACATCAAGTTCGCAGTAGATTAATCTCACTTTTAAGCGAAACTTTCTTAGGTGTATGATTTTTATTGGGAAATAATTTCCCAATAAAAATCATCAGAGTACTTGCTTGCAGATAAACACCAAGTCCACAGCACAATCATCTCACTTCTGAACCTAACCTTCTCAGGTGTCTGACCTGGAGACATCCATATATTTATTAAACTTATTTATATGGAAATATCAAGTCTTCCCTTCTCAGACGCATTTTCAATGATCTTATTTACATCCAAACATCAAATCTACTATAGCTTTTTTCCATCAGCTAGTAGGACCTTCGCAGATAGCGGCCAGAGCTTGCTGGTTGCCAAACATTGAGTTCACAGTAGAATAATCTCACTTCTAAATATGATATTTTAAGATGCCTCAACTGAAGGCAGCTACGCTTTCACTGAATTTATTCGCTTGTAAACATCAAATTCACTGTAGCCTCATTTCACTACCGAAAAATACCTTCGCTGGTTGCTGACATGAAGAACTCTACAGTCTCATTATCCACAGCTTGCTAGCAGCCCAACATCAAGTTCATAGTACTACTTCATAGTACATCTCTCATCTTAATATGATAATTTCGGGTCTCTGCATTTTCACTGAACTAATTTGCTTGTAAACATCAAGTTCACTGTAACATCACTTATTTATCGAACAATACCTTCACAGGGAGCTGATCTAAGCAGCTCTACAGTCACATTATCCAAGAGCTTGCTTGTTGCCAATCAATAAGTTGGCAGTAGAATAATGTCATTTTTGAACGGGACTTTCACAGGTGTCTGTTTCGAAAATAGCATATTTTTATTTAATTCATTTGCATTCAAACATCAAGTCCAAAATTTTACCAGCGATTAGAACCTCGAAGGTAGCTGATCTGAAGATATCTACAGCGTTTTCTGTGAACTTAGTAGCAGTCAAATACAAATCATCTCATTTATAAATATGAATTTTTGGATGCCTGACCTGAATACAGCCGCGCACTTTCACTGAACTTATTGGTATTCAAACAATAAGTTCACTTTTCTTTTCAGAAAAAAAATTGCTTGTAGCTGTTCTAAAAACTTCTACAGCTGGATTATCCACGAACTTGATAGCAGCAAAACACCAAGTACATACCTTGGTTTAGAATAGGACCTTTTCAAGAGACTAGCTTATTGACCTCAAAATATTCAAGCTACCGTTTCTGATAAGATTCTATTTCTCTTCTCTAGCATTTGCTTTTCGTTTGCATTCTTAATTCTACTGAAAATCTAATTTTGACAAAATTCGTTCGTGGACTCATCGTGAAAATCACAAGATGTACTCTAGATACAAGGTGTTTCAATAAAAGGTCTGGGATACATGGCAAACACATTTTTCACGATTTTGTCGCAACTACTGGCACATTGTATTGAAATTTTATAAATATGTTCTGGAAGCTGATACAACCAACGAATTTGTTTTTGTGTCTGACTCCCATAGAGGGCGCTAGATACATAATTCGTACCAAGTAGTATTGAACATATCTTTTTTAGTATTAGACTTATTAAGCAAATTTTCAAATAAACTTAAACATCATTTAATTTTATACCAAAAAGGGTACTCTTGATAAAACTTGATACTTTGTACCGTTTTCCGAATATTTTCATTTGAAAATCATGGAGTAATAACCGATAAAAATTTGAAAGGTTCATAACATAAACTAGAATTCAGTTAGAGAATGTGTTCAAAATGTCCTCCGTTTTCACGAATGCACAAGTCAATCCTTTATAAATAATCCATTACTCTTCTAAGCAGTGGGGAGTCAGCTATGAGGTCATTAAAGTGAATATGAAATCTGTCTTTCAATTTTCGAGGTGAATTCACCTATATAGCATAAACTTTTTCTTTAAGATACGACCAAGCTGTGTGATCCAAGGGATTGAAATCACATGACCGAGGAGGCCAATAAATCGGAGCCTCTGCACCTCAACCAACTACGACACCTGCGGTGGAGCTCCATGGTTCACAAAAAATAGAGATTTTTGCTCGTTTAGCGTTAAATCTTCTATTTTCTAAAATAAAGATTGCTTAAAAAATACAGTTATAAAGCACCGTTCAAATTTCAAGGAAGAAAGTGATAACCTATTAAATTTTAGGTAAAATTTGCTGCCCAAACATTAACATTAAATGTGTGGCCTCGTCCGTGGAAAGAATACATTTTGAAAAATTTTGATTGAGAGCTGTCGTTTCTTGTAATGTTCAACAAAAATCAACTCTAGCCGGTAGATCGTCTGGCAAGAGCTCTTGGAATTGTCTTTAATGATAAAGATGTAGCTGTTGCTCTTTAAGTATCCTCCAAGTACTTGAAGAAGACTTATTTGTTTGACTTGCAACGTTCGTTACACTAACTGTTGGAGTTTGTTTAACTAACTAAATTCAAAATCATATTTTCTTTATCAATGGCTCTTGTTGTTCTTGGCCTACCAGAATTTATTTTCTTAGGTCTTATATTCCCAGTTTCTTGACAACGTCGTTAAATGGTTCTAAATGTATTTTTATTTGGTAAGTTTCTTCGAGAAATCTTTTCTGCATAACGCGTAACAGCTGCACTAGAGTTTCCAAACACTCACCTAAAGTTAATAACATTTCAGTGTTTTAAAAATTTGGGTACATTTTGATTAACAATATCTAATTTAACAAATGATAAGGTTTTAGAAATGTAATTATTATTGACTCAGCTATTGAAGGCAATAGTATGAAATAAACTTGAGTCCCAGAATCGCAATACATGATCATGAAATTGTTGTTTGTTTCATACTAAGGCCTCCAATAGCTTAGTGCCCATATTAATTCAACCTTGAGAAGATCTTATACTGATTAGTTTGGATTTTTGTTAAACGTTACAGGACATGAAATGCCTCACTTATGTCTGTTGTCACATATGCCTCACATATGTCCGTTTTATAGATGGGGTGTCATTTAGTCAAGAAAAAAATTCCAATTCACATAATGCGTACTTCTTAATAATATGCATTAGCTCTAAAAACGGTACACAGACTCGAGTTTCATCAAGAGTATCTTTTGAAATTCTGCTTGATAAAACTGATATTAAAAAATGGTTATGGTTATGGTACGAACCGTGTAACTAGCGCCTTCTATGAGAGTCAGACATAAAAACAAATTCATTGGATGTATCAGCTTACAAAACATATTCGTATAAAATTTGAATACAATGTGCCAGTAGTAGCAAAATCGTAGAAAATGTTTAAAATTATTTTTTCTTCAACGCCCTCTATCTGGAATACGGATGACGTTACGAAAACTTTTTACTGAGCGAACCCAAAACATTTTCACTTTTCTATTTATCCCAGAGACCACCTCTTTTTGGAACAATGAACTTTCGAACTGCGTGTCAGTACAAAAAAGGGTTGTGCCAGCATCCTTCATTCATTCGTAAGATGGAGCCATGTCATTGAAATTATTAGTCTATGGACTACTTCTGTGTAGGATTGAATTTTAGCACTGCTGTATGTTATTATTAAAATATTATTAATATTAAAAAACTCTATGTTCTTCATCCAACAAGCTCCTATTCTTATATATATATATATATATATATATATATATATATATATATATATATATTATATATTGTTTTTGCTAGTTAATGAATGTTTTTAACGTGTTATTGACCTTATTCCTAACAATGTATAATTTGGATGGACCATGCAAACTCGTTTCCTAGTTATTTTTAGGTGATTTGAAATTTATTTTACTCACGCAAACACTTATGGAGCTCAAGGATACAGAAGTGGTGGCGAATCACGACATTATTTTTTTAATATCCTGTTGACTTCAATCGTAGACGTTCGCTTTGGTAGCTATCCATAACGTTTTGAGTGAGTTACCTATTAATTTCTCTATTTTTTCTCTATATCAAGGTATTGTGATGGAAAATGCTACTCAATTTTGAATCCAATCGAAATCTTGTTAGTGTTTAAAGAAAATTTAATAAATGCCCTGTGAAGCTAAACAAAAATTTGAAACATAACTACGAACTTTCTTTTTAATTTCAGCTACCTATTAGGGAAATTGTAAGTTTAATATGTTTCTCAAGGTTTATAGATGATAATTTTTATCTAGTACTTTCACATAATCTTTGAATTAAGAAGACAAAATTTCCAAATAATGACGGCTCTCATTCTTGTAAACTGTTGCTCCATCAACATCCCAACAATTAGGTGAAAATGAATCTTAAATGTACCTTATCACAATAAACTCATTCGGATAATGACAATGAGCAATAAGATCAGTTTAGAAAATTTAACTTTTTGTCTGTTGCCGCGAATTTTGTGATTGATACTGGACATTTTTTCTTGTCAAAATTTTTTGAACAGCTGATTTGTTTTTGATTTTTTTCATTTGAGCCTCATATTTATCTTTAGCAGGCGTATTTTACTATTTTAAAATAAGTGTCTGAAAGTTTTGGGTTATGAAGTAATTAAAAGAGACGTTGTTGCAACCATCTAGATCATTTTATATGGGAAATATGTGTAGATTGTAGAAAAATTATATCAGAGTTAAGGAAAAATACCTAATTCAAATATTTTAGGATGCTCTTGGATGAAATTGTGGAGTCTTGGCTACCACATATAGGGCAGTGGTTTGGAATACTGAAGCTATTCTGAATACCACGAGGAACAATCCCTCAAAGGTACAAATACCGGCTTGCTTATGTGCAACCGAGGCCATGAAATATTTCCCAACAGCTGCACTAGAAGTGATTCAAAATTTTCCACCTTTCCACATAATACTGGAAAGTGTGGCAGAGAAAACATCACTTATAATGAGTAGAGATGAAATCATCAAAGAAAACCCGTTCCTAAATAATGACCAACCCTGGGACATGCCTCAGGACGTCACATTGAAAAAGTTTAGCTTTGAGAAAACTTCACCTCAATAATAAATTGTGAAAGCGAGTGAGACCTAAACACCATACAAGAATTGAACAGAAATGCCATTAAATGGTATACTGATGGATCAAAAACAGTAGATGGAACTGGAATATGAACGGCCCCAGAACCAAACACTCGGAAAGTCAGGGCAGCGCAACAAGCATTCTTCAAGCAGAAATTTATGCAATTGAAAAATGTGTTGGGTTTAATCTAAACAGGAGCTATCGCAAACAAGAGATCAACATTCTGTCAGATAGTCGAGCAGCCATTAGAGCTCTAAACTCCAATCAATCAATTGGATGAAAATGGAAATTCAATGGAATCATGTTGTTCCATCATCATCCCAACAATTAGGTAAAAACGAATCTCAAATGTACCTTGTCATAATAAACTCATTCAGATAATGAGTATAAGCGGAGGCATCAATTCACAGAATTTAACTTTTTATTTGTTGTGAATTTTGTGATTGATAACGGTAACATGTTCTTATCAAAAATACCGTCAAAGTTTTTTGAACAGCTGAAGCTATTTTGTTTCTGATTTTTATCATTCAAGCATCGTTTCCATCAATAACAGACGTATTTTACTATGTTAAAAAAAGTTTCTGAAGTTTTTAGTTATCAGTAGTTCAAAGAGTTGTTGCAACCGTCTAGATCATTTTTACTATATACGTGGAGAATAAGTGTAAATTGTAAAAAAGTTATATCAGAGATGATGAAAAATACCTGATCCAAGTATTTTGGATAGAATTGTGGAGTCTTCCGCTGCAAATTGTGTTTGTAAATTGTATATGAAATATTTAAAATTGTGGAAAAGTGGTAAAAGAAGTGGATTTAAACTTCTTTAAATCAATAACTATTTGGTAGGAACCATGGAACCATCTTGTAGTATGAACACGAAAAATCGGAATAAATAACCCTATCCAAGTGCAAGTAATGTTCAACGTCGAGGGCAGCGCTTACCTGATTCTTCAGTGCCTAAAAACACATCTAAACCCTTGGAATACGACGTTGAAGCATCAATCTGACTCCATAATAGTGCTGAAGGTTTGTCAAGGCCAAACTTATTTTTCCATAATCAGTTATATGATCTTATAAAAGATATTAATCTTTTTAGAGTAGATTCGGAATTGTTAGCATCAATACTGGAACAAAAAAATCTGCTTCTCTCAGATACTAAAATGAGTTTTCATCGTGAAAAAGAATTATAGCGTCATTTTTCAGAAGAAAACGATATTACCTCTATGTTTAAATATAAAAATTTGTTGATATAAATGGGTTTCAAACAATAGTAACCAAACTACTGGCGTTTATTTATTGACAACTCAGAAAGTAGTAAGTAAGTAAGTGAGCAGCATTATACTACATAATAGAAATATATACACTAGGGTACCTATAGCCCACAGTACAAAGCTGAATTATATAGCATTTCGTTAGTCTTGAAAAAAAAATATAATAAACATGAGTGGCAAATTTGAATCGATTAAAAAATTGTGAGCGTTCTTCTCGGTCAACAAAGAGGTTACACCAAGTTTCTTTGTTTTATATGTCTTTGGGACAGTAGAGCTTAACAAAGTTATCGGGTAAGAAGAAATTAGCCTTGAAGAAAAATTGTGAAACTGGAAAAAAAATATATATATACCAATCATTGGTAGCTCGTGATAAAATTATTTTTCTACCGTTACATATAAAACTCGGCATTACGAAATAGTTTGTTAAATCAATAGATAAAGAGGGGAACTTCTTTTCTCACATCCATCATAAATTTTCTCAGCTTGTTATGGAAATCATTTGAGCCGGTATTTTCCATTGCCCCCATATGAGACAACTTACCAAAAGCACTCAATGTACAAGTTCTATGACTGAGTTATAACTAAAGGCATGGACAGCTTTCGCTACTGTGATGCAGAACTTTTTCGAGAATAGAAAGTCTGAAAATTATACCGAACTTGTACAAGACCTTCTGCTACAATTTGAAAATATGAGGTGTAATATGAACATGAAACTCCACTCCTGCACTCCTGCACACAGAGCGTATATAACATGACTTACATGTGATGGAAGAGCGCTAGTATGATTTCTGGAACGCGAAAGTGATGTATGTATGTTTTTATTTGTTTAACATTCACATAGACAAAACTCAGTAACTAGAGCTAATAAAAATATTAAAATTATACTTTTAAGCAAAGCATAACTTATATAGTCAGCAACAGCACAAATTTCCTCGGCAACTAGAGTCTTGCAAGTAAGTGTAATACTTCATATTTAAGTAGAAATAATGACAGACTAGTGATTTGACTATCCATCCATCAGAAGAGCAGTACTTAGCTATTTCTCATATTTTTATATAGATTGTAACCAGATACTTAGGATTACTAAGACTTTGTTCAATTTTAATTATTATAATTAATAGTTTGGAGAAGATTTGAAACTACTAAGGCTGTTTTTGTTTCCGAAAATGATATTCTATGCATATTCTTCATTCTGTCCTAGATATAATATTTTTTGCATTTCAGTGATCATATTCACTTTCAAGATAATCATTTATCCCATTTATTTGTATTTGTAAAGCTTGCAGTTCCTCTAGTCAGTTCCCATTCATTTCTTTCAATATAAACTTGGCATTCACTACTTTCATTAAAATTTTCATAGGATTCTCTTAACTCGCTGTTTTTACAATTTTCCCTTTTTCTGGACTCTGTTTATTTATATAATCTATTTTCTGTGGAAAATAATTGAGAAAATATATCAATTATTCAAGTTTAATGGATTATTCTTCAATAACCGATAACAATGTAGCAAATAGATCGAAAGTCTTTGTCAAGGAACCAATGATTTCTTGAATAATCCTCTATATGTCGTCAATAGTTTCGTTATATTTTGGTAATAAATAATACCGTTATAGATTATGCTGAATATTTTAAACCAAACATATAAAATACTAATTTGAAATTGTGAATGGGTATATTATAGTATATTATTGAAAGAACTAGTAATGAAGTATATTACTCATGAGTATGATTACTCAATTCAATTCGATCAAGCTATAACAATTATTTGCGAATAGAATACTATACTTCATCTACAACTATCAGGAAAAAAGAACACAATATATTAACAATTTTGACAACGAGATAATTTACATAGTTTCAGGTATTCTTCTCAATTACTACTACAAATCTTCGTTCTAGTTTTTCCACAGCTGTTATGTTACCATTTGAATCTACCATTCTACCATTGAAAGAGAAGAATTTGATTCGGCATGAGGTGGTCTCAGTGAGGGAAATTTCGTACAATTTACCTGAAACTGTTAGCGGTCTGGAAGAGTCTGTTTCGAAGTTAGGTTTATTTCACTAGGAAAACTCCGTAATCTTTTTTATGAAATCTATCTCGTTTGGAAGGAGGGCTCCTATTTTGGAATTTCGTGTTTTATAACTAGCTTTGATAAGAAGAAGATTGATCAAGTGTGGTTTTGTAACGTACGGCTCGCGATCGCAACGTGTCACAAAAATAAGAATTATGCTTTTTTTTATTTTTTCAAAATCGACTCGACGATTCCTTTACAGATGTTTCAAAAACACACACTACATTTCTGAGTAATTTCCATGGCAGCGAGTGTCTTGAAAAGAAATAGTATCGCCATCCCTCAGTAGCAAGCGAAAATAACCTATTATTTTTTATAAGAAAAAAAGGATCTTCCACACGCTTCGGACCTAGACTAGAGCCTTCCTCATCGATAAAAAAAGAGAGCGTCGGTAAGACATGTCTGTTTTCTGCGGTTTTCCTGTAACCTGGTGAACTGGTTCACGAGCCAACGACGATAGGGAATAATGCAGCCGCAGCTGTAACCGCCCGCCCCTCCCCCTGAATTTAAAGTGAGCAGATAAATAAAAAAAAAATTCAAAAGTACAAAGAAAAACCTATTAACAGAAAAAAAACGAAAACCAATAAAAAAACTTGCAAAATACCCCCAAACCAGGGACAGCCTTTTTTGTATACACTAGCACTCTCTTTTCGTCTTTTCGTCTTTCCTTCTTTCCTTCATTTGGTTTTAATTAAAAAGAAAAATTTTATTAAATTACGAAATGTCATAATTGACAATTTTTCCAAAAAATAGCTCCTTTTATTATTCTCTTATTATTTAAAAAAATAAAAATTAAGAGAAGTCACTATTGTAACATTGTTAACAAAGGCAGACATATTGAATTGGGATTGGGAGAATTTAAGAGTACTTTAGAGTACAAGGATACCGTAAAGTGCAATTTTCCGTCAAATTAGTACTGTAAAGTCGAGATCTGTCATTACTTCTATATAATCTCTAAGTATTCTCCATATTATGTGATAGTAGTAGATAAAATATTCTTTGAAATATCTGGAGTATCAGGTAGTTTTACCAAAGCAAGGATTAATTTATTTGTATCGTTGATTTCACTTGAAATTTTATAACCACCATTACAATACTCTCGAGTGCTCTATAATCCTAAATAATCACTGAGCTCTGGAATTGTATAATATATTTAGTTCTGAATTACTTTGCACACGCATATCGTTATGCGTGGTTTTGTGCTTTACTCCTCGACGTTTTTATCTTAGAAAAGCAATCCGTTCTCCTGAAAGATTCAGATCACGCCAACTTTTTGTAGGTTTCACCCAAAATTATTAATATGTAGTTAATATATATCAAAATGCTGACATTCATACTTCTAACTAAATTATCGTTGGTGGTAAAATATTCAATATAAATATGGAAAAAGAATTTCACGTTCTCTCAATCGATTCCATTCTATATAAAATAGAACTATTTGAAAAATATATGAATAGTGAACCACCTCGCACGTTATTTGAAAAAGATGTGGTTTATCTTCGATATGGAAATCATGTTTGCAGAAATGCGTTAAAAACTTTAATATCATTAAGATTTAATATCATGATTCGAGAATTCATATAATGTTCTTATGAATTGCTCAACCTCCTGATATTTTGTACTCTGACCATAGAGTACTAAATTACAAATAACGTTTACTATGTTTCATTGATCACTAATCAAAGAATACGTAGCTAAATACTGCGTATATATGAAAATTTGAGAAAAGTTTCGAGATAAGACTCAATGCGAAGAATATCCAGTAGTCTTCTCCAGAAAAAACAGGAAGATACTAATAGATAACGTGGACATCGTGGGAGACCAAATCACTTAATGCTAATCCAATAATTTATATTTAAAAACCGTGTCGATTTCTTAATGACCGAAAATGGGATGGAATCAGACTGGTGAAGCTCGATATAAGCAAGAAAGGAATACCAAGCTCAACCTCATCAGTCCTGCCGTTATATCTATTATGTTCTATACATTTACAGCAAGGAGATACACTATCAAGAGCTATCATGAAAAACTTTTATCACACCAGAACATTAACTTGAGGCAGGAGAACTCTGCAGATCTACTGAAAGTTGTAACAGAAGTAGAAAAGAGTTGAAGGCTTTCCTCAATATCCAGCTGAGAGAGCTGACGGATTATACCATAGAAAGCTAAAACGAGAAAAGAACATAGGAAGAAGATGATTTATCTATTAGGAAGTCATCAAATTTATGAAGATTAGGCTGGTTTTTATTCGTGATATATCGGCTAAAAATGTGTGTGTGTGTGTGTGTGTGTGTGTGTGTGTGTGTGTATGTGTGTATTTATAGACGATATATACAAGTTCTTGAGGAACATTTTCTCTTTCTGCGTGAGGAGAATTTCATCGCAAGTAGCTATTACACTATTCAACTTTAATACATTGCCTAAAAATTTGAAACTTTAGTGTTCACTTATATTTTTGGTGCTTCAAAACTCTCTTTTTGAAGTAGTTTTGCTCACTTTAAAACTTCTATTATTTTTTATAGCTATTAAGTTGGAATTTGAGGAACCGTTTGTGATATTCATATTGAACACACTATTCACGCCACGACTAAACCAATACTCACAAATATACTGCCTGACGTGCGTTTCGATAACCAAGTTATTGTCTGCAGAGACTGAAGGTAAACTTCAGTTAGTTAGTGTTGGTACAGTGGTAGTGTAAACAGTGTGTTCAGCATTTTCTATTGATATTATTGTTGTTGCCAAATAATATTCGCGTTTACTCCTGTTAATGTATAAATTGCTTTCATCAAATTAATTCTTATACTATATTATCATTAAAATCAATCGTCGGTAAACTTTATCTATATACCACATCCAAGCTACTTAATCCTGTGCATATTTACAATTTATATTTTCTCATTTTCTAGTGAATGAACATAAATTATTATCCATTTCCTACAATTCTCGTTTTTGGTATTCTTTTTATCAATCTAACAATTCAATGAAATATACCAAAAGTTATTCGATAGACCGGGATAGTTTTACGGTGGAGTGAATTTTGAATAAAGAAATAGCAAGTGTGAAAATAGATTCAATACCTCAACAAAAGCTTCCTCTAACGCTACATACTCAGGGTAGTTTCCAATAAAAAACGACAAAATATGGCGAATAAGGCAATAAACTCAATAAATTAGGACGCAGTTCGGCTAATTTAAGCAACGATGGCGGAGCATTGGCCGTTTTGGAATACAAATTCTTTTCATCAACAACTGCGGTCATTTTCCAGCGACCGACTGATGTATCAAAAACGGGAACCCACCGATTGGCTTCAAATTTTCACCAGATACTCTTTGATACACTAGATGATTTTACCCAGAAGGATTTTTGGCGTCTTGCACGGAAAAGGGATGAAAAACATTTTTTACACGAAATTCGTTGATAATTGTTGAATATTAGATAAAATAATGAATCATTTTTCTTATTTATTAGTAGGAAAAAAATAATCAATCATTATTGAAAAATAAGAATTAAGCTATTATACGAGAGAAATGTTCAGCTAAAATTAACATTAAAACATGATTCACTAGATCCTGAATATATAGCTTCTATGTCCTCTATCAACTATTTAAAGGGTTGCGTCACGATCGAATATTGATGTGAAAGTAAATTGCAAATAAAATTGAATGTTGTTTTCGTCGCATTCGTCTTCACTAATCCCTACTCATCTATTATGAATTCATAATAAACTATAATATTAATACACTCCATGAAAAAATGTAAAAATTTCTACCAAATGATAATAATAGTTGTCGACGATCGTTATTGATAAATGACTTAATTATAAAGTTATCTTAACGCTTTAAAAAAAAAGTGAACCATTGATATTTTCTATTAACATAAATATTTATCAAATGAAAAAGTCAAGATTTAAAAGCTTTATTAACACAATTTTACGATTTTTTGAAGGAACTACATTAATTTTAATGATTGAAACAAAAAATTCATTGAATGGTGTTTACAACAGTTACTATTTATATTGAAATAATAAATATGTGGCAATCATAACTTTTGATTTAAAAATAGCATTTTTAAAACCTTTATTAACACAATTTTATAAGTTTTTTTGAAGGAATTACATTAATTTCAACGATTGAATTAAAAAATTCATTGAATGGTGTTCACAACAATTCCTATTTATAATGAAATAAATGATGAAAGTATTTGTGATTTAATATTTTTAGGTTTCAATTTTCAAAGTAGTAGATTTTTCAAGATATAACTTGGCTTTTATTTGCTACCTTCATGTAACCCTTTGCTAAAAATCAATGTTTTTTTCACAATGGTTCAATTTAGATATTAAACATAACTTATTTTTATAATGAAGCGGACACTAGTAGCGGTTGGACAAAGAGAGAGGTGAGAGCGAGGTGATAAGATAGATATAATCATTTTCAATATTAATCCACATATATATTTTCCATGGGTTGAAAACTATGAAAAAAATTTGTTTCACCCCCTTCCCTTGCAAGAGGCTAAAAGTCTTTCCAGATACACTCATTTTACGTATATTTGAGTGTATGTACGAGATTGCAGATGATTTTGAGGATTCTCGTTTGGATACTCCATCCCAGCGCCCAAATGTGACTGAAGATTGCTTAAAACACTTTCGGATAATCTCTCAGCCGTAAGCATCAATAGAAGAAAATAGTGAAATTGTTCAGTCAACTATCAAGTATAAAAGATATGAACTTTGTTGTCAGAAAGTTTTACACCAAATATGGAAACATATTATCCAAAGTAGCTTCAAAATATATATTGGAATACCATCTACCAACTAAAACGATTTATATTTGCCAAAACACTGGTCAATTTTCATTGTATTGTTCTCAATTTTCCAACTGTACTGAAAATGTACCTACCACCTTCTAATAGAAATGTTATGAATTTTGGGTATTAATAGAAGATATGACAAAGATATTTTTGTTGGCACTTCCAAAAGTATGTTATCAACATTTCCTAATTTGTGTAGAAATAGAGATTGGAAAGAGAAATAAGTACCTTTGAAGATTACTGAATTTCACAATATTGTACTATCATGAATAGTGTAAGAGAGTCGTCAAGGCCAACATATTCGATAAGTTAGAATATAAATAATGAACAAAGGGGAGTATAAGGTTAGATTGAATGTTGTGATCAATATTTTTTCAAAACATACGAAGAACATGATAGTTCGTGATTGATAGAATTACAACTTAGAAGCGATTTATCAATAAAAAATATAGTAGTACCCTCAAATATATTCATCCAAAATAACGTCAACCAAATTTAACTATTTGTAACCGATATATTGATAAGTTGATGGAAACTTGCACAGAAGGCCGAGAAACTTGATAATGAACCGATAACTTTTTTAAAAATGAAATATTTCTTATACGCGTGTAATTTGAAAAGCACTCAAAATATTGGAAAGATTTTTTCTAATTGCTTTCCCTCCGCATATATTTGTATGAAGTACTTATAAAATTGGACCAAAAATTAGCAGGATACTATTCAGCTTTGATTATAAAAATAAGTAAATAGTAAATAACTGCTTGGCACTAGGTTTGTACTATATTTTTTTGACCTAATTACAACCCAAAAACTCGAAATAACATTTGATAGCCTATTGATAAAATATGAAGTATGAGCAGTTACGATGGTTGCTACTTGAATTTTGAAACAGACATATAAAAACATATATTTATAATTGAATATGTCTTCATTTTTTTCCAAGATATTCTCCAATGACATAAACATATATTTGCATGCGTTTGAATAAATTGTCTACGCATTTTTTCCATTCCGACTGAGGTATCTTCAAAATATGTTATTTGAACGCATTAACAGCTTCTTCAAATGTAGAAAAACATTGACCTAGCAATTTATTTTTGATCTAGGGAAATAAGAAGAAATAATTGATTGCCAATCAAAGACTGTGCGGCGACTCATAAATTCGAGGTTTGTGTGAGAGCTCGCACTGTCATGTCATGGCGGAGAATGATTCGTCTTCTGCGATTGGTTTTCCTGAATTCTCCAAGTATTTCTGGCAAACAAATGCTGGTGTACTAGTCAAAATTGACTGTTCCACGTTCTTCTAGTGAAACAGTGTTAACACGTTGAGTTATTCCATAAAAACGATATACCATTTGCTTTGAAGGTAGCGTGCGCGAACAACTTTTATTGGATTTGGCTCGATTGTTGTTTAGTTCCGGGTTTATATGCATATATCCATGATTCGTCACCTGTCCCAATCTTATAGACATATTTGGAAGCAATGTGATTGAATTTTTACATGAGTTCTTCGCACCAATCGATACGATCTTGTTTTGAAGCGATTGTAAAATTATGCGAACAAATATTTTTGACATTCAAATGTTCATTCAATGTATGTGAGTGGAAGTAATGCCCAAGTATTCCTCAATCTCACGGTATGTCACATGATGTCATAGAAAGTCATAGAAATTCATTGCACGAAAATGTTCACGATTTCATTTTTTGTCCAAGATAAATATTTCAAGTATCTGTAAACAACTCAAATGGTACTCGTATGACAACAAGTTCTAAGTACGTTCACTATTAAAAATGACTTTTTTATTTATATCAGATTCAACATATTAACATCGGTGTTGTCATATCTCAAAATTCAAAATACGATCGTATTTCTACTATTCATATTTGCGTGACAAAATGACAACACTCATCTAAATGAAACATGACAGTCAAAAAATACTCCATAAATTTTGGTTGTGATGTCTTTTAATGGAGAGCATGGATTTGAGAAAATAGAAATAAGCTTAATTTATTTATTTTGTTTTACATTTTATTCAATCCATACCTAATAGTTTCCTGTATTTAAGAATCGATTATTCATAATCTACTAAAATTCATGTCTCCGAGCTCAAGAGCACCCATATACGAGGGTTGTCTCAAAAGTAATTTACAACTTACCGATATGAGTTAGGAAATTTCAGTAATGATCGATGCTCAGTTTTTGTTCAATAATCGTATAAGTCGGTATAATTATGAAACTGTTCAAATATCTAAAAGTTTGACATCCGTTTTAAGAACTACTTTTGTAATATGTTACACAAACAATTTTCTTCCATGCCTTTTTAGAAACAAATATTATATGATTGGACCATCTGAAAGGTCGTTGTCAATAGAACAATGATCATCAATATAACTTCACAACTACTACAATATTGCAGCTCCGTAATTTGAGGTAAAAAGACGAGGTCCATGCCCTGGGCTGTCAATTCAAAGAGCGACAATTTCCTCGGTTGATTCCACGACCGTGTTTTAATTTAAACATTAAATTCCAGTATACGTACTGTTCACTAGGTATTTGGGTCTTCTCCATTGATAAAATGAATACTGTAATTGTGTCACATGAATAAATCAGATATACCTTAACGACCCGCATTTGTTTCTAGGTTAGTATTCTATTCGATTGCTATTAATGGGATAGTTCGACAACATTTATAGATTGGAAAAACATTTTACAGACACCGACACTGGGCATTTGAAATTCTTGAAGAAATTTTGATTTTGTGAGAAAAGAAAAGAGAGATGATTTGAGTATAAATTGAGATATTGATCGAGTCGATACAAAAAGAAAGAGATATTGAGTCACATCCTAGGTAGTGTTATAGATGCTCTGTCGCATTTGTTATTGTGTTATTTCATAGATACAACGAAATTCCCAGCAATGTCCATCATACAAAGTATCCAGCCCTGTGGTTGATTGTTTCTAAATTCAAATTCCCCACTCAAAAAACAAACAAAATTCAACTTCACATACGGAAACGAGTCTGTCTCATCAAAGCGCTCACTCCCCCTCACCCTACTTCATACGTATAAAACGTACATCCGCCCCATTTTTTAATAAAGAACAAACCTTTTCATCACTTTACCCTATTATCTTCTCAAAAAAACTCCTGATCTGCGAGTAGATCATTCTCAGGTACTGTCAATACAAGTGTAGATTCAGCCCTAGTAACACCGATCAAGTCACTACCTACATAACCCCATCCCTAGCCGCCTAAACCTTCTCATGTCCTGGATCAACAATATACGGCCCATTAGCTCAAAACTCAAAAGAAAACTCTCTTATCCGCCCCTTCGGCTGATAGCAACAGCGTACGATAATCTTCCTGAAATCTACCTAAACTTCCTTGATAATTCTTCCGTATTCATCAGATACAACCCTTACCACTACACCCTCTCCACACACTATTCGTCGATCGTGAGTGTTGCACTTTTCTGCGGACGATAGGGAATAAGACAGCCGCAGCTGTACCTGCCCGACCCCTCTCAAATTTGAAGTAAAAAAAATAAATAGTAGGTAAGGTATTTCCAAGTCATTACAATCTGATCATGAAGAGCAATAAGCAATTTTTTAAACTTAACTGACGTAAAAATTCTCAAATCCTAAGGTCCTACTCATTAGTATACCTTAGTGTAATTTAAGAAGCACTATCGTTGACGTGTAGCTCGATATTCGTCGAAGAGTTGGATAACATAAACGGTCTCATGTTGTAGTATCCGTTGTTCATGGCTATTGGAGTATTTCGATATAGTTTAATTTCAACGTTGAGGTCCCTATGGAGATCATTATTATGGCAATACCAAGGTTCAATGACGATGTTTTTTCTTTTGGAAACGTTGTATCACTTAAATGTTACTTTTCCTGGCACAGCTCCAAAGTTGTATGTTTAGACGGGTTCCATTTTCTGTTTGTAGAGAAGCAATTTGTTGTTTGTGGACAATTTGGAGTTGTTTCCTAGAAGCTGAAACTATTTTCACATTTTATACCTAGCTCTTCGCGTTTTATTTTACCGTAGATTCTACAGCGTGGTCTAGCGTCAAGTGTCATTCTCAAATACTTCGCATTTTTAGTAAAAGGAATTTTAGCATTGTTTATTTTTACTAGGATATTCTGGTTTATATTGTTCGTGAAGTTAACATAAGCACATCTTGACACGCTATTCTAATAATCCAGGGCTTAATTATTTAATATGACTGTCAAAAAGATTTGTTTGCGCAATACTGCAAAATTTGACAATCACTTAAAAAAAATCTTATATCGATTGGTACAAAAATTCAATCGCGGTGCTTCAAAAGATCGTGCCAGGCGAAGAATCATGTTTATATACATATGAAATCAAAACTAAGGAACAATTGACTGTATGGATCTTTCAAGACAACAAAAGTTGTTTTTTCGGATAACTAAACATGACGCTACCTTTCCATTAGAGCAAAGTAGAACGGTCCATTCGGAATGATTCATCAGCATTTGTTTACCAGAGTTGTACAAAATATCAGGAAAAACCAACACAGAAGACGAATAATTCTTCGCCACGACAATGCTCTCACACATTAGTTCAAACAACGTTTGAACAGGAAACTATCGAGTTGATAGGTCATAAGCTGTACAATTCTTGATTAGCACCCATTGATTTTTACATGTTTTGAAGGTAACTCAATAGGAATGGAAAAAATGCTTCTATAATTGGATTAAATGCATGAAAAAAAGTGTTTAGATCTTGATGGAGAATGTTTTGAAAATTGATAAAGCCATATGTAATTATGAATATTTGCTACTTATCGTTCATCTCAAAATTTAAATAGAAGCACTTTATGGTGATTTTCTATCGCATGCTCCTCTCTTGTTTCTGCAGCATTGCGTTTATGTTAACTGTACACTTTGAGAATTTTGTACAATATTACGGTTGGAATTACATTTTTGGTGACATTTCCATTTAGAATTAGGCAATGATATATTGGAATTTTCCATTTTCTTTCATCCTGTATACAAAAAAAATATGACTAGAATTTAATCGATTACGAAAATATTGCGTTATGTAATGGTACTCTGTTTTCATATCCTAGAATGACTGATTAAATGACTGTATAACAAAACAGAACATTATATCCAAGCTACGAAAAAATATGAGCAATCCGAATTCGTTATATGGACGACGTTCTTTTTTCAACCTCTGATCGCTCCGTGCAGATGCTACGCTGGCAATAAAGCGGGCATGTGCTGTAGGTGACAGCTCTCTCACTCACACTCCGCCATTGTTGACATTCAGACATCAGTCGGCGGTATGCTACAGCCATGTAAACATGTCCGCCATTATTGATGCTCCCGCCAAGTGTGAATTGAGGAGAGTGATTAGTTTTCTATAGGCTGAAGGCCATAGTGCTGCAGAAATCCATCGAAGAATGAGTCGTGTGTATAGGGAAATCTTCATGAGTGATGGTGCTGTGCGTGATTGGTGCAGAAAGTTTAAAGATGGTCGTAATTATGTACACGATGAAGGGGGCCAAGTACGCAAATCTGTCGTTTCAGATGACCTGGTTCAACAAGTTGACAGAATGGTTGAAGAAAACCGCAAATTCACCATTACTACGGAATTTCCAGAAGTTTCAAGGTCTGTTTCGTTACTGAACGGTTAGGCTACATTGGCGGCAACTTTCTTTGAAGAGGGAAGTTTGTCCACAGATATGACAAATGTCTCAATCTCTTCGGTGATTATGTCGAAAAGTTACAATAAGTGTACCAATATTTTGGTAATGAAATTATTGTTTCATATGAACTTGTGCTTTATTTATAGCCTATCGGAGGTTGTAAATATACAAGACTTCTTATTCAAAAAAAATCATAAATTTGATTTGAAATAGAGACATACAACTCCATATATAGTTCGAAATCATCTCAAAATATTGAGATTGTCGTTAGATTTATACAAATTGTAGATATAGAACATTTATTATGTCATTATGTGAAAAGATCACACTCTGGTTCTTCAAAGATAATAAGTATTCAACGTGATACCATTGAACCATTGTAATTATTCATCAAAATTATAAGAATTGGTAACTTCAACAAATTTGATATTTTTCGCGATATTTATGTGGTATTCAAGATGCTCTCCTATTGAAATATATTCTGTCAACTAATTCCATGCCTATAGATTTTTTAGTCATAAGTCATGTTAAATATCTAGACACTTTTTAATTCATTTGTTGAGAGGCTTGAAAGGGAAATTTTGCTGTTGCTTTGATGCCACTAACCCTTTAGAATCAATATCATTTGAATATAAATTCAAACACTTCAAACAATTTTAGTTTCTGGCAATTTGAAAGATATTTTTTCCAACAGCAGTATATCAAACAAGTTTAGAAATGCAAAGTATTTCTAAAATACAGAGCAAAGCTTTTGAATAGGATGGAGCGTAGCGAGCGGATAGTTTGAAAGTTATACGAGCTGAGAGAAAGTGCTTTATTCACTATGTTTGTTTATATTACTTTTTCCACATTCTATGTTAGTGAGCGAATAATCGTAAATATGAAAGTAGCAGAACGTTTGAAATAGCATAAAAATCCTTGGTTTTGTTGTGATATTTCCGTTTCATTATTTCGATAAAAAACGGCATGAAAAATTACCTCACAATAAAAAGCGAAAAATGGAAGAAATTACATCGCATAGAGCTGCAGAGAATTTAAAGAGGAGACGAGAAAAACATTCCATCTATAACCAGTTATGGAATAAATGCCAGACATATGGGAAGGTTAATAAGCAGACAGGTACGAAAAAGGGACATGCAAATTTACAATAGACGATGGAACAGTAACGTAATTTCATGAAAAAGAAAGTGGAAAAAACCGTACCAAAAATCGAATCAGGAAAATTCAGCAGCTCTAGTAAGTTACTCGAGGGGATATGAAGAGACTGAATGCGAAAAATCGTCAAACAATATTGGAAAAAAATAAAATACCGTAGTAGTTCAATAGCTGATATACATAAAGAACGAACGAACATAACAGCATTATTTTGTCACAAATAAGTTACAAATACAAAAGATAAAAAGCATCAAATAAACATAGTATCCATTTATTGATATTATCATTTAAAGAGTACTATATTTTATATAAGAGTATGCCAGAATGTCCTGATAGCTGATACAGGCCTCCAGAAGCTCGAATATAACACTAACAGAAAGAGTATCAATCGTAAGGCGAAACCAAAAGAATTCATAATGAGTGAAGGAGAAAAACTAGTCGAAAGTTTGAGTTGGAGTCAAGTACAGTTTATACTTCATTAGGAAGAGTAGATGAAATGAATTGAGAATTTTAACAGCTAACTGAAACTATTGGATAAAGAATCATCAAGTATATACTAATAAATAGCCTATTACATATGGTGTGGTTTCACTTCTCACTCCTAAAAATAATAGCGGGAGAAACTAGAAGGCACTGAAAAAATTCCAATACATTAGAAAATTAACGTAGCAAAAACCAAAGCTCAGTTGCTATGATAAGACTAATACTGGAAGATAATGAGCGTCTAGCTAGAGGAGCTAGCAATGAACAAATGTGCTTAAGAATAAGGGAATAGAAACCTCTCTAGGAAGCACATTTACATCTCTCCAAGATCCAAGCAGGCTTGAATTTTCTGAAGGGTTTTGAGTGCACGACCAAGCAAGCATGATGAGAGAAACGAAAAGTTTTGCCCAAAATGAGGCAACAATTCATAAGATGCTGCATCGATAACTTCAGATTCTGTAAACAGGTCATAGAGATAGCAGAGCATTTGCTCCACTTATATCATCAAAAGTAGAACTAACATCTTGGAAAATAGGACATTAATACACAAAAATAGCCTTCTTTGGAAGGAGTCAACGTATTCTGAAAGCAGAGTAATGAGATCCAGATTCGAGTACAGAATATCATCTCAGTGTGCAGAGTGTCTAAGAAGCCTAGAAGAACAACGTCTAGATTGCAGAAATCCAGTTTAATGAGAATAATAAAGCAAGCTAAAGCAATAGATAAACGCATAGTAAATATAATAAATTTTAATTCCTTCAGTATAACTATAGTAAAAATTATGGTTTTGATAAAATGGAAGACTATCGAATAATATAATTTTTCATAATATGATCTTCAGGAAAAAATTTTCTTGGTAACTTGGTGTAGAGGATGTTCATTTTTCCAATATCTCACCTCGTTCAGAGATATATTCACTGCATTGTGTTGGGGTCAAAATCTTTGAATTCTACAGCATGGTTCTTATATCATTGAAAATAGTCCAATTTTCTTTTCTCCCAACTAAGAGGTTTAGATGATTTTTTAATTATGAAAATGTTCCATATGTATTGATTTTCTAAGCTCATACATCTTTTATTGCTGAATTGAATCATTAATCAGCTCTAACAAATTCACCTTTGCTTTTTTATCTCCATTCACATGACTCGCAAGTATATTTTTAGCCCTATAGTTTTGTGTTTGCACAGCTGCTTCTTTGATGTTCAAAAGATGATGCTACTAGGAAGTATCCTCTTCCTCTCTTTTGAATGATTATGCTTAAACTGAAAAAGAAAGTTTTGTGGACAATCATGTTGAATGGAACCTCATAACAAAAAAACACTTCCGAGGTTAGGTTAGGTCCCGAGGTATTTAAAAAATGATTTCATGATACTAACTAACTTCATTGGTGTAAACATTGGATTCACTATAACCTCACAGAAAAAAACCAAGTCCAAGTTTTTGTGATCGATTTTACCATTCTACATATCTTTCTCTATCAGATATCTCTCATCAAATTCTATTGCAAAATCCTAGGTCTCTAGATAAACCGCACCAGTTAAATTTGTAATAAAGAAAACAAGTAATTTCAAAAACTATCATTTACAAGGAATCCTGTACAAACATTAAACTTCTCGATAAACTTTTCCCGAAACGTTGCCCTATGTTGTTATCCATATTATCACAAGAATTCAAACTTTCGTCATGGTCGTCATCTAAGAGTTTATTATAATATTTCCCAATTTATTTGTGGGTAATCTGATTTTTACAATTCATTCTGAATTGTACATTGCCTTCATAGTTAAATTGAGATAGATTTATCATCACCACAGATACTATTACAATTTTTTTTTATTGTAATTTGTATTCCTACATAGTTTCGAACCATTGATACTTTGAATTAAAAATGCGCTTAGTTAGTATTAAGTTCACTACAACTCTATAGGCTATAGCATATTCAGATTTGATATAACTGTCTATCCTTTTTTAAACTGAATTGTATATTTATATTGTTGTTATGATTTGTAAAGTTAATGTATAGATACAAGGTTTGTTAAGCTCGTTTATGAGGGTACGTGTTTGATAATCGACTCGAATTTACGAGTTTTTAATTTATCGTGGCCTATAAATAAGCCTTTTTATTTTATAATGACTATGGTCCAACAACCGTCACAATAATGACCTTGTGACTTCGTGTGAAATTGATTTCCAAATTCTGGCAGCTCATGTATAATTGTTTCATTAATAAGAGGGCGGGAGGGAGCTTTTTAAACCACTGTAAGCAATACTATTACTACTAACACTAGCATTCATCACTGCGGGTAGATATGATCGTGTATTGATCATTTTTATGTATTTCTTCCTGTTCTACAGAATCGCAGATGATAAGAGAACGTATTCATCACATCGTCAAGCCGCATACAAAATGCTTAGCATGTTTCCTCAATTCGATTGCTCTAATTTTCTGTTATAGTTTGAGGATTTAATTTTTCTTTATTCTAGTATGTTCGGGAACTATGTCCTTATAAGTTCGGTCCTCCTGCGACTTGACATGAGAGTGCATTTGTTTTGAACGATAGCTAGTTTCAAAACTTAGAATTCAATCTCTTTCCAAACATTATTTGAGTAACTCCAACTTTCATTCCACTAAATCGTTAACTTCATTTCATCTACTGATAACTCAGAGAAAATCTATTCTGGAAAAAATCATTTTGTGAAAGTTTGAAATTGCTTCTTTCTTGAATAATATTTGGACCTAAAGCAAACCTTTTGTAGTTAACGCAGGATTTTATATCGTGTTCTCTAGCTTTCTATTTGGTTTCGAAATCAGAACTCATATTTAAGTATATCTTCTAAACTTCACATTCGAACCTTATGCACACACACACACACGCAATTCCCGTGAGACGAGCCCGTCCCTCTAGGCATCCACCACCGGATAAATCCACGAGTGGGTGCGAAGAAGGACATTCCACCACCCCCTCTTATTTCGACAGGTCCTCATCCTCTTTCGCGTCGCAGTTTCGCGCGTAGACTCCTTCCTCTCCCCTGAGGTCTATGGGAGATTCTGGGATATCTTATCTTTTTGTTAAGAGATTAGCCTGTTGGCTATACACTCTTGGTTTCTTGGTCTGGACGTCTTAATGTATGTGTGTGTGTGTGTTTCGCTGCCTCGGGTAAATCTCTTCCAACCTCCAACCGGTAGGAAAAGATCTAATCCGAGTGGTCCTTCGCCTTCTCTATAGCTGTCCCCGATGTATAACTCTACATTTGCTTATGAAATGCATAGTTACCGTGTCGGGGGGTGTCCTCTTGTGGATTACTTCGGTGAAACCTGTTGGACGATGAGTGTTACTATGAGTGTCCCATGTTCTGCAGCACACTCAGTAGCTCGGGCGTTCCTTCTCCTGTCGTTATCGTTTTCTTAGCAGTTTGTGCGTAAGTGCTCCTGTTTGCATGGTGCTCTTAGCAGGTTTGTTTTCCATCTTTTTCGGGCACCTCTTGTAGTTTGCGGGGTGTTCTCCTCCACAGTTCCTGCAATTTGGTTTTTCGGTCTTGTTGAGCGTGCATCTCGCTGCTCTATGCGCTCCCGGGCATCTCACGCAGTGCACGTCCATGTTGCACGTGCTTTGTCCGTGGTGAAATCCCTGGCATCTGTAACATTGTATAGGTCCGTCGTGCCTTTTTAGTTCTACCACACTTATTTTTGTGTGGCATAGGTATCTCAACTTCTTATAAGTTGGTTCTTCTGAGGGTTCGATTACTACAATGTATATAGGTATTAGTTTTCGGGTGTTGTCCTCGTTTCTCTGTGTACGACTTGTCAGCTGCCATACTTTTTTTGGTCTTAATCCATTTTCCTTCAGTTCTTCCTCTACTTCTGACACTGGAGTGTTAACTGCCAGTCCTTTTATGACGAGCTTCCTCTCTTTTTCCTCGTTGAGTATCTAGGTATACCACTTAATCTCCTTATACTGGCTCAGGAGCATCTTCATTCTGTTGAAGTCTTCTTGTGTCGCCGTCGCTATTTTCCCTGTGTGTATTCCCATTTTACACTCGGCATCGATTTTCCTTTGCACTAGCTGTTTGCGTAGTGCTGTCTACATTTGTGGGGATTTTAGTATTATCGGAGGTGGCCTTCTCTCCGGATTTTTCTGTTTTCTTTGTTCTTCTCGTCTTATCTTTTCCAATTCTTCTTGGACTTGTTTGTCCGTTGATATATCTTCTTCCTCTGAAGACTGTCTCTCTGGTTTCTTTCTCTTTTTTTTTATTTTTCACTTCCATATAGTCCCCTTCCATGGGGCAGTCTTCATTTTGTGTTACTTCATTCATTTTGTTTTCAGTTTTCATCTTATCTTCTCCTTCTGTAGTTGGATTCCTTTTTAGCTCTAGTATTTTTCCTGCCAATGAATTATTTTCGGCATGCAGTCCTTGAATTTTGCCCTTTAAGGACTTAATATGCTGATCATTACCAGTAATCGTTTCTTCAAAGTTTTTAATCTTCTCTTCAAGGGATGCTATTTGTTGTCCCATCGTCTTTATCAATAATTCATAATAAGCTTGTTGTTTACTTATAATTTTTGACAACTCAATTATTTTCTCTTCTTCTTGTCGTTTTATCGACGATACTCTGTCGTAGGGTTTCTCCCTATTTTTGGAGTTTCCAGGCTCCATGCCTGTTGCTCTCTGTCTTGGTTTTCCTATTTTGCTTGGGTACGTGGACATTACCTAAAAAGAAAATGTTAAGCCGTACTGACAAGTACGGCTGTTTCTAGAACGGATAAATTCCGCACAATCAAATTTGTGTTAACAAACACAATTCTTTCATGCAGAAGTGTTTCTTATTATAAATAAAAGGCTGTGTCAAAGAACAGCTACCTGCAAAAAGAAGAAAGGGTCTCACCTGACTACCTGAGTCCGCTTTTACTTCACTTCACTCTCGCACTTGTTCACTCGTGGAAATCTCGGAGTCAACTTCCTGACTTCGAACCTTATGAATGTTTAAGGGATAATTATATATGTACAGCCCCTGTAAAAGTTACGGACTGTTAAGCATTCAAAACGAGCCGCCCCTGGCCTTCAAATAGTAGTGTGAAATTATTTATTTGTTCAAACACACTACATAGACATATTGAAAATTCATAATGTATAATTTAAAAAATACGCGTATAAATAAGTTCTGATTTCGCAAATTTAAAGGCCTATAACTTAGAAACAAGGGATCGTATGACAAATTGTTTACAGGAATATTTTCATGACCTCTACATCACTTAGAAATTGTGACGATACTGACTCGTATGAACTAAATTTTACCTCAGTTGTCTTGTAATCAAGATATCTGAATCAATGGATCCTATATAATTTAAGTCAGAGTACTGAATATTAATAGCACGATAAAAGTCACCAAATGAAGTTTTATTTGCCAAAATTTGTAAATTGTGGATTGTATGGTGTAATATGATTCCTAATACTCAATAGAATATAGTTGCGCGACATAATATTGGCAGTATCTGTAACCAGTAATTGAAGAATTGATATTTGTCATTCTGCCAAATGATAATTTGGACAACAAGAGAAATAATTTGGCAGCATATTGATAGGTAATTTTGCGATATTAGTTAATCACCAAAGCAGAAATTTTATTAACCCATATAATGAATTACTGTCCAATTATTGCGCTTTACCAGTCATGGATATTGTAAATATTAATATATATTGATGAGTATCTATAGACATTTGTATTTATTGATGCGATTTAAAGTGTATTAATGGATATATTTAGATATCGATAGATATTGATATAATATTTGAATTGGGAAAAAAATAAAGTGATATTAGTTAGGTTTATTACTGAAGGACATTTTTTGTATTACGAAAAAAATTATAAAGCGCTAGTGATTTCAATAAAGTTGTATATAATGAAGATCATCTGTTTACAAAAAGGTACAGAAAACATTTTGGGAAAATTTCTGTTAGCAAATTCTATTGAAGTTTATACCATATTTCTAGGAATATTTCTGACACAATATTATGAACATCATTTGGAAGAGAAGCAAACAGCTTTTCATCCGTACAAACAAGATCTGGAAAAAAAAGATATTGAAGATGGTTTTTCATATTATAGATAGAGAGGATAGATGAAACTGCTAAGGAAACTAAGTTATAACCATAATACTAACAAACCAATCAAAGCGGGAAGCATGAAGAAAATTATAAGAAAGAAAATATTTGAAAGAAATGAAAAAGAATGAAAAATTAGATAATATGATAGGTCATTAAAATTTAGAAGCAGATATATCCAGTAATTTCCGCATTGTTGATGACATAGTATTTAATGCGAATTCAGCATAATGGCATGCCTTCTGGTTCTTTCTACCTGAACTCGATAATTTTTTCAATTCTGTGTATATTTGGATTGATCTAATTACACAATACCCAAAGCCTGAATTCCATGGTAACGCAGGTAAATAAGACGTTGAGGAATAATTGAATGATCGCTCTGGTAATCGTTTTTTATCCCACTGGATTTTTTCTTGTGAGGGTGAGAGAATTTACAGAAATTTAGTTTAATTAATTAATTAATTAATAAAGTTCAATTCGATACGAAATTATTCATAAGAAAAATATTTTTAAATATACTATGGTATTGGGAATTTGGAAAAATTGGACTTTTACTAAATCATTTGTCAAGCCATTTATTTTATTCATCATTCTACATAATACTAATAATAGTATTTCATTCCAATTACTATGCTTCTCAGTACCACCCTCAGTCTTACGATTATCAACTTGTGAAATATGAAAATTTTACCATATTCGTATCACGAACTCGTACACGACATAGACCACGAAGCCGGTCCTGTTCTGTTATTATAGAGAAGTCTAAAGTTTGGCGATTGCGGCGATTCTCGGAAACTTTGGTATTTTTTCCCACATGTTTTTGTATATACAATGACAATTTTCTTCTATTGTTTCTTTGAAACCAATTTCTAGCAAGTCGCTTTTATTTATTTGTTTGTTCACTTTCTAGAATTATTCAGGAATTTTTTTTTTTTGGTACAAGCTAATAAGTTTATTTCAGGCGTGACTCAAACACCTTTTTATAAAGGAACCCACTTTATACAAACAAACACAAACAATGAAATTGAAAATGAAACCCGAATGGTGAGTTTGAGGAAGTTTTAACAAAAGTGAAGAAGGCTCACAATGTGAAAGATATCATGAAATAATTTTGAGGATAAAAAGGAACTGGAATTGTGAAGATAAGAATGGCTGACTAATTTGTATTATTGAAATATACAGGGTGATCATACTTTCACCATATGTAGAGCCCCTCAGTCAGGATATCATGTGGCTACTAAAAAGAGTCAGCTCTTCTTCTTTATTAATTTACAAGATGATTTCTGGAATTGATCATGAATTCTGAATGGCTATAATGTTCACATAGTTCTTTTGATTCTCAAAATTCCATGATAAAGTAAACCACTAAGGATTTGAATGGTTTCAGTTTAAATTCCAGAACCGACGTTGGGAAAATTAATTCGTATTGAATATTGCACCTTGTATTATATTATTTTCAAATGCAATAAGTAATTTTGAAACTATATGCATGATCAATAAAAAAGATATATGCGACAAAGTTGTCGCATTTTATTCAATTTTTAGTAAACGATCAAATCTTATCAAACATAGAGCAACCATAATGACGTATCACATGTTAAGGTATCAATTTCAACAAATAAATTTTAAGTATTTTAACTATACTATTAAACTGTATCGAATTACAATAATGACACACACCAATTATAGTAGTAACAATTCTTAAAAATTATGTATTTTTTGATATTCATTGATTCATTGAATTTGATACAGAGCGAATCAAAGTACTAATACAATTCTTTCAGTTTTTTCGAACGAATTACCCTGTCTTTTATGTGAGTTCCAAAAAGTACTACCAAAATTCTTTTTTTATCAAGCATTCCCTATACCTAACATTATTAGCTCCTGTAATATTTTGATGTCTCTGTGGAAAACAATCATTACATACCGTTGTCTAATCATTTAAAGATTAATTGTGAGTTGGATGTAATTTATTTGTCAAAATCTGACATTTCTTCATAGCTGTTTGATATTGTAGAGGTTGAATTGCAAATACAAATGAAAAATCATGCCTTGTTGTTGGAGGTATTTTAATGTGACCCCAGAAAGATGAGTTCATTTTATTTCAATCTGGTGACCTTGATGACTACTGTACTGGATCATTTTTCTTCATCCATTCCTCGGAAAATGATTCATTCAGTTCAAAATCATTCAATTGATTTAGCGTGAGCAGGCGTACCATCATGCAAACACCACAATCTTTATCGTGTACGAAGTGGGACTTCAATAAAAGGTTATTGTTTTACTAGAAAATCTAAATACATCTCAGCATTCAAATTTTCCTCATAAAAAATATGGTCCTACTACATATTTACCTATAATACCTCCGAATTCATTCAACGACCATCTAATTTGACTATATGTCACTATGTGATATGAATTAGTTGATTAACTCTTGAATTCCCATGTCCAAGTTAATGAAAAAATATATTCCCTTTTTATATAAAATAGCTTAGTTACATTTGAATAAAATAAAAAAATATTTAAAAAATAAGTAAACCACCCCCATTTTTTTAATGGGGGCGTCACCTACAGGTGACACTAGGCATTGTAGCAAAGTTAAGACTCTGAAGGACACACGGGTTTTTTACCGGTCTTAGTTAGGAAAAAAGATACAGTTGCATAATAATATTTATTTTATTACATATCTATATGAAAAAATATAACAATTATTTATTGTGAAAGCTGTACCAACACTTTAGATGCAAACCGATATTGCATTTGGTACACATTTTTCTAGTGCGTTGGTGACAATATCCGCAACCTCGTTGAGAGCAGCTGACTTCCGAGTGATCGTCCGCACTTCCTGCGGTCCTTACCGCGGCAGGTACTCTTATGTGAACAGGAACGCCACAAGCGCGCTTGCCATATTTTTGTAGGTAAACAGTTACTACATTTCGCCGGAAATCGCAATAGGTTCAGTTGTTTTCTTACTACCTTTTGATCAGCCATGCATTCTGACAAGCTACATCCAGGCCAAAAGCAAACAAAGGGAACCACTTTTTGCCGCGAAGAGCTACCCTAATGGAGTAAACGTTTTCGTCAAAGCGGTCTACCCCACCCATGTACTTATTGTACATCTTGATGACGGCTGGGCAATCAACTTGAATTTTAACTCATTTTTTATCCACAGATGAAATCCGATCCACTTTTGTGATAGGATCCAATCCGTGGCAGTTGGATGCAATGGTGACGATGCTATTGTCAGGCCACTTAGCTGCAATAATTTCCTTAGAAGCTTTATGACATAGCTTACCTCTTGGCTCTCCTTTGATGTCCTTTGAGTATGGCAAATTACAATTCTCTAACCGGTTTTCCCGAACAGTACCCGTGCCCCCAACATTCTGCTCTCGCAAATATTTGAGGAAAGGCAAACCAGTGAAAAAATTATCAAAGTATAAGTTGTACGGTCCTAACTCTTCTGGTAATCTTGAATGGAGTTCTAAAATAACAGCAGCTCCTAGGCCCAAGCCCACAATTTACTAAATATCCATGGCGCGTAGCAGCTGACCAGAGCTTGTAGCCGAAACCTTATCGGTTTTCTGTGGATATTTGTCGTTAGGCGGCAAGGATGTACTGTCAGAAAGATGAAGATATTGCTGAATTTCAAAAAATCTATTCCGCCTTATGCTAGATGCTACTATGTCATTGTGCGTGTCACTTTTTACTTCCCATAACATTCTCATATACTTTGGAGTCAAATATCCTGTAAGTATTCTGGGAAGTAGTAAAAGTTTTGCCTGTTTTTATTGAATGTACCTTTATCTCCAAATTGAACATAGTCGAAAAAGTACCAGTTTAGAAACATTGCGTCAAGTTTTCTCAGCATGTGGTTTTTAACACAAAAAACTGATGGCATTAACCGAATCGTCAAGGATCGTTCGATGGCGACAAGATTATTTGCGTTAATGAAAAACTACCGAAGTACTAACAAACATATAATTTAACTATAAGGAACATGGTTTGACAGTCACGATTTTTCGGGTGGGTTAAAAATAATAAAAATTGCTCTCTGAATGGCATTGTTTTAAAGAGAAATGCATTATAATAGTACAAGCTAGAAGCGAAGACGGTTTCGTGCTTACTGTTATTAAAGTTCTAAAGTTGGACGAAGCTTATTATATTGATAAGCTGCGCAAAGAACAGTGTCATACTCTTCTCAGACCACCTTCTTATAATTGCACATTCAACTCTATTGAGTTAATGTGGGCAAACGTAACATCAGTCTCCAGAACTGAGTGAAGAGATTGCAGAACTCGCAAAGAAAGTTCTAGCAACAGACCGCCAAGAGCTTCGGAAAAACTGTGTTAAACATGTTATTAAAGAAGTATATGAGTATGTGGTATCACCCTTCATAATTCAATCAAATGATGACTCTAGTTCAGACGATTCTGACTACAATTATTATTTATAGAGATACTTTGGAATTAAAGTGTTTTTCTTGTTTCATTGCGAATAATTCATTCTTCTTCATGGTTTCTGCTTTGAAATTCCGTTTACCAGAAAAAAACGAATGGGGTACAAAAAGGGCTCAATTCACTTCTAGTACCCTGTTTATACCAAACTCCCTCACAGACAGGTACATTTATCTCGTCTATTTACGTCTTATAATTTAATATACAGTTGTAGCAATTTATTGAGGTATAAAGATAATTTTTTCCAAGCAGGACTACAGTCAAGTGGATCTGTCCAAATAACGGCGTATAATGAGGTCTAATTAATAATGATTCGATTTCCTTTTAACGAATACTTTCTAGCATAAGACAAACATATTTTAAGAATATTCATAAGAATAATAAATTCATAAAATGAGGTATCCACGCCTATGGTAGATCAAACAAAATTATCGGCAAGGATTTTTATAATCTGCAATTGATATTGGAAGAACTAGTACAAGTACCAGTACAAGTGGGAGAAGAATATTCATGTCAGTTAATAAATTTGTTTCGAGTTTGGAAATATAAAACATTTATAGAATATCAGGACATCGAGAAAAATATTAACTGTGGCTAGTCTTCGGCATGTTCCAAATTAGCCGGTTTCCTTTTTGTCGCATGTTTTAGTTGTGTGGGAAATAATATTGGTTCATTCGTTTAGGATAACCGAAGAAGTTCACTCTGCAAGCTGCTTCTTTTCTTATGTGAATATCAATGTATATTATGTCCCCAACTTTATCGTAGAAATGGAATCAAAACAAAGCCTTTTGTCAATTTCATGTATAATACCCCTATTGAGATTCGCTACGTGATGCCAATGTCCTCTTTTCTAACCTCTTGCGTGGAACAAGTTGCAGATACACTAATTTTTATTTCATACATATATTTAATTCCAAATATTTTATTCCTTATGCCACAAGTTTCTTCGTAGTGAGCTAGCAAAGACTTCGTTGGAACTAATCCTAGCTTTTAATCGACATGTGAAGCAAAGCGTTTTCATTCTGTATTTATTGAGTACTGTGATGAAATCTATTTAGAATTCACCAGATTTGCAGCTATCATGTGATATGATAGGCTGACCAAATTGTGCGAGTCCAGAATTCCAACGGAATGAACTCACTGGCAAGCATTTCCTGTCATTAGACTTTAATCGTGTCTGGATGAGAACAACACAATTCTAGCCAAGAAAACCTGGATGACCATTGAATAAAAAAGATTTGTTTGATGACAAATTCTCAAATTTTCATCAATCATTTCTGAATATCTCTCATTTATCACATATTTCTGAATATGAGCACAGAGAAGACGAATAATAGCACAGAAAAACATCTTATATAACAAGACCTGTAGAAGGAAAACAGGACGTGCATTCCATAATGAATATAAAAAACTAGGAACCAAAGACCAAAAGTGAAATTTAAAAAAGTTTCAAGAAATAATGCTGCAATAGGTGAATTCGCAATACGTAATGAACTATGTTCGTTTCATATATTTCTGTTCTATCTAGGTTACGATACACTGTCATGTAGTGAAAAAACTCGGGAATAAATTTCGAATCAGCTTTGCTGTATTCTCAATATTCTTTGACTCTTATGCTCGTTGGAAAACCATCTACTGCGATAATTGAACTTATTATTTAAAATTCTTTGGTTTCTCATTACTTTTGTTAATCCACCAACTGAAATTTGAGCTTGCAGGGATGTGAAACAGATTTTGAGCTCAACTATTGCCATTCTCTTGTAGTCATTTCGTTTATCGAATAACTTATTCTTATATTAAACAAAACATTTCCTTTGTTAGAAAATTGAATTATGTAGCTCTTTAAATCTGCAGATTATATACAGTTCATAATTCAAGATAATCCGAAATTGAATTTAAGGAAGAAATTATAAGAAAAAAAGTAGTAATAAGATTAAATTGAAAGTTAATTGGGAGGTCTCCAAAAATTTGCTTGTTGAACGTTATAGAATTTTGGAATAATTTGAGAGATTCAAGAATATCACATTGTATTAGAATTTCAACCCTTTTCAGCCCATTTTCTGCAATGGAATTTGTCTGAATTCTCGCAAATGACATTCATTCACATTAGAAAACACCCCTACATGTTGCCTGACATGTCTTTATATTAATTAGAGACCTTTCTTACACATTATCTGACAGGTCCTTACTTCTCTTACAAACAGTTCTCAGCTTCAATATGGAATTTCTACTTCAAACGTCGCTTAAATTTAGGACCGTCTTTTCCAGTTATGCTTCTTATCATTTCTCAGTTTATTCCTGTCTCCTATGGAAGCATGATGAATTATTCGGTCGTGATGTCCTATTTTTATGATTTTCACTCAATTATTTGATAACTAGAATATTACAATAACTGTTTTTGATAGAATCAGCATAATATACTCTGTGAAAATATTTTGTAAAATTACCATTTTTTGCGAAATTTGCTAAAATTACTAATTAGTGCATGTGAATTCAAATTATAATACAATTTAAGTGATTTTCTCAGACAATTGGGAAAATTTACTGATTATCCTCATTTGTTTATCATTTTTCAATAACAATGTTTGAAGATAAAAAAATTATAGATTTTGATTTACTATAGTTTATTGAAGAATTACAAAAAATTGTGTTGGAAACATGATGGCGCTAGATACGCCGTTTGCATTTAGCGAATAAAACTTTAATTTCTCAAACTGAGCTCAATTAATTAATTGACTGGTGATTTTAACACACCACATAGTAAGTTTAGTGAATATTTTTATCATAAATCTTCGATTGAAATCACAAAATCATATAAAAAAAATTACTAATCAAGTTTCATAGTAGCTTAGTAAACTAGTAGTAAAAATTTTTTGGTTTTTTCAATCTGAATTAAGGTTATTTTGTGTAGTGAATTTACTGAATTGTTTATTAATAAAAATTTCTATATATTTCTAGAAAGATTACCAAAGAAATATTCAACAGTGTGAGCTATTTTATCATGGATGAGGACAAACATCAATTATACATGTTTCACTTTTGAGTTTGCCAAATCAGTGGGAAAAATTTATCTGATAACGTTTTTGATCATTTTTTTTCATAGCCCAATTATACCAATGAATTTTTTCATCGCTTTTGACGTGTTGATTCAGATTTTGAGAGCAATTTTTTCTCAAGTTAGACATCGGAATTTCTTGTAAAAAAGCTGTAACGAATCAGATATTGAAATATTATGATAATCAGTTCTGTAGTCTGAACAGTGATTGATGATTGACGATTGAAATGCTTGGCACTGATTATATTGAACTGAATATATTGAACTTGATCATATAATAATAGTAGAAATTATTTAATTTGAATGACTCGAAAAAATACCACCGACTAAATGAAAATAACAAACATAAATAAAAAAGACACGCTAATATTCATCATTTAACATTGTTTGTTTTATTACTAATGGAGTAGAATTTAACCGTATATTATAGAACTATACAATCCATTATCGGATTCTGCTAATGCAATGTAAGATACATATTCACTCCAATTTTATGTTCCAGGTGAGTCCGCTGAAAATATCTTCATAAGCAACGTAAGTAATGTTGAACAAATGCTATTTTTTAGAAATATATTAAACTGACTATTGTTAACGTGACCTTAAATGCACTCCACTTAAACTACCATGATATTCACTTTTACCTTTTTGATATTGATACTGTTACGTCATTCCTATCAATGTTACGAAATTTAAATTCAACATTCCAGCTACTAAATTGTTGTACTTCAAATTTAAACACCCTTGAATTGAGATAAAGACGAATTATTTATTGAGCAAAATAAATAATATTTAATATTTACAATCATTTTGAGATGTCTGCAGCGATTCATTTTCAACTGACTGTTCTGATTCCATCGCCTTGTATGGATAGTTGTCTCTTTATTTCTACAGACTTCTAGATTTTAGAATAATTCGATTATTGCTTGGCATTTTTTTCATTAAACTCCAAAGTGTTCTGACTCCAATGTATTTCCTAGTTTTCGAATGATTTGATGTTTTTTGAAACAAACAACGAAATTTAAAACGCCGCAATTCCTAAATAATTATAGCTATATAACTAATTCCTAATATAGTATACAGAGTGATTTTCATGTTTGGAACGCCTCAATTACCTCAAAAAGGGCTTTGACGATTTCTATAAATTGTTGTGCGCGAGGGTCTTGTGATACGGCTGGCATTATGGTGGTATTTACATTGTTGCCAGATCTTTCCTTTTTCCGGAAAAATAATAAAATTTGTTATTTCATAACGAATAGTGAGAGCCTCGACGGATTAAAGCGAAAGTTTCTTAATGCAGTGTTTTTGGATTTTAGGATGAATATCCTACCTATCTCTACTACTAGCTATTGGAGAATCTTCAAAACATAATAAACAAAATAGATTTTTCTAAGAGGATGAGCAATCTCCCATTCATACCAAACGATAAGATTATCCCATATAAAAAAACGGTCAAATATCTAGAACATCATGTGGATACGAAATTGAGGGGTCAGGAGCATATCAAGAAGAGAAGAGAGGAACTGAATTGGTTACTAGGAAGAAGCTCACAATTTACTATAAAAAATAAGGTGTTGGTAGACAAACAAATACTCAAATCTGTATCGACTTATGCCTTAAAACTGTGAGGCTGTACAAGTGAAAGTAATTATATAGTCAACGCCCCGTGAATTGTTCGCAATAAAGATCTACATCGAGAACTTCATATAAAAACAATAATAGAAGAGATAATAAAGATTACTGGAGGTCACGAAGAACGACTACATAACCACATAAATAAGGCAATGTTCTTTTCCTCGATAATCAACACACACTCCGCAGGTTCAAAGGCACGAAGCCGTTTGAACTTGTGTGAAAATTGACATATTCAACTAAGGTCAATAGTGAAGTGCTCATGAATGTATATTTCTTAAGTGAACCATTGAGAATACTTAGGACAGTAAAGCACTTAGTGAATTAAGTTGAATGTAAAATGTCAGTTAATCCCGAATAATTAAGGTTGGGTGCATTTCTCTGTGAAGAAAGCTCCTTTTGTATAGGTGAATCTATTTTTGATCAACAACTTGTGACTGACATTAAAGGTAGAAGTTTCTTGGGCTGTGGAAAAAGAACGTCTTACTATAATTTCTGCAGCTATATAAATTTTCAATACCATCATTTGTTCGTCCTAATAGTTTGGCACACACTATCTATTTGTTGCAGCTTGTGAAAATGCTTTCCAAAATTAGTCCTCGATACGTGACAACCTGGGTGTCTCTCATTGAAATTGCATTTAAGTTTATCGCATGCAAAAGTAATCATTGAAAATTTTAATTTTTCACTTGTCATGAGGACTCATTTAATATTGCTGGTTTCAGTTACCTGGTTACGTTACCGATGCTAACTACGTCACCTGTTACCACTAGTAGAGAAGCTCACACTATTTAATTTTCACCTTCCGAATTTCATCAATTTGTGTATCACTGTTTATAATGAAAGAGGGGGAGAGGAAACTTTTAGGAAGCACTGTATATATGTATATATGTACATACTTATTACTTGATATCTTAGTTTATACAGTAGATTGATTTTTTGAACAATAATTCTGTGTTTAATATGACCATAATTATTCTGTTCAATAATACATATAAGAATGAGTTGCTCGTCGTTGGTCTCGCAAAAATTTGAGGACGGCTGGACCGATTTGTCTAAATTTGATTTTGAATTATTTGTGGAAGCAACAATTTTATTTTTCCTTGATGTTTTGTCACAAATTAAATGTCTGAACGCAACCACAATATTTTATATTTGACAGCCAATCAATATGTCGATCCATTCTATATGTCGATCAATACCTCATACAAAGAGTGCATCCTTCTATCTTTGAGAGTTACGAATGCCACTACGTGCGCGAGAACTTTCTTTACCTCTGTGATCCACTGTGATTGTAACATTTCAAGTTGTTACAACATGTGCTGTTTTTTGTTGATTTTTTGTGATAGTGACACGTTACTGCTATTAACATGCGAGTATTTTTGAAACAAGATGCAAATATATTTGAGAAGCAGCTGTTGGGCTTTGGAAATAATAAAGTCGCAGTAGATACCTCGACCAGACTTATCACATTATCCTCAGATTTTTGTCACATCACAGACTCAAAACAGAAACTTATTCAGCGTGTTTTGCCTGATATAGCGCAACATTTCAATAATCATAATTTGCTAGGTAAACGAGCATTACTGGCGGCGAATAATAAAGATGTCGAGGATCTAAAGACGACCATTCATAATTTTCTTACTGGAGAGTTGATTTCCTTTAAATCAGTCGACACTATTATGAACTGGAATGACATAGTCATCTATCCCACGGAGTTGTATAATTTACTGAAATTGCCTGGATTACCACTTCACAATTTGCAGTTAAAAGTAGAATCAGTTGTCATCATTCTGCGCAACAATAATCAACCTAGACTGTGTAATGGAATAAGACTGGCTGAGAGAAAGGTAATGAATAACTTCATTGAGGGCACAATCATAAAGGGAAAATGTAATGAAGATCATGTCTTGATCCCCCGTATACTGATGATTCCAATGGATTTACCATTAGATTCTAAACGTTTTCAATTTCCGGGCCGTTGCGATGCCCATAAAGAAATCACAAAGCCAGTCGTTGGGAGTTTGCGGAAGCAACTCTCCTGTTTCTCTGTTCCGCGCATGGACAATTACGAGTGCAAGTCGCAAAACCGTCGTCTTTGTTTATTTACCTACCACAAAACAAGACATATAGTTTATTAGAAAGCTTAAAATTGATTAACAGGCTTTATCATAGCTGTATGTGTCTGTAAATATCTAATTGAAACCTTATAAATACCCAGTATTTCAGGAAAACTCTGTTTTATAAGTGAGCAACATCATGGATAATTAATCGAATATAATAATAAAACTTCATTCATACAAGGCATTTTTTCATTTGTTTCAATAGAAAAAGGATTAATTTTTTTGTTTCAAACTCATTTTAAACAAAAGTTTAGGTCTTTTATTTATTGATTGAAGCAGTAGGAAGTCTCTGGGTCAGCTAGTCACCAATAAATTTTCCAGCAATGTAAAAGGCTAATTTAATTTATTTGATTGACAGACTGAAAGGAAATAATGCTTATATATTCACTTTTATATAGTGTTATTCCATTATCAGGTACTGTAATCTTTTCATAATTTTGTGCTCCAATTTGCATTGAATTTTCTGTCCTTTTGATTATTTACAGAGAACTACATAATGAGACTTTAGTTTCTTCAGACCTGTTCAGAAAACGTTCACTAATTACAAAGTTGTTCTGTTTGAAGTAAAGCATGAATATATCCAAAAAAACTTGTACTACTATACAACAGAGGAACAAATGGATTCTATCATCACGGACTTTTCCTTTGCTCGCTAATAATTAATTAGAATTTATATCTCAATAAACTAATAAACAGCGTGTAAATAAAATGAAATATCTTGAGATTATTTCGATATCTGTATAGCTGGATAAAAATAATATTAATCAAGTATCACGCATTATTTCTAATATTTATTTTTTATCAATTTTACTCATTTCTATCTGAGGTACATGCATGCGCATCTAAGCATGGTATCACGTTGTAATTATCTGAACGTCAAATAAAAGGTTGACCCGTTTATGCGAATTCAGTGAAATTGCAATTACGTTATTATCTATAAATAATTTGGACTATGCGTATATGTCAATTAGAATATACATTTATTTCTTGTTACAGAATCCATTTGATTTCAAAACAAATCTCAATACAAATTGTCTTCTACAAAGAATTGTTATCATTTCTAGACTGATTTTCTTTTGAACACTCTTCTTAAAAGGACTTTGACAACCCCGGTTTTTGTGATTTAGTCAAGACTTACATGAGTAATGTTATGAATATATGAATATATTCCACGGTTAAGCATTTTGTTAATTACTTTTTTTAGTTTTTGATTCGCGTTAAAGAGCCTGCTGACACGCAATAGCTGAGTAAACACAACAGACCCCACATTACCTAGTTACTCTGTTGTGTGCAAGTCAAGGACAGTTATAAGAATTAAACAAGTGAATTAGAAAAAAATTTTCAAAGTCTATAAATTTTATGGAACAAGACAAAAAGAATAACAAAAATAAATTGAAAAATCGTAATGTTCATCATAATCATCATCCACCTACATTTCTTTCAAATATGATTTAAAATATTTTTGTAGACATTACTATATAATGTAAAGGAAAATAGAGGTAGGCTTGTCAAATTATAAAGTGAATACAATTGTGAGCATGTCAAATTTTAAGCTAAGAAAAGTTTCCATGCTATTTTGGCCCGCCAATTGCGCAAGAACGTGAAGCTCCTGGAAAATATCACAATTAGTCAGCTAGTTCAACATTAGCTCTTTTACGATTACCGCAACCTCCAATACGAGCGTTATTCTAGACCTGTCAAATTACAAAGTAAATAGTAAATAGAAAAGTTCACACGTTATTTTCTACGCGATTTCTGCCTGCTAATCGCGCAATAATGTGGAGCTGCTGTGAAATATTACAATAAGTTAGCTAGTTCATCATCAGCTCTTCTACGATTACCGCAACCTACAATACAAAACGCTATTCTTTTATTTTGGATGGATATACTTAAATTTTCAAAGTTCCTGGATCGACACATTCATGAAAATGACGGTAATTTTTGAAAACTTGACATAATTGACTGATATTCTGGAAACATTAAATGTTAAATGATGTAGTTACCTGTATGTTGGTTGTATTTGTAATTCAATAGATTGTAAAACATTCCCATTATATATAAAGTGTTTGGAAATCATATTAATACGTTATGATGTACCAATATCCACTGATACAGAAATTGAAATAGTATCAACTTACTATATAAATCACAGAAAGATTTTCATCAGACATCATCATCAATATACTCGTCCTAAACCAGATTTATTCACTTTTTGGACTTTCCCGTAGAATCGGTATCGCTAATTACCTACAAAGCTCATCAATTCATTATTGCCGTTAAGTGGTCATATATTTGCGAATGGGGTTATTTCTGCCTTTGTAGAATTGAAATCGAATAATGGAACGGATATCATTACAAAGGTTAAATCCTGACTAACATAACTGGGCCGTCTAATTATGGAACACTCGATCGATAAAATTTACTTTGTAGATAATATGAAGCCATTCGTTAGAAAAGAAGTTAAATGAAAATCGATTGTTGTGAAAAATAAATAAAAACATTTTTAAAGCTTGAAATGAGGTCTGTTTATTAATATAATGTTACGAGACAGGCTAAATTACTAAAACTTTAGAAAAAATATGAAGATATTCACATATTATTGAGTTTATGTAAGTCTGCATGTTGTTAAATAAATATTTTTTTCCATATTTTTATACTGCGTTATCAACTACAAGATCTGATCACTACTTCAGTAGAATAAATTAGAAATTTATCTAATTAGAAATTTTATTGGTATATTGATGCCGTCCCACCTGAAACATACGAATAAATTTGGTTAAACAAAAAATTGAAAAAAAAAACAGTGCCGATCTCTCGTACCTTATAGCATAGTATCGATTCATACAAAAAATATTTAGATTGTTATAATTATTTCGAAAAAACATTAGTTTTCTGTTCTTAATCTGTCCTCGAGTTTTTCACGTTACATATATATATATATATATATATATATATATATATATATATATATATATATATATATATATATATATGTACTTACATATATATATACTCAAATCCAACAATTAGTTGAGGCTACATTAGTGACTCAATTGGCCTGTTCATGGTATATTAACCTTGCTTTAAACCAAGGTTGCGTTCCGATCATATTCGTACTAAGAGAAATACGAGAATCACGCGGCCAATGAAATTACAATCAGAATTTATTATAAATTTCTTAAAATTATTGCTTATGAGCTTACAAAAAACTTGATACATATTTCAATTTCCCGAGAAATCCTGATCTAACGTTTATTGTGTGGAATATTTCTTGTGCTAAAATGAAATTTTTTTTGTAGCAATTAACACCATTATTTATGGATTACCGCAGATGTAAAATTGGCATCACTGTCCGAACTTTCCAGCATCTTTAGATCTAGTCCGAAATATATTTTTGAAAGTACCTCTTCGATTACACTTGAGTTATTTTTCTTTCTTCTGATGGGTTTTCCTCGGTTATTTGCGAAACATTTTGCGTTGCCATTAATACTTCATTACTTAAAGGCTAGCTATCGGTTGCTACGAATTCTTTGAGCTCGACTCCAATACTTCCAAGCTCAGACCCCTCTATCATAACAGAAATATTTTCAACCACCTGTCTTATAGTATCTCAAATTCTCAAACGTCATGCTAGAAGTTTCTCAAAACTCTGTTCCTGCAGCCTAGCTTTACTTTATTCCAAGCTGAAGCAGCAGCAATGTTGTGCACAGAGTTCATAATGCTAAAGGACTTCTACCAATCAAGTATGGATTGTTGTCCTCCTCCGTCTGTTTTTCGAATAAGCTGACCAAATGTGAGGCGGTGATAGTAAGCCTCGAAACTTGCTATAAATAACACTCTGGTCCATAGGCTGTAAAATTAAGGTAGTATTTGGTGTTAAAAATATGACCTCTACTTCTAAACCACGCGGTGATTCCAATATTGGTAGATGACCAAGTGCATTGTCAAGATGCAATAAAACTTTGCTGAACAAAAGCGCATACCAGTCGGAAAAATACCTTCCTTGTTGTCCAGGATTTTAGATTGGATCGCCAAACAACTGGTAAGCCATTTTTATCACTGCCGCGCATGGCACGTGGTGGTTTGGTCTGAGTCAATCGATCTTTGGCTACTTTGAAACTACTTGCCTGCCTTTCTCCTTTGGATATAAAAGTTCGGCATGGCACCTTTTTCCAATAGTTCAGTTTCATTTACAATGAAGACGAGGGAAGCTGGAAGTTCCTTTCGCAGTATATAATTGTATTGCTGGGTAGAAAATTCTGACGCAGCCGCTATAAGGTTGCACCTTCTAATCAGAACAGAACGATTGAAACCATTTAAATACAAAATTACAGTTCAATTACCTTCAAAAACTATGTTCTGAAGACTAGAGTTCGCAAATAATGAGTGATTTTTGAGGAAAGTTGGAGCTGAAATACTACTCCATTATTGTACTTGAAAATTGGAACAAAAGTTTGATTTGGAGAATTTGAATTGTAGAAAGAATTTTCATTATACTTATCTGAAAACACTGTATTTTCATCTGTTTGGTAACATGAGACAAGCGAAGATAGATGAATTTTGTGCTTGTCACATCAAACAACAGCTCTAACTGAACAGGGGAGGAATCCGACTAGTGACCGGACTTTTAACCGGACACTGCCATCTAAGACGTCATCCCCACACCAATGGCATCACAGACGATCCAGAGCGCCGTTGGTGCATAGAGGAAGACGAAACCGCAGACCACGTCATCAGTGAGTTCCCTGTACTCAAATGAGCGCGTTTTAAACACTTGGGCAAGCCTCAAAGCTTCCCTAATAATCAACTAGGTGTTCAACGGCCCTTTAGTCGCCCATAATGTGATTATTAACTATAAACTATGAAGGTGGCATTTTCAGAATAGCGCCCTAAATAAAAGAATACAAATGAAACTAACTATGGGAAATAACAATTATTCAATAATAGATATTCATCATTGAACAACTAAGAGAAAACTCGATTGGATTTAAAATACCAGCGTATGTCTGCCTCATCGATTTAACCAAGGCATTTGATAGGGTCCGCCTCTGCGACATCATAAATATACTTATATCGAAAGAACGCCATCGTAAGAGCAGTCTGCAGTCTCAATACGAACAACACGATCAAAGTAAAGGCAGGAGACACTTATACGGAAGAAATACTAGCACCAGGAGGCATCCGGCAGGGCGACAACCTCAGCCTATTTCTGTTCAATCTCTTAATGGACTGAATTATAGAGGAAGTATCATCACTAAGTATGGGATACCGAAAGGGACAGAATAAAAAAATCAGCATGGTATGCTACGCCGACGAAGCAACTATTGTCGCGAAAACGCAGGACAACATACAGGGACAACTACACAAACTCTGCCAGGTCAGGCAAGCGATAGACAAGCTAAAGAGCCCGTACGATGCAAGCTGGTAGTTCAGTACAAAATCATCGAACAACTCTCACAGAATGGAAGAGAGAAAAGACTGCCACGCATCGTACTTGAAGGGAAACCAATAGGGAAAAGAGATCCCGGATGACCACCTAAGAGATGGATGGACAGCTGACAGTCCACCTCCCAGGAACTGATACAGAGGAACCTGCGAAACTAACAGATCATGACATCTTAAAAATGAATAAGAAGAAGAACAACAACAATTATTTATTCATAACATTTTTCTGGAAACAACATGAACATAATTTATTCTACAATTTGTATTATTACAGATCTTTAACTCCTTATATTCAATTGTTGGAGCAGATGGTTCCGATATGTTTCGATTTTCCTGACGGAATGACGCAAAATTTGTATTTTGGCAATGAGAAGAGGGTTAAACAATTTTTGTGAGACATCTATTTCTCCTATGTATCCTTCTGCTACGTTGGAAGAACACCATTCTCCGTATTTTTTCAGAAAGAGCCAATCAGGGTTGCTTTACCACAACATGGTTACCTAAGAACGCCTTAGCCCTTGTCTGGTATATTCTTTTTTTTCAGACTCAGGTGATTTACAACATGATTACCTATGATTTAGGTATATAAAAAATAATCTACTGCACAAGTGCACAAGGCTCATGTATATATCCCTTATTGGTAATGGTGAAACTTCTTGACATATGATTCTATATCGCAAAAAACACAACAATTAAACAACCATTATCTTTCACATTGCCGAAATTCAAATGTATCAAATTTTCTCTACGACATACGCCAAAGATCTCATACTCTGACACCACTTTTACCAGTAGCTTAGGGCTACCTCTTCTGCGTTTAGTACCCTGAACTTTTTTGGTATATAACCTATAGTCTGAAAAGCCAAGAAAGAAGAAGTTTCTGGATATATTGTATATTGCCAACAATTTCTTTCATAGCTAACTGTTAAGCATTAAAAACCGACTGCATAACGTGGAAGATTCCTCGGCTTTTTCGGCAAAATAAACTTACAATTCCAACTTTTCTAATATCTCGCCTCACACGAGAACTTGTTACGTGGGCATGGAAAAATCCTTGTTTAAATACGTCCACAATTATTGTGTCAATTGGCCTGTTTATCGAGTGTTTCATGAGGTTTTTGGTGTTTAATCTTTTTATTATTCTATATTAAGTGATATAGCAAGAAAACGATAAAATTGAAAGAGCTGAGAACGACTAATGGAGTCATAAATATCAAAGTACTTATTACCACATATTAACAACATGAAACATTGTTTGCAAAGTAATTCAAAAGAGTCTGGAAACTTTCGACAATAGATAAAAGTTATGCAGAAATTATGTTGCGAAGAGTAAGGTTTTCAAATGGCAAGTGATTTTTCAAGAAAGAAGTTAATAAAATACTTGAATTCTACTCTAATATTGTTCTTGAAGAGCTTGGATAATAGTTTTATATTGGGTGGATTTTATTGTTCTTTCTGCAATGATTGCTCATCGATAATTTCAAATACTAACCATAAGTGAAAAAATCATCTTGAGATAGGTATATGTCCATTGTCCAGTCATCCGAATAACAAAATTGATGGAGAATTTAATGGAAATATATATCGCTATGAACAACATAAAATCATGGCTTGAATTGTGATGAACAAAAATATAACACGAGATTCTACTCTTGAATGGAGAAGCAAGGAGTTTTTGTAATAATCAATCAAATATTTTCCCCATACTCTGTTTATTTAGAGGAACAGTTGGCTTCGAAAGTTTATAATAATAAGTAATCCTTTGTTCTTCATCCGATTAGATCAATTATTACATGCGGTTCTTCTATTGCAATGTTTTTCTTCTTATTTATCTCTTTTACCCCACACCTGACACCAATGTAATGTTTTTTCATTCAATTAAACTGTTTTTATTGGATGGAATGGATTTATACACACGTTGTCTATTGCGTACTCATTTAATCCATTTTTACGCTTAAACTAACTACATTAAACTATTTACTATTCACTAGACTATACGCTAACACTTATCACTAAACACTGATTCTTAACATATCCAATCATTTTAACACACTGTTCACAGATTATGTACTAACTCGCTAATAAACAAACGACTATTTATACATAATGTATTTCTCAATTTCTAGAAATTCATTCTATGAAAACAATCATAACTGAGTTAAAAGTAAGAATATTAATAGTTTCCGATTTATTACCACTTAATTTGTGTCCACCAAATTTTCGATTCTTTTGAAATAATCAAACAAAACCGGCTTCACGGTCTATATCGTGGACGTGTTCGTGACACTGTTATATAAACCTTCACACATACCAATATTACCATTAATCTCGAGCTTCGATTGACATGCAAATTAATTCAGGAAAGTGTAGACTATTTTTTTTAGACTTGTTTTACAGTTTAATAGTCATGTTATTAAAAATGTGTGGAAAGTTTTAACGCAAAACAATTTAGTGAGTTCACTTAACAGAATGGTCTAATTCAGATTGAAATAAAGAAATATTTTATACAATTCACTAAGTGGTACTAAAAAATTTGATTAGCAATTTTACTATATAATTTTGTAATTTCAATCAAAGATTGATCGTAAGGGTACTAAGTACATTTACTACTACTTTATCAACTTGAGCTCAGTTTGAAAAACAAAATATATTTTTTCATTGACTTTCCAACAAAATATCTGTCTCTAACAAGATATTATAATATAGTGATTATGATTTATTCCAGTTTTATTTTTACATATAACACCGTCCTCTTCTATCATCAATCAATGTTTTTTTATAATTCTACGATAAAATATAGAAATTATATTAAAATAATTGGAAACTATAATTTTTCAATCTTCAAAAATTCTTATTGAAAAATAATAAACAATTGGGTATAGTATATATATTTCAAGTCAAATTTATATTAAAAATCGTAAAATGACACCCAGTCTCTTCAGATTCAGATAAAACAATCATTTTCCATTATTAGTAACAATTTGCTTCATAACGATAGAGGATCAAGTGATTATCGTGACTTTGATTTGGGTTATTTTTGGTAAATTCATGTGGAACCCCTTTGGAACTCGCAAATGATTGCAAATAGATTGGGCGAACATTTTCAAGCGGTTTTACTGAGTTATTTTAGGATTTCTTATTGGAATTAAGATATATAACGACATTATCATTACTACATCTATCAGAAGTTTGATAAAACAATTTCATATATTTCTTATATTCATTACCTTCACTCAGTGATGTGAAAAAATATATGGATCGTCTAATTTCTTCGCCTAAGAATAATTTATCTTTCTTGTTTCAAGACTATCCTTTCCAAGGTTCTAATTATCGTATATTAACCCCACGTTGCCATCACGATAGAAGGGAAAGAGGATTTCATATAAACCAATATTTTATACGAACTAACCAACTATACTTCCTATGAACACGTTTTAATTAAAAAACGCTTCTCAACTCTGTCTAAGAGATTTATGTCAAAACTTCTGAGGCAAAATTGGATTGAGCTGACACTAACGAAAATATATGTTTTTCTAGCTACACTCATTATTCGACAGATGATTTCCACTCTTTCCAAGTTACTAGCATGATAGATTCTGAATGTTCTAAGTAAGTTACAACTGTGATGTAATTGGTTTATTCGCAAAGAATTTACAGTAAGTACTGACATATAACGCGTTAACGTATTTAATTGGAAACTATAATTTTCAATGTTTTTCAATATATGGGGATTTTCTGAAAAGATTTCGATCTCAACCTGAAGAGATTCTCTCTAACATTTCACCCATTTTGTACGCTCAGTTCCTTTTTGACTATAATATAAATGAGTCCTTATGAACAATTTTCTGAAAATAGAGGAAATTTGAGTTTCAGCCTGCAATTGAACATATGTTTTTGAGATGTAATATGTCTCCGGAAAGAGGAATAAGACGTTATATACCGAGACTCCGCAAACATTTACGTAGATAAAATTGTGGATAGGTGAATTTGAATGTGGCTGTGACGATCATTAGAGTCAGATTAGAAAAATATAAGAGAATATCAATAGAATGCATTTGCCATATACTGACTAAATCATTATGTACACGTCAGTTATACATGTGTTGGATGCCGCTTCTGCTCAATTTGAACCGAAATAACCCACTTCTGAAATGAAAAAAATTGTTGAGAAAGTAGATTGCTAATCGACTATCTCTTAAAACTCACTTTTTCACATTTAGGTGATCACCATGACTTAAATCCACGAATGCACTTTGAATTGATTGAATAACCACTGTATTCACTAGATCTGGTTCCAGCGCTATTTTGCTGTTTCTTTACCTTCAAGTTTCAGTATATATGAACACCTGTTTGGAAAAAAGGCGGCAACTATTCTTTGGACGGATAGAAAAGGCTGAAATATCACTAGTAAAAGTGTGTGAAGTTGACAGAATACTATACTGAATACACTATTTGTACTACCACTATACAAACAATCACAATTACACTATGTGACGCGCATTTCAATAACCAAATTATTGATGTAGTGATAAATTGAATAATGTGTTGAGTATGTGACTATTTTGACAAAAGAAAATTATTATGGGAAATAAAGGCTTATTTCTATGTTCTCTCGAAAACTTTTCCAATAACTTTCGTATAGCTTAAACTTAATTTTTGAATGCAAAAGCCTTGAGGCCTATAACTTTGAATCGAAGTCTCGAATAACACGAATTACTTAAGCTCCTGAACATCCTGTATATATCTATCACCATTACATTGAGATGTTCAATCATTCCATTCTTGAAACATGAATCTCAGCTCATGAATGAAAGAATTTTTGAATCATTGATACACATTCATAAAACAAATGACTTTTTCCCATTTAATCAGATATTTTGAACATTTAATGTTTTCCCTACAATAAAAAAAACATTACATATGTTCCGAACTCTCAACATGAATAGTAGATGAGATGTAGGTTCGTGCTGTGGCAATTCATCCTTAAATTGTCTGTTGGGGAAACAATAATAACGTGTCATAGTCAAATAAAAACATATTTAGATCTTCAGATCGTACAATCTATTATATAGAGTTATAATAGATGGTGAAGAATTCAGATTCATGGTACACTTTTTTCATTGCATTAGCAAAATATGATATGAGCCAATCAAATATTTAGTCGGAATTTTTTCTAAAGAGTCAAAATTAAACAGGACTAACTCATTTCTTCTGAATTAGTGGCATCTCAAACATAAAATTTTTTTAAATACTATTTTGGCTTCACTAGAATATTAAATACCTAAATTCACTTTCAAAACACTCACTTCCCACGTAATTAATGTGATATTTAAGTGTTTTTTTCCAGTTTTTGCTGATTTGTGAGTAACTCCGTTTTTAAAATTCTCATAAATGATTCCTATCCCCAAAATAAGGTCTGATACCGATTTATGCATCAATAGCATTTTGCCTTGACTAATTTGCTATAGTTTTATCTATTTTCCATATAATGTACCTAAAATATAACGTTATTGGAAAAAACTATATATTCATTTCTATTGTTGTATCATGATCTGGATTTTCCTTCTTTCTTGTACACACAAAATTGCCGTGTTCTTTCATTCTTGAGTTTAAAAATATTTCAGCGCTATGAGAGTCCTCAATCACTGACAAAAAATGTCAATTTTGTTTTTTTTTTGAATAGCAAATGAAGGTGAATATTGACTTCACTCAAATTCATGGATAATAATAGTACGTATTATTGAGATCTAACAAAAAATGTTAGATAAAATTTTCTATAGTTATATATACCATACTGAGCATGACGAAACTTTATTTATAAAATTATCAGGACTCACTTGATTTAAAAAAAAGGGATCAACATTCATAGCATGTTTATATTTGGAAAAACAACAACTATTCAAAAATTAGTGCTCTTATCTGCCATCAGCTTTTGCATCGCCTATTCATATTGTACAATTTACTGATTACCTATATATAAATTATTCGAAAATTTTATTCTCTCAGTCTCACATTTTCTCTATTTTTCGGAATTATTTTACAAGCTCTACATATGGAACAATAAGTAAGTGGTGGGTGAAAACTTGTGGGTATCACTCGGTGACTTTTCCTACAATCATCAAGTTTATATAAATACTTGAGAGCCTTTTAGTTGATTTAATATAAAGTATGCTTAAATATAAACATAGAGGTCGTAACTAAATCAAAACTTCTAATCCATGTGAAAAATATTATAATATGTTAGCTATGTCCAAAAGTGCGAATGTTTTGAATCTATGTGGCATATTCTAGTAGTAGATTGAAAAAAAGTAAATCTTTTGAGTCTACGTGGCATATTCTAGTAGTAGATTGAAAGAAAGAGAGTAAATCTTTCAAGTCTACGTGGCATATTCTAACAGTAGATTGGGATGAGACAGAAGTCTCCTACTTTACACTCTTCAACTTAAATTCACCGCATCTTTAAACATTCCTGTAGCCTAGAGAGAAAGAGCGATTCGTTGGATAATTTAAAGGTGAGATAAGGAAGATTTTTTCTAGGAGGAAGGTCCGTTGGAGTGTGCCCTAATATAGAAGTTGATCCTGCAGGGCTGGGATTGTGGTAAGCAAAAACGGCTCTTTCCGGTTTGGGGATGTCCTGTGAGTTTGTTTTTTGACTATGATGTTTGTTTTTTTGAATTTTTTTTGTTCTGTTTATTTTTTTATTCTAAATTTAGTGAGGGGCGGGCGGAATACAGCTTCGGCTACATTATTCACTATCGTCGGCTATTTGGCTGGCAAACCGGCTTATCAGGTTACACGGAAACCGCCGAAAACCTTTAACACTGATAATTGACGAGCTAGGTCTTGGGCGAGGGACCGTCTTTTGGTGAGCCAGGGGGTAAGAAGGGTTTCTTTGACAACAGTTGTTTGATTTGATGGTACGAATCACATAGCGAAATTTATTTAGACGGATGCTGTAGCCTGTCAAGATTAATTATATATAGAAGATACAGAAGCGGATCCAAAGCGCTAACTTGTGGAACACCCACGTCGATTGGATATTGTTGAGTAATCTTTTTTAGATTGAACAATGGAATAACGATTGAAAATATATGATATAATGAGGAAATCATTTCGAGAAATGAATATTCTGATTATATGGAGTAGACTCAAGTGCTAGGCTGCTTCATAGGCCTAACTTGAATCGACGAATATATCGGACCAAACCCTTCCAACTTTATGGTCTTGCATTATTTTCTCTATTGTCACTCATATATTTTCGATACCTTTAACTCATCTAGTATTGGGAATAAACTGAGAAGTTACTAATATCAATTTACCATGGTTAGATGTAGGAACCATTTCAGCTAATCTTCACTAAATTGGAAAACATCTAGAGTATTGCATTATACTCAAATGTTATCATTTTAATGGATTTTTCATATCGCTGTTAACTTGTTTTGTTGTTATTATCATACGTGGAGGTCCCAAGTGATGCAGAGAAGTCAAATACTGATTGATATCTGCGAAGTTGGATTGAAAAAAATGTTTTTAGATTTTTGCGATACTACTGCTTTCTCTCGGTTGCTTTTCAAGCAGTGACTTTCAGTATTGCGGATGAGAAAATTTTGAATATGGGAATGGTCAAATAGTTTTTAGTTTGACTTGATTTTATCTGCTGATGATCTTGTATTTTTCCATACTTTTTTACGACGATTTTATTTTTATGAAGTCTGATTAGTTTCTTATAGAGAAAATGGGTGTTGATGTGTTCTATCAGAAAGATTGTATTGTTTTTGTCAACCTTTCGATAGCATAAGAGAACTCGATATCTTTTTACAGAGAGTTATTGATATTAAGACTGTTGTAAAATTGTTGAATTTTCTAAATATCTCTTTCGAAATTGGAGCAGTTTCCTCCACTATTTTTCTGTAGTTAGATCGAGGAGAGTGGTCAGAAAAAAGATCAAATCAGGAAGTAGCTTTGGTTGAGTGCGAGGAAATCCCATTTTTAACAAAAAATCAAGTAGATAATTTATTTTATCAGTTGATTAGTATGTCCTTTCGCCTGCTTATAATTATTTTATGTTGTCTATTTTCATGAGGTTTCCAACCAGGGAAGCTGTTAATCATGATCCCCAAGAGACGTTCTATCTTGTAGTCACCACCTGTAATTTTCAAGAGTTCTGTAGAATTCATTGAGATGCTATTTTTTATAGCATATTTAGGTGATAAATAGATTGCTTCTACTGCAAGGGTTTTATTCCAGTTTTCCATAGTTATCCTGACAGCCTGTGAGTATCCTTTATTATTGTTACGATAAGCTATTTATCTATTCTTATCTATGTTATCTATGAAATAAGAATTCCATCAGCAGAATATCAATGTTATTGTTAATAATGGAAGCTTCAATTTGGTCAACAGGTTGATTCAATCCATTTCCATTTCATAAAGCAATTTTCATAATCCTACTCTTTAACCCAAATTAGTTTTTATGGTTGTTAGTAGATTTAACAATGCACTTTTTTGTACTATCAGGTATTTTATTATATTCTTGAATTCATCGTTGACTTTGAGTTTAATGCTGAAATTTTGTAATTGGAGTTTAATATATCCTTGTCGTTCTGTAGCTTCACTTCAATATGTGTAACGTTTGGTTATGTATGTTTTACTTGAGTTAGGGTATCCGTTTTTGAAGAACGGCTACAAAAATGGAACCCTTCACACGTAGCTCTAACGCTTCATGCACAATCGATTTTAGATAGTAGGACGATTGTGGTAGCTATTGTTTTACTTCTCTTCAGCCAATCATCCAAAAACCTGCGTAACCTGCATAAAGAAGTATTATAATGAAATTGAAATAGGATAACATAAATGAAATTCAAGTGAAGCTATCCAGTTAGGTATACCAGCTCAAATGTGCTATTTATTTGAATACTGTGTATGAATTTCCCTAGAAATGTCCGGATTATCGTCAGATCTTATTAATATCGCGATCAGTAGAAAAACTAAGAACTGAATTAAATATTAGGTGAAATGTTTTGAATACCCAATCATTCACATCCACCCATAAAATTAGTCTTTCTGTTGGACTCGTCGTAAGAAAGTTGTGGCGTACTTGCGATTTTTATGATTGCAATTTGTTCAAATGAAGTTATTTCATGACAGTTCCATGAGAGAGATTCTTGAAAGTTCTATTTCTCCTTTTATCCAATACGAAATGATTTTTTCATATTCTTGATTTGAATAAATATTAATGAATCTATATCAAATATGGTTGACGTTATTCGCATGAATCTTCTGTATTCCTTATGGATAAGAATAATTCCAGTTTTTTGTGGAACTTCATTTCAATTTAATCAAATAATATCGAAAGATGCTTTGAATACTCACAATATGTTCAAAGTAGTTCTAATTACTTTTGTATAAATTGAAATAAAAACCGTTCCTCTCAAAATAGACCTCAAATACTTTTGAAGTATATTTGTCAACCTATCCTAAAAAAACAGATACTTTTTGTGTTCTTATTGAAACATGAGAAGTTATTGAAAATTTAGTTATTGTATTGAATTTCGAATCTCGAACTCCCAAGACGTGAAATTGTTGTCTTTTATATAACTTAACTCAGAAAGTTGAAATAGCTCGGTGAGTAATCAACATAGGCATACCTCAAGGTTCAGGATTAGGTGAAGTTTTGTTTTCATTACATGTCAATGATAAACTCGTTCTTATGCCTAATGACACAATATCATCATTCACAGATGACATTGTCGTGATATCTATTGATAAAACTAGAGCAGGGGTTGAATGTAAAATGATTGATTGTCTTGGTAGGATATGTGAATGGCTTAATGTGGACAAATTATCATTAAATATTAACCAAACAGTATACATGACTTTCGGTAATTACCGGACACTTTTCATATCCGAATCAATAATACATGGTCGAAACAATTGAGAGTAAAAAATACCTTGGTGTTATAATTAACTATTGAAAATCATGGAAATATCGTTTGTTTAATATGAGGAAATTGAAATAAGTATCCAAATTCCACATTTCATAACATATATTGAGGATATATCAATGAAATTTAAGAATTTTTAAAAACATCAAAACTAGTTCATTGCAAATAAGAGTTTCATTTATCTGAATGTATTGATTTTCATTACGAATAAAAGAGTTTGAATTGTACTAATATTGTTATCAAGCTCAAAAAAAACTTCAAATAGATAAACTTTTAATGATAAAAGTGTTAGCGCGACCATTAGTGCATGAAATGAATTTTTGCAATTCTATTGTGTATCTCAAGAAAAAACAAAGTTATTTCATCATTACTATAAAATTTTAACTGAATTCGAAAAGTGAATAATATTATCAGTTTAATTTATTGAAATATTCCTTAATTATGGTTTCTTGTTTGTGTAATATAGGACAATACACCCCCAACCTTTAAATATAACAGGGAGCCTAGATACAGTCCTAATCGATCTTTTGATTACAAGGAACATTTTGGTCCGTTTCGAGCCGAATTGAATAAATACATATCAACTCACAAGTGAACGTAAAACCTATGAAATATGTGAAAATATCGAAATCATTACCTACTAACTGGCTTCCTGACCAAAAAGATGACGGCAATTCAATTTGAAGTTGGTGACTCATTTGTTTTCGCATTATTTTATTCAAAGACAAGCTAAAGCGCTTTATTTCACTCTTTTTTTGATAATGAAATTGAGTTCATGGAAACTCAAAATGATAAAAATATTTCTAAAAATAACTTAGGTAATGGAGGTTAACTATTTTAGGGATGTTGACACAACCTTTTCTTTAGAAGTTAGAATTATAGACCCAAACTCTAGACTAAAACACGTTAGAACCTACGAAACTAGTGAATGAATATATAAAAAAAATAGCTACTAACTAGTTTCCTTCCTAAAAAGACGATCGCAATTCAATTTGAAGTTAGGTACTCATTCGTTTTCTCATTATTTCATTCAAAAACAAGCTTCAGCGCTTTATCTCACTCTTGAAGTTTAACCAAAAATGAGTTTATGGAAACCTATTTGTGGAAATAATTGGGCACATAATTGAGGTTAACTATTTTAGGGACGTTGACACAACCTTTTCTTTAGAATGTAGAATTATAGACCTGATATTGAGTCAATATTTTCACCCATACTCAAACAAGTTGAAATCATTCATTTCAAACATAAAATGGATTCTCTTTCGAAACTTTGCCGGAACTTTCTCCAATGAAAATTCAAACGTTATTAATATAAGAAAAACCGTGCACAACCAGCAAGCAAACATTTCTGAAACTTTCTCCTTCGCTAACATTTTCTGGTGATTATAGCGATTGGTTTCACTTCTTATATGGTTCTTTTACGAGTTTATTATACACGTCGATACAAATAATGCTTCACAAATACACAAATTTCATCATATTCACGCTTATTTGAAAAACGAAGTGGCACGTGCCATGGAATCATTGAACATTTCAATAAAGTTTAATGAAAAAAGTCAACAAAAACGAGTTTAGCATGTAAATCCTCAAACATTGAGTTATGTCAGTTATCGGAAAGAATAATAATAGCTGAGCTCCATTGAGTGTATCGAATCTACAAGTAAATTAATGAGAAGAACTATTAAAACTTGATTACGCTACAAAAAATATTCTTTATCTTATCCAAACCTACTAATTTCAAGTTTCAAATCAAACTTATTATCAACTCAAATGAGCTAACAACAACAATAGTAACCAAGCATATTCATTCCATTTCATATTGATTTAGATTCGTGTTAGAAATTTGTTGATATATTCAATTTTCATATTAAATGTTTCATCTCTCTTAAGTCAGGATGATTGAAAAAACGAGAATTTGTAACCAATCTCACTCTATCATTAGAACTTTTTTTTTAATAAAAAATATAGACCTGAAGGTCTGTTGGCTTTTCCTGATAATTTGAATATTCTCGGGTCGTTGTTAAATTTAAATTCAGTTTCTAGTGAACAACAATTGCAACATTGAAGATAACGAAGCAGACTGCTAATTTTTAATATAGAATGCACAATTAATTTTAGCATAATTACCAACTGACATTTGAGTTTAAGTAGGATATTGATACTTCCTAGTAATTTTGTGGAAGCCGAATTTGTTTTATTTGAGAGAAAATAGCTATTCGTAAAACAAGGGAATGAAGTTTACAGTAGTTATCCCAGTGGGGAGAAAGAACTCTACTCCCATGTTTTACATATGAGTTTTCCGCCTTCCTTAAATAACAAGTCATTTTTAAATAATTGATTTATGAAAGTAACAAACAATATTCATAGAAGGACTAAACCAAGAAGTAGGTACAGTTTAACATACAGACACGTTATTTTCATTCTTGAATCCTATATATTTTAATTTTAGTATAGAGTAATTATTTGAATATCACTAGAAGTGAGAGATGGAACCAACAAGATATTCTCGTTAACAACATTATTATACAGCTAGTTTCCAAAAGTTCTTGTACTTGGTTCATCTCAGTCAATTTTATTAATTACAGTGACTCATGGAATGAAATGAAGCAATTTCAAAAATTCTGAAAGTTTTTTGAACATTTTAGCAATACTATTTTTTCCAACCGTTTGCTCAATACATTTTCCTGATTCATAGCTGACATCACTTGTAATTTTCCTCACTAGGGAAAAAAGTACTTTTATTCATACCTCAGTCGAAACTAGGCACTTTCGTTCCTAGTAACAGGGACGAAAGTTCAACATTCACTTCCTGTAAGAAGTACACGCACGCCCTCTATAACACTAGGAGGAAAAAATTTCTTATGCATAATTACAAACTAGGGCCTATTCATTCTATCGCTGTAACTGCTGTTATTTATTTGGCTACATCTAGCTTTGGAAATAATTACAAATTTTGAATTTTCGTTCGTTAATTAAGTCTGTACTTTCCAATGAGGTGAGAAGAAAAATCGTATACACTACACGGACCGAAAGTTGAAATTTAGGTTTGCGTGTCATGATTCCCGAGGAAAAAATTGGCATTTCTAGTGTGAAATACTATTTCCTCTTCAGTTAGAAAGAGTACAACTTTGCTCCCAACAATGAGACCAGGGAACGTATACTTTGAATACGTTGGCGAAAAAAGTTATTTTGTGGTGTTATTCCATTAAATTGTAAATCCACTATCGGAAAGGCATGTTGGCATGTACACCCAAACATAGTAGCCTCTTCCATTGCGGATGTTTCTCATCATGAAGATGTCTTGCTCCACGAGAAAGACCATTCACCAGGCCATATACAAAATGACCCATAGGTCATTTCAAAGATCATATACATACAGTAAAAAGAATAAAATGGAATACTAGTAGAAGTAGACAAAATAATGTGAAAATAATAAAATGCATACTTACAAGTGAAATTTGATTTGAAACTTTCAAATTTGGAGTCAGCCAACTAAAATTTGATCGCATTTTGAATAGACATCGATTGCCAGCTATTAAGCAAGGTATCCAATAGGAAACAATTTTATTTGTTCTCCTCTAATCTTGGTTCTAGAAACAAATGTATTATAAAAAGTACTTGTACTCAGTAGAAAAAAATCATGAAAAAATATTTGATAAAAATGGAAATGAGGGCTGCTAATTTACCAGCCTTAGAATAAAACAGAAATGTTGAAACATTACCGGTGGGTAGCCGTTTGCAATTGCATGGAATTAACAAATTCCAAATTTTTATATCCACTCGAACTGTATAAAAAAGAAATGAGAACACAATTCAACCAACCAAATTGTAGGGTTGAAATCCACCAAAGAAAATAGAAAATATCGATCACTATTACTGAATTTTTGTTGCGAGAATTTATACACATCCTGTATAATAATAATAAATTCTAATGATATTTTCCAATCGAAATCAAATTATCGCTCGGCTGACATTTGTACGCCTTCAACGTATTGAATTCCGGTTGTTATAGTTACACGATTCAAACTAATTGTCAAAGTGAGCTTTTCTTCTGAATTGTTTACCTTGAACATCAACTTTAAAACAAAATAAACAGAACTTCATATATAAAATACTTTTTAGATTACAAGGATGGAAATAGATAATTGATTGCCTATAGCAATTTCACGGTGCCTTCGGTATCACCTACATTGTTTACACCAATAGGGGCACTACCGACATAAATCGAAACCTCGTACACGAACATTGTTCCTTCGGAAACTTCTGAACATAAATTAATACATAGACAGTCTTATGCATTATTCCGAAGCCAGTTCCACCGAGAAGTGAGGAAGAGAGAAATTGGAATTAGAATAGAACCACCAACCGAAGGGAAACTCTTAATTGGACCAAACCTCCCTCAATTACAAACTCTTTGAAGCATACTATACTGGAGAATAATTAGGTAGAAATGTGATTAATTTTTTCATATTAATTAATTGGGATTCTCAATTATAAATACACAAAGAGAGTTCACGATTTTGTAAGCATTCAGTATTTTATAATAAATAAATTACGGATAAATGATAAATATTCTCCATGTATGCTAAGACTATAAAACAGCTAGAAAAATGATTAATCATAACACAGAAATACTGGCATTATAAGAGCTTAGAGCTAAGATGGAAGGATGAAGGAAGAATTGATAAAGAAGGATTTACGGTATAATATGCAGGAGAGAAGAAACAAGAATGAAACGGAAGAGGATTCATGATCAGAAAAAAGTGGGAGATAATATATTGGAATACAAGAGAGTGAATGACGGAATTTCATACATAACACTGAAATCCAAAGTAGATAATTTCACAATTATAAATGTATACGCGTTCACAGAAGACAAAGATGAATTTTATGGAGACCTCATATTCCAAAACATAATACTCTTATAGTGATGAGCGACTTTAATGCTAGTTAGTAAATAACATCATATAGGGAAAGTAGCAGGTAAAGAATCGCTTCATGAAATAACAATTGGAAATGGACGTAGAGTTTGTAAAATGGCAAAATGGCCACAGAATTGAATATGCAGATAGTTATCATCAAGTTTAAACACATAGAGGAGCATAAGCCAACATGGATGGTCCCAGAACAAATAAAAGGAAATCAAATAGACCACATTTAAATAACAAAAATGAGAGAAATTAATATATCATGTACGATCATTTTGGGGAGCAAGTGTCAATTCAAATTACTTTCTGGTGATAAATAAAGTGAAATACTGTAACAATCATGGAAGAAATCAGTGTAAATAAAAGGATATGGAACAAAGAAAGATAGTTCACAAGAATTCAACAATGACGTGGATAGACTTCTAAAGATAAACTTCGAAGGAACGGATATGAACATGAACTGGCAAAATATTGAGAAAATTATTTTGGACAGAGTAAATAGTACACTACAAATTAAAAATAGCAAAACAGAGAATAATCAATGGTTTGATGAAGACTATGAAATACCTATGTCAAGTAAACAGAATATGGCAAGAATAACATGCTTATCGACATGAAAAAATGGAAGATTATGAAAAATATAGAATACTGAGATAGAGAAGTAGAAGGCTGAACAAAAGCAAAAGAGAAGCTGGATTGACAAAACAATGGAGGTATAAGAAGAGAACAACAGAAACATTTAAAAAATTCACCAATACATCAAAACAGGAAAAAAGTTACAGTACAGGCAGACAGAAGTGCTTGGGAACAACACTTTAAAAATTTACTAGGAGAACATGATTTGAACACAGAAGTGATTTTTATAGACGGAAAAGACGGAGAAGAACAACCATCAACGCTCAAAGAACTAGAGGATACCATTGAAATATTTAAACTAAACAAAGCAGAAGGAACAGACCAAATCATCAATGAGATGATGAAATTTGGTGGAAATGAACTACTGAATATATTTCACCAATTAATAGAGCTGGTTCGGAGAAAAAAACAGCTGCCAGACGGATGAAATAGTGGAGCCATATGGCCCATATTCAAAAACGGAAACCCAAAAATATGCGCTAATTACAAACCTGTCATTCTACCAAATACGGTCCACAAGATTAATACGAGATTAAGAAAGTATACGGAGTCTGTCAAGGTCAATATGGATTTAGGCCCGGGAGATCAACAACAGATACTATTCATATTTTAAATTAAAAATAGAAGCTTTCGACAGCCTGAAAAGAAACACTACTGACGGACATGTTAAAATTGTCCGTCCAAAAAACATTAATAGAGCTCACCAGAATGTTGATGACTGAAAGTAAATCACAAGTAATAACGAGAGATGGTAAGAATCGAGAATTTGATATAAATCGAGGAGTCAAACAGGGTGACGGAACATCAACAACTTTATTTAATATTTGACTAGACGGAGTAATCAAAGACTGCATGTCGACAGGTACAATTATTACTAAAGACGTCTAAATATTAGTATACGCAGATAAACTGGCGATAATGAAGAGAAGTGTAAAGAGCCTGAGAGAAACATTCTTGAAGATCGACCAGGAAGCTAGTGAAAGGGGACTAGAAATAAATTGAGGGAAGACTGAGAATATGGAGTAGAAAAGAAAAAAAATTGGCGCCAAGCATAAAAATGTAGAGATAAGGAAACATATATTCGAGGAGGTCAACAATTTTAAATAGTTGAGGGTAAAAGTTAATAACCATAATGAACGAGGAGAGAAAATTACTCAAAGGATCCAAGCAGGCAAACAGTAGCCTATGGAGGAGAAACGATGAATCTAACAAGATAAGAAGAATATATGGGCCGAAAAAGTTAAGAGACGAACAATATGGAATCCGTATGAACGCTGAAATTAGAGAAATCGCAAATGAATTGACTATCACTAGATTTATAAAATCGCAGTGAATACTATGTGTAGGACACATAGATCGGGTGAAAAATAATTGTGAAGCTGAAAAAATAACAGAATGGTAACCTTTAGGAAACCGGCCCAAAGAAAGTTCAAAAAGTCTATGAAACAGTCAAGTAACAAGTGATCTGAACAGAATGGGAGTCCGTGGATAGTGGAGTAATAACCAGGACAGGTCAAAATGAAGAAAATAGCGGATAAAACCAAAACATGCAATTAACTTTGGTTAAAAAAAAAAAAGAACGGCTAGAACGTGGATTGACTTACTACAATGAATGGTCATCATATTGAAATGTACAAATGAATATATATTCTCCACGTATATTGAAATAAACAAGTAAAAATGTGATAGCTCTTTGTATCGAAGTTAAATAGTTGTTACTGTAAATGACTCGATGTTGTGTTGACCCTATAAGTCAGAAATTCTTAATGGGAAATGGATAAACCATTGAATATATAAGTAAATATAAGTACAGTACTACTTTGACAACTACTTACACGATAAAATTTAAGTTCACGACGCCGTTTTCTTGATCCAATGATTTCGTTCGGCCTATTTTAACTATCAATATTATCGTTATTACCATTGCATTGAATAATTGAATATTAAGTACCTCATTAGCATTACTACTACTAAGGTGCTGTAGGTGTTAAGGTAATAATCGACATTAGTTTATGAATTGGATATAAACAAGTATACATTGAGTGATAAAATTTATCCCCTAAAATTCACCCAAGCAATTTTCTCCATCTGTTTTCTTCACATTTTCCGAACTTCAATTTTCTCTTCTTAATGAATAAGTAAATTGTTATTTGGATATATCCACGATATGGTCACCGTATGTCATCTACCATTATCCTGTTGAAAACAAACTAGGATGTGCATTGACCATTACCCCAGCTACGACTTTGATTTTGAAGGAATGAGATCCAATGATGCCACCAGTAGAAGTCTCGTCTGAATGTATAAGTTGTATTTTTCCTCTTGTGATGTAATATATAGTGGTGTGGTTCATTCCATTATGGCAATTGTGTTCATCAACAGAATGAGTCTCGTCACTGAAAACAAGTTCACGATATAACATCGGATAAATATTCAATCGCTCTATAGCTTAATGTAGGTTTAAACAATTAATTGAGTCGTATTTTTAATTCTTCTACTATCTGTATCTAGTAGATATGTAGCTCAAGGTATCAAGACAAAATTTATCATGTGAGGAATGGACAGAGCTGGAATTTATACGTTCGACTGCCAATCGATAGATTTGATTCTTCTTCTTTTGGAGACCCATTATTTTCTATAGTACTTGCATCATTCTCACGTATGTGTATTATTTGGCATATCTCTTGGGGCAACTCTACCACGGCACTTCATAGGACCATATCTAGTGACCTAATCACTCTCAAATCATGGTTCGATTCTAATCTTTTGTGACTCAATATTCCTAAAACTGGAGTTTTGTCACATAAAAACTGAGTTGCAGCCTTCTGTCAAACCGCCAAGTGCTAGTTATGAGAAAATGAGAAAATTAAGTTCTGCTTGTTTGTTACATCTCCATTATGCTATACCCTTCTGGCATACGTATGATATGCGACTCAATTTGAAGGAATATCCCAACTACAAAACCAGTTGTTAGATATTTACTCACACCTAATAGTAGGATTCACTGCAGTGACATCTTTGAGAGATTCGAAATATTGACTCTTCCTTTCTTATTCATATTTGAATTCGTTTGCTTAATCCGAAAACACGCTTTCTCTATTTTAGAGAGGAGTACATCTATGCACTTAGGTACGCGAAGCACGATCTTTATCTACCTACTCCACGTTCAGAATAAGTTAAAGGGTCAATACTATATATACAATGCAAAAAATGCACCATCATTTGCCAATTGAAATTAAATCAATAACATCCGTAAATAACTAATATTATAATACTAATATTTTTCTGAACATTCTACTCACTGGTCTAATATTAATATTGATTTTTAATACAAATTTTCGTATATTTTAGAATTTCCGTATTTAATTTCATTATGGGGTTTATTCACATCATTGAATTTGATTTGTTCTTACAATGTATATATGTAATGTATATTACATGTAAAAATTCTGACAATATACATTTTGTTATTCATTGTATTTCTCGTGTGTATACTTTATGTGTATTATTTATTTAGTTATATGTGTGTTTGGTATATAGTTATTCACAAGCTCTTATCTTCAAATTATGAACAATGTTTTGACAAATTAACATTTTTTCTCTATTAATATATCAAAAGTGCGATAGATGCCTTAGTTTCTATGTATGTGTGTTGTGATATTAATCTTATTAATTTGAGGATCGGTCTTGCTGCCAAAAAATCTTCTATTTCATACCTGTTCTGAAGTTTCGCAGTTTTCTACACTCACGACAGGGATTCGCCCTCTACGTAATAGTATCTTCACGTTGTATTCTCGACATTGCGTCTTAAGAGTCCATTGAGGCGGCAATGTCCCGACAAGATTACCGTTTATATTCTTAGTTCTGTTTTAGGTTTATACATTCAATAGATGTTTTCTGCCTGATCTCATAAATTTCGCAGCATTTTTCATATTCATCTTTCCGTAAAAATTTGGCAGATTGTATTAATTATTAATGTCAAACCTAGGCTATAAGTTATCTCTTGAACAACATACACTATTCCCAGAAAAACAGAATATCTAACAGTATTACCGAACCATATTCAGAAATGGAAAATCTCATTGTAAAATAATACGAAAATACTTCTGGATCTATCTCTGTATCAAATATATTGCGACTAGAATACAGTCTCACGCCAACTAACAGCACAAGTTTCGACTTGCAGTAGTAGAAACTATAGTTTCACCAGTACCATTTGTCGGTACTGGTATAGATACAATGTAGTGGAAACTATAAAAGATTGTGAGTCTCTTCATCAACTATTGAGTAACTATTGTTCTAGATGTATCTGAAAGAAGAAATTGACTGTAATTCAACAAAAGTGTCAACATGGTTCTAGACTAGTGCGCAATCGCCTAACAAAATGAGCTGACAGTGTCCATTGGCCATTATTAAGAAAATGCAGCGCATAATAATTTCGTACATCATTAAAAACAAGTTATTTCAATTTAAAAAAATATATTTTCATAGTATCAAATAACCATTTATACGGACGATTTACTACATCTTCCATGGAATGATTTATAGTTTTTTTTTTCTCACAAGCCTTGAATATCTACGAAACGAAGAGGCGGGAGGCGTAAAAGGAGGTTGGAACAGCTAAATAATATACAACTACCGTTTACTCCCTAACCTAGTTTTCGTTTTGTGGTGTTTCCACACCAGCAAGGAGCCAATATTTATGACCGTTACACAATTATGGAATTATGGCGAATCGATATCGAAAGAGCCTGATAATCAACGCGATACGTCTTATGGCTCCTTGATTGAGTTCATTATCTAGTCTGCTTTTAATTAAATTATACGAATATTTGATAGAAGAAAACTATGAGTAAAATCTCGTTTCACGTAAGATATACAGATATTGTTTATAGAGTAATTGCCGTTTGAGTTCATTGTTAATCGAAATAATTGATTATATCTCACAAATTCATATGATAAGATTCAACTTTAATTTTATGCTCAATTAGCTACAATGTAATATTAATTATCATGAAAATGAAAAAGTCAACTCAACCATTTTATTTGCTTTTAAGAGATGAAACATAAGAATACTACACTTAGAAAGGATCATTTGGGGGTTTACTGGAGGTAAATTGAGGTTACCTACAAAATTTACTTAGGTAGATTCGATTGATGTTAGTTATTTGGATTCGAGTGATATTGGATTCAACAGCTTATTCGGACTGATTTCCAGTTCCAAGTTTCAATGGATATTTTAATTCCACGAACCCTTCTCTATCGATCAGAACTCAGTACACTATATTATATTGAAGCTCAACAGATAAGCTGATATTTTCCACATTCTGATGACTATCGACCTACCTTCTGATTTTATCTACACATTACAGGGGTCCTGTCTTTTACACCGATAAAATTGTGATCGCGTTAGTTAGGCTTAGTAGAAAAACCTTTCATGCTTCACCGTTAGAACTTTTACTCCTCTGCCTTTTTTGTCATCTAGCCGAGAACATGAGAGGTTGCTTCATATAGTGTGGAACAGCCAAATTGAAAAAATGAATTATTTTGATGATTGTACATCACAGACATCGTAACGGTTTTATAGGTATTGCAAAGTACACAAAAATCCTCGAATAAACCACATAGACTGAGTGACGGAAACAATGCAGCTTATTAAGGTGGAGGAGCATAAGACCCTATCACAAGGCACGGGAAAGTTGTTATCACAAATACAATACCTCTGACTCAGACTGAGTGTTCTGTGTAATGGAGAAGAAAAGTACGATACACATCAATTGCAATCCTAAAACTTTTTTGGATATCAGAACGAATATCCTGGGATTTTAGTGAAAGGATCTCGCTTTTAATCCTGATAGAACTCATTATTCCAGTATCAATATTGTAGATTGTTAGAAAATTGGTTTTTGTTTTTCAACCACTGCATATGCACCTATATCTAGAGAATATTTTGTATAAGACGCTACATATAATTTTTTGGCTTCCAAAATACGTAAGCTTCTCCACAGGAGAATATTTTTGTGGATGTTTCATACCCCAGCCTCTAAGGTGCTAGTACTTCTCCTTCGAGGTACTTAAGCCTACTGATGAAATTGACGAGAGTAAATAGTTTGCTGTTTCCTTGGCTTGAAACACTTCAAATTTCAATAAAAAATTACAATTTTTAGCTTGAGAATGTTTTTCTTAGATTCAAACACTCGGAAGTAGGAATCAATTAATTACGATAAAAATTGTAAATTGATGAATTTTATTTGAGTTGTATCAAGATTTATCATAATCATGTACAGTACGGATATAATTACTTGATTCCTCTTGTTCATTTCCACATAGATCAATTGAAGTCAAAATAAGTTGCGTAATGAACATTGTTCTCATATATCCTTGAATACTTGATTTTTGATTAAAAAAAATTGTTCATATTCTCTCATGAGATTTCTACAAAATGTTCAATACACTTGCTCGTAATTATAACTACCAACAATATTAATAAGTAGCTTAGGCTACTATATGTCTACATTCCACGATATTTATTATCATTCAACATGTAATTTAAGAGAATATTACATGTTTGCTGATAAATTTCATCAAAGTGAGACATCAACGACCACAAAGAATTTATTCTCTTGTTCTCTTGCTCCCTCTTTACTGTTAAACCCCATTCCGCCGCTAGATTTAATCCAAAGTCACGTCCAGTTCTGACCCACTTTATTGCCTCTTATCCATCTTGTAAGGCTTTAAATGAAACGTGCGAGTAGTTCTTGCCGATGCAATACCAGTTGGTCGTTTTGCTGTCGGCGTAGCAAAAGCTAAATCTTAAACTTCCAGCGAATAGGTCGGTTGTTATTGGCATCAGATATAAAAATTGAAATGTTCAATCCCGATTTCAGGGTATTATTCTCAACTTTATTAACTAGCTTTATACAACATTAAATTTGAAAGTACTTACATCATTATACTTAACTGTTTATCATTTTCGGGTAGTTTCAAAATTCTGTCTAGAAATTATAGTAGCTTAAGAGAAGATTACTCGATGATATTACTATCGTTATATGTTTTATTGTCCAATTTTTTCCTATTAAGATATTTTTACGAAGACTGAAAGGAATAAAGTAAGACAGTATGATATCCATCGGTTGCATCGGAACTAAAATTATAAGTTCATCAATTCTTCAAATAAATGTGTGGCCCGGCGCTATCCTTCTATTAACCAACTTTGGCCGCTTTACTACAGAAATAATGTCAATTTTTGATTATGCAATCCTAAACTGATTGTTTGAACATATTTTATAGTATATAATTCCTTTGTATTATTTCACGCTGCTTGAAACACGATATCTTGCTAATGTACTTATAAACTTGCTTCAGACGCTCTTTATTGGTCTCTTGTGAAAAATTACATCTTATGATGTTGAAAGAAGTATTGAAAACTTCGATACTTTCAAATCAATTTCATTTTGTTTCAAAAATTTTTGTGTATATAACCTCTTTCACATGATTTAATTCACATATTATTCAACGATTGGCGTGCAGTGCATCAGCAGTGTCTTGATAGCCTACATACTGATCTATAACATCACTCAATAAGTCATGTGACTAACACACAGATGGCGCTGCCATTGTCAAATCCATATTAGTGACAGCCATTCAATTGAAGCTACTTTTGTTATTTTCAAAACAGTCGATGCAAAACAATTTCGTGTGTTGATTTATCACCGTTTCTTGCTGAAAAAAAGTATTGCACAAGCTCAGCTATGGCTTTAAAAGTATTTGTTATTGGCTTTCTGAATTTAATAGACACCGATAATGGTGAAAGTTCTGGTTGCCCAATCGAGATGGTTACTCCAGAGAACATCAGAAAAGTACACAAGGTGGTTATATCTAATCGAAATTGGAATTTCGTGAGAAATGTGAGGCCATAAAGATATCAGAAGGCAGTTTGTTTAGAATTATGCACGAACATTTGACCATGAGGAAGATTCTTTCAAAATGGGTACCGCGTTTACTCGCAAACAACAACGTGTTAATAATTCAGAACGGTGTTTGACCATTTTTACACGTGATAAATCAGATTTTTTGTATCGATATGGGACAATGGACGAAACATGGATCCATAACTTCACTCCGGAATGAAAACGAGTATCATCCAATTGGACTACGGCCGGTTAATCTCGTCCGTAGCGTCCAAAGGCACAACAGTCAGTTGGGAAGGTTATAACTTCAGTATTTTGGGATGCGCATAGAATATTCACTATCTCTAAAAGGAAGAGACAATCAATCAACTACATAGAGCTGTTGGATCGTTTGAATGCAAGAATTAAAGAAAAGCGGCATTATATACAGAATAAAGAACAACCAAGACAATGCACCGACTCATAACTCGATGACAACGATGGTTAAATTGAACAATTTACAATTCAAATTGTTTCTTTATCTACCGTATAGACCAGATCTATCACCCAGTGATTACTGGCTACTCACTGATCTCAAAAAATGCTCACCAGTAAGAAGTTCAGGTCAACCAAATGAAGAAGCAATTTCTGAATCTGAAACCTGTTTTAAGGCAAAAGATAAATTCTATAAGTACGGCATCGTAAGTTAGAGAAGCGTTGGAATGATTGGATTACTCATGAACGAGATTAAATTGATGAAGAAAGTCGATTTTTGACAAACATGTCCACTCTATTGAAATATCATAACCGTTAGCAGTTTGATTTACCATGTGTTTACTATGTGTTTACTATGTGTTTTCCTTGTAATTGATATGCATCACACATATTTTAAAACGTTTGAAGCTTTGAAAACAATCACCGATCCAAAACTCGATCTTTGCCAAAATGTAACTAGGAATAACATCTCTAAAACGTGCATCATGTTGACTCAATGGAACTGATTTTGATTGTCCACTGCATCTGCTGTAAGAATCTGTGACATATATTTACGTCGACCTATATGTAGACTGTGTTGTGAAATGTGACGGAAACGAAATTTTTTTTCAACATTCAATATACTTCACAATTGTTCGATACTAGTTGGACCAGAAACAAAAAAAATGAAATCATAGATTATCCTAGAAATTATTTAGAAGAAACAATGTGAATAAACCGCTTACTATAAAAACTAATATGGAAAGATCAAACGAATTTCGGGTATACATCAAGAGCGACGCCATCGCCGAATGCTAGAATTCTTCTATATCCAAGCAGGATCTGCTCCAGGGCGGTGATGAGTTCGTAACAATATAAATTTCATCATTTTGAATAATATTGAGTAAGCGGTTGTAAAAAACGATGAACATCGATAGATTTCACATATTTCTGAAATAACTAACATTGAAATATTAAAGAAATTCATGAAACTTGAAGCTATGGGAATTGAATGATAGTTGTGAATTGATCAGTGACAATCAATCAAAAGCTCATTTCGTTTAATTTATATGGTGCATATGACGACATCTACTAGTTAACTTCGTTACCACATCAAATATTCTTGTTTTCCCTGACTACAACTAGTTGAGACTCCAATTAAAAGTGATTCGAAGAATAGATATTGCTTCATCTGAAACTATAGCACCTAAACTCATTGTTGTTAAAGAAAATATCATTATTGCTCGGCGCAAGCTTCTTAGGCCCGTGAGTAGTTTCACTAATAACTCTCCGTTATGGTGAGGTTCGCTTTCAGCTCACATCACATTATTGTTTTGAACATTTCCATACAGGGTGATAGAGTTCAGTGCCTCCTTTATTCTTTGAGATATCAATTTAAAATTTTGAAGGATTACAGCTATCATTGGTTTTCACATTTTCAAATAATTTCAAATCTTGTTCCAGAATGCTGCTCCATATCAAAAATACATTTTTTCAAATAACACACCCTATATTTTATTATTTATTTGGAATTAGCTCCACTTTCTCATAATAATATAATGTGGAATTTTGACGTATTCTACGGGGTATACAATTAGAGAGAAATTTTAGAATGAAGATCTATTGCGGCCGAAGCATTCAAACAGTATTAAAAATTTTGGAAATTATTCATTTCATTAATATTGATCGAATCTGATACAGGGCGAATCAAGGTTCTTTCAAATAAATGATCCTGTAATTGATGTGAGAAGTACTACTAACATACTTCTTTCTCAATTCATCTAAAATTATCAGTTCCTGAGATATTTGGATTTTTCTGAGCAAATCAATTATTTTGTACTTATATGTAATCATTTCACAATTAATTGTTAATTGGCTACGATTTATTTGTCGAAAACTGACATTTTATTATTGCTGTTTCGTACTACAGAAGTTGAACTGCAAATACAAAGAAAAAACGGATATGTTAAGAATAAATTACTACTTCCTAGAGTATTCATACACGTCTCGATTATCATGTTAGGTGTTCGAAATAACCTCTAAACATATGTATGCATGCGAAATTGACATTTGAAGGTGATATTGGTATGATGTCATATGTGTTTTATAGAATTGGTGTCAAAAGATATGAAGGATATGACTTTTCATGAAAAAGTTTATAGAGTGTTTTCGGATTCTTTTCAAGGATTCCATCATTCATCTGTTCGACAAAATTAATCCTAGTATCTTCCTTATTTCTTAGGTATCCTATACCAGTTAACTAAAATTTAATTGCATCGTTTCTAATAAATTTGGTGTTAAGAAAAGGTAAGGAATGCCCAGTATATTCTCATTCTATTGTGAATTGAATATGGGGCCTGAAACTTTTATAGTAGAATAGCAAATTGTTAATTTCATTGTATAGAAGGGATAAAATTTTATTATCTACATACTTTCTGATGGATAATAGTTTCAAGGATAGCACAGATAGCTAGTATTGGGGATATTGAAGAGCCCAAAAATTTGTTGGTAATTTTTATTATGGAGAAAATATGTTTTATTAAAAATCCATTCTAATAGAGTTTATTAACTTTTTTTCGTTTTTACCTGTCTCAATAGTAGCACATGCATAAAGGTTTTTCTAATCACATTAGAAATTTTTTCCATGTTCATGACTCTCAATTGATATTACTGATACTATATTTAGAAATGCGCTGGCGTGATAATATTATCACGGTAGTCAGGGATGTGGGTTGAGAATGGAATGAATGTTTCTAACATTTCGAATGAATTGGAATTGTATAATTTGAATGTAATCAAATATTTCTCTTCTGACAAACAACGGAATATTCCAAATTCCAATTTATTTTATCAATACAAAAGTTTAACTTATATTGGGATATAAATAAGAAAAAATATGAACGAAGTACAGACTATAAATTTTAATTATACTCAAAATAAAACGGGAATGTATTGATTGTATTTTGATTCAACACGATAGTAGGAATTGGAACTAAGGCAAGTAGTATGGGTAGCAAAAAAAAAGCACATCAAATTTATTCTTGGAATCATACGTAGCCCATAGAACTTAGACGATTAAATAATACGACGGATTATGAATAAACCACAGCTCAAATTCGCTAGCATTTGTATTATATCCTGTCTTTCTCTATTGCATTTCCTTCGTTCGTCCTTCTTTCTCTATCGCACATTGTTGCTTACTCCGATTTTCTAAAGTCTGACAATACTTATCACGGGTAGGTTTATTGAAGGCAGAGCTATACCATTACATTCATCATTAAATTATATTTTTCTACGTCCGTTAAAATATTCACGTTTTTTTAATTCATTTGCATTCATAAAGAATGTTATTTTTGACTCGGCCAAAAAGCGTTTAGCGTTAAAAAAGTGCCATAACGTGTCATTTTTTAACGCAACGCTTTCTTTATCATGTCTATTCGTTTCTCCGATAAACTCTCACACTTTTATTTCTTGGTATTCGTTCAAGAAAATCCGTTTCGGGTATAATTAAAAGGAGTGTAGTATTATTATTAGTGAGTAATAGCGAAGAAGGTTTGAACTACACACCAGAAGACTTTGAATAGGCAACAGTATGTATAAGAATATAATTCTTTTATGGAGTGGCGTACTTAAAAAGGCATAAACAGCTTCACAGAAAGCATTTTACTAGCTTACTTTGAAACTGAATCCATGACGTGGAAGTCTTCAACACTTTGGTCGACTTATTCAAAACTGAAAGGCACCGTAATGGTACATAACGACGTAAACATTAGTAAATACTCGGAACTCATCACATATTTGAAAAATAAATCAGTTGGCTATGTAGCCAAATAATTTAAAATATTTGCCCGTGAAGGAATCAATAAGTTTCTGTTGTAAGCTCCAGACGATTATTATCTCATACATAAGATATGACAGCAGAAATTTTTTAAGTAAGCTTGGATATTATTTGTAACATCTGTCAGGTTGCTTCAATATTCGGAATCGCAGGAGCTCTGCGGAGTGAGGAATTATATAAAATGAAGGGTAACAATATTAATAATACCGGAAATGTTTTAATCATCCCAGTACCAAAAACTCATCTTCAAAGTCGATTTGCTGTTATTAAATATAAAAACCAACGACACACAATGTCAAAACAGATCATTTCTTCTTGCAGTATAGAAATGGAAAATGCAAAATCCAAGTTGTAGGTATCAATATCTTTTCAAAAATTCCGTCGCTTAACGCAACATATTTTAATTTATCTAATCCAAAAAAATACACTGGGCATACATTTCGTCGCTCTTCGGCGTCTCTATTGGTGGATTCCGTTGGTGATATAATTCAACTAAGGAAACACGGTGGTGGGAACAACTAATTTGACTTCAAGCAAGTTGTAAATGTTCAAGATCATACTAACAGTCCAATAAGTAACAAAACAAGTATAGACGATGTTATTTCTTTGACTTTTATTACATTAAATGTTGCCAAATAAAGTACCAATAGCAATGTGACTTCTTCTTCACGTCAAATTAATGATGCTCACAGTTTTATTTTCAATATTACTATAACAAAATAAAAATGTATAAAAGTTTTGCCGAATTTTTTTAGGCCTAAGAACGTAGAAAGAATTTTGTATGAAACTGGTGAGTAAAGTACCTTTTCTTCACTCTTAGAAATTGCCGTCAAACCATTCTACTCGTTAACTTCACTCACTTGTTGCATAAATAATTATTTAATGTGACACTAACAGACGCTTCAAAATGGATTATTTTTAATGATAAAACACTCCTATTAGCAAAGTATTTGAGTATATTTCTGTTTTTCAAACACTATAAAAAATTTCTATCTTATTAACAGATCTGTGGAGGAAATTTCTTATTCGGCTAAAAATTATTTGAGATCGTATGAAATTTGGTTCAATATTGGAACAAATTTCGTTAACATTCTTTGGTATGAAACATTTGAATGGTTAATTATAGAGCAGATTAATATGAACCATCAATCCATGAAATACTCATTTCATTGCTACTAGATGCTAAAATGAGAAGTGAAGAATTGTGAAAGAGATGACATTTCTAAAGAACGGATAGGTTTCTCAGAAAGACAAATTTAAATAAAGATTTCCTGAGTAAACAACAAAATGATACAATATTCATATATTCAAACAACACAAATTTCCATTCCTGCAATCAATTCAGAGTTCAGAGTTACACTAGGGTAATGGAAAAATTTCGAATATTACAGTTTTTATACTCATTTTTGGACTTTACCATTAACCTTTAACCTCTTCTTTCTTTATGTTTCTCTATGTTCTCAACCATTTAACCATTTTATATGAAACGAAAATTTCATTATTTTTTCTATTTATATGAGAATTTTGATATATGTTACAATCCCCATTTCATATTTATTGTCCATCTTGTTTTCGCTATAAATCTCATATTCTTTGTAATTAGTGTTTTCATTGTCCACGTTTCTGCACTATATGCAAGCGTCGATATAACTAATGTTATATTTAGAAAGCAGAAATCGAAATATTTGCAAGTTACATAACTTTGTTAATATACTGTACTTTTTTTTTCGTTCCGCTTTTCAGGGCTTATTCCTATTTTCCATTATATGATACAATTTAATCCCAAATTCAGTTTTATTTTTCCTTGTATATTTTAACGTTCTTTCGTCGTTATGTCTCAGTTTGACCCCAAAGTTCAGGTATCGGATTGCCTCGGGCACCAGGTTTTAATCGTGGTATGCTCTACTTGCTCCGGGGAGCGACAGAGAAAAAAAAATATACACCGGGGATCAATATGATAACGAAAACGATGAAGCCACTTGACCAGATATCACTTGCCCTCCTTGATTGGTAACCTGGGTATTTGCTGCTGGTGTTCCTTATGAAGCTTTCTGAGGTACGGAGTCATATAAAGAAGCGAAAAAAATGAAAAACTGAGAATAAAAATAAACTATATATGAATATACATCATTAGCAATGAAAAAATCTGGGAAAAGCAACTATACCAAAAGCGTAAACTCTACTGTTACTAATTAATAAATCCCAAGTGAGGCACAAACAGTTACTAAACGGTGCGGCAAACCAAGGCGGGTGCGTGTAGCAAGTAGGGTTAAGTGGAATACAAAAACTAAGCTCTTGAATGATCAAAGCTTTACGGTAACGGCTGTGATTCTCAAATCTCGTGATAGCGGATTGTCGAAGTGGTCTCCTACTCGCCTGGCTTAAGGCACAAACACACGCTAAGCAATCACCCCTGGATAAATTCGTAGATGAATGCGAAGGACATTTCACCACTCCCTGTCATTCCTACAGGTCGTCAACCTCGTTCGCGTCGCGGTTTCGCGCGTAGACTCCTTCCTCTTCCCAAAGTTCTATGATGGGAAATTCAAGAGGTTTTTTTATTTTTGTTAAGACTTAGCCTGTTGTCTATACACCCTTGTCTTTTTGGTTACCTGGACGTCGTAATGTGTGTGTATTTTCGCCGCCTCGATTAAAACCTTTCCAACCTTTTTTGGCAAGATGAGATCTAATCCGAGTGGTGCTTCGCCATCTTTACACCTGTCCTCGATGTACAACCCGGCAATTGCCAATGACGTGCGGAGTTACTGTGTCGGGTAGGATCTTGAAAAAATAATTTTTTGTATTTTTTTCGTTTTTTTGGGTATAATCTGTTTCTTAGTGTAGTCTTTTGTATTTTATGATTGAGTGTGAGTAGTATATTTTACTGGTCTCAGTGCTGTGGTTCGTTTAGAATCCTCAGTACCAATCTATCTGAGGTCTTTAGTTTTGCGGTATAGTGGGATTTTTTCCAGGTTTTCTTAGCATGATGATAAATGCTTGTAATTTCGAGGGGAACTTCGTCTTCAACACGCCGTTTATGATTTTCCTCCTCATTCAGTTATCAGTTGATGTTTTCTTCTATCATATCTGAAAAATCCATGTCTTCTTCAGGATGATCGTTCAGTATAAACTGAAGTTCCTTCGCGTTTTTCTATCGCTTCTGCTCTTTTTGGCGGCTTTAGTTTTTTTTTCTTCTCTGAGGATTTGCGACATGTTCCTTACGCCAGGTTTATCGCTCTGTTCCATTTCTCGCTGCTGAGTTCTTGTAATTCCTGAATTTCTTGTTTAATTTCCATGACTTTCCTCTTTTTCGGAGCTATGTTCTTTGGGCTCTTCTAGCTATTCGATTTTTTTCCTAATAAAATTTTTTAGATCTATGCTCATATTTTCGATTATGCCGTATTTGTTTACTTCGGTCGTCATGATACTTCGTTCTATCGCTTCTCTTAGAAGAAACAGACCTACACCTCTAACGTTTCCTTACTGTTCATTTTCTTAATTGGTCCTAACAATTCTCTTTCTACCTGTTTGGCTGTTACTGCTACCAGTGCAGAGAACGATCGGTGCGTGAACATCTCTGCCGTCTACGGTACTGATATCTATAAGCATCACTGTTTCTCAACGTAGCGTCATCAGGCCTTTCTCCTTGCGGTAAAGTGTCGATCTTCTTCTCTCCTGTACTTGGTATCACTTATTTTATTACTGCTGGAATCTCACTTTATCCAGCGGTGTGAAAGGTAGAGTCGTTTCGAGGATATTATACATTAGAACCATGTTATTTGTCTGGTTATATTCGAAAATGAATTACATTTTCACGTTGAAAGATGTACATTTACATGTAAATCGGAAGAATCTTTGCTATTATGTTTTAGAAAAATAATAATTTCATTACAATGTACAGTATGCTTGTCTTTCTTAACTATTATCAGTCTTTAGTTACCAATTTATACGTATGTCAAAGCTCTGATTATTTTCCACTTATCTCATTCACCTGTATCCTACTTAATAAGAGTTTTTATTCAATTTTTTGATTGGTTATATTTTCCGTTATCAAATAATAATCTTTGTATTGGAATACGAAAATAAAGTTTCATCTAGAAATTTCATTTTATTTGACTCGAAATTAATTGTGTTGAAGATGATGAGAGTTTGGAAAATCGATAGTTCTATAGCTTATGGAAATGGAAATTAGTTGCTTTGTCCTTAAAACTTCCAAACTTCCGAAACGGCCGATCAAGAAAATGAATTCCTAACACTTCAAGTCATAAAAACGAATGCTATTCTTCAATCGTAGAGCAGATTTGAGTTGTAAAATTATCCAACAGTGGATATAAGACAAAAACCTGATAATAATTTTATTTGCCACTTATATAAAAGATTGTGGTTGAAAATGGTTACTGAGACTATCACGGAAGTATAATTATTCTAGTTTGGTTAGTTGTATCGATGAAAAAAATTGGTCAGCGTCAGACTGTACCCGCTTGAATAATGAACAATAACAATAGACAATAGAATATGAATGAATGGTTTGATTGAGTCAAGAGTACATCGTACACATAAAACTGAACTAGATGAATTACACAAGATTGAAAATTTGCCTAATCTGCTAAAAACACGGAAAAACTAAATACCATTCACAAATGTAACTATTCTTTGAAAATCATGGTCAACCTACTTCTGACGGGGTTTCATATGACAATTATGCATTTTGTTTTCAAAGATTAATTGAAATACTTATATGAGGTCTTCGTGCAAAGTATTTCTCACATTTGTAAGGGATTCCAATGTAATTCTTATACCAACGTCAATTTTTTCGAATAATGAGAATAATTTTTGTGGAACCACTGTCTCACCATGGTTATTTGATGTTACTTTCTCCTACATTTTGTTTATCTAATACCTTTTTCCACTATTTATAGCAGAGCCGGAAGTATCGGTTTCCTTGGTTATATATTGCTACCTGCTCTCAATATGGGTAGATTGTTAATCTGCTTGAATCTACTTGAAGCATAATGGTATCTATTAAATTCATCCTGTTAGTATATTTTGTTTTTCTGGACTTGAACCTTTTGGATTCTTTAAATCGGTCTTCGAAGATCTCACCCCTAGAGCATCAGTTCTCCTTAGTTCTATCACTTTGTGTTTCCCGTACACTTTATAGTGATTCGAGTCACTTTTTTCTTCATTTTTTTTTCTTCTATTTAAGTTAGCTAATTCTCTCTTCTCTTGTAATATTTTTCCACTCATCCAATTACTTATCACCAGAATATTTTCGTGAATACTATGCTCATAGATTTAATATCTTTTGCTGTGAGACTCTAAACCAAAAAAAACATGAAGTTCCTCATCCAACCTTTCTCGCGAATCGATAATAGAACTACTATCCAAGTTAATGAGCATTTTTATAAATATTATAACTAAAGCTTTGAATAATGTTAATAGTATTTTTTTGAGTTAGTTTCACTGATATAATTTTCCCAATATTTGAAAGTTGATAGTGATTAAGACAATTCATTTTAGATAGATAAAGATAAACGATATCTCGATAGTGTTAAAAAATTGGTACTTACAGTTTAAATGTTGATTATTATATATAGAAGCCATTCCTTATGCTGCAGATATCTCAACTTGTACATAACATACTTAAAAGCTTTCTAACTCCTCAGTTTGCGTCTAGAGCCGCTTTAGTAAGATCATATGTACATTTATTCCCATAAATGTTGAACATAATTCCATTATTCATCTCTTTATTCTTCTGGAATGAATAAAAATTGTTACTGTAGATAAGTAATGTGTCTTTGACCATGAAATTTAAGTGCACGTAAACGTTTTTTGTTACATTCAATCAGTACCTAAATCATGTCTACCATTTCATGAGTAAAAAATTTGCATTATTCATCCTCAATACTTCACACACACACACACACACACACACACACACACACACACACACAAACAACTTTGGGAATATATAGAGAATTGATTCGCTTACTGTGTTCACATGAACGTGTCAATACATTTATACGAGGGTTGCTACTTAAGTTTTGAAATATGGCAACACTGATTTGAATATGTCAAATATGACATTATCTTCATTAAAATTGACAATTGAGCATACTCAAATATTGTTATCAAACTAGTGCGAGTTGTTTACAGTTACGTAAAACATTCATTTTGGGTAAAAATGGAATTCAACATTCATTTTGGTCAAAAAATGGAACTCAACCGTAATTATTTTCGTGCAATAATCTTCTACATGGATTAAAACAACAGCATCATAACAATCAAATTACTTCAACTTTGGCGATGAAGTATTATCTGGAACCACTGTGCTTCGCTGATTTTTCGAATTTGACCGAGGTTGAACCACAGCGTAAGCTGACATTGAAAGATCGTGATATTTCCTATCGCATACAGACAATACTGCTCGAATATTTGGTTGATATTTGTTCGTATTGGATACTGAATAATTTATGAATCGCTCAAAAAAAGCTTGTGTCGATTGGTGGAAAGACATGTTGAAAAAAGTAGATCGCGTTACTTCAAAAGATGTCTATGAGAACGAAACAGACGATAAATCATGGATCTATGCATTTGAGTTCAAAACTAAACAATAATCGACTGTATGGCTCTTTCAAGATGAGCCAAATCCAACAAAAGTTGTTCGCGCACGAAACACTTCGTAGTAAGTGGTAGCCTGTTTTTTGGAATAACTGGAGATGTCGCCACCGTTCTATTATTAGTAGACGTAGAACAGTCAATTCTAAATGATACACCAGAAGTTGTCGAAGAAACAAAACCGTTTTTGAATAGTCAAAAAATCGAATTGATGGGTCATCCACCTTATAGTCATTGTTTGGCACCCAATGATTTCTTATTTGCGCAGATCAAAATAAAATTGCGATGTCAACATTTTTATACACTTGAAGAAGTCATGCGCTCAAATCACATGTTTTGCAGGTACCTTGATTGGAATGGAAAAAGTGCTTCGACAATTGGTTCAAACACATGCGAAAGTGATCTTAATGGAGATTATTTTGAAAAACCATAAAGCCATATCCAATAATAATTTTTTTTCTATTTGTCTGTCTCAAAACTTAAGTAGCAACCCTCGTATTGCGTAATAATACCTCATATCAAAAGCTTTAAAACAAGAATGTGGATAATTCAAATTCTATTTAATATAAAGGGGCTCTCATTTGTTATAATCATTCTTGGATTACAACTGTGTAGTCGAGATATTTATAACCTAATATACAACGCTCTGAGAAAAACGGAAACTTACCTAACACATAGTTAATTAAAGAAAAAAATTCATAAAACATGCCAAAATAAAAGAACACACTCAGAGTTGGTTACTTTCCAATACAGTGGAAATTAGCTGAAATTTTCCGGGAAAATCGACTGAAAACGTCACTTTCCATACTAGCTAAACTGTTAGATGGGCTATCAAACAGGATAATACTCATTATTAATCAAAACCAAGTTATTCCAAAACATCAATTTCGATTCCGAGAGGAACATGTTACCATCAAGCAAGTACAAAGAATAACCAATTAAATTAAGCCAGATCTGTACGAAAAAAATTCCTGGGATATTCCTTAATGTATGGCGTTTGATAAAATCTGGCACTTGGAACTTATAAAATCAGAAAATTTTTTCCCCTGAATTACCAAAACAAATATTCAACCATTCATGTAATCAACGCAGGTGTTCTCCAAGGTAGTCTTTTGGGTCCACTACTATTTGAATTTCATTCGATTCCCCTACAGATGTTTTAAATACTCCCACTTTCAAGTTAATGAGATTAACGCTCCCACATTTTATACACAATATTTCAAGAGTTTGTATAATTACGTGGAATTAAAAAAGCACGTATTCTCTGCAAGTTTGGTAGCACCTATTTATTTAAGCAGATTTTTTCCATCAAGAAAATAAATGAAAACAAACAATACTTACGAGTGAAGATCTCCAATCAATTCTTAAAATAACTACAACGAATATGATATCTGACATCAATGAGCTTGTCAAAAACTAGAGGTATCTGGATCCTCGAGCTCAACATAATTACCATCTTTTAAAACTTTGATATGATTTTCAACCTTATATCATAAACTTAGATAATTTGATAAATAAATAATTATAATAATTCAGATAATTTTTTTCATTTCTAATCTGACCCATCTACGAATTCAAAATTTAATATAGGACCCTCCGCAAAATTGAGTATGACACCTCTGCACTAGCCACTAATCCCGAGATTGGTACAAAGTGACGAACAAATATTTGAAAAGAATACAATGATTTTTCACACGAATTTCCCAAATGTAATATAACTCCTATATTTTTAGGTTTAAGAAATTATTCTCCTTATTTATCGAAACAGTTGAGCATAAATTTCAACATGATTCATATCAATGAATAACAACCTATCAAGTTGATTGAGTTAAAAAAAAGAATGTCTGAAACTTCTGCAAACAATTTCCAGTTCGGGCCTGCGGGAGTAGAAGAGCTCACTGAATACATCTACTAGAGAGATTAGTGTAAAGTAGATTGAGTACTTTTAGGAGAATTACTAGTTTTTGTCAATAAAACTTTGAGAACAAATGGTGATTCATTATGTTTCCGTGCTCTAGATAGTCCGTGTCGCTGACATTGTTATAGAACATCGAACAAAGTTGATAACCATATATTCACATGGAAGATTCATTAGAAGATCCAATGATTCATTTCTTTTGGTGTGAGTATATGGACAAATTGATGATTTGACGAGCACAAAAGGAATGTTATTGAACAACAGTTCATATTTTGAATATGAAAAGTTTTTTTCCAAGTTTTTTTTGAGTTGTCAGCGTCTATTATACCTAAGACACCTATGTTAAATGATCGAATATATTTGCAAATATAATATTCCAGATACCATATTAAAGAACTTATGCTATTCAAACTTCAAGAAAATTTATATGGTATTTATTTTTAATACCATTAGGTAGTTGTTGAGAACTGATTTTGTATTCAAATAATAAACATTTTTAGAAATTAGGTGCTGAACTTTAACATTCATTTATTTGTATTCTTCAAAAATATCATAATGATAACGTAGTTTTTTATCCACTAGCCTTAAGAGATTCCACCATAGATTCTCCCAATATTTCAACTTCGAATCCATTGATATTATTTGTATCTGATTAACCTTTATAATAAACATTCATTAGAGATATTGATAAATTGATGATTTGACGAGCTTAAATGGAATGTTATTGAACAATAGTTCATATTGTAAATGTGAAAAGTTATTTTCCAAGGTTTTTTTGAGTTGTCAGCATCTACTATACCTTTGCAAATATAATATTATAAATTTCATCTACAAGAAATTCCGCTATTCAGCTTTCAAAAAAATTCATTTGATATTAGGTTTCAATACCTTCAGGCAACATTTTTAGAAGTTCGTCGATGAACTCTAACATTCATTCATTTCTATTTTTCGAAAATATCATAATCTGGTTTTGATAATGATAATGCAGTTTTTCATCCACTTGCCTTAAGAGATTCTATCATAGATTCTTCCAATGTTTCATCTTCAAAGCAATCAATATAATTTGTACCAGACCAACCTTCATAATAATGTATTCATTTCTATTTTTTCCGCTTTTTACAATATCCATTGGATTGCTCTAGTTGTGGTGGTGTATCATGGACCTATTACATAAATATCTCGTGTTTTCACTCTATTTTAGGTATTTACAAAGTACGTCAATGTATATATATTTCAGAGAATATTTTTGATAACTGTTTGAACTCAGAAAATTGTGAATAACTTGATTTTAAATATACGATTTTTGTTCTACTATTCTATTCTATTCTATTCTACTATTCTACTCTTCATCGCCTGTGTAGCCATTATCGATCGTTGGCTACAATGCTGGTTATAATATTGACTACACAATATCACTAACACTGGTTGTGGTTTTCTCGAACCATTGACGTAGATTTCGTAACCACGACCTATACTAATATCCTACACATTATTTTTCTTGCTCTACGAAGTGAAGAAGATCGTACTCCACATAGTTGCACATCACATCAAAGTATTTAATTTACGTTTATAGTGTTGATTAAGTTTTGTTAATGTGCTCAAGAACCTTGGTATTTGTGAATCTATCGGCAGAACTTATCTTAAACGCTTCTAAACGTTGGTGCAAATTTTATCTCAGCGTTTATGCCTCTGCACCGTATAAGAACACAAGAGGGACATATCATCGTACCCTCTTCATATGCAGGTAAAGGTTAAGATCATGGCTACGACAAATTTTCTAAATTTTAAAAAATTTGCTCTCGCTTAGGCTAGTCTTGTTCATGTCTCCACGCTATGATCCATATATTTCTTATCACGGTACATTAATTTTTTTCCCGATTTTTTGACGTTATCCTTCATCCTTTTTTGCATAATTAATTCTTTATTTATGACCATATATTCAGTTATCATGAAGCTTCTAGTTGTTATTCCCCCAGACTATAACAAGAGTATCATCAGAGTAGTATATATTGTTAACCAGTTTTCCATTAACCACAACACCTTAATCAGCTGTTACTGACACTTCATTGAATATTTCTTTGAACTATACATTAAAAAGCTATGGATATAAGATTCATCCGTCTAGCTCGTCCTCTTATTCGAACCCCAGGAGAACTTTGGTGATCTATAAACAATGCCATTTCGGAAACCAAATAATAGTGCAGCAACCAAGAAAATCTATTTATACAATGTGCCATAATTGCAGGTTTCGACTGTTTACTACATAAGTTAAGAGCTGTCTTTGGATTTCAAATTGAAAGTTTATATCACTCAAATATACTAATGTAATTTGTGTTTAGTTGGTCTAGTAACCCAATTCCTTTTCACCAGTGAACAAAAAATACAAAATATAATCATGGCTTCTATAAAATGACATTTGGCCTTCAGTAAAATGAGTTTCTTTCCAACCACGTATTTCTTATGAAATTCACTCGCTTGGAGATATATTTGAAGTTATTCTTGTGAAATGAAAAATTGGAAAAGTCATAATATTGAAACGATTACAATTTGATATCTTACCGTAAATCTATAGATTGTCCATTACTGTAACGTTTTATTCACACTCTTTCTAATCGTGGAGTAATTTAATAAACTTACTTGTAAATATCACTCAAACAATTTCTGCGATTACTTTTACTAATTCGCTGTTTTCGCTACGAGTTTTTATTTAAATTTAACTTACTTCGCCACATAAACTTATTCATATACCACAAATAGAATTCTACAAAGTTTTAGAACGAGAAAAAATACAAGATATAAATTAATTATACCTTATTCAAAAGAAATACTGTAATAAGCTGTATTCTATATTAAAAATTTAATCAAAGACTAATTTCGCGATCTTGGTTATAACATTACGTACGTTGTCATTCTTTTTAGAGCATTTTTGGTAAAAAATACGCTTCTGAGCCCATTTTATTTCTTCGTTTGTCTGTATAGGCGATACCTGCTCACAGGAAGCATGTAGCGGTTTCTTCCATTGAATTCCTGTATAGCTGTAGATGTGCCGAAACGAAAGAAATTTGGAGCATTATTGGAAAAACATTTATTGAATAAACCAAAAAGTGATTTTTCTCATATAAATTTCATTTACACTTGTTATAGATCAACATAAAAATTTCCAAAATCCCGATAATGTCATACTTTGTGGAGATTTTATACAAGATATCTCAACAACCAGCGAATTGGGAAATTTTTTGAAAGCAGCATAAACAATCGATTCATTATCTTCAAGAGAAGCTACGACAACCGCAAAAACAACAATCCATGGAGTTTTTGCAAAATTAAGTTCATATAAAACTGATACTTTTATTTATTATTCTTATTTTTTATTTCGTAAACCTTTTATTATGAGAATTGTCATGAAATAATGAGAACAAAACTATTAAATAGATGAAATTATTGATATTTTCTCCCGTTTTATTTTTCATGTAAACTCACTTTCATAAATTGCGATTTTTGTTAATATTTACTGATTGTTAACAGTGAAAATAGCACTGCAGTCTCTAGCGCCACGACTTTTTTAATTGTCTAATAATGTTTATACTGATTTATTTCGATACGTGCCCAATTTTCATAAAAGTTTTATGTTCATAATGTATAATCATTTTTCGATTTATTTTTTGATAATTTTCATTAAAAAAACAACAATAATTGTATGTTTGTTTCCTGTAGACTCATTAACTCCCACGGTGAATGTGTATTTAATCGATTTCTGTCGAAATCAGGTTGAATGAGACACAAATTCTGTATTTTTCGTTGAATGATATTAATTTTTTGATAACATGTCTGAATCGTATGTTTCTGAAAATAGACCGTCAATTATCTATCGATTCGAAATTTAATCTTCTGAGTCTTCCTTTGAAGTTTGATATTTGCTATAAAAGCTCCTCGATTTGTCGATTCCACGACATTATCTTTCATTATTTGCTTTAGAAAATACTACGGACTCTATTGGCTACACGAAATTGATGGCATATGCTAAGTTCTCGTCTTTTGAATACTGGCTTTTATAGAAAATCACTGAGAATTTCCTGAACTGAGTGATCAAAAGAAAAATAAATAAAACCAGCTGGAAAATTCTCATGATATTCAATATGACTTCACCATAATTCCATGCTTTTAAGACAATACCTGATGAAACATGGATCATGTACAAAATTATCATCCACTTGGAATCTATACATTTGATTCTGATTATTGTTAGATGGAATAAGGTGGGGATCATTAAAACAACTCGAGGTCTTTGTCAGCTCACGCATATTCAAAAAATGATCAATTTTCGGTCTACTAGCTCACAATACGCTGATATTACTTCCGTCAAACATGCTTACGTTTTATAAAAGAATGTGAGAACTCCAAATTAATTATGAAAACATCAAATATATGAATCACCTGAATCATTATCTCTAAAGGTAACACTGTGACTGTGACAGTGTTACCAAATATATCTGCTTCCTATTGCATTTAACAGTTTGATGAATTGAACTATTAGATCTCCCTTTAGCAGAGAAATGGCCTTCACTTGGGCTAACTTGAAGGTCATTTTCCACGATTATTAGTACTGAAACAATTAAAATGAATAGTAAAATCAATTACATGACACTAGTAACGCATACGATTAATTAACAAACACTATAAACAAAAGCAGTTTACAGAAATACTGAAAAATTTATTTAGAAATAAAATTAATTTGAAAATTTACTTATTTTTAACTCTTTTTTCAAGTAACGTGATATATTTACCTTTACTATTTCATATTGCACAATTTGATTTTCAATGCCAACCATCTTAAAGGGTCCATCCTACCAAAGATCGAATTTTCAGAGATTTTTGTTTGTTGTGACAATAAAATCTCCGGTTTTGGCTTAATTTTGGTGGCTTCATCAGCATAACAAGTTTTACTATGTATTTTATGGTAAAATTTGGCTTGCTTTGTTGTATGCTAATTGCAGACTGTATCGAGCTTCTCAAACATCCTCGTCTATATTTTAAATCAGCTCGATAATCATTGAAATTCTTTACATTCACAAAAATGAGTTCATATGGAAGGACTTGGAGTAGTATTGTAGCAAAATGCATAAATTCAAGTCCAATTATCCCAATCTAATCGTGATCTGTTCATGTACATACGTATGTATTCATTAAGAACCCTAAGATTTCGTTCAAAGCTCCCTATAGTCTGACTTTGATATGCAGTAGATACTTTATATGCAGTGCCTAATAGTTTCGCGAGTTTCTAAATGTTTGGTTCGCCCTTTATTATTTTTGCGTTCGTGTCAGTGTTTAATAGAGTTGGCTATATCATGAAACATATTTTTCCATGTTTAAGTAGATTTTAATTTATTGAGAAGTCGTTGCTCCCCGCGACGACCTCCTTATCTTGGGTCTTTATAAGTTCTAACTGTTCTTTCTTTTCTTAAATTATGAAATGACTGAATTTTCAAATCAATTTGTGCCTAAACGCTTAAATTCATCACTAGAGGACCTTTTAAATATCCCATCGCCTAGGATCAATTTATTTTTTTCTATTCTACTATCACTAGCCATTAAATTTAGCTGAGATCTCACTTGCTCCAAAGCAATGGTGTCACCAGGGGTCAAAAAGCTCCTTCCAAAACTATTTTTGTTTTTACGCCTCACTGATATCCTAATATAAGTTTCTAAGTATTTATTGAAACCTTGTGAAACTATTTCTATAGCAAAATTGATATAATCTACTGCAAAGGGCATTTTTAAGTAAATCGAGTTCAAGTTGGAATTTACATAGTTAGTTATAAAGTTATATTACAATAGAGGATATATACTGTAGCAGAAACTGTATTTCCAGATATGTCTTGTTGTACCGAACGATAACCCTATATATTTTTCCACTACTGGTCGAAAAATTATCCCTTACATAAAATAAAAATTGTCCATTTCTTTAGTACACAGCAATTCTTTATAGAAGAAAAGAAATTAATTCTTCGTATTTTACCACTAGACTGCTTCAACGCTGTTTCTATAAGTATCAAGGATATTTTGCCCACGCTTCCTAAATTTTTTCCTGTATATCTGCAGCCAGATCAACAGGAACAACAACAGCAAAACATCTTCCTGCTGAATAACAAATTTAATGTTGACTGCAACATTCTTCGAATTTCTAGTTTTTTTTCTCCTTACTCTTATAACACCAACAATATTATCTTGTAGTTCCTGGAGTTCTTCAATTCCAAGTCAGGATCGTTATGTAGAGTCGGGATCATTACAGTGCTTTTTGCCAAGATTTTGCTTCTTAAGGTGATGGACAAAGAAAGACCATCTTTCCCAGCGATAATACCGTCTTATACCAAAGGTGAATAAACTATGTGGAATAAATTCAGTAAAATTGTTCCTACTTCATAACCTTAACGTCCATTCCTCAAGAAATGGTATTTGTACTCAATTGGATTCCCAGATGTTGGAGTCGAGTTGAATTTGTTTCTTGTGGTGTACCGGCAGATCCCTTTGGTGTGGCTGAAACTCCAGCCTGGCTGCTGAATAACAGCGAATATAAAGAATAAAATAACTGGAAATTTATTAAAAATTACTTTGATTTGAAGGGTAAATGGGTAGAGGATGAATTCGAATACAACCGAGATAACAAATTAATTGCTTCACAAAATCGAATGTTAGCATAGATAAATCAGAAGTGACTACCGTGCCAAAAAACGTGAACAAAGGAATATTCAAAATGTTTGAAGAAAAACGTAAGAAGCCGAGTGGCATGTTTTTTTGATGGGAATAGAGTACTAGTGGACCTTTTTGGAATACTTATAGAAAATTATAGTTGCATCTTGAATTAGCTGCATCAGAGTAAAATATATCAGCAAATACTATGGGAACAATGCATATTAGCTCTTTCCAGTTGTACAGGAATTCAAATTTCTAACGATTCTGGTGGTAAACTGACTATACATTTTTGAATGATCATGGAAATGTGAAAAAATATGAAATTTGGAATAAATATGAAATGAATTACAGGGTGTTCTATTTTTTTCCACATCAATTCATCGCGAGACGGTTCAATAGTATGACAATTTATTGTGAGACAATCACTCGCATCGACAATGGATCGCAACATAAATTGATTGTAAAATTAATATTATCGGTAGCATTTTCAACTTACTCTATGCTGGTATTTACCTATCGAAACCTATTGACTACTGCTGCAATGGGATAACTTCAAACTAGATGATGTGTTTTGAGAAGGAAGCCATGAATATAGTCGTTTATTGAACCCCATACGTGGGGTTTAATAAACCCCAGTTGCGGAAAAATCCATGAAAATGAAACCAAATGTAAAGCTATGCGTGTGTCCGTTCCTGTAGCTTCACAAATATGTATCCGCCCTCTCTTCCGGGTCTCAACTCAGTACTCGATTGACACTGAATAAAAGTATACGCTGTTGAAACGCTCTGGGGTGTATTTAACCCCACCTATGATTCGTGTAACTGATGTTGGAAAGTATTATTTCTTTATTTAGAGCTTTCCGCAGCAAAATGAAATATTTTAGTTTAGAAATGTTACTTTAGTCACGTGGTAACTTTTTTATTTAAGTTATGTTAAATTATACTAAAAAGTTCATTGTTAAAAGTTGATAATTAAATTAAACAGAAAAGGTTCCTGGTGCTATGGGCTGAGTCAGAAACTGATGATGACGTAGTGGTTTCAGGAAGTGAGCCCAACTCCGGCACCGATTTTGGGCAGTATATAACAATGGAAGATTAGATGCCTAACAATGACCCGGACAGAGAAACATCAAATTAATCAAGATTACAAACTTTTAAGGAGGATTTTTATCAACATAATGCGTCTGATGAAAGAATAACCTGATGATACCCCGAAATATTCGCCAGAAAATTGATAATATCTACAAAAATAACGTCGAAGTTCCACCGGCTAAGATTTCAAAGGTTATAGGAAGGTGTTCCGTATGCCCAAGAAGTCGGGACCGCAAAATGAAATACTCCTGAGGACGCTGCCACTCATTATTATGCATGTAGCATGCAGAGCTGATGTGTGAAAATTGTGTTAATTCAGGCAAGGAGTAATGACTTGCACGTAACTCTCAAATAGATTCATGAATTTTCTTTTCGCTCCATTGTTGTTGGACTTTTTCATTTTTGATTAACTGATTTTGAGAAAAAAATTAGTTGTCCAGCAGGTCAATTTATACATGGTTCTTTGTTTTCAGTTTTTTTACTAAATTAATTTTTGACAAAGTATTTTTTTGTGTTATTTTGATTTCTAGATGATTGCTTAAGAATATAAAAATATAAAATACTCGAAAATTTAAAGTTAAAGGATATGAGGAATTTGGGAAATGGGGTTACACAGACCCAACGTGTGTACTGGTGTAAGAATTTTTCACCTATGTAACGCTGGGTAAAGTCAATGTATCTAAAAGCACCATGTTTACAAAACTGAATTTTCCACGAACTTGTGATTAACTTATGTAACTGAAACTGAAGTAAGACCCTATGTATGTGGATAAGTCTGAACTGTACAATTTAAACCTTGCTAGTACACCCGGTATGGACCATATCGTCATAATATGTATTGTTTCCCATAATAACACATAATAACCTAAAATAAATAGTAGTTGAATGAATGTTTTCTAATTATTCCACATATCTAGAGAATTAATTTATAATAAATAATATTGAGTACATGCGTTGGAATTTATACACTTGTTTATTCAACGATGATTCGGAAGTTTTTATTTGGTTCTAATCAAATAGCGAATCTTCATTATACATTTGCTGGATATATATATATATATATATATATATATATATATATATATATATATATATATAACAAATAAAAACATAACCATAGACAGAATCTTACAAAACCCAAAAAGAGAATAATATCGCAGAAGAATAAATGGAGAAGAAATAATGCAACATCGGAGGATAATGGACTGGACTGGATCGAAAGGAATCAAATCAGTAGATATAAATATGGAAAATACAGATTCATAGACCCAAAGATTAGAAATGAGATGTTCTAGAAATTTCAGAACAATACTATACAAATAAACGTAATAAAGCTATACCCAAATATAACATAGGCTGAGAAGGGCATAGAGAAAAATCGAAATGTCCTAAAAATTAGTGAGTAAATTGAATAAAAACAGGGAAAATCAGAAGAGAAGAACGTAGCAATGGAAAAATATCATGAATAAATGAAAAAGGCGAGACATTGTTGTTCTGAAGGAAAAACAAGATGCAAAATGTATAGACCGACATGTTGGGTCAAACTTGATGAAGAGCCTATCTCAGGGTTCTAGAAAGAGATAGAGATCGTATGTAAAGTATAACCTAGAATAAGAGCAGGAGTAATTTTGTATACAGACACCTACACGAGGGATAACGCGCATAAATTGAGAACACTTTAGAAAAGAGAAATATGAAAAGCCACCATACATAGATCTGTAATTGTCTGTTGATACATTGTATGAAGATGGGAGGAAGAGATACTTGTAGGAACTTTGAATGATAAGAAAAGTAGTCGAAGTAATTAGGAGCACATATTTAACAACAAGTTGTCGGATTTGGATAGCGATAATAAAATCATACGAATTTATGATAAAAAAAGAGAAAAAAAAAACAAGTAGACAGCTAGAATCTATGGTTATTTATATAGTTATGACATAGTATCAATTGTTATGTCAAAAAATAAAAAAAAAATGATAAATATATGGAAAAGAGACTTTGAAGAATGGAAATGAGAATAAACATACTCAAGACAAAATTTATGATGATAAACGGTAATAGATGTAAAGAATCAAAGTGAGAATATTTTGGAAAGGATATTGGTAATATCAAGGCATAATCAATACATCTGAGAGAGTAGACGCAGAATAGGAAAACGAAGAAAAAAATCAACCAAAGTATACTATCCAAGACATACTACGATTGTAGAACACCAACAGATAGATGTTGATGCAGGAAACAAAATTATAAACAAATGTAACAATTGGTATGGACACATAGCGAGAATGAGTCAACAAAGAGAGACTAAGGCAATAATGGAGAAAGAAGAAGCAAAGAGAAAAGCCAATGAGACAGTGAGTTGTTCATATAGAGGAACCATGAAACAATAGATGGAAACTTCCGAAAAAATGCCTCAAAATGCATTCGTATGAGACAAAAGAGAAGTTTTACTATTTTGATGATAGTACATATTCTTCACAAAAACAGTTATTGCACAGCATAAGTGCATTCTTTACTCTAAAATTTATGATATGGAAATTTTACAGGAGAATTCTACAAAATTCACAATAAATATCTAAAGTTACGACCAAACATTGATGAGACAAGCATTTTTTCAAATTTATCAATATGGCAAATATACGAAATAGCCTTTGGAACTAAATAAATTTGCTACAAAATTTTCGATAATAGCTGATTCAGTTACTGTTTCCGAAGGTCACCTGAGACTATTTTGGTCAAAAGAGCAGGAGACCTTTCTTCTCTAAGCCACCCTGGTGGTTTAAATTACAGCAATATCAAAAAGAGTAGTAGAATCGATTCAGGCCTTAACGCAATATCAATCTGCATAAAACAATGCTGTGGAAGTTCAATTCTGCCTCAATCGTATCTATTCTATTCGTATATAGCTCGAGTTATATTTCAATTATTGAAAATGTTTTGAAGCGAAACGACCTACCACGAATCTATTTTCAGAATTGTGCAAAAAATATGGATCACACTATGAATTAAAATTTCCAGTCGGAAGTCTGAAGATGAGCTAGTATAATATGAAATAAGAAGCATTCTAGCTGTGAAACTCATTTTGAATACATAGAAACATGTAAATCGTAGAAAAATACTTACTTCTCCCTCATTTGATTGGTTAGCGGCACTACTTTTAGTTGATAATGTATAATATATAATTTTTACCACTTTTTGTTGTCATTGAGAACCATTTTAATAATTTCGTCATGTGTAGTATGAAGAATATTTTTGAAGTAAATAAAAATTTGAGAGTAGCTCATCCTCATATAGCTATTTGATTCTCCGCGTTTCAAAGTAATGTTCAATATTTTACTCACGGTTAATTTTGTGATAATTTTCAACCATAAAATCCATATATCATAGAAGAGATATGAATATTCCAATAATTTTGATAGGTATTCATATAGGGTTTGTAAATGTAATGCAATAATTTGCAAGTAAATCCCCATCTATGAACGTCCTAACCCATATGAACTCATGAGACCCTTACCAGTTGCCTTCAAATCCATATAATCCTCAATCTGAATTCACAGCTGAATTCAGGACCGTTTCTGTTACATTTTAATGGATAGAAATTTCGAATTATGCAAAACTCTCACTAAGTTTCACTTAGATTGTTGTTCACTTATTTTTTGTAAGGTTCCGCGATTGATTATTGTAATATTTTCGGAAATTGTATGAGCTTTGAATATTTAAGGAATTAGTTTATTTAAAAATAGGCTGATTAGACTCGATGTTTGATATGAAGATTGAAAATTCTAGATTCAAGTTTCTGGTACTATTGGCAACATTCATACATTCATACTGAATACACTTTTTTATGTTACAAAATTAATACGCTCGACGATGTCCTAGTAATAGTCTGGATATCATAATAAAACCCATTTATCCTATTGGTTTGTTAATAATGCAAATCAAACGCATACTCGTAACGTAAACAGGCTGAGATTTGTCGCCTATCGCCAGCGGCGAATCGCTTATTCGTAATGTCATTTAATTATCGAAAGGTGTTGATCTTGAATTTTCCGTTTCCTACATTCATACATGTCTTTCTAATCAAATAGTAATAACATTATAAAGTAGGATTCACGAACAATTTCCAGTTTTAACTAATTTATTCAAACAATTATACATCGAAATAAAAAATATCAAAGATATGTATCGTCAGGAAATGGCGAAAATAGAACAAGTATAAAAGGTGGCTACGGAATTGAAGATATTCACATCCCATGTATTTAGGTGATCCTAGACAGCTCATTTTCAGATGAAGTTGTTTTTACCAAAAAAAGTAACTAAAACTTTGTAAGACAATTGTAAAAATATTCAATTTTACATCGGAAAATAGTGTATACCAAATATCAACTTCTCATATAGGTATAGGAAACAATGTAAAATTATTCATTATAATTTCAAATTGTTTATATTAGCATAGTAGAATATTTTCTTCCATGAAATATTAGCGTAAGAGCTTCTCACTTCCTCTAAAGAGTTATTATAATTATTATTTCTCAAATTATTAACCAATAGTAAATCATCTGAATGGTCTCTTCATTGTCCAAAAATAATATCTCCCGTATTAATATCCTTTCTGTCGATAGTGTGTTGTTGAAAGTAGGTGTTTTTGCAGATTTTTGACAGCCAATTGTGAAGAATATGTGCTACCTAAACAACATTGTCAATTTTCGAATCCTTCCATTGAAGTGGTATCGAAACGCATTACTATGAAATTTCATTAAATTTGTTCTTAATAGAATGAAAATAAGTGTTTTGGAATATTGATAATAGTATTTCCCAATGCTTTTGAAATTATTATCCTCAAAGTTTCCACTATCACTGACTATTTGTGCCCGTATCATCGTAAGTATAGCAATAATCTTCATCTATTACTACGAATAACCACCAAATAATACAGATGGTTTGTGAATAAAGTAGACTGAACCAGCCTTAGGACGTTATTGCCATCAATCACTCCACAAATGCCGCAACCCATTTTTTTTATTACAGTAGAAAATTCAGAATTCTATTATATATGTGACTTATGTATCTAGATAATAATAGACAACTGAATTAATAGACAGCCTCAGACAAATATGACACAAACGAAGAAAACCAACGATGATAATAACAATTTTTGTCTTCAAGCACTTTTAGACCGGGATCCCTCGCCCTTTTTCGTAAGTGATTACTAACAAGCTAATTTTTCGTCAGTAGCTTCATTTTGACGAGACGCCCAACATTAGCTAGTACAAAAATTTCGTAAGTGGTAGCTAACAGGGGTAATGAGAACATAATTTGTTGATTTAGTGGTTATCAAAAATTCATTACTAACTGGTTTTTTTATTTATAATTCTTATAATAATAATCTAAATTAGCCGAAAAAATATTTGTCCTACAAAATGCTAGGTTTGATCAACGAGGTCCCATTTTTGCAACATGTACTATTTACGAGGTCATGAAAAATTATTACTAACCAGCTGATTTTTTTTTTGTTGGTTAGTTAATAATTATATAATTTAACGCCCACATTGTCCTACACATTACGTGGAACGTTTTTCTAGTCCTAGACTCCTAAGTTGTCCATACCACAGGACCATTTTTTTTATTAGTAACTGTAGGACAAAAGTATCACGTGATACATTAGTGTGTTTTTTATCCGAATAAAACAATGTCCTACAAAAAAACTGGTATGCATCCGTAGTCCTACAATAATCGTAATTTTCCTTTTTCCTATGTGCAACATGAGGTAAAGTGAAAATATATTTATTGAAATAAATCAACTTTATTATGTAACATACATGAAAAAGTAGATATTTTTATATAAAAAAAGTAATTAATTTTCATCTGACTCATCAGAAAAACATTCATCCTCACTACTGGCATCACTCTCCTCATCTTCATCAGTATCTTCTTCATTCTGATCTTCCGTGGTATCTAAATCTGTAATAATATGAAAAAATTAATTAATGTCGCCGAAAAATTAAAAACCAAATTTCAATAATATTAATAGGGTACCTTGCAATTGAGAAGATAATTCTTCAAAGGATGGGCTTTGAGGACCATCAAACCAATAATACTCGTATTTACCATCAATTATTGTCCATCCATAATTTTCAGGTACTTTATCTGTGGGGCACCGCATGTGTGCATTACACCATACATTGCTGATGAATACCGTTCTTTTAATTTGTTGCAACAATTCTTGTTTTGTTGGTGGCAAACTGGAAGGATCATATCCTATAATATTTTTTTTTAATACTTTTTCACTTCCACCTTTTGATCTATAGCCTTTTTCAAATAGTTCATACCGTCCTCTGTTGATATCATTTTTGGTTTTTAATGAGTACACTCTACATACATACTCTTCAATAATTCGAACTATTTCATTTGACGTTGTTAATACTGTATGATCACTTCGTAGGAGTTGAATAAAAGCCTCTTGAAAATTTTTATTTTTCTTAAAAATACTGAAAGGTCTTTTTTTTCCTTTACGGAAAAAAGCGGGATTGTAATCATTTCCTGTAAAAATATGGCATATAGCAAATGAACACGATAATTGATCTCCAAGCTTGGCATAAATTTCATTTATGTTCAGGTACATTTTTTTTTATTTGTGCTTAAATTAATTATTACTTGTATTTCATCTTTTAAATACTTGAAATTAGCCAACATTATTATTGGTATATCAGAATCTGTACAATGTATCTGCACACGATAGTTACGATTAAATTGACAAACATGGTACACAATTTTGGTGTCAGCTTCTTCATGATAACAAGAAAGATTATAATCAATAATTCTTTTTATTTTATTATCACTAGACACCTCATAAGTGTAACATTGATCATAATTAAGTTTAACAGTCTTCACTTCAATCAAGGTAAAAAATTCATCTCTTGTCCAATCTTCAATTAAAAATTCGACAAATTTTTCTTTAAAGTTGCTACTCCTCAATAATTTGCAGAAATCCGCAGGACGATTATTGTCTCTACGTATGACGTCATACTGTGTATCCTCTTCACCTCTCAGATCATGTTCAAAATCTTTGATACTGGGTTTTTTGTACTTGTCAAATATAATATGTACTTCTTTTTTATTATATGTAAGTATTTGTAATATATGTTTCGAGATTTTACCATATCTGTTTGGAACGTTTTTCAGCGTATGTAATAAATAAAATCCATCAATTAAGTGAATGTCTGCTTCTGGAGGATTTTCAATTTCGGTTTGATATTCTAGTAATTCATTAATAATCACAGATTTAGGGGTCTTGCATATCGATCCATTAGTATGACAGAGTGAAAAAGGAACAGGAGCTAGAGGATAACTTAATGCTTTTTCTATATCAATTTTATTTTCTACTGATGCATAAAGTAAACGGCCAAAAACATCTCTTTGCATTTTAATTTCTTTGACTTTTCCATTAATTTTGACTTTTTTCGTATTCTTGTAATCAAAATTAATAATTTTATTTTTACTAATGGCTCCATCAAACCTATCTGGTGTTATCCGAGTCTCAGTAATGAAATTCTGATGCTGTTTTTCACCCTCTATTTCAACTGATGATAAAAATTGATATATTTCATCGCTAACGGACTGACCTTTCGATATATTGTAAAGATAATTTTTTGGCAGATCGAACGAGAAAGGGTTGGTGTACTGCTTTATTAGTTGCATTAATACTTCTAAGTTTTTCGTAGCTTTCTTAATGGATGACTCCTTTAAGTCTTTCGTTATGTCATCGGTGGATTTCATATTACAAAACTCCATCATTTTTGATATAACACTCGTACGTAGTGAATGAGTAATTGACCATTTTTGTCGTGCGGAAAACGAGTTTGTAACGTTAATAATTCCAGAAGCTTTAGAAGCAGCATCAGCATTGATTGTTTGTTCAAGTGTTAAATCAATCGGTATTCTTGAAAACGGTTTCATTGTTCTGCGAATGCCCAAAAAACTTTTTTGACAATCATTAAGCAATCCAGGATGTGTTGTTTCAATATTTATTAATTTATCCCAATAAACAGACATATACCTTGCATAATTATGGTGGTTCATTGAAAAGAAAATATTGGTTATTTTCGGTAAAATGTAAATAAAGAAATTAAAATCACCCGTACGAAAAAATGTAAGTTATTTCAGAGCGTCCAACACGTGGTCAACAGAAAAGAACAGCACGGTTATAGTCGGCTTCAGCATGGAGTAACTAAACACAGTACGCAGCATCGCGCGCATGCGTACTAATATAACTAAACTCCAATAGAAAAATGTACAGAATGAATAGATTTTTATTGTTATGAATTTCAAATTCCATTGGAGGATCAGCAAAATATACCATGCAATTTGTAGGACAATGTGGGCGTTAAATTATATAATTATTAACTAACCAACAAAAAAAAAATCAGCTGGTTAGTAATAATTTTTCATGACCTCGTAAATAGTACATGTTGCAAAAATGGGACCTCGTTGATCAAACCTAGCATTTTGTAGGACAAATATTTTTTCGGCTACTTTAGATTATTATTATAAGAATTATAAATTAAAAAACCAGTTAGTAATAAATTTTTGATAACCACTAAATCAACAAATTATGTCCTCATTACCCCTGTTAGCTACCACAATCGAGCATTTTCGTAAAGGAAATTCTTGGGCGTCTCATTGAAACGAAGCTACTCACGAAGTTTCAACTTGATACTAATTATTTTTACATCTAGTATTTGTACTACAACCTAAGAGTGTCGGACTAGAAAAACGTTCCACGTAATGTGTAGGACAATGTGGGCGTTAAATTATATAATTATTAACTAACCAACAAAAAAAAATCAGCTGGTTAGTAATAATTTTTCATGACCTCGTAAATAGTACATGTTGCAAAAATGGGACCTCGTTGATCAAACCTAGCATTTTGTAGGACAAATATTTTTTCGGCTAATTTAGATTATTATTATAAGAATTATAAATAAAAAAACCAGTTAGTAATGAATTTTTGATAACCACTAAATCAACAAATTATGTTCTCATTACCCCTGTTAGCTACCACTTACGAAATTTTTGTACTAGCTAATGTTGGGCGTCTCGTCAAAATGAAGCTACTGACGAAAAATTAGCTTGTTAGTAATCACTTACGAAAAAGGGCGAGGGATCCCGGTCTATTTAGATACTTCTCCAAAGAATTTAGTTAATAGTATGGGTATTCTGTATAGATAGATAGAACTTGTTTCATGAATAAAATAGTAAAGTAACATCTACCTTATATTTATCCCATCGAATAGCAGTCCTGAACAAGCTGATCAACTGGAGAAAAAAGGCGTGGAACTTCCTTTCTAATAAACACAAACTTCAATAGGTTACAAGTCATGGTCATGGGATAACGAGAAGTAAGATGGAAAAGGACCTCAGGTTTGAAAAGATTTCAGACCAACTGGTCTGAAAAGGCTCTTTCATTGATCAAAGACGAGCTGAGGTGTGGTATACTTACTGGTCACTGTCCGGTGAACTACCATTTGAAGAATGTCGGAGAAACTTCCGACAGCTCTTGTCGCTTCTGCAAGTGACCGTAATATACCACCTATCTCCTCATTTGTGGGTGCGAGGCAAATAGCGTGAAGTTACCTCTAATTCTCTAACAGTTGGAATTGCAATTTCAATCAAATATTGAACTGTTAACTGCTGATTCTCAAAATATTTCTATATGCCGTAATATTTCAATATTTTAACTCACTCTGTACACTATCACCAGCCCAATATCCATCCTGCCCCACATCCTCGCTTTTCTGTTATTGTATGTTTCTACGAACTAAGATACTGATAACAATAAATAATTTCAGCAATTTTGTCCAACGATTGCCTTCTCTCCTTCACTAGCAACTATAATTACATTTGGCGGCTTACAAAGCAATAAGTAAATTCGCTACCTAGTAGCTATTGAGCTCTGTTGGAGCAACCTACCTCGTACTTGGTCAAACACAAGAATAAATCTTTGACTTTGAATTTCTAATGATTAACCATGATAATTAGTAGATAAAAAAAGAACTTTTCTACAAAAATAATATTTATAATATATAAATAATAAGATTGATATTTTTGGAAAATAAAATCGACAAAATGAGACGTTTAATCACGTGACATGAAACACCAATCTGAAAAGCGTGACGACACACCTCGCGAAACACTATGTTGTAGCTGTCATTCTCGTATAAAGTAACCGGGTTATTTCGAGTATTCAGCAATTATTGTTAGATTAATAAAGTTCATTTTCAGTTTAATCTTGAAAGACAGTTATAATTTGTCATGGAATTTGGATTTAACAAAGCGACTGCAGTAATTTGCCCAAAATTGACGCCATTATGCTTGACAAATTTTTTGCATTGAACACCTACTTTTGTTCATCGGAAGTCGCAGTGTTAAAACTCATATGTAAGTATTATGTGGAGAACAAAGTCTTATTTAATTAGTAGTTACCAGTCAGAGAGTCGCATTCACCCACTGTGGAATGAAAATACTTAACTGATTTTAATGTTAGCGAATACAAAGTTTCAACAATACAAACTTTAACTTGATTCAGTTTTAACATTTTATATGTTATGTGTGGTACGTTTTGTACATTTATAAATAGATACATCAAGTTTTGTTCGATACTTACATCAAAATGATCTTCACGGAAATAATTAGTGGAATTAGTTGATAAAGTAAAGCAGCTTGCGTCCTTGACATTTTTAACCACTTTCTTCGTATTTCTCTATTGTTTGGAACGTATATGAATAATTTTTCTGGCGTTTTTATTGTTGTATTTTCACATTGGGGAATTATACAGTAATCATAATACGAGGAATTCATTATTTATTAGAAAACACAATTGACTGTCATAAATAAACACAGCTGTTTCGTGAGGTGTGACGTCATTCAAGACGCCATGACACTCTTGGCCTTTTTCACGGTCAATTTCAAGTTCATTTCTAAAAACTCAAAATACTAACGTAAGAAACCGAATTTTCTTAAAATAATATATTTTTGGGGTGAAATAGATGCTAAGCTATAGTTTTAAACTAATTCACAAATTTTAATAACTAGCCCCTAGACTTAACGTTTGAGTACGTCACGGAAACTTTACTGTAACTATTTATTTTTGATATTGACGATTATTATTTTGTATGTGTAGTTGTTTTCAATTAAATTGTCAAAAGTTCTATTCCTTTTTTTAATTTGAGTTTAACACAAGGGGTTATGGGCCCAGATTAACACCAACTGTAGGAGTTGAATATAAGTTGAGTTCGGTATATGAGCGGAGCTCAAGTCAGAGATTAGATAGGCTTTTGGAATCTTTCTTTCCTTATGGAATCAGGGATGCTCAGGATGTAATTGTCATTCATGTTGCATACCTTCAGCGTGATTTCCATGAGCTCAATATCGAACTGAACAGGCTGCAGCAGGCTGAACTGCCCAAATTAATATTGATCAACGCTCCCTCCTACCTACTTTGAATTTAAAAGTATCTGGAAGAGTGTTCATATTCAAGACAGAACCCTAAATAGCTTAACGGCATCTGCCGAGCAAGGAATCGATTGATGAAGTAGCACTTCTTGCCAAAATGTCCCTGAAGCAAATAGGGAGTGGCAATGATACTTCACGTGGATCACAGAATAATGGTCTGAAGCAGGATCGTGATGTTAACGGTGAGAAAGTTTCTTCCCAATAGCGAATGGGTCGACGGTCCAAGTATTACAAGTGCCACCAAGATGACTATTTTGCTCGCGATTGTCCAACCTACCGAAATAATAAAGCCAAGAGAACAACCAGATGAAAACAAAGGACATGCTCTGACCTGTAAACATGTTTCAGTATACGGCTCTATTTTTAAAGCATGTATACAAATATTATAGAATTGATGAACTACTAAAAACACATTCAAAAGTAGTAGTTTCAACTTAAATAATATGTCTGCCTTACTTGTTTATTTTGTTTTATGATGATTTCGGTAGACGTGAAGATTCTGTTGACACAACGATAAGAAAATATTATGATAGAACTATTTCAAATTGTTCAAATTTTGTTATCTTTTTGTTCAATCTACTAATTATCTGAGATATAAGAAAGGATGAGTAGTTGACTGATAGAATGGAAGAATTGCTTGGCACATTATATTGAAGTGAATAGAAAACATGATGAGCATCTGCTTCAACAGCATTCTTCCACTAATATAAATATCCAAAGATTTGTGTTCAGTTGCTGCAGGTTGTCCGCGGTAAAATTTGAGAAAATCTCTGAAGTAGCTCCGGTAAGTTTCTGCACATTTCCTGACAATACTGTTACGAACTTGTCCCTGATATGCACCGTGAAGCTGGCCTGTCGAGTTATAATGAAATTCTAAAATTTGACGGAAGCAGAATTCCAGAATTCGTTTGAGGTTTGTTATTATAGTAGCGGCGATTTTTTCGTTGAACTAAGTCTTGTTTTGTTATTTATTTATTTGTGTGATCATCTACTATTGTAGTTAAAAATCGATTATTATAGAAGTTAGTTAAGTCTAGTGTGAGTGTTCAAACGAATTAAGTAAGTGAAAAGCAATGTTTATGAATTCATCCCATCGATAGAAAAAGTAAAAATAAATAAGAAAAACATAACAATACTTTGAACTGTGGTATGTTGACAAGTATTCCATACATTCTCATGTGGGATTATTATCATTCAATATTCTGTATTTAAAAGATATTCTTGGAAAACTGACAAAGCTGTGATACCAAAAACCGTTATGAGCAATTTTGAAAACTTCATTGAAAATATTGATGAATATTTCTTTGTATCACTACAAGGATAATAAGAGCTGATAGATGTTTATGACATGCCCCAAAAACGCTCAACAAATCTCTAAGAAACTTTTGAACTGAGATTAAAAACCTCCAATCGGATATAACTGCCAAATCGTATTTTCTGTATTTTCCGCGTTGAAATCTGAAAATAGAGATAAACTTTAAATGGAAACTGAGTTCAAACTGGTTCTTTTCGTCACAATTCAAGGCCCTTCCCATAGTTTTTAAATTTATTTCTCGACAGTATATTTATATTCAAGAAATGATTTATAATATGTGAAGACTTCTGCTATGTATTATCTTATTCTGTATGAGTATAAATATGGATTATATTATGTCCAAATAATTTTTATTATTCTGTATAATTTTCTAGGTTATCCTCAAAAATCCACTTGGTGTTGTTCTACACTAATGTTCAAAGGAGTTGAGACTTTAAACCGAGATATTTACTTAGAGTTTATTCTGAAAATGGAGAATTTATATGGTTAATCTCTTATTATATTAGAGAAACTATTGTATTCTTACAAGAGAGAAGTAAATTTAGTCACTACTGATTCTCATTTATTCACTGAATAGCTTTAGCAGTTCTTTAACAAACTGATGGTACAATGAGGGATCAAACGCATGATTTAATATTCATATTAGGCATATTTTTTTTATAAAGGTCTGGAAATATTAGAGATAAAATATACTGTTACGAATAAATCGTAGGTCCTCACGCCGGTTCTGTCTAGCTAAAATGACATATTATTATTTGGCGAATTCATACGGTGGATGCGCCTATGATGTTTCGTATTAAAACTTTTTATTATAGCAGTTTTTCTTCTGAATAATTTCCTCGAAAATATATTTATTTTTTGTGTTTTTTTGTGTTTTTTTTGCTCTAGCTTATAAAATTCCATTTGAGATATATGAAAAGTTGTGTAAGAGCAGTAAGTTTAGTTTGAAATAAATAGTCGTAGTGAATAGAACAAATTAGTAAAGTGATATTTATGAGTGTATTATAATGAATAGTGTATAGTACGTGAAAAAATTAATAACGTAAAAGTCAGTGTTTATTAATTCACCCCACGAATAAAAAGAGTGTAAATAAGTCTTTTTAAGATAGTTGTCAAATAATGTTCCGTCACTAATAGCTGATAATTAATCAAGTAGTCACTTTATAATTAGAACAGATGGAGTATTTTGATATTTTGATAACCGACTGCTTTCTTCATTATTCAATTCAGTTTCATGCGGTTTTTATCGTAGCATATTTTCTTTTCTAATTCCATGTCTAATTCCTAATAGGTTAGTAATTGTTCATCCTTATTAACTTTATCTATAATCCTATATTATCTCAAAGCATCCATATCAATTACAAGAAACATATCAATTCATTAGTGAACCATCTCTGAACAGGCTTGATTACATTGATTTCTCGTTCTCTTTAATCTCCAGGACTGAATAATTAAGTAAGCTGAGGCACACGAATCAACTCAAATGTGTCTAAATTAGGACAGTAATTTCTAGGATAACAACCGGTTAATTGTGTGTGAACTGACTATAGGGGATTCCTCGACACACTGTGATCCTGAAAGTTGTTGATCCGGGAATAATATGGAGGCAGAAAGGGGTTCCATTAAGAAATATGATCGCAGAATTCAGAAAGAGCCATTTCAGCTTTCTTATCGGATTATGAAAGTTGGGGGAGCTAGAAAGCAGAAAAAGACCGCAAGAAGCTTTAGTTCACATAGGAAGTAATATTATGATAATGGCTCTTATTCATCTTTTCTGAGTAGAAAAATGTTACGGCATTTCTTTCGATAAATTAAGGACAAGATATATGACTGAAATACATATTTTTCACTGATATATTGAATAGGAAATTACTCGAGTCCAAAGCCGCTTAGAAGGAGCGTCTTGCCACTATACCTGTACTACAGGTACTACTATATATATATATATATATATATATATATATATATATATATATATATATATATATATATATATATATGAATTTTAACGAAGTAACGTTAGTAGTTAGTAGTAAGTGTTTACCAGCTATATAATGAGCGGTTTCTTATTGGGAACGTGGCAATGAAACACCAAATTGGACCAACTTTAATATATCTTCCGAGCTTTCGAATAAAAATTCCTTTTGTAACCAGAATCAATATTTCTATCAACGTCACTTTGAATATTGAATCCTTCGAATTTAAAAATTAAAAATTTTCAGAAGAATATTTACTGAAGAAGAAATTTTACAATTTTCTGTAATTCCAAAGTTCTAATAAATACAATAGTCCATCTTTACGTATGGTAGAATGTAGAGCTTGTATATCTGGACCATTCCATGTTACACTGGTGTCATCTGCGAATAAAGTGAATTCAATGTGCGAGTCTGTGACATCAAAAATGAATATCAAAAACAGAACTGGATCCAAAACTGAACCCTGAGTTACACCACTGCTAGCTGGCAATTTACTTGGAACTTTACCGGCTTCACGGTCCATGTCATGGATGAGTTAGTAACAATAGTTATATTTGTAATTTGTTTTATGAAGTTAAGGAGATTTTTCAAGATTTTCTGTAAGAAGACTCACAGTTTTTCATAAAATCGATAAATTGTTTGTAACTTCATTATACTTCATTTATACATTATTATTTTTCCTGGTTTACAAGAAAAGTGGACATAAAATCCGTTTTTGGTAAAAATCGAATGGCGCTTCTAAGTGACGACAATATAAAAATTTATTGTCCACCACATTCACTGTGAGCTAGCCAGAGCCTGCAGTAGTCACCAAACAGCCAATAAGAATTGAATTAGATAAACCTTTCATTTTTCATCAATAATTTCTAGTATTATTCTACGCGTACGGCTATTTTGATTATTTTTGTTTCTTGAATATGTACTAGTAAATTCTGCTTTTAATTGCCATTATCAAGTGTCGCCATTAGATTTTTGACTATGTTTTCCATTCAATGAAATAATATAATTTCCTAATTCTAAACACAATAGCCAAATACTGACTAGTCCGTTATTTTATCTATTTCTTTACTAGGCAAACATCAACTGCAATGTTGGATGCTACATAGTACTTAAATAATTTCTATAACGTTAAGCTGGCTGTGATATGGTGGTTAGTGAAACTGTAATAACCTAACGTAGTGGGATCGGCTTCAAAGGATATCAAAGCACTTATTTCTCATTCTAGTTTCTAGGCTTGAAGTAGGAATACGTTCACACTGTCGATATTGATAGGAAGCGTTGAATGTTCATGATATATTGAGTTCCGAGTAATGATAGGACGGATTCAATCCATAGCGATTTGCTTCCATGTTCTCTAAAAATTCCTTCTCAAATACCATACGAGTTAACACAAACTACTGTAGTTTGAATGTTGGTGTTTGTTGTGCAATAGGTGAAGCACATACCTATGTCTTGGCTCAATAATGAATTTTCCCATTTTTCAGAATTCTGTCATTGTAACGAGGTAAATATTTCCAGATTTTGAATACCTTCCTCATAAAATTTTGCTGCCTGACTTGTTAACCACTGTATCACAACTGTTTTGACTTCGTTATCGTCTCGAAGACGCTGACTGCCCGGGTGTTTCTTCAAGTGGAGGAACAAATGGTAGTCGCTGGGCGCCAAATCAGGGCTGTGGGGAAGTTGATCCAGAGGTTCCCATTGAAAAGATTTGATGAGATCTTTGATCCGATTAGCAACATGTGGACGGGCATTGTCATGCAGCGAAACGATACCCTTACTCAACTTGCCACGTCTTTTGTTCTGGATTGCACGACGCAGATTGTTCAATGTCTCACAATAAGACGCTCCACTGATTGTCTCATTACGAGGCGAAACTCCACTAGCAATACTCCTTTTCTGTCCCAAAAAACTGTGCACATGATTTTCCGGACAGAAATTGTTTGCTTAAACTTTTTTGGATGATGATGAATGTCGCCATTCCATGGATTGTTGTTTCGATTCTGGTCGACGTAGGCCACCCATGTTTCGTCACCAGTAACAATTTGGTCTAAAAAATCTTCACCTTCATTGTGGTATCGCTCAGGGAAAGTCAATGCACTGCCTAAAAGTTGGGTTTTGTGCAAATTTTTGGAACCCAGCGAGAACACAATTTCCGGTATTTCAAGTTCTCGTTCACAATGCGATACAAAACACTACGAGAATATTTAGGAAAGTAGTCGCACAATGATGGAATTGTAAAGCGTCTGTTTTCTCTCCACTTTCTGCAGCAAATCTTCAATAACGGACGCCCACACCATTCTTCATCATACACATTTGTGCGGCCATCTTTAAATGCTCTCGCCCATTTACTCACCATTCCATCACTCATAATGTTTTGTCCGTAAACTTAACAGATCTCACGATAAATATCGATCGGTTTTACGCCTTTAGCACTAAGAAATCGTATAACAGCCCGTACTTCACAATCGGCGGGACTCACGATTGTCGGAGGCATTTTAAACACTCACTAAACAAACGTACACATTGAAAAATCAGACTGAATTGGCGTCAATGAGTAGAAAAGAGATGTAGGTAACCAGCGCGCATGTGCGGAACGCCGACTTTGTGGCTGCGGCGGCGAAATCGCAAAACGGTACTTACTTAAAAAATAGGCCTCGTATAACTTTCATAATTTGGGAGAAGGTTAGTTCCTCAGAAGTTTCACTTTAAAATAAATATTATTCCCTGTCAAAATCGCGAATTTACTGATAATTCCTACCGGGGGTCAAATGACCCGTGAAAGCTTTTGATACACAAACGCTAAATAGTCTTAGAATTATACCCTTTCGCTATAATATTTGAGTTAAATTATAACGTTACCTTCATTTATATGTGTGTGTTGCGTAATTGGCAACCTAAAGACGCCGAGAATATATTAGTGTAACGAAGTCAAAAGATCCGCTTCATTGGACTGTTCTTTACAAAAAAACGAAGCTGTTATTGTATCGTATCAAGGAAACGTAGCGAAAAACGTGCTATTTCTCAGCACTATACATACCGGTGTAGTCATTCTCAGGGAGAAAAAAAATCTTCTCGAAACTTTCAAGTACTTCAATTAGATTAGGGCTGGAGTTGATCATCAAATGGCTAGATATGAAAATGGGGCTGGACTCGCCTGTCAATGTATCTTATAATTATCATAATATCTTAGATTTACTCTTTACTTTACTACACTTACAGCTCCGTGTATAATCCCGTTCCGAGTAGTAGTAGTTGTTTTGCCGGACGTTTTACTGGACGTAAGATTACTTGTATGTTAAATCAAAATTTACAAAAAAAAATACAAGTATAAATGCTCAGAGATTCAAAAGATCATATTCTCGTTTTTTTAGGGTTTTGGTGTAAGTGTCCCCTTGTGTACTCTCTTCATACATACAGAGTCTTTTGCGATTGGTACAGAGGTACGAATTTATTTTTTGTATCTTCCACATTTAGACTTGTGCTTAAGAAGCGAAGCTTGAGTCAAATAAGACTGGCTGTACTCCAAGGTGCGTATTTACGCCAAATATGAGGATTTTTATCGATTACTATGTTTTTCACTTTGTTTCAACTTTTAGACAGTTTCCTTTTATGCATACTATCCTCCGTAAAACACCCTACCCAAATACCTTCATAACTATCATTTTGGAAATGATTTGAATTACTTAAGATAAGTGAAGCGCAGGTGTCAATTCACCCCCGCAAGAGCTAAAGGTAGTGCAAAAGTCTCGGAACCAGTGTTAATTCGAACATTAGATAATCTGTTGTATTCGAAAGAAGCCGTACAAGTCTTGGAATGATTCACTTGAACTCTATCATCACCAGAAAACCCAGCAAAAATAAATGATTTGATTACATAACATCTTCGATTAATCAAGATTTGGTATAAGCTCCAAGCATCTAATTAGGCGGCATTAACAATATTTCGGTTGAAGTAATTTATTATTACATAAAGATTCGTGCCATTCGCAGATGTTTGAACATTTTCATATGCAATTTTTGCCATCTTTTGGAGAATTTTAGAAAAGATAAAAAGGTTTTTGATGCATCATTTGATAATTGATAATATACACTATCACCATAAACCTCAATGAAAATATGACGCCAAAATGTTGTACGAACCAGGTCCAAAGCAGGTTTGTGTTGATAATAGGAAATGACGACATGGAAATAAATGCAATCTCTAAAAACACAATCAAATGTTGTGGAAAAAGACTTTTGAACAATTTCCATCAAAATAAGAGGTAATATCGTCCACCGAATATCATTATCACCTAAGGGATAGAATACATGAATTTTAACATCACTATAATAAAAACAAAACAAATCTATAGAGAGTTAATAAAAAATGAAAACTTTTCTTAACTTTAAAATCGTAATTTTTATTATGTAACGACAAAGCTTATTGAACAACGAGGACTTTCCGAAAAATTATATATCATAACTTATTACGAGTCGACACTGAGCTGAATCTCTATTTTCCATTGAATTTGTAGGAAGGCAATTGTTCTGGAACTTAGCATATCCATATATATTCCTTCGGCGTCCATCAACAGGAACGAGCTAAACGATGGTTGACTTGCATTGAGACAAAGACATTTGTTACTATCACGATAAATGGTTAGTAGAGGTGAAGGCGACGGATATAGATTTATCATTTTGAAGTTGTTTAAGGCAGTTGGATATTCTAATAGTGAACCATTGCTTCTAACAATGGAAAAGAGACGATACATAAAGTAGCTTAAAAACTATCACGATCTCATCTAATTTTCCCAAGTGTCCCTTTCGCCTGTTTTTCACATTTATCATTCTAGTCAGCACTGTTATTCAAAATCTCTAGAGTGTGTGATGTGGTTGGAGCTGTTTTTACGTAAATAATTTATTATATCAAAATGAATGTTTTCGGATAAGAATGGTTCACATATAACTTTGAGTTAGTGGGTAATCTTGAGCCTTGATCATATTTTCATCGTTACCAGTATTAGTGAAAGGACATTAATATATGTTTTATCAACAAAATAAGCTCATCAAAAAAAATCAAGTATAATATAATACTGCACGAAACATTACATCCGATTGGTAATTATTGGACTTTTTTATTATTTCTTGGTCAAGTTTTCTGTAATATAATTATGCCGAAGCAATGAAAATAACAGATGGGAAATTTATAAGATAAGTTATTTATTCATAAACTTACACTATTCGCTATTCACTAAAGTATTCACAACTTACATTTATTATTAAACAATATTCACTATTATTCAACATACTAATTTATTCAAACACACCGTACCAAAAATTTTGTTCACACACAGTGAAGGGGGACTGGAATCAAGTTCTACTTTCAGAAAACGGTTGCCAGCCCTCGTGCGGTCTTAATAATAGCGATGATGTTATATGCCAGTGAATAATGGTCTGGCAGATTGAACTAATCTCGTCGTTGTTCTGTAGTGACTCAATATCTAGCTTTCCTGGTACCACCGTACGTACGCATAAATTATTCGAAGGCGTGGTCAATCACTTCTCGGATTCGTTTCGCTCCTTTCTTCAGGTCATGGTTTCTTTGAACATCACTAGTAGATTTTTGAAGAAAACTTTTAATTTTCCGGTGGGGATCTCATATATGCGAAGATTAGAATATTGATCCTTTACCTGATTAAGTATGAAGTTTTTCAGGATTTTTGTAGCTTTGCAGAAAATCTTGTTTTCCAAAACCGCCTTCTGATGCTTCCATGTCGTATAATTTTTTCTCATTTTTTCACGGGCAACTTGAAGATTTGATAGAACCAATTTGTGTAAATCGTCCATAATTTTTCTCAATTGCATGACACAATTTTCTTCGTTAGATCTTGTCCTGGTCAAAGACAGACAAATAAGGATAGTAACAATCACTCTAGTGGTTGAAAACTACTTTGGAGAAGTAACTTCCAATCGTCTTGTTCATTCTTTGGATCATCCCCCGCACTCTCCCGTCATCCTTGTGTCTGTGAGAGCCCTTCTCCAATTCCTACATTACCTGCGTCAGTGTCAAGAATGAAGTCCCTATCGGGTAACAGATATCCTTATATCGGTGGCATGGTTGAATGTCTCTTCAAGGTTTTTTACTGTTCATCCCAATGAAAAGCTCTTGTTTTTTATGTGAGTCAAGTTAGTGGCTTGGCAATATTTCCAAATTTCCTGATAAACCTTCAATGTGTGGAGTCCAAGGAAATTCCTAGCTTGAAGTGTGCCGGTTGGGGATTTTTTCCCTAACGTAAACAATACTTTTCCAATTAGTAGTTCTTTGACAACTTATTCGTCGTCGGTCCATGGGTCTATCATTACCTGTATGTAGCCTCGCTCTTATCATGGTTTTGTTTCGTATAGGAAGAACAGTATCTTCTTTACCATGTTGCTTTCAAATAAAGTAATATCTCCTTAGAATCCACTCTGATGTTTTTGATTCTAAATTCAAACTGGCAACCACGTAGATAAATCACGTCCATTCCATAAATCATGTCTTCTTCGATGTCCTTTTCGTGAGCTTTCTGCATCAATTCCTAATTATATTTGGGTCTCTCGGCGAACGTATTTCTTCCTATTTAATCCTCTATATCCTAATATACACTGTTATTGCCAAATCCTAAGTAAGCTATCAGCATGAGGTGTTTTGGAACCATAGTTTTATCATTTGAACAGAATGATCACATTCCATAATTTCCGTTAACGGGAAATATATTATTTTTCGCAAGCAAATCAGAATGTCTTCTTATGAATTGTCAAGAAAAAAAGTCATAATATAATGTAAACAGGTCACAACAACAATACGCCCTATATTAAAGCATATTTCAATTAGCCCAATGCATCCGCTAAACTTTAAAATCTATTACCAGGTCATGACCGGCTCCATGGTTCTATATCAGTTTGCGAGTTCGTTTCCGAAAAGCCCTGTTGAATCAGATATTTAATATCAAATGTTCTATTCAATTTTTTCTATTGATTGATTTTGGTCTGGTCGATCAAGGTTAATTCGGTTCTTCTATCAAATTAATAGAGTTATAAGTTTCAATAAGTTTCAACAAGGAAGTTCGACCGATCTAGTTGTTCGTCGTTAAGCCAAATATCAACCTGCTTCAGGTATCAAGTTTCACGTAAATGATTCAAGATCATTTTATGGTCGATGCTTCGTTCCGTAGCGATGAAATGGGTCAGACTATTAAGATTTTTTGAACAATTTTCTCTACTCGTTCAACAAAAGGTTGACAAGGGCTAGGTACATTGATTGAATGAAAAAAGTTTGCAAACTAATTTTGACAAAGCTGTTCATTTATACATTAATGTGAATACTACAGAATTTTCGTCCAACCTGTACAGTTTTTCTTCTTCACAAGAAAACCATAATATAATCCATTCCTCTTCTTGAGTGGCCTTATGATATATTCATTGTCAAAGTAGGCTTCAATTAAGTGAACGTAGAATGTCCCATAAAATATAATCATAATAATTATATATTATCAAACTATAAAAGTACAACCTTCCATAAACGAAATTTCACTTTTGAGCATTGTCTTTAAAAATTGTTGATGATCGTGTTTGATTAAATCAACGCAATCCATCAACAATCTTCTTTATTTTTCTCATTGTTTTGATTGTGATAATTTACAAAAATTGTATTCTTGTATGGATTTCATATTGTTTGCTACTTTTACTTACGAACATGGTCAAATATTTATCGCAATTGACAGTATCATCTGAGTATAACCTCCGGACAACATCGATCCTCACAGTATAACGGATGCCGGAAATTTAACTTTTGCTCAGACAATCTGGTTGAAATATCTCAGTTCTTTCACCGTGAACTCTACCCCGACTGTAATCTATAGAGACTTAAAAATGAGAATCATCACTCCAATGTATTTTATTCCACTGTTTCCAATTCCAATGGTCTCTGGCCCAGTTCAATCTAATTTTCTTTTGTTTGAGGTCGATAAAGGTTTTTATTTGGATTAGAAAACATGATATTTGACAAAAAAAGTAGTATTTTGAAAATGTCACATCGTAAAGCATCAATATATGTTTCTTAGATTCTCTATGACATTTAGACATCACTGCAAAGTACGCATTGGACACTGCACACGGATTGGGGTTTCATTATATCACTGACTTTTAGGGTACAATAATTCAAAGGTTTCAAGAAAATAAGAACATGATCTTCTAGCCATGAAAATCATAAAAAAGCACTTTACACCATCAATAGTATGTGTTAGATTCAGAAATTTTTGATATATAGGTTTTTATAATCTATCATTCAATATAAGAAGAAGAAGGCTTTATTCTCAAAGCATTTATTCTCAAAGCATTGTTTACAGTTTGTAGACAAGAAGTTGTAAAAAACAGAACTAACACGACATATAAGTGAATATTAATTTTTATTTCCAAAAACCCATCTCACAACTCTATAAGTATTTCCCGGAAGATGTATTTTTCATATTTTTCCCACATGATCTTCCAGCTATGATGATCATGAAAAGAGCACTTCATGCAATCAATAGAATTTGTTACAGTCAGAAATTTCTAATATTCAAGTTTTTATATTTAGTCATTCAATAAAAGAGGAAGAATGCTTTATTCTCAAAGAATTGTGTTCAATTTGTGAACAAGAGCGTGTGAGAAACAAATCTAATTCCACATATGAATGAATATTATTTTTAATTTCCAAAAACCCATCTCACAACTCTATAGGTATTTCCCGAAAGATGTATTTCTCATATTTTTTTCCCACATGATCTACTAGCTATGATGATCATGAAAAGAACACTTCATGCAATCAATAGTATTTGTTAGACCCAGAAATTTGTGATATTTGGGCTTTTATAATTTATCATTCAATGGAAAAAGAATGCTCTATTTTCAAAACATTGTTCACAATTTGTAGACAAGGATTTTTAAATAATAAAACTAATCACACATAGAAATAAATATTATTCTAAATTTCCATACACTTCACTCACACCTCTATAGGTATTTATTGAAGAATGAATTTATTCATTTTCCAGCGATATTGATCAAAAAAGAACACTTCACGCGATCAAAAGTATTTACTGGATTCATAAATTTCTGATATTTAGGTTTTTATATTCAATCATTCAATAAATGAAGAAGAATGCTTCATTCTCAAAGCATTGTTTACAATTTGTAGACAGGAGCTTTTAGATAAAAAAACTAATCACACATATAAATAAATAATATTTTTAATTACGATAAACCTATCTCACAACTCTATAGGTATTTCTTGAAAAATGTATTTATTAAATTTTTCCTCCCACACCAAGATGATCTTGAAAAAAAGACTGCGTGAGATAAATACTACTACGTCGCTGCTACATGCAACACTACTTTTTAAATTGAAGAAATACAACACCAAGAATGGTACTTTTAACCGATATATTATGTGCGATGGTGGTGTAATGGTCAGCATAGTTGCCTTCCAAGCAGTTGATCCGGGTTCGATTCCCGGCCATCGCATCTTTTTTATTGGCCAATTTTAGTACTCTATTTTGTGTAGAATTCAACATACCTAGATACGAATAAGTCAAACCGCTAGAAGAAAAGAAAAATATTTTTCATTCTGATATTCTATTTCCTGCGTTCATATCGGAGCTATTAACTGGCCAATCTAACATAAGTATATTCTCTTCTGCCAAAAAAGCTTTAACAGGCCGAGCAGTATAGCAGGAAACTTCATCTTGCATGAAAGTCAGTTGTTCCCCATTTGGAAACTATTTTATGAACTGCGGAACCAACCGATTTTGTAATAATTGTTTGTACTGATCTTGCCTCATTATCCTTTTCAAGATGAACAGACGTCCAATTTTCTTGTCGCTGTTGAGAGACCAAACCATCATATTGGTGGGTTACTTAACCGTTGGAACGAAACATTCAAGTTACTTTTCACCATGATGACGTCGCACTTACAGAAATTTATTCTTCAATTTCGAATGTGCTTTCGTCACAAAAGCGCACCTGTTAAAAATATAAAAAGTATATATTAACTTCAATGTTCCTTTGCTTTATTTGACTTAAAATTATCATGATATATCAATCTCTATTTAAATTACAATATCTTATCAACCTCCATGAGTATTTGATTTTGGCTCCCTTTAGACGCTTTGCTTTCATTGTAGCTGTTTACTTGGGCTTTCTGTGGGGTACAAGACTCACAATCTATTTTTTTCTAGTTTTCTTCAAACAGTAAGCTTAGAAGCATTTATGCTAGCATCCTGGTGATTTGTGGTAGAAAATCTATTTTCTAGACAAATTTTTTTCAAACATCTCTAAGAACGTGGAGTGGATATCTTTTTTGGGCTGAAAATTTGGACCTGAGAGCGCTGTGCACAATATAGGTGCTGCATTTGCTCACTATGTAACACAAACACCGTCGTGGAGATGTTTCCATCAAGTGTTTGGCAATGTTTGTCAAAAACAACTGGATTTTCGTGCCGTTTCATAACCATGGATGGAACGTGGGTTCATCACTTCACACATGAAACAAACAAAGATTCAAAACTATGAATTGAAAAGCGGAAACCGGCTCCAAACAAAACAAAGACCATTCCATCTGAAGGTAGTGTTATAGCATCGGTGTTTTGGGATGCGCGCGAGATAATTGTCATCAATTATATAAGAAAAAGAAAAACTATCACAGCGAGGATTGAGATAACTTATTGTAACATTTGAGCGAAGAAATCAAGCAAAAATTATCGGATTGTCTGAGAATAAAGTGTTGTTTCATCAAAACAATTCACTTAGACATCTGTCATTGCAATGATGGAAATTAATGAATTAAAATTTGAATCGCTATCCTTTGCACCCCAATTTTCCAGATTTAACCCTCTCGGATTATTTTCTGTTTCTAGACTTGGCTCAGTGGCGAAAATTTTCCAACAACGAAGAGGTGATGTCGGCAGTTAATAGCTATTTTGAGGGGATTCTTATTATGAAAAGAGTATCGCTGGGAAAATAATATGGAGTTAAATAGAGATTATACTGAACAATGAATACATTTTTTTCCAAAATTTTTGTGTTTTTTTTGTTGGAACAGGTTCTTCTGGAACCATCCTCGTACCACAATTGTTCAGTAAGTTCTAGTGAAGATAGTAAAATAAAGAAATACAAACTATTGAAATTATATAATATTGTCAATAACACGATTATTATAGAGAGTATGAAGAATAGGTACATACATGCAAATGTGAAGAATCATATAGATAGATTGCTGCAACTACAGATTATATATCAATTAGATACGAATAACATAGAGAATATTTCCAATCTAAATCTACGTATAAGCTAACTGGATAGCAATAAAAAAAAAATTATCTATATTTGACGGATAAGAATTCAATTCAAGAAGGCAAAGCAATATTTGTGCTTAGAATTTTTGGGAAAAACTTGAAGGAAAGCAACTTATACCAATACACCTTAAAGTGAAATTCCTCTATCGGCTAATTCGCTTTTTATCTCCGTACATGCTAATTTTTCGAATGCAGATATCTGGTTTCGAGAATATAATTTGTGTTCTATTCTCATACAGATGTTTAAATGAAGGTAACCTAACAAATTACCAGGGTTACATCAAATACATTCACGTCTTATTAATGAGAAATTTTCAAAATAATTTTCGATGATATTTAGAGTATTTGTGAAATTGGAAATCCAGTTATTTGATCACGTGTTTTTTTAACTTCAGTTTCTGCTATTATCCTGTGATGGTATATACAAAATATAGAAATTCATGCATGCGCATATTTAGACATGTTATAGAAATAATTTTTCAAATGATAGTGTTGCCATCATCACCTTAAATTTCGAACATCCTGTATACATCATTGTTATATGTAAATATTCTCGCTTGTAAATATCAATCGACGTCTCAAAGAATTTTATTAAGTAAACTATTATCAAAAATATTGAATTCAGTTCACATTTTCAAGTTGGATTTATGAAACTTAGGAAAATAAAAATTCGTTTTGGAACCTATCGGAAGCCAAAAGTACTTTACTAATTACAGCCTCTCGACATAAATATTTTACTGAGTGGACAGTCGATTCCCTTTATCTGTTGTAAATGAGTGAAATGAGTTCTTAAGAGTTGCATAACTTATTTTTAGCGTCGTTTCTATGATAAAATCAAGTTTACAAGGAAACTAAAAATATAATTACTAAATGATTTCCAGTAACCAATGTATATATATTGAACTCATAACGAAAACTTGTTGCCATATCAATTCCATTAGTATAAGAACAACCTTGATAACTCCTTAATTGTGTAAGTCGAAAATCCCATCGTCATCTTTCCATTAGCAAAGAAGCATTGTTGTTGATCGGAGCTTGATTCTATTACCCGCAAACTTTGAAATTTCCTCTCCCCTAATTGTCTTCGATCAATTGCGTCAACAACACTAACATCAAGGCGAAGAGAAATGGAACAATACAATGGGGTAGTATTCGGTAGGAATTGGTTAAATTATAATCTTGTCGCTAATACCAGATTCATTAAATTTGTTTAATAATTACTAGTCCTACTGTTGAATATATTATAGAACATAAAGGAATATGCTTCTATGATATGTGTCGGCTTCTAATGATATTTTCAATTATGAAGATATAAAATCACATCTAGTTCAGTTCATAAATTATTTGTGAACGAGAATAGAATACGAGGTGCAGCAATTGAGTTTTGTGAATTTTGACTTAGCCTTGGCTCGGGAACTAGCAACTGGCAATCATCTTTTCCGTACTAGCACTTTGTAAATTCCATAATTTCAAAAGTCTAAAGAGAGATGATTTTGAAAATAAATAATACGTGAGGTACATAATTCCAGTGTAATTGCATCAAGAGTTTTACGTACTATTCATAGATTATGTTTCTAATTGTTCTCGATTTTAGGTCTCTTTTTCAAAGATAGATGAAAATTGACGTTTCAAATTTTCGTTAGGTATGGAGATGTTATAAAACAAAAGATAGAGAACTTAAAGTCTCTGAAGATAGTTCCCTCGAAGTGACTATTGACTCGAAACGTGGTCAGAAAATCGGCTATCACGGTTGTGGGGTTTTCCGGTTAATGCGGCGGATCAAAGGACTAGACAGTGAAGAGCTCTCATTAGTGTTTTCAATTCAATTATACTCAATGGAGCGGCACTTAAAATAGAAGGAAATCGGTAGCTGGTTGACAGTGCAATTCCACTTTTTGGGTATTTTTATGAGGCGTATTTGAGATACTCGGTGAGCAGGAGGAGAACTTCAACAGATATATATAATCGAGATACAAAGATAGAGAGAGAGAGAGTGAGAAATTTATTGTCTAATTTTTCTGTATAGCTTCACGTAAATTTTGAGAAAGACGCTATACAACAATTTTCTTGGGTGAGATAAAGATCACATGTTACTTGCAAATATACGTAAACCAGGGTTTATTTTGCTTATTTTTAATACGACTGAGGGGAAAAGAATAGGATTCCAGACTAGTTAGTGTTTTTATGATCTGGAATACTCGTCTTCATCCCCGGAGAGTATGTTTTAGTCAGTTGTTTGTCAACTGTGCTTGAAGTTTTGGGAACTTTTTTCAGAAGGGATATTGCATAATATACCAAAAATACGAAAATATATGAGCACCCTGGTAAATTAGCGTATTGGACTGATCTGTGACTATGTATTACCAAAAATTTGTCAGTTATATTATCTCACTGAATACGTGAATTTCAATTCCCATGTGCCTCCTATTAGGATCTAAACCTATCCTAATGTCGACTAGAACAAGTTCTGTTGGTATATGTGCAGGAGAAAGAACGAAAAAGTAATAGTGCACGATAAAGTAATTCAGTGAAATAGTAACTCATAAAAAACACAAGTTTTAAGGTGAGTGGAAATATCATACTACAGTCTTAACTAAAGTGGTAGATAACCTTGAAAATTGTTTTCTTATTCTCGTGCATGAAAAATTAGCGAATAATATTTGAAGTGAGTTTGATGACGACTAAAACTACCATAGTGTCAAAATCCTATTCATTGAAATTTGGAAAATTAAATTGACTATATCACAGACGCTTAATTTTCTATAAACAAGTAAATCGATCACAGATTGAGACATGAATGACTAGAAAATCCCACGTTTCCCAATATCATTTCAATCATAGTTCGAGCTATCAAAAATATTCTTCATTTTTGAAACACAACTAAGTATCACTAGAACCTACTGTAAGTAATGCTAAATTAGAGTTCGGATAAATAATTCTCAAGCAAACAACTGTGAAATTGTTAATTTGTACATAGAAATGGTGAAAATACTGCAATATCAGAGCTGGTACATATATCAACCATTATCCGAAAAGTTGAATATTTGTAGGAGACTTGTTGAACTTTATCATCATAATTTGGATAAAGTGAATGGATAAATTCAATTAATAACCCTGTATAGCATAATTGTTCCATTTTGTTCAAACAAGAGCAAAACTCCAGAATTTAATGCTACTTCTTTGGAAACATCATATATTATTGCCTATATTAGATTTTCGATTTTCCGCCTATCATCTACATGTTTTTTTGATAAACCAAATAGTCCAAATGAACATTAGCATTATTTTCTGCATAAAAATGCAATTGAATCTACTGTCACAATTTTTTTCTATTTGTGAAGAAAAATTAGGCTTTTTTTGTTAACCCTTTACGAATTTCATGTATAAATGTTGATTCTTGACGTTATCATAGAAAATATATCTTTGGAGTGTTCTTCAAGAAAATGTATCCAAACGTTCACAATAGGGCTCGTTAATGTCGGCAATAAAAGTTTTGAGTATTATCGAAGTTTGATGTTTTGAAATTTCATGCTGATGCATTCATATTATTCAAGATTCTTCGGAATATCTATAGAATGAAAGTTATTATACTGCAATGTAGTGAATAATTTCGTTACAAAATAGCTTCGGTTCGTGAATTTCCGTATCCAGTTGAATATATCGTTTCGAATTCATCCACGACATGGACCGTGAAGCAGATCCTGCTCGGTTACAAGGAAACTCTAAAATTTGTCAAATTCGTTGGTTCTCGTGAAGCGAACATTTTATTTGTTTGCTGTTCACTTTTTAGAATTATTAGAAACAGTTCTTTCCGTAATGAACTCACAAATTCGTGCTTGTATAGCAGCGAGAGTCAATATATAATACAAAGTTATAGTGAATAGAATGAAATGGTGAAAGGTAACCAATGAATTTGCATAAATTATGAAAGTAGTGAGTATTCAATTATATAAGTAGTGATTAGTCAATTATGGTGTAAGTGTGAAAATAAATAAAGTAAGTAAGAGAGAGTGTGTATAAACTCATCCCACAATATAAAAAAAGTTCAAATAAATTGTGAATATGAAAATCATTCTAAATACACTCAGGAAGCCGTGTTACATACACCTACCATTAATTGGCATCATGTCCATTAGTATTGTTATTGGTTTATCGTTGAAAACCACAGCAACACAAAACTTTTCAAATATATTACTATTAGTGAAATTTCAGAAAGGGTATAGATAATTATCTTCCAAACAATTATCTTGTTAACTAACCTTCCAGAAAATAGAAAGTTAAAATTCTCATAATAATTAGGGGTTATCTGAATTTCATGCTATGTAGATCAATAAAGTGCTAAGAAATCCGTGCTTGGGTCACAAACTCGTGGTGTAATTAAATAAGATTTCACTTTTCAAAGTGAGGCACGAACATAAAAATTCTTCAAGCTTCTAGCCTGATATAATATTTGATGATGATAGTTTTAATTTACTATTGTGTTGGTGTATTGAGGAAAATATATTCTGTAATTTTCTACAAGGTATCACAGCAGTTTATAATTGTGGAACTCATTCAACAATCAACATATTGAGTCTCACATGAAGAAATTTACATATACGTGGTTAAAAAATGGAATAAAATCTCAAACATTTTCGTGCGATGATTTTCTATGACATTTAACGTGGATTGAACCAACAGGATGAATTCAATGAAGGTCGTCCAAAATAGGCCGTTGTGCGTAAACTGATATTTCAAGATCGTTGTGTGACATACCGTGAGATTGAGTTTCACTCCCATACATTTACTATTGCCTGTACATTTGGCTGTCAAAAATATTTGTTCGAGTTGGATACCGCATAATTTCACAATCGCTAAAAAAATTCTCGTGTTGACTAGTGCAAAGAAAATACGTCTATGAGATCGTGAAAGGCGTTGAAGGATGGACCTATGCATATTGACCTAAAGCTGAACAACAATCGACTGGTGGGGTATTTCAAGCCAAAACTCACAAAAGCTGTTCGCACACGAAGCGCATAGAATCAAATGGTTGCCTGTTTTCTTGGAATAACTGAACTTATAGCTACTGTTCCATTAGAGCAATGTTAATTTTTGATTGTACACCAGCATTTTTTTACCAGACCTGTTTGAAAAAATCAGGAGAACCAATCGCATGAGACGAATCACTCTCCACCATGACAATGCGAATTCTCACATATCAGTTCAATCAAATCCGTTTTTGAACAGTCAACACATTGAATTGATGGGGAATCCGCCGTACAGACCTTGTTTGGCTTCAAGTGAAGTCTTCTTATTTCCGTAGATCAGAAATAAATTACAAGGTCAACGTTTTTCTTCACCTGAAAAAACCGTTGAAAGTTCAAATAATATGTTTTTGAAGTACCTTAATTGGAATGTGGAAAGTGCTTGTACAATTGGTTCGAACACATGCAACTAATATGATACATCTTTGCTAATTTTTCATTTTAAGCCAGTGAGAGGTGGGCAAAAGTATTAGCATTGCACATTGCAATATTATTAGTAAATAACTAAGAAAACAGGACTTTTTGGACCATTTATTCTTAACATTTATGACTTATGAAGGAGGTCGTTAGCTGATTTTAATATGAAATTCGTTTCTGGAAAACTTGATTCCAACAATACTTACCTAATACTATTGTAGAACGTATCTTTGTTAGTATCTTTCCATTTCACTTTGTATTTTGATAATCCTTTGGTATAACATACATCAATGGACAATAACCGTACATAGTTTTATATAGTTTTTTAGTGTGGAGGAAAAACATTCAATTTGAAAGGGATTACCACTAAAACCAACGTAACGCATATATTTTTCTTTTCACGTTCCATATCTGATCACATCCATCTAGTTCATCTTTTTTTAACTCAGTAGTAGCAGCCTAATTAACTAGTTAACTAAAAGTTATGCATGTTAGCTCATTGTATAGCACACATTTCAAAGTAAACAACACATTCAATGAGTGAAATTTTTATATGATTCTCAAACCGTTTGCGGAAAATGAAAATTCTGAAACTGTTTTTAGTAGACACGGTTAAGCTGGAATTTCTGGAACCATTGCTGATACTATTCATACTGAACACACTATTAACACCACCACTACACCAAAACTCAAAATTACTCTGTTTGACGCGCGTTTCGCGCAGTTCACCTTCAGTTTCTAAAGAGAATAACTTGGTTATCGAATCGCGCGTCAAACAGTGTAATCGTGAGTGTTGGTGTAGTAGTGGTGTAAACAGTATAGGAACGGAGACAGAAAGTTATATGATTTAGAAAATGAACCTAGATAAAACATAATTCTGATATTCATGTTGTAAGCAATTATTTGAAGGGCTCATTGCAAAAGATGAGAAGTCACATATCGGCAAAAATCACTATCCTACTTCCATTCCGTTTACCTATAACATGATATGCCACATCCCTGTAGAACTAATGTCCTATATATGTCGTCTCAAGTTACTAATGAAAGATGTTACATTTGAAACAGACGCTGCAATTATTTGGGTAAAAATTGACCAAAAAATAGCTTCCAGTTTCTTTACACCTTCAAATACAAATATATATTCCGTTGAAAATACTGAAACTTCGGAAATAAGAGAGGTATGTACAAGGTCCTTCACTATGAGCTGAATCGATATACATAAGAGAAAGTACTAAGACTAGTGCTCTGAAAATTTGCTTGCATGGGTTTTCCGAAATGCTCGTTCCAGCTAAAATAATTTCAGTTTCTCTAGGCCCAAACTTCGTTATTTTAGGAGGAATGCTAAGAATTTTATTAAATTTTTGGTATATACCCAAAATTGCAATACAACTTTATATAAGGCAAAGTATGCCCAAAGTCCACCATTTTTGAATTATGCCACATTTTCGAAATTTTTGGACACATGTAACCCGCCACTAAAAAAATTATATTTCTAAGTTCAAGTGAGTTCGAAAACCAAATTTTGTCAAATTGCAGCCCCCATTTTTCTCCAAAAAGAGCTAACGTCAAGCTGATCCCATTGTTTGTTTGTTGGTAGTACAGGGTAGCTACAGACAACCGACAATTAAAAACCATGAAACTTTCAGTTTTCTAAAGTTTCTACAAAAACCCTTAATTTGAGATATATGAATTCACTGACGAAGTTCCCCTAACGTAGAATCCTATGGTAAAGAGTCAAATGGGGGTTGTAATTCCAAAAAAGATTAAGTTTTCGAAGTTTTTATATAGCATTTTCTGAACACCCTATATAAAATTGTGTCAAGGGTTTCACTTGAACTTTGAAATATAATTTTTTTAATGGAGGACTACATCTATTCAAACATCTCGACAATGTGAAATAATTAAAAAATGATGGTCTTTAGACATACTATGCCTATTATAAAGTTATATTTAAATTTTGCGTAGATTTAAAAAATTTCATAAAAACCATAGCATTCTTTCTAAAATAACGAAGTTTGGGCCCACTTCCGGTATAACCAGAAGTTTTAAAAAACTGAAATTATTTTAGCCGAAACGGGCATTTTGGAAAACCGATGCAAGCAAATTTTCAGAACACTAGTGGCAGTACTTTCCGATATACATATCGATTCAGCTCGTCATATTTTATCAAAAAAATCTGTTTACTTCACGGGGAATATCCTTTTTCAAGAAGAATTGTTACTTGTCCCTTGTTGGTGACAAAGAGTCGAAATTCTTCCGCGAATTGTATATGCAGGAAAATATGTAGGAAAGAACTTAATACTTACGGAATAATATTCAACCGATTTTCTGATCTAGGGGCCTAAGACCCTTGAAACGGTTATCTTTTTAGTTGTATTTCAGTAGAGAGAAAGGAAAGATCCCCGAAAAAAATAAAAGCGTCAAAAATCCAGTAGAAGATTTAAATGCCAAATCGCGGTTAATGTGATCAAAATATCAGTATAAACATAACGGAGTTCATGAATTTATATGAGCTTTCCAGAGGAAGAATATATAGAAACACAAGGATTTTTAATTTCTCGAATAGATGGTCTCAACAAACATGAAAACAGACCCAATTAACCGTGAGTAAATGAAATACGTAAAAAGGAATATTCCCCTAATACCAAAATATGAAAACGACAATTTTAGAGCCGATAATCTAGGTAATATTTATTTTAAATGTGATAATTGCCAATATAAAAAGGAAATCACAGCTTTACTGAATTGATTTCAAACTGGTTTATTATCAGTTATTTTCATTACGCTAATTTAATAGAAGTAACTACTAACAAATTTGATTTAATTCTATGGTATTCATTGTTGATCTGATTGTATCCCATTCACTGTTTTACTCTCTGTTTCTAAAATTTTTCTTGATGGTTATGTGAACATTTTCCCCTGCTTCTGAGCTTCATTCTCATGCATATCCACAAATTTTTCGTCAAAATTTACAAAGCACATAATTGATTGAACATTTTTTGTTACCACAATTATTTACATGGAAATATTGAATCATTTCAAGTATTATTAATTCAAATGCCAAATATGTTGTAGTGCTACAGTTTTTATGGTTTTCAAAACATTTTCAATTGGGAGTGATAAAGCAACACTGGAATGTTGATAGAAACAAAATGCTCATAAAAAACATTTTTTCATAAAAAACAGAATAGTAGCTACCCAATAAATATTTCAACAAAAATCTCTAGAACAAAATTGGAATACATTTATGTATCCGAAATATCTACAATTTAATTATTCAATCAGCATATCACAATTACTAAAGTTTATATGTATAAGTATTTTTTATTTTTATTTGAGATTAAATAGAGCCTTGTGTTGATCAAAGAACGTGGAGTTTGATGTATATAAAATAGTAGTTTGTAACAAAACATTGATCTTTTTTCAAGAAATCATGTAATATTTGAAACCAAGCCCAGTTTCTATAATGGGTCTTGGTTATCTTGTTGTTCGAGTTTCAAGTATTTGAAATATCCATGTCGCGGCACTGCTATCTAGAGATGCACTGGGATAGCGTAGAGATGAAAATTTTGACATAAAGCATATCTTAAATCGGCGAATGCATATACAGTGTCACCTGTGGAATAATTGAGTTATTTCGTGCTTCTCATTTCACTCATAGTTACCAATTATGGAAATTTTATTTTTCTACCGTTCAAAATTCAAACTATAGTGCCTTCAAGGAAACCAGATGGTTAAACCGTATGTGGAACTGCGGTGTAAAACGGCTAAACAAGTGGAAGGCCGTTATATCTGGCACTTTTCAGCTGAAAATCAATTTGTTTGTGAGCATTTCGAAGGGATTAAATGGATAAAATATGACTCGAATGGCAGGATCATTCATTTGCTACATTTTAGTAGCTTGGTCAATTAATTGTAACAAAATTGGTTTTATAAGGCAAATGAATTCTTCTAGCAAACTAGCACAATCATTCAGTATTTTGTTCGATGACGAACTTCTTAAACTCATCTTACTTCTACAAATATCATCTCTCATAACCCTTCTTTAATATACTGAAGCTCAAAAACTTAAATTTCCATCCATGCGAAAGAAGAAACATTAAAAACCTTTCATTTCTATTTTACCGAAAAGTAGAATATGTGACAATGTTTATCGAAATCTTGATCTCTTCCAGCAAACTCTTCTATTAGTGAGAACATCAGCTTGACATTTCCTCACTGAAAGCATCTTTATTTCAATTATTAGTTGGGTGAGTATGTTTTAAGATTTTGAAAATATTTATATGTTTAGCGGGTAATATCGCCGTGGTGATTTGTAATATGAGTTAGGAACATTAACTTCCAAATCCATTCATCATTTTCCAGTTCAGACTTGAGCTTGATTTTTTCTGTAGTAACAAAGAGCTAATTATTTCCAAAAATACCATAAATCTTACCTTACCGCGGCTAAGCTAGTTTATATTGTTGTATCACGGATCAGATACAAATCCCTTCATGGTAGCGATCCTAAGGGTTGCGTCCTAAGTAGTCACGCAATAAATATTAGTGGAGTCTAATCTCCACTTAAAAAAATCCGAACAAATTCTAATAGCATATTTTCTCGTAATATTTTCTTCCAATGGTAGCAGACATATATATGGCGTCGATATATTATTTTTCACCTTTCAATAGCCTACGTTGATATTATATCTTCAATGCGAACCAGTATTGTTTCCTTTTTCAATAATAATACATCCACATTTCTCAGATACGTTTGATTCATGAATTCTCAATCCACGAAAAGTCATCCCTTTGCTGTCAAACAATAAGCAGCTCTAGAACTGCATTCGATTGCTTAATCTTTTCCTCCATAAATGTTTATTAAGAATGTTGCCTGCTTCATGTGCTGAGCGACTTCTCGGCGACGGATTGTTTTGTTTAAACATGTTGTTGAGGCTACGCTTTTCTGACATAATGCACATATCGTTCTATTTTTTCTGCTGTTGAAAACCATAATCACTTGTTCAATTAATATGAAAAGGGAAACTTTGATTTCTTAATTCATGTTAGCCAAAGTTTTTATTGAATCAATCAATCTCAAATTGAATACTAGCTTGTATAATGTAATGTGCAAGCCATTTAAGCCAACATATGGAAATGGGAGAGATTATGATCGTTTTTAACTATTATCTATTTCTTGTGATTTGATTATCATCATGACAAATTTCCTATTGAAATTTGATTTATCTCTCAATCAATAAACACGTTTGTTAACGTGATATTTTGTGTCCCTTTATTCATGTTCCATCTCTATTCATACGTAATAAATGATCACACCAGTGAAAACAATTTTCTTGGCGTCAATATCTAGCTTGATATGAAAATTCTGTGGTAGATAAAAGACCGCAGTAGTTTCTTTACGAACGATTTTCAATGCAAACTTTTAATGTTTTCTGTTTCAGCTGAAGCCCTATCTGCAAAAGAGACCGATTCTCGTTTATTTCGTATGTCTGAAATCCTTGAGGAGATGTTTCATTGCGATATCTTGTTCTTTATCAACGTTTTGTCCTAAATTGTAGTTGAAAAGTTCTCTGAACAGTAATTCTTGTATAAGGCGTACAAAGAAATTCGCGACAAATTTGTGGGTTGTACATGAGAAGATATCGTGATATTAGTCTTTGTTTAGCGCCTTGAATATTTTCAGATGATATCAACTCAGCTCAAAATTAAAATAATTAATACAAAATGAGTTTTATGTATGAAATGCCTCAATTATCTCGGAAACGGCTTGTAGGATTTTTATAAATTTTCGTGCGCAAGTCTTGTGATACAGCCGGTATTATGGTGATATCTAAGTAGTTGTCAGATTCTTCCTTTTCCGGAAAAAATGATAAACTTTGTTATTTCAAATAGAGGACCCTATATATTTTGTGTTTTTAGAAATTCGTAAGAAAAACTGATTGTTTTTCATGTGATATTTTCCATACCTAAATGCCATAATTTCGGAGTTATAGTAACATTTACAGTATCTCCAGTAGATGACTACGATTGAATAAACTCATTTAATTTGAATATTCTTCACTAATTTATGTGCTGATACAAATCTCGTAACAAAGTCTACTGTCAGTGAGTTGGTACAAAGTTTAAGGAAACTGGTGCAGGAAAATATGTATTCAAATCATGACGCAGAAAACCTACAACTGAAGACAAATACTTAAGTGTTTGTGTCATGTTAGAAATAGATCCACATTTGTGAAGTAGAAATATATTTTGAAAAATATACAGTAAAAGAAATTACAGCAGATACTCAAAATATTGTCCATTCACTTCAATACAACAAGCCATGCGATTTTTAAAATTTTGCAATCAATTTTGCAGCATCCCTGACTGCTCAATTCCCACTATTTCTATGGTAATCTTATCTTTTAATTCCTGAATATTGGCAGGTTTTGGACAGGAAATAGTCTAGTAGATTAATGTCGGGTGATCGCGGGGGCCATTCGTTTACACCACGCCTTCCAATTCATCTTATTGTTATCGTCTGGAAAGTTCTAATAATGAAGTTTTTTTCAAATGTAATCGGAAATACTTATTTGTCGCCTATTATTCCAGCCCATAGATACATTCAGTTTTTCAGGATATTGGGTGTTGCCGATTTACGCTGCCATTAAAACAAAAAGTGGCTTCTTCGCAAAACAAAACATTACTTAAAAAATTTGGATCGTTTTGATTTAAATATTTTTCCATTATTAGGTCTGCAAACTCCAGATGTTTGCGAAATATCAAGTTTCCTGGATATTTGTCTAGTACTCAAGTATGGATCGTCTTCTAACAGGACACAAACATAGTTTTTTTGCGCCCTGATTTGGATGAATGTTTCAATGAAATAATTTTGTTAAACTTTTTCACTAATTGAATAAGTAGATCTTGTTATGATATTTCGGATAGGATATAAATTATTAAGGATATTAAACGATTCTTGTTGACTCCAACGTCTATCCCCATATCCTAATATCATTAAAATATCAATTCGTTCTTCTTCAGATAAACGATCCATTGTGACTTTCACCATCAAAATTGTTATTGTAGCTATCATAGCCACCTAAATGTATTTTTTTACTTCGACGAAGATAATGCAAATGTAGCTATAACTCCGAAATGATGGCATTTATGTATGGGGAACATTAGATAACAAATTATAAATAATGATAAAATAATAAGTATTTTTCAAGGATTTGGAAAACGAGAAATATACAGGATGATCCATTTGAAATAACAATGTATATATCACCATAATACCGGCCGTATCACAAGACCCTTGTACACAAAAATTTATTAAAATCATACAAACTGTTTCCGAAATAATTGAGGCATTCCATAAATAAAACTTACTTTGTATATTTGTATATTTTTGTATGATAGTCAGGGGAAATTCAATTTTCTGTACCATTTCTTCAACAATTACGATCTGATTTTCGAACAATAATGAGCAAATTGCAGAAAGTTGAATGAACAATTTCCTTCCAAAACTGAGAAATTTACTTAATGCTCTACTGGTGACATGGTGAAGAATCACATGCTCGGTAGCATCAGTTCAAGATTTTATCTTCCTGCATAATCATCTCAGATAGTGAGAAAAATACGTGTACCTAATAAACTTTATTGATCATAAACTGTTAACTAGAACGAACGTCAGTTAATAGATGAAAACACTGAACGTTTTTGAGTATTTTATGAAAAAAATATTCAGTCCTCGCCTTCCACTTGCTCCAAATTATGGATCGACACCAAATTATTCAATTTTTTTATTGCCTACTCATGTTTTAAATGAGCAGTAACTTATACAAATGTCCTGATTTCCACCAAAACCAGAAATGACAGTTTCAAATTTCTCACCCACATGAGGCTATGAGAAAATAATTGAAATAAATGCAGCGTAAGTTATTACTGCTATAAAATTTCATTCACCGCATTTCACACCTCGTATTAGGCATTTTTTCAACGTTTATCTGCGGAAAGACATTAATAATACTGACACATGTAATAGATTCTCTGCAGCTGATATTGGATTTATTTGTTTAGAAATTAGCGACTTTTATTTGAAGCCAAGATTTCTTACAATTCACCAGGTTATAGGAAAACCGCAGAAAACCTGCAACACCGATGGTAGTTCTCGAGGAGGTTTTCGTATACTATTGCTAGCAGCTAAAAGTGTGGTTGGGGGAGTTTTTTTTTGGACTTTGTAGTGAGGGACCCTCAGGCGAGTCAGTTAGGGGGGAGTTTCTTTGACAGCGAAGTTATTTGATTCAATGGTACGAATCACATAACGGGCTTGAACGTCATTTAGGCGGCTTGGAATTGGGCTTGAGTGAGTATTAATATGAACTGCGTCACTGGTGATGAATCCGCACTTGTATTGACAGTATCTGAGAATGAAACCCTCGCAGGTCAAGAGGTCTTTGAGGAAATTCGTGTTATAGGACGGATTTAGGTTTTATACGTATAGAGTAACGTGAGGGGCTGGGTTCGTTCGAAAGTGTGGGTGAGATTCACTCCCAGATAGACGGCTTCTATGCAGATCTCAAGTCTTTCTTCCCAAAGTCTCAAGTAGAAGTTTCGTGATTGAAGTTGTTTGCGCCGCGAATGCGAAGGTTTGATGACGAAGACTTGAGCTTTTCGAGAATTGAGAGCTACTCTTCATTTCCTGCACCAACACGATCATTTATTCATTTAATTTTGAAATTTGAGAAAGTGCAATTAGTGCGGTGTCGTCCGCATAGAATTGAACATCTTCCAATGGGTGGCGAGGAGCTGGAGTATCGTATATATAAATGATATATAGAAGGACTAGAATTGATCATTTTGAACGCCCGTAAAAATGTTGCAGGAATCGGATAGGCAATAACCGACTTCTGATAGAGCGGGTGTTGATATATTAATATATATTTTTTTATTGGACATGGTAGTCGCATCGCCAGATGCTTTCTAACAAGTCCGGCATATCAGACATTTTCGAGAGCCTTCTAAATATCCATGAAAATGAATATCCACAAATAGATTTATTGCTCTTGTTATGCTGGTTTGAAGATTGGTCATGACGTTGAGCGTTGAGTGTACGGGCCTGAATCCGAATTGTAATTTTTGGATAATATTCTGTTCGGGTAGAGAAGTCTCAGATTCTGTCCTTTATCAGACATTCAATGACTTCACCCAGAACACTGATGAGTGATATAGGACGATAAGATTCAGACTTTTCGCGTCTTTGCCAAGTTTGGGAAGGAAAACTTTTGTGGAGGATTTCCGACATTGAGTAAAGTAAGAATATGCCAAGCAGACGTTGAATAGGTGGCAGAGCAGGGAGAAGACTGTCTCGGGCAGGTTTTTCAATGCCTACTTAGAGATTTCGTCCCGCCCAAGAGCGGAATTCTTTCCAGCCCGGCAAGCTGAATTAACGACATCGATAGTGAAGGGAACGTGGATTGAAATGTTTCCATCGAGGTGGGCTTTTCTGTGGCGGCTCCAAGTTACGTAAGCTATGTCTCTGATTACGAAATCGGTTTCATCAACAAAGTCTCTCAAAAAATGTGGGTTGTCAGCTGGAGTGAAGACAGATTGCAGACTGTTCTTGAGGACGGTAGTTGAGAAATATTTTTATCCCTGTCATTCTAGGTGTAACTTCAAGTGCTTTTCTTAGCTAGCAACCTTGTAGAATTGTTGCCAAAACGTACAGGCCCATCTATAGTCGGCGAAGGCGGCCTTCCACTTTTCCGCTTCTCAGCTTTGACTTGAAGCTTGACTTGAGCATTCAGACGGTTTCATTGCGTTTTCACTGATGTGTCTCCAGTTCCAACGTACAGCCTGCATAACTACTTTTCCTGTGGTTTGCCAAAGAATTCCAATAAGCTTTTTTGAAATCTTGAAAGGTGAATCAGGTTGTAGAGAGTTGCATTTTATTTAATAATGATGTTTTGACCAGTAGAAGAACGTGATCTGAGGTGATGGGGTTGCCTATAAAGCATTCATCTTCTATGAGGGTAATTAATCTGTCTGTGTAAATTTCGGTTTTTAATCTAAGAAAGAGGAAAAGAACTTAAAGAATCTGCGGGCTTAGTTAGTTGCTGATTCACCAAAAAGGGTATTCCAGAATTTTAAGTCACCCATGATGATGGGTGACCGGGTGCATATTCGAAGAGGTTAATAGAAAGAGTTTGTAGTTAGGGTTTTCAATTGAAGATGAAGTTGGTGGTCTCATAATTCAACGAGATATCAAGGTCTATGCAATCCAGGCTGTGTTGTGACAGGAGGGTGACAAGGGGAGTCCGTTACGGAGCCCCAGTTGAATAGGATTTCGCGGAGAACGCAGGAGACGAACTCCTGTTATTATGGCGATAGTTTCGTTGTAGGTTTGGGATGAAGTGAATGGCCTTTTCGACTTTTTCTTCCGTCCAGGAATCTTTTTGATGAGACTTTGAAGAATATCTGCGTAATTGACGTTGTTCGTCGAGGGAGTTGGAGGAAAATCCTCCGGAGAAGTGGTGGAAAATGGCTTGCTTTTGGTTTGGATAGAAAAATGGGATAGCCTGGGTATTTTGAGATAATTAGGAGAGGAGAGTGTGAAAATAAAATAAAAAGAGTGCTTCTCAATGAATGAAAATAATGTTAATTCCATTTTCTTAATACTGCAATATATTATAATAATTTTCTTCATCTCATGTAATATAAGGGTTCATTAAAACGACAAAAAACTTTAAAAAGGGCGCTTCGCTTGGCACTAACGTACCCCCAGAATACTATTAACAAATTATTCTCAGCTCTCACTTATAGGATAATAATTCATCCCTTCTTTTTTCAGGATACTTTTGGCATATTACTGACATTCACTACGATGGGCACGTATACTCACATGGAGACGCCAGAAAAGGTGAGTTGAATTCTTCTGTATAGTACTTTTGTCTCCATAATCTCTCATGTCATTTCAGTGACTCTTCTCCGATCTGTACATTTAATTCAATATCTATCAACGTGATTAACCAATTTTCTGAAATCCTTCACAAATGTATCAAACTAAACTAAAACTAAACTCGTAATTTGGCAATTTATAGGCATTTGGAGTTGCGGAATCAGAACTTTTATTCTAGTAGATTTTCTAAATTATTCATTTGAACATTCACAAGGACCAGTACAAATATAGTAAGATAGCAGAAATGAATTTCTCAACATTTCTAACTGAGCTGCATACTATTGAACATCGTGTTACATACATGAGGAAAAAATTGAGATGTTGAATAATTTTGTTAGTTAGCCTACAGTATACTAATAAAGCTGGTTTCGCACGTCAAGGTTTAATTATAGTCCATAATTTACATTCATGGACAGGTTAAAAACCGCACTGTAAAATTAAAACAATATTTTTTTGATAATAACCTGAATGATCAGAGATACTTAGAATTCCTCCAAAATTATTTTGTTATGTGTTATTCATAGAGACATGTGATTCGTGCCCGATGAAGCCCCTTCTCACTGCCTAAATGATGTAAAAAATCATCTCCATCAAACATTTTTCCAAATACATGTATTGGTCGGGAATGTCTGCCTCCATGGCCACCACGTTCCTTGAATCAAAAACAATGGATTAATTTTTTTTTTTGGAATATCATCCATAAAATAAACTTCAATTGTGACGCTATGAGGCAGAATTTGGAATAAATTTTCCTTGTGTAAGTAAACCCATATTTAGCACTATGCAGTTCAATTAGAAATATCTGATTGTGTTATAATACCTTGATTGTCTCTTTATGACGAACGATTTCCTTTATATATACAACGATCTAAAAATCTGCATATTACCTAAACCACAGACTTTATCGAGTTTAACATAAAGTACTTTTTTGTACAAAATCTATTGGAAAATTAGTTTTCGCTATCCTTGGGTTGTAAAATTTGCGCATTGTTAACTATTGCGCATGATCGGCCCCTGGCCTTCAGATAGTAGAGTAGTAAATTTATCTAGACAAGCATAGCACATGAACATACGTAAACATACATTAAAAATTCATAATGTTCGAATGTATAATTTGGATAAAATCCTTAATATATTAATACTTGAAGGCCTATAATTCAGAAACAAGGAGCCGTATGAGAAGTTTTTCCATGTCACAGCATTATTTTCAAGTCATCTACTCACTCCCGAATTTTATGCATGAAGTCCCGGAGTACCCTGTATTATTATCCTTCCATTAGTCGCGCGTGTATCTACGAGATACATGGCTAACTTTTTGCTAAATATTTATTTATGTAATAGCTCTAGAAAATGGAGATTTGCAGTAGTTCTCGGCAGATGTATCTCGAAGCCTTTCCTAGAAGTACAATCGGCTGATTTCACTTTTACAACCCCTGGCCACCCTAAACCCGTTCGACCGCCGGATTTGTATCTGCTAGATACAGCGCGACCAAAAGCGGCAGTTTATATTCAGATTTAGTTGGGATAAGTTCATTTTGACGTTTTGTAATTATTCAAACGTAAATTTTATTGTTTTTAAGTGTTTATTTGTTTATTTGGATATACAAAAAATGAAACGTTAGTTTCATATGTCCCGAAAAAAGGAAAAAACCTTAGTCCTTATTTCCAGTTTGCATGTGTCGTCGAACGAAGTGGAAGAAGATGCTTCAAAAAATCCAGAAATAATATCATTTTATAACAACACAAAATCCGGCGTTGATGTGGTCGACAAGCTTTGCGCTACTTATAATGTCGTTAGATCAACTAAGAGGTGGCCTATGGTAATTTTTTACCATTTACTGAACGTAGCTGGAATCAGCTCGCGGGTGATATTTCTTGGAAACAAAAATACGTTTGTCACAAGAAGAGAATATTTGAAAAAATTAGGACTAGCCTTGCTAGACGAACAACTAAAAGTGTGGGCCCAAATAAAAAGTCTTCCACGACAAACCAAAGATTTGCTCAAAAATTACAAAACCTTGGAAGCACAACAAGAAGTTCAAGAGGCAACACCTGGACCAAGTAAAAGAAAGCGATGCGAACCATGCTATGTAGAAAATAAGAAAATGCCAGTGTCTGCATATTGTTGTAAAAAATGTGGAATTCATTTATGTATAAAACTCCATACAAATATGATTTGTAATAAATGTTATAATGAAGAAAAGAAAGTTTGTAAAATATTTTGAATAAATAATGTAACTTTAAACCTAGTTCTGGCGATAACCTAATTAAAATTTTACACATTTTACATATAAAATAATTATTTTTTTTCACTTGCAAAAATGTTAAATTAAAAGTGGAGAAAAGAAGTATTCATATAAAATTTGCTGTATTAATATATTAAAAATAATAATAACAGAAAAAATTTATTTGATATATGTATCTGCTGGATACAACGCAACCAAATACGTTAGAAATACCCGCGCGCCTAATGGAAGGTTATTCATATATTTCTATATTTTCCCACATTTTGGTATTCCATGGGGTATATATTATTGGTGATAGGAATCTGGATACCTGGTGGACTACAGATATAATTCATCTTGACAATTATGCGAAAACTGAAAAATTTCTCATCGCACAAAATACAAAGACACCTCCATAACTAAAAAAAAAATATTACAGAAATAGACGATAGAGTGACATTACCCATGTATTTCACTTAGAGGCACCAGACTTTATGTGTACTACATATTCTCATGAGAATTGTCATTATCTCTACTTACCGACTTATAAAATTGTAATACCTTCTGGAACGTTAAAATCAAAAAAAATAAAGTGTAGCGTGAACTTCAAATGTAAAGACAGCCCAGTATAAATCTACGCATACCTCTGTATAGTTTTTCGTGATATCAAAGATGTAGTAGTTATTCCAATCATTATCCTCAATTACAACTGAAAAAGTTCCTAATTTCTAATACTGTTACTTTTGAGACTATATTCCTCATTCGGCGAAATACGACAGTTAACGAATTCGGAGTCTAGCAATATCATAGAAATATAAGGTAAGTTGTGTATGATTATAAAGCTGATGAATAGAAATGATCCAATCATAAAACCAGTCCAATCAGGAACCAAAAAATCATACATTTTCATAGGAAACAGCATTTCGTAACCGTTTAAGTTTACATCTGGGGCTCGAACTAATGGAACGACCACAAGAAAACAAAATAGATGAGAAAAGTCATGTGTTACTTATGCTGTGAAATTCCTCTTTGGTGTACGAAAATAATAGTAATTCGGGACCCGCTGTGGCTTATAAAGTAGGCCTCCTTAAAAAAATGCACGCAACTTGAAATTCCCTAGTTTATTTGCCTCCTCCTTTCATGTATCCTCATACAGGACCATGGTAGCCATCTACGTGTTGGATTAAGGTTAGGTAGTGTTAGTGTGAAAAGTTATGAGTGGAATTTTTTCGACCAGTGTACAAAATACACCAAGCGAGTGTTCATGTAAGTGAATTTGACAATGTATCGAATGTTTTCCTCATTATATTATACTATTACAGTAAAATTTCTCAATTTCTTAGACGTTTTGATATGTTTATGCTTCTAAATGTTCTTGATTTCAAGTATCTTCTGATTTAAAATTTATTTCTTTCATAATTTTTCAAAGACAACTGAAAATTTAACGTTTCGACTAATTTTATTCTATTGAAAATATATAACAATTGCACAAGGTGCAATATATTGTATAATATGCAAAATAAACAGTCGTTGTTCAGGTCTGGTCGGCTGCCATCATGTAGTGCAACAGATTAGATAAAGTGCAGTAAAGCTTTACAAGAAATTATAGGACGTAATTATTCAGTTGAATATTGTTGGACATATATACTATCATTTCTCTTCGATAAAAATACATATTTTCACAGGGATTCCATCCCCATAAAAAATATTAATAAGTTTACTTAGAAAGAGGCAATAAGTAAAGCAACCTTTGATGAAGAAGGAAGAGGAAGCGGTATTTTATAATGACCATGATATATTGACTAATATGAAAACGCCAGGGAACTAATAAAAGAGTCCACATTGAAAGAAGAGATAAGGAAACTATTTGGAAAATGCATCGCTTCACAAAAAAATTTGATAAACCACCAGCAAAAAATATAGTTAGTAGACAGAGTAGTTGTAATAGATAGAGTCAGTGCATTTTCTCAATTTATATATTTAATCGATTAAGGAAATTATCAGAGAGAAAGAGATGCAAAGCTTTAGTCAGTGCATTTTCTCAATTTATATATTTAATCAATTAAGGAAATTATCAGAGAGAAAGAGATGCAAAGCTTACTACAAAAGATGAGATGTTGGCTCTTTTTGTTTTATTTTTCTATCTAGGGCGTTACTTCCGTCAAACAGACGGTACCAGATTAGAAGTTTTTCGAGCTTGTAAAAGTATAGAAAGTTTTTTATTTCTATTGCAGTCGATAAGATTCCATAATAAAATTGATAGACCACAACGTAAAGGAAGAGAAAAGCCAAATTCGACAGATATGTGAAAAATTGCGAGAATTGGTCAATTTATGACTATTGATGAAACGCAAATTTTGAATCGGGGTTTTTTGTAGCTTTATACAATACATTGCTAATAATTCATCTAAATATGGCGTCATAGTTTTTGCAGTTTGGGGTTCTAAGATGTTTTATACAACAAACTTGGAAATATACTGCGGACGGTTCATGTATCTAATACATCAACTGACATTGTTCACAGGTTAGTACAGACCCTCAAACTACAAAACAGAAGTTTGATAACAGATAATTAGTAAATTAATTATCCTTTGACAAAGCAGTTACTGAAAGATAAAATCACAATTATAGGAACTTTTTAGGAAAAATAAAAAAGAGCTGCCAGTCAAACTTTTTCCAAGCAAAGCAAAACCAATAACCTCATCTATATTCGCATATCAAGATGATATAACTCTTCTTTCATATTGCTCCAAGCAAAATAAAGCTGTCTATTTATTATCATGCATTTCCAGTGGAACGAATGAAGAGGAGACGCTGAAATCTGATATTATTTATTTTATAACTCTAGGAAAGGGGGAAGGATACTGTTGATGAAAAATGTTCAAATTATTCTGTACAGAGAACAACTAGGAGATGACCACTGGTCATTCACTCTTAACTTCTAAATATTGGCAAATGCAAATGTAATATTCGATGGATTCTTTTCTGAAAGTTCTGAATGTAGAAGAATGTTTTCCAATAATGAGCATTTGCTCCTATGAAACAACGTAAGAAAACGAGAGCATAGATAAAAAACTCAACTTAGATATAAACTATTTTTTGTCCAGGTATTAACCTATCGATTAAGTAGAAAAGGAGAAGGCTGCAGTTCAACTACAAGAAAGTTGTCTTGTTCGGTCGAAAAAAGAACAGAGCCACCATCATTAAGTGTAATACATGCAAGCAAATGTCGTGCAAAGAACATATTTTTATTTCATTTGCGTTGAACAACCATTAGAGAAAAACTATGATGAGAGGTGTTGTTATATTTAGATATTTGAGTTAAGTTGTTATTAAAAATGTTGATTTTTTAAAATGAATTATTCTGATTCATAACAGGGTTTTTTACTTATAACAATATGTGGCGTAAAAAATACGCCAAGAGAGTACTGTACAAACTGAATAAGCGCTTTCCAAATGATTAAGGATAGATAGAAAGACAGATAGAAAGTATCTGAAGGCCATAACATTATATAAACTGAGAAAAATGATGAATGTCCGCATTTCTTAGATATTTCTGGCAATAAGTGGCCCTAAGAAATGGACATACAAAAAATGATTGATTTTGTCTTAAAAAATTACAAAACTCAAAAAATTGGTGAAATGTTTCGAGAACTAAATCGAATAAATAGAATTGAGGCAGAGAATGCACTCGTGGTTATCCATTTCAAGGTGAAGTTGATGAAAATGTAATACAAAAATTACTTTAACTTTCACGGTACCGATTGACGGTACATAAATTGGAAATTCCCATACCACACATATGGGAAAAATTATTTTGTACACAATTGCGTGTTTTTTCGCTCGACTAGCAACCCGTTCATAACATTCAAACTTGAGTGAACCCTCTTCGTGTTATTCAATGTTATATACTATCATACTAGATTTCATATTGTTCGCATCCCTTGGGTTAGATTAACTACGTAAGATCACCACATACAATTTCTTAAATCAATTAAAATTCATATATAACACCCGAAGTTTTTGTTAATGTATCAAAAATAAAACATTCACTCACTCACAGCTCACGATTTGTATATTTACTGAAATTTAATTTTTTTTTTCTATTGTGGGCAAGAATTGAATCAAATGTAGTATCAATTACTACTCTAAAATTTAACCGGAAAATGCTAGAATTTATTCATTAAGTACGAAAGTTATACGAGGAGATAATGACTCAACTTACACAAACTGCGAGCTCCCAAAGACGTTAAATAATAGAATCTTTCAAATATTAATTGAGATAAAGGGTTTGCAAAGATGAGTTAATAAAAGGGGATCCAAATACTCTTGAAACTAAGTTTATACCAGACAAAAACTGGAACAATAAAATACTAGGAAACATGAGTTCTACAGCAAAAACTTCAACAATAATTTGTTAAATACAACCGATAAAATCAATAAATGATAAAAAATAAGAAAAGAACAGAATATCTAACTCAAGAAGTTGGATAATAAAATATACTCTCTCATAATTACTCAAAATATACAGTCTAATATCAAACTAATAATATCTGAAATTCATTATTTTGTACAGAAATTCTTAATCAGTATTAGGAATATGAATGGAGTCTGGTTGAATAATGCGTTTCTGTCTATATACGACAATGAAATCTCAAATTGATGATTGAATTTCCAATTGAATCGTTAATCCGCATTTGTTGTGGCAGCACATCTTCATTTTTAATTGTGGATCAAATCATCTCAATACTCAACGAAACTAGAGGGGCTAGAGCAACATCAAATATTTTTAAAACAACCATCCTTATGTAGTAAGCTCTGACTATTGTTCCTTCATGAGTTACTGCGTTTCGCTTGTATAGGGAATTATAAAGACGACGGATAACTCTTTGTAATGAGACACATACTAGTGAGGCTCATTTTTCGGTTACCCTGTTTTAAGGGCACTAGAAAATAACAATAATGGCTGGTATTTTACTAGGAATCTACTAAGAAATCTGAATTCATTCCAAGGTTTGCTAAAGGAGATATATCAAAGGGGGGATGAAAAATTGTATAAGAATTTCAGACCCTCTATCGCACTTCAAAGTCAATGAATACTATTACTGTTTAGACAGACATCAAGACTTAATTAACATTTGAAAACCTCTGGGACCAGAGCAATACATTCGATAGTGATACAACCGAAGAAACTCTTGTTGAATTCAAGTGAAATAACAAAGAAGAACCGTCATTTGCTTTGAAAAGAAGCTAAAATTTATTCCAATAAGGAACTCACGGAATTATTACTCATAAATTTTATTAGCTTTGCATCAATCCGGAGATGATAACAGCATGATTTCTATTTTTGACCCGGTTATAACTGAAGCAGCTGAAAGTTTTCCAAATTGAAAATTATAAAAAAAAATATCCAAGGACCTCTATGAGACAAAAACGACTTTCAAATTTGTCCTATAGAAATCGAAAGTCTCGAATAACTGAAACTATTTTCTGCTGTGGTTGATTTACTTACTCAAATTTGCCAAAAAAAAAAAGGAGACTTCTATATATATTAAATTCCAATTGTTTTTTCTTCTTAGCTTCTAGGAGCAATAATTTTTAGTGATAATACTCAATAAATGTTCTCATATTATTTAGTCCAGTGCTTTTGTTTTTTTTTGTGAAAAATGCTACCCTTCAATTGAGCTTCTCTCACACATGGGAAGAAAATAGAACCATTAGTCTGCAGATACATTAATAAGGGGAGATAAAATATGTGGGGTTAGAAAGGAGTTCATATTAATGGATTCCAGTTTCGTTAACTTCTAGTTAGAGTAACTCTGTATAGGTTAAGAAATCATTTCCATAATAATGATATATTTTTTCAGTTCGTTCTTTTCTAGTATTTTTGAAAAGCCTTTACTTCACTTTGGAAATAATTAAATCATTGCTTTCCACTTCTTAAAATTGCGTCTCTGAATATCAAGTGATATACTACCAGAATAATATTTAATATTTATAATACAGAATGCTGTTGCGACAAAAATTCAGAAAAAAATATAGATACTGCTCACGTAGTGGTAGAACTTGCCTTTTGAATTATTCAGAGGACTTTGAAATGTGTTTTCAGTATAAACTGGCAATAGAAAAAAAAAAATAATTTCATCATCTGTTCAACTGTTTTTGTAATGCTTTATCGTAGAATTCATGGTCATACTTGATTTTTTCATAGAAATACTAGAAATAATAAACAGGGATTTTCAGCTAAATTTATTAACAATTAGCAATCGAAGCATGTGATACGAGATTTCTTATAATTCTCTCTCTCCCACTATTCCAAAATTATCATTATATATTTAACGTTTTGTGCCGTTGCGGTTTTACTCAAAATATGATATTTTAATATCAAAACGTCAAACATGTCTTTAGAAATAAAGGAAAAAAAAAATTAAATGAGAAGAGACTTGAAATAAAGACGGTTCGGAAACATATCAAAAGGTTTACGAAATGAAAAATGTTGGAAAATAATCAATCCAATCGTCTGTTGGAGCCAATTCGTTTGGCGAATCAATATTACTAGAATGTGAGCAAGTAAAATGAGAAATTACATAGTCATAACCGTCTCTTTTAATAACATAGAATAATTTACGCAAATCATATACTCCGCTGTAGGGGGGAGTGTCGCAGACATTTTTCCATGAGTTGTACTGGACAGGAAAATACCGTCCCAAGGCTCAGTACTAGGCCCTATTTTGTTTCTTCCGTTTATAAATGACATAGCCTATCTAATCATAAGTGGTAAAGTATGTCTTTTTCAGACGAAACTAGTTCTCTTTGAGCAGCCCTGATCTCACGGCACTTCATAGGGCTATATCCAGTGACCTAATCACCCTTAAATCATGGTGTGATTCTGACTCTCTCTGTCTCAATGTCTCAAACCAAAGTTTCATCCTATAAAAATACATTGCAGCCTTTTTTATTAAATAACACAACCTTTGAATGTGAAAAAGTCTTGGGACTCTTTGTGGAGAATTCCTTGAAATGGGAGTTATATACTCGTATTGCTGCCTTATCTAAAAAATGAAGTTCCTCCTGTTTTGCACTGAACTTATCCACCTCCTCGATAGTTTATTATGCCCTTATTGAGTTGCATCTTCCTTTATGGGGTGCCTGGGGTACGACTCACTTGCCAATTGAAATCAAACTGATTTCAATTCCGCATTCTTCTATTCTAAAAATAATAGTCAATTTTTTATATGGACTTATTTACTAATTTAAATCTCGAGATATCCTAAGAAATCTGTAAATTTTAAACATTTTCCTTTAAACATAAATTTCTCCGGGGTGACTGAACGGATTTTAACATTTTTTGACTCTTCAAATTTTTTTTTGTTCTATTAATAATAGCTCCAATTATTTTGTCAATATTACTTATGCTGTCACGGGGAAACTACGTCATGGAAGTTTATATGAGAATACATAAAAACAAGTAGTGGGCCATGAAAAAAACAAAACAAAAAGATATGTCTTGTGCCAAATTAATAAACCTAGTAATTTGTTCATTTGCGTGTCATTGCGATTAGTGTGCATTGAATTCGATATAAAATTCACTTAAAAGTTATATCTAAGATGATTCTTACAAACGAAGAAGCATTTGATATGATAGGCATTTACTTTGAATGTATGAGAAATGCAACTGTTGCAGCTAGGGTATATGCCATACAATATCCCCAAAGACGTCAACCTGGTAGCAGAGTTTTTCGTCGATCCATACACCGTTTAAGAAGGATTGGAAATATAAATCTTCCTTTATTTAGAAAACGCGGCAGAGGTCGTTCAGAGGAAAACACAATAAATGTTTTGGCATATGTGCAATTTAACCCGCATTCAAGTATTAGAGCAATAAGTAGAGACTTGAGAATAAACAGAATCACGCATAATATTAATTGTGGGCATGGTTATATGTTAACATAATAATTTACTTATCATTCCGCAAAGATATTAAATAGGACATTATATTTCTTTTAGACTTCATTCATATCATACAGTACTGCATCAACAATTGGTTGATCAATATTACGACAGAAGGTTGGATTATTGCAAGTAGTTACTACATATGGTATATGAAGACCCTCAATTACTGTCACGTATTTTGTGGTCAGACGAAGCTACATTTAGTAGTAATGGTACGGTTAACCAGCATAATATTAATATTAATAACCCCATTAACAGGGAACGCCAACTAAATTCTATAATCTATGTTGCTTCAGCACGATGGGTGTCCGGCGCATTTATCCAGACAAGATGAAGAATTTTTCGATAATGCTTACCCTGATAGGTAGATAGGACGTGGAGACCTATTTGTTTGGTCAGCCAGGTCACCAGACTTAACCGTCTTAGATTTCTATCTATGGGGCCTGATTAAAGACCTTGTTTGTGTAATTAGACCCACTACTACAAATAACATGATCGAAAGAATAAGAAACGCCATTCAGTGTATTTCGAGAGTAGAAATTGAGACTGATGTTCAATCTACTCTTCAAAGAATAAACGCTTGTATCGAAAATGATGGGCGACAATTTGAACATTGAGGTCGTCACTAACGAGGTACCTTAAGTTATATTTCCATTTCACCACAATACATTGTCGTGATAATTCTCAAATATAGACTGATTAAAAAGGTGCACCAGACATTTTGTAGTATATCAATTCGCTGTAACTCTAACGTTTTATTTTCGCTAATCCTTACTTGTTACTTTTTTTCATTACTTGCTTGATAAACAATAATCGTGTGGAAATATCATAATATGTTTTTGCACCTGGTATTATTTTGGAAATAACACTAGTATCATTGATGAACCTAGACGTAGATCAAGTGTCTACTAATCTGAATACTATATAAAGCTTAACAAAAGATTGAACAATCTATATTCATAAAACTTACTCACCCGCCAGGTTTTGATTATCTTGCTTAATTGTTGTTTGTAACAAATCTTTTTTTCGAAGAAATTCGATATCCATTATTATTTCCCGCATGATTCTCACTTGCTCTGCCCTTTGGCGTTAAAGCCGCCTGATCTTATGAAAGCCAACGTGCTGATCAATATAGTGCATAGAAAATTATTGCATGTCGCCGCTTCACATTATACAAGTATAATGGTTACCTTCAATAAAAATTCCAAGAATAAAAATGAGTAATTATGACAGTTAACAAGAAAGAAGTGGCCAAAAAATCACATCCACAACAATAATTCTTCCTTGCTTTTGGAGTTTGTTGCAAAAGAAAAGAGCACCTAAGCAATGGTGGGCTAGGTCCTGGCTTAATAGAACAAGAAAGACATAAGTTAGGCTATATAATTAGATGAGAAAAAATATAAAAATTATTTGAGAATGGATAAATGGATGGAGAATGAAAATAAATTATAAGATAACTAAGAAATCTTTGGCGAGAGACGTTATATCAGCAGAATCTCATTTCCCCCATGATTTGTAAACTGCACGTAATAGAAATGACACCAAACTGATAATGTTGCAATTCCACGATCTTACATGAAACATTCAGCTGAACTTCATCTCATTTGCGCATGCTTTTGATCAAGAAATATTGCGACTTGTATTGCGAAAAAATAATGTCATGTAATTATTTAAAGTTTCTCGCCTTATTACTTGATGTCATCAGGAGTATTTGTGACTATTATTATTTTTATTACACTTTATTTAACTTGCTGTATGAGATTGTATCTGTTCATCTATTTAGATGGAAGTTTTCACTAACTTCCAATCAAACTATTGATTTTATATTTCCCATACTTTTTCTCTTTCTATATATCGTTCGCTAAAAACATTGGTGAAATATTTAATAATATTACGAGAAATAATCAGTCGTTTTTATAGGAAGTTTAAATTTTTTTTGGATTTGCTCACATTATGTTGTGACCGTTTCTATATAAACAATTTCTAAAAAGCTTTCTTTGTTTTTTTCACGGAAAATTAGACATTTCCGAAAACCAAAGATTCAAATTCCTACGTTCCCAAATTATTTTTCCTTGTAAACCACTTTCAAAATACTTATTACTAGTTTTAGTTGATACATTTACTTAATACCAACTCGTCAAACAACCAGATCTAGCTATGGAAATTCAAGTAAACTCCTGCTGTATAGCTTTCCGTGGATCCCTAGTGGACTACCTGAACCACTTTGGCAATGACTGCTCTTAATTCAATTACATTAGATGTTCTATTGTAAATATTTGTTTTTATTTGTCTATTTTAAAACTTAAGTAGGAGCCCTCGTATCCATCAAAATAGCGTATATAGGAAAGCTATATTGGAGAACTAGAATTTGGTAAGCTACTGATCACTTCATATGAGGTTAACAATAAAACAATTTGACGAAAAATCCTCGTTTAAGACTCTCAAAATTTCCAAAACCAATTCGTTGAACCTATTTTCGATCGAAATGAGAAAATGTCGCACTGTTAACTATTGTCACTAACTCAACACTGACGAGCGTTTCGGTAACCAAGTTATCTTTTTCGAATATCGATGAAAATCTGACCCAGTTTATCTACGTCTAATTGTACACAAGCTTTAACTTTTGCATTTTCACTTGGCTCAGATATTCGCCGCATCTAGATATCCCATATCTAGGTTTCATCCGTGATCACAAATAGTCGCGAGAAGCGAAAAAAGTCTTTATATTTAGAGAACGAGGTACTTATTTGGGAAGAAGCTCAAATCCATTTTCATGTTGAATGATGTACAAACTTTCATATGATATTTTCTTCCAGTCTTACATCTCTTCAACTTTACTTATAATAATTTCACGTTTTCCGGTGTATTTTCCTCTTTCAAGATTTCAAGATTCTTAAGCTGTAACGGTGTTTCTGCGGCTTGGACTACAAAAAAAATTATGACTGTACATCACTTGGACAAGTTATCAAAATACATAATTCATAATTAAAAACAATGTTAAATCAACATATGCACTTCTTTATTTTGAAAAAAGTTAAAGACTTGATATAAAACTATAAAGAACAAACTATTTGTCAACTATAGTTCGAAGCACGCTACTCTGAGAAAAAATATGGGATGAAACAAGGAACCTGTGCCCATCAGACATGGTAGTGAACTAGCCTGTGTTCCCGATTACCTAAACTATGGAATATAGAATAATATTCAGATTACTATGAATAGATTTGTGATTGAGGGAAAAAGAATATTTTCCGCTTCCCTCATGTTAATCATGCACCAAAATCTTGTTAACTTGGATTACTGATAAAAAACACCGCATTCACAAAATTTCGTTTATAACATTATTTTATTTGAAACTCTTATTGCCTTTAGAATTTGTATTTTCATTTACTATTCTATAAACTGTAATGGACTGTACTTTGTAATACCTTCCTGTAATAACTTCAGTTCATACTTCTTCTTCGCATACATTACTTTCTTGGTAACTTCATTAACCTTTGCAAGATATAACTCTATGAACCTTTAGACCTCAAACTAACACAAACACATTCGCACGTGAGAAAGCCTGTCCCTCTAAGCATTCATCCCCGGTTAAATCAACTAGCTTCCTCATCGCAGTTCACATGACTAATATTATCGGAGGTAGTCGTCTTGAGGGTTTTGTCTGATTTTTCCCTACCTCTCTACTTATTTTTTCTAACTCTTCTATTATTTGTTTATTCGCGGCTTCTTCTGCTTCAGAGGTTTTTTTCTCCGTTTTCTTCACTTTTTCCTTTCTTCTGTTTCCTAATTGTTTACTTTCCCCCGTCATCCTCGATTCCAGATTTCTTTCCTCGTTACCGTCGTCTTTGACAACCACCCCAAGACATACATAATTATGAACTTGTTCTTAGCTCGTTACTTGCTCTTCGTTCAGTTGTATTGTCCTCTCATTACTTTTTTCCTTTGTTATGTGATATTTAATGATATCTGATTTCTTGCGAAATCGTCGTTTCAACTATCTCCAGTTCCAAACTTTAATGACTTCCATTATCAAAAAATGCATAACAGTGCTTATCATAGGTTCTGTTGATATTAAAAGAAAGGTTTTGAATGGTACCATGCTAAGAATTCACGAAACTAAAGGTGGCTATAGTTTTCAGTTTAGTTCTCTCGAATCAGAAAAAATGAAAAGTGGAGGAAAATATTGAAGGATTTGAAATTGGATTTAAACTCTGGTATAATGCCTTTCAGTAGCTCTCTTATTATATAATTTTTAGGACATTTTCTTCTAAGAGACGAAAATTAATCTGCTGAAAAGTAATTGTTCCATCTTCCTTTATACCTTTCTTCAATCACTCTCTGATTTCTATTACTTCTTTAAAAATTACATAACTTTCAACAATCTTCCACATACGTCTCAACTATTTATTGATTTATTATTATTTTCTACAAAATGTTCGACCGCCAACACAAAACTTCAAGTTTTCCTTCCAGAATAAGTCACATCTACTATAATGTTTAAATATTTTATTAAGACATAGATTTGAGGGCCATCAGATATTTGCTTTGAACTCTTTATTTAGAACATTCACTTTCCTTGCCCAATCATTTGACTTTATTCACTCATACCTCACTTTATAAGTAATAGAGGAGTTAAATACTTTCTCTACTCAACAATGGCCTATTTTAACAGTAATTTAGCATTCTCTATGAGGCCACAGATTTAATGAACTTGCTTGCCTATATATAAATGAAACTAGATTATTCCTTGTGTGAACTTACAATTTAATCCGATTAAATATTTTCATATCCTCTTTTGAATTTATTGAATGAATAACAGCATCTATTCAATGGAATTGACATTGAAAAATAAACCTTTTTTTAGCTTAATTAATTTGTTGAACTCGAGAACTAGTATCGGATGATTTATATTCATTTTGACTCATGTCTAGAAATATCTCCAAGTTATTAATAAATATCATCATGCCCAATATGGAGATGATAATCGTCCAATTTTTTGTTTTCTATGTACTATGGTAGTGTATTTCAGTCCCAATACATTTACTTTCGTTCCTATTCCTATGAATTTTGATCTCTATAGAGAAAGAAAACCACTATGGGGCCGGATTTCCTCCTTCATATCCATATTAACTTTTAGATTGTACGGAATGTTTTGAATTTAGCCCATTATTTCTAATAGTACACGAGTCACTGTTGAAGGGAACCGACTTGTGTTACTTCAATTGAAACCCGTAATATTTACCAGCAATAGCCATATCATAATCATCAAAATTAATCTTGGGCTCCATCCAGAGATGATGATTGAAATATAATTGAAATATTCAGTATCATTTCCTTGACAAAGTCAGTGGTATCTCGTAGCTTGTTGGTGGTCTTTGTGGTACATTAATGTTTCCAGAACAACATTAGAATCCACATTTAACAAGTTTAACAAAGTTTCTTATAAACCTCACATCAGCAAACTTATCCGAAAGTAATTGAACGTTCTTGACCTTATCAAGTTACTAACTTTTCTAGCACCCATAACAAGATAACGAGCACTCCGTCCTACCATGAGAGACGGAATAAACTTCTAATATGAACTCAATCCAATCATTTGTTCATTCATTGAAAATAAAATAAGTTATAAAACCTACCCAAAACAAAGAATTTTTCAAGAAACTGAATACATTATTAGTTTATTCGCTGTGATCAGATGCGATTTTGCTTCAACGTAAAACAAAATATCTCAGTTTTAGAGGGCATATTAAACATTTAAGCATAAAATAAAATTTTCTGATACATTGACTTGAGAAAATTTACTCAACATTCGCTTCATATTCTAGAATATGACTGCCAATTCTTTCACCAACTCAAGCCACACGCTGATAACATTCGTTATGAACGTAACAAGCTCAAATTGCTCTTCATAAGAATCATTGTCTTCATATTAGATATGAGTTGCAAGAATGATATTAACTAAATCATCTTCATTCAGTCTCCATCAATCAAAATTTCCTCAATATCTGCCCGAGCAATATCTTCAAAACCAAAAAGCAAACATGTTCAACGCAATCAAAGCTTGTTAATTCCTTCAAGCATAAGAAATCGGCGATGGGAATGGAGACACTACGTGGCCACAATTTCAGATGACAGGTTGGTAAAGATTGCAAAGGAAGAAAAGTCGAATACATCAAGACCACCTAGAAGATGGTATGAAAGCTGGTCATCATAATCCCAACTGCAGCTATGCAAACACTAAGTCCTAACGTACGATGAAGAAGAAGGAGATAAGATTTTGTTTCTTCAATGCTTGCTTAATAAAAATCGTAATGATATTCTATTTGTCCTGGAATGTGATGAGGAAGATGTATTCTTTGGTAAAAAAAAACAATTACCAATTTCCGTTTTTTGAATAGTGACTCATGTTTCACTATTAGTAATATACTAAACAAGTTCTTGATGCTTCATTAAAAAAAACATTTTCGTATTTGTTAATTATCAAAGGTTTTATCCTAAAGTCATCTTTAAGACACTATACACTATCTTCACTACATCAACACTCACAATTAGACTGTCAGACTCTCAATAACTAATTCACCGTTTTCTATGACTTTCTTAGATCAACTGTTTCTCTCCGATATTGATCTTAAGTTATCGATGCATGGAACAAAATTGTGAAACATACCTTTGAGTTACCTAATATATAAATTTTATTTTCTCCTAAAATCTAACAAGCATAGAAAGGAAATGATATCTATTGTTTCAGCAACTTTAATTTTTTCCCGTAGAGTAGTCAGTAATGTCGAATAGTAACCTCCAGTAATTTTTTAACCCTTATTCAAAAAATCAATCATGATTACTCCATGGCAATCCCAAAAAACTACAGCAAAAACTTTTCCAGCAGAATTTTGGATACGAAACTTGTTAGGTCTTGGAGAACTAGAGTGTCGCCATTCCATCGATTGTTGCCTTGTTTCTGGATCGTAGAAATGTGCCCAAGTCTCATTCATAGTAACAATTTGGTTTAAGAAGTCTACATAGTTTTCAAATCGAGCACAGATCGAACGCGATGCTTCTACCCTTGCAAGTTTTTGGTCAACATTCAAACATTTGGGGATTCATTTTGAAGCAATTTTTCTCATGTCCAAATTGACGTGAACTATATGATGGACGCGTTCTTATGAAATATTCAGTGCTTAAGATATCCGTTTTAGCCCAATACGACGGTCTGATAAAATCATGTAATGAACTGCATCGATATTTTCGGGGACCTATCGGTCATCATCTTCAATGGAAAATTTATCTCTTTTGAAACTTTGAGTCCGATTTTACACGGTCGCATACGAAGGACATTGATCACCAACAGTATTAAGCATCTCTTTGTAAATTTGCTCACCTCTTAACCCCTTTAAATACAGGTACTTGATGTTGGCTCGATACTCCAATTTTTCGATTTTAACAATTACGGTGAACATCTTTTTTCTTTTAATTTATTGCGCAACTCTGGTTTACTATTTAGACGTAAAACTTTACACTGACACTTCTAATAAGTTATTGTACGTTGCTATGGTAACGCAATATTTTGTTTATGCATGGAACTGGCCTAGGCTAACTAGATATCAATACATCCTCGTAGAGCTCGAAAGTTAGCCTATGGAACCTGTTAAAAGTTATTGGAAATTTATTGTGACGAATACAAAAACTGAAGATAGGGAAATTTGAATTACTTCAATGAGAGCTAATTATTTCCTATATTACTTTCGCAGTCGTTGGGATATCTCGTAGCAGATAAGCCAAAAGTTTCAGTTTTTTCCAACACGTGGTACACGTATGTGGATGATACTTCTTCCAAATTTAATATGAATACAAATTACTAATGAACAACTTTATCCTGGGTTATAAATTCAAAAACCCTTGAAAACCATGCAAAAGATAGAATACTTTATTTATGAAGACCGGTAATAACGAAATTAGCTGTAATGCTTGTGTTGTTGAGAAAACTGGTATTATCCAGTTTAAAGGGCACCTACCTCATTTAAAGTATGCATGTAGAGAAAAGAGAGATATTGACGAGCATGCTAACAGTCATAATCATGCAGAGTATAAATTTTGTAGCATCTTCTATAAAAGTATCTAGAAATAGATTGTGATGCAGTTGAAAATATAAAATTGGTAGATATTCAAACAGAGACAATGACATACATCAGTAAACGTCATTGCTTTTAGATTAGAATATTATTTTTATGCCCCAAGTAGGTTCATTGGCAACAAAATTTATTCTGTATAGGTAGTTCAGCTTAGTAAATGATCATGAGTTTGTGTGATTGGGTAAATAGTGTGTTCATTATGAATGAAGGTTCCAGAAACTTCAGTTTTCAAATTATTCAATAGACAAGAGTATATTTCATAATTTTGCGCAGCTCTCATCAAAACTTGTAACTAGGTAATTTGGGAAAGCATTTTTTGATGACTTGCGATAAACGAATCTTTTTATCCATTTGATTCTAAGAATATTTTTAAATAACGGCTTGGCTGTTTTTTAATATGAACGCTGCTTGCCAAGAAAACCAAATAATATCCAAAGATTTGATTCGCGTTCTGTAGTTGATTTCATGGTATACATATGACGCAGGTAGTGACATCTATATATTCTTATTCAGGAACGACTCTATATCAAATGTTGAAGTAATTATGCTAGAAATGTCTGTTCCAGTAACAATCCTCTTCGATCTTCTACAATTCATGTCATGTATCTTACTGGGAGTATACTAAGACCTACTGCTGCCATTAATTATATTTCATTTATATAGGCATGAGCTATCAGTTCTGAATAATCCTGTTGAATGGAATTGACAATAATAAAATAAAAGTATCTCACACACTCGTTATTTGCTTTTATCATTTTTCAGTTTTATTTAACAGGTTTTAATGTTCATCCATTGATTAAAGCTTTTAAAATAATATATGAGTTTTGAAATGCTTTGCTTCAATTAGAACTGACTCTAAACTGTTTATGAAAATTTGATAATCAATTAATTCTAGTTATATTCTGAAATATTCGTGTGAAATTTAATTTTATATTACTGTCAAAGTGTAGTTTTAATAACGATAAATGTTCTTTATGAATTATTTGGTTCTAAATGAATCTAACGTCAATGGAGTTTCCAAGTATTTTGTCATTGAATAAATGTCTGAAATTAAGTTAAAATGTTTAGCATTAGCCATATAAAACATATTTTCTTTTCATAGTCTATCATCAAGATTGAAAATCCTATTTTTGCTGCTCCAACTACGAATATCCTAGAAAACTCACAATATTTACAAGGGACGGAAAACTGTATTGTGTTTTGGCTGACTGGCTATTTAACATTAACGGGTATGGTTCATTAGACAAATTTATTATCAAGAGTCTTAATGTAGGGACGCCATCTGATGTTTTGCACAAGCCTAACTTTTTGCTTACTTTCCCCGATGAATCAGAAAAGGGAAAAAAATTAAGATATAGCTCCTTATTTAAATAAAAAAATACAAATATGACCCATTTAGAATTTACGGAAATACAATGGTTAATTATTTTATATATAAAATTAAATTATTCCTTCATATTTTAATAATTTATACAATCAACTTATTATAGTCTATGACAACAGCGACAAAAATAATCTCAAAAAGCTAACATTTTCGTAATTTTGTGTGGGATGCTTATCCTATATGACAGGATACAAGTTGTTTCTAAGCCGTTACAACGCCTTTCGAATCGAATATTTATTCTATTGACGCTATATGGAGGAAAGGGAATCCTTTTTTTTAATCTTTCACAACGGTTGTCGAGTCGAATTCTCTATTAAATCTACACTAAGACAACGATATTGAACATAGAAAAAATTCTATACTTGTCTTGGATTACCCCTTTCACAATAATTTTTACTGAGTTAATGTCCTTGACTTGTATATAGGGTTCACTATAAGTATGATCCATAATATCTATTTATCTAATAAGTTTTAACTTTTATTCAGAGTTGCCTATGGAAAATGAACGGATTATAATAATACTCATCGATTTCTTTTCAGTCAACGTAAACAATTCTATGAAAGAATATCCATGGTTCGAAGTGCATCACAATTTTATCCCAACAAATGTTTATCTGGCATAAAAAACTTAATCAGTTTATGAAATTATATTTTCAGTGCTGGTACTACCACAAAAATATCATTTTACATAAACAGCCGCCCGTGTTCAAGTTGACACAGTTGACCTCTAAGCAGTGATTGAACCTTATTTGCCATGTATTCTCATGTAATTAATCATTGTTAACTCATATCCAATTTTGTCGCTGGACATTCCACACTTCAATCGTGGCATACGCGATTTTCCGTGAGGACGGACTTTGAAAATTTGTCCGGTCGTAAATGGCTATCAAATGAATTCAGCATTTTGTAATCAAGAGAATTATAAACATTATCCAGCATCTAGCACAGAAAATTTGTTTCCACAGCTGCTATTAACTATCGATCGACGGATATCATGTTCCAAGTATCAGAAGGAAGCGGGAGGTCGATCTGGCGATTAGTGAGAATGTTGTAACTGTTCGTTATTCTTTTATTTTTCTGAACAGTGGAAAGTTGCACTCTGCTAATGAAAAATTATTATTTCTTGTGTAAACTAGAACTTTTCACTAATTTTCCACATCTCGTTAGTCATAAGATTACCACAACAGTCTGCATTCATTTTATTACTAAATAGTTTACAAGCAAAAATCATTTTCATTCAAGGTAGATTTCAATTTTATCTGTAGGTGTAACTTCCAAATATTGTTGAGAAACTCACATATGAATGTGTTTTAGACGTTCTTCACACGTATCTTCCTTAAGACCAGTAGAATCTCTTTCAAATGCAAGAGCTAATCTTTCTACTCTCGAAATTCCAGAATTGATTTTTTTTCTCCAATCCACATCTTTCATCCACTGATCTACATAACTTCATACGTGTGATATAGTATGACTTTGATACAAGAAAATTAACGAATCTTAATTTTTATTCAACGACATAAGTGTATTTTTTGAGAAAATACTGCTCATGCAATTAATATAATGAACTAACCCGACAGACGCCTTAACGATGAGTATTGAATTCGAATTTGCTCTGGAATCTATCGGTGAAGCCGTTCAAGTTAACCAAAAACCATATATAAAAATTTTTTTTTTTTCATTTTTCAAAATCTACCAGTCCGAAACGGTCAAAATTGTATTCAAAATCTAATTTTTAATTTTGTCAAGACCTTTCGAATAGCGTTAACCACGAGAAAATCGGTCAAGTCGTTCAGAAGTTGTGAGACACACACACAAACACACACACACACACACACACACACACACACACACACACACACACACACACATTTGGTGTTGGCAATAAAGAACCTATTAACTGATATTTTTCACACTGAAAGTTGGCATAAAATTTTCTTGGAAAATTTTTGTTGAACCAAATGATGTCATTTGAAAACAATTATAGTATTGCTGAATGTGAGTCAGAAAATGTTTAAAATTTGGTCTATTTCCGGAAACCAATTAATGTAATTGTTGTGGTGGCGATACCAATGGCGTCACGCTCTAGCCTTAGCAGCCATCCCTCCACTGGCACAACTTTTTGCGATTTTTCTGAGGCTTCTGATTGTGATGATCATAATATTTTAATTAACAAATTGCGGTTGGTTTAAGTCATACCTTACCAACATAAGTCAGCTTGTAATAGTTGATACAACGATCTCTTCTTGCAAGCCAATAGAATGTGGATTACCCTAAGGCTAAGTACTAGGTCCCTTTTTTTGTTTCTTCTGCTAACAAACGACATCGCCTATCTAGACATCAGTGGTAACATGTGTCTATTTGCAGACGACGCTAGTTCTCTTGGAGCACGGCACTTCATAGGACCATATCTAGTGACCTATTAACTTCAAATCATGATTCGATTCCAATCTTCTCTGTCTCGTTTCTAAAACTAAAGTTTCATCATATGAAAAAACATTGCCTTTTTTATTGAATAACACCACCATTGACGTCGTTGAATCTGACAAATTATTAGGGCTTGATGTGGACAATTCCTTGAAATGGGATTTACATATTGCCGCTTTATCTAAAAAATTAAGTTCCTTCTGTCTTGAACTGAGATAGGTTCACAATGAACTGAACATATGCATCTCCTTAACAGTTTATCATGTCCTTATTGAGTCGCCGATATGCCCTTATCTTAGGGGTACGTGTGGTGCGACTCAATTTCAACTTCAAACTACAAAAAGGAGCTGTTAGTTATTTACTGGGTCTAAATAGCAGGGCTCACTGCAGGGACTTTTTTAAAAGATTGAAAATTTTTACTCTTTCTTCCTTATTGACCTTTGGATTTGTTTGCCTAATTCGTAAGGAAATTCAGAAAAGTCGTTGCTTGGCTATTTACTTAGGAACACAGAGCACGACCTTCACTTACCTACTCCAGCATCAGCATTAGTTAAGGGATCAATAGTTTACAAAGCAAAAAAATGGACATTCATTTGCCAATTGAAATAAAATCGATATCATCTTTTACCGCATTCCGCAATAATTTGAGGGCATATTTACTGGAAAGTGCCTTCTACTCTAAATACGAATATTCTGATAATATTTAATTCCATGTTGCATACTGGTTTACTATGTACTTATATACTAATTATTACCTATTACTATCACTTATGATTTTATTATTCATTGTGGTTCTCCCCTGTATATTGAAACTTTATTTCATTTGTATCTTTATGCAGTTATTTCTATGTTTGTTTTTTGATGTTTAGAAGCGTTTGTCAACATATTGTAACAATTTACTACAATAAAGCATTTCTCTCTCTCTCTCTCTCTCTCTCTTTCTCTCTCTTAGAAGAATTTTTGATTAAGCATGCAACTAGACATTTATCTTATGAGTTTTGACTTTTATTCCGAGTTTCTTATGCAAAGTAAATGTAATGATACTCATTGAGTTTTTTGTAATCAAGTGAACTATGTTCAAAATAGAATCAGAATAGTTATCAGTTTATTCGAATTTGTTATTATAAAATTAGCTCCCCTAAAGACAAACAGAACTGTGATCGCCTTGCTTCGTCACCTTCTGGCAACATGAAAGGCACTTTAATGTGGATTTTCACAAAATTCAAATTATATTAGGAATTGATTTTTTGTCAGGTGGCTACCTCTCAAAAAACAATCAAAAATTTTCTAAATCTTACAATAGTCGTTCCACTTAACCGGGGACATATTGTATTTTGGGTTTACAAGATATTATCATACTAATGTTGTTGCAGATGATATTTTTGGTGTAAAACTAGATTTCGTTACTAGTTATACAGTATTTGGTCTCACATATGTTGAAAGGACTTCAGTGATTCATTGAATTCAATATATTGAGGAAATTAGAGTCATAAAATAGTAATAAGTGACAGTTTATCACCTACGGGTCTTCGGAACAATTGAAGACTGATCGGAAGATTTGTTTAGCGATGGGACCCCTTTTTGGAATGAGGTGTTTGCTAATAAACAAAAATGTCACTTATTGATAAAGGAAAGGAATACACAAGAAATCCTTAATGCCTTAATTAATCTACAACCATTGATTTATTAAATGATAATTTTGTGATTTTACACCCCTCGATCATTAAGTATGAAACTAATCACTAGATTATCCAGCTAAAGCAGTAATAACCTATACCTTAGAGAATAACGTGTTACTTCTGAGACCAATGATGCTCGAAAAAGTTCAAAATTGAACCTCCACAATGCATTTCGTAAGAACATTTGTTATACTCCGTTTGCGTTTTAGATACAACTTCGAATAAAGTCGAAAATTCATTAGATATATTTTGAGTCCTATTCATACGCAACTTTTTATACGAGTGAGGTCATACGTCAAGCAAAATGCTTATCGCGTTGGTTGTAGTGTTAAGTTGGCAGTTTTTCATCGAAGAAGGTTGTAAGAGTCAGTAAAGCGGTTCCTTCCATCTGAATCGCTTACGAAGAAGGTCGTTTTTGATAGAGTTATATCCGTGCATTATGGCGTTGCTTAATGAAGTTCTTTTAAGCCATACTTATAATAGGAATAAACCGGAGATTATTATATGAATTTTTTCAAGTTCAGATGTCAATATTGAGTGTAGTTGAATTCCACTCCAAAAATTATTGTTACGGATGAGAATAAAGAGGAATTTCTTCTGCCATACTGACGTTCTGAGAAAAGAAAACTGATTTTGAAAATAGAAGTAGTCCACAGAAAGTTATGGAGAGAAATGAACACAAAGTCTTAAATGTAAGCTAACCGTAGCCTAAAATTGCCAACAGACAGTCGAAGCAATCAAATTTCCCTAAATAATTTCGAAATTTTAACACCCTATATCAATTTTATAAGTAAAATCAAATACTTTTGAAGAAAGCAATCCTTTTTATATCTTATTTCAACAATAGAACACATGAAAAAATTAATGTAACTATTTTTAGTAATCACATATTTACAAAAATTGTTTCAATAGATTATATTTCAATGAAAAATCTATTGTAATCGGACAAATGACATTAATCTATTCTTCTAACTCCACCTTCCGTTAAAAACTAATTATACTTGAAACGTTAATGCCTAATTCAATGTCACTGTAGAGGCTTGAAAATTATGCAGTGTTCTGTAGATAACGAGTCCACTCTGGTCTTTAGTTTTCACTTGTGTTTGTTAACTAATACATCTCCATTTTCCGGTCGTTGCGTGCTTTTGCATTCTCCATTTCCATCGGGACACCTTACTACAACGAGTTTGTTGGCATTTCAATGTGTGGACTCCATAATAAGCGCATATTTTATTAAATGAGATTCATTGCACATTATATTACATTGGGAACTCATAGATAGGTGAATATAACTAAAAACCAAATGGTCAGTCAGTAAACTAGCATTGATATATATCATCACCCATAAATATCTTTTATAGAATAATGAAGGTTATAAAATGGTAACACAATAAACCGAAACTCACGAGAACCTTGCAGAGTTATTGTTTAAATTAATAAGTAATTTCCAATATTTTGGTTTTCCTTATGTCTCCAATCGCGATGTGATGAATAGTTTCTTTCTTATTGATATTAATAACATCGATTGGATGAGAGACATAATGAAAGTAGAAAAGAAGGCGGATTGGTATTTCAAACGCGATAATATTTAAAACATTTGATGGAAAATTATGATTATCACAAAAAAATATCAAGAAAAAGTAACAAGGAATCGGACGATCTAGAAATAGTGGCTAAAACGCCAGTATTCTGAAGAAAACAGTTTAGGAAATTAGAATTGTCGAGAAAGTTAAGTGGCAAGATTATCGACAATTGTCTATATATTGTTTGGATAACAAGTATGTTTTCAGAGAGATCAGTCTAGGAAACGAGGATTTTTGAGAAAATTGTATAAAAGGTGACAATTAGGTGTCTACAAACAGACTATTCCAAAAATATTTTCTGGAAAACAAGAATCTGGAGAAAAGAAAAAGTATCTGAACAAGAAGGAAAAAAGTATCTGGAAAGCGAGGAGTCTGAAAAAAAATTATCTAGAAAGTAACGATTCTTAAAACAAGTATCTTGGAGCTGAGGATGCTGAAACTGTTAGGAAGCTAGGTTTCTTGAAATAATATTAAAAAATTGATTCTGAGAAAAAACTGTCTAGAAAGTCACGAAAAATGTCCATAAGAATGAAATTTCTGAAACAGGTACCTAGAGAGTGGGTATTTCCTGGAATAATTACCAAGAGTGCGAGAATTCTCAATAGAAGCGTCTAGGAATAAAGTATTCACAGGACAGTGTTCCGAAAATATCTGGGAGGCTAGTATTTTGAAAAAATCAACTAAAAAGTGTGAATTTGGAAATAAAAAAGTTTTAAAAATCAACTATTTTTGCAAAAACTATCTAGGAAGTAAATATTCTAAAAAAAAGGGTCTATAGCTGAAAAGTTTGAATATTTCAAATAAAGTTGCTAGAAAACGACATTCTGGAGAAAATACTCTAGAAAGTGAAGAAAAAAGTATGTAGGATATGAAAATTATCGTGAAACTGCGTGGGAGTTGAATATTTCTCTGGAACTTTTGGAAAAATATTTGATAATTGAAGTTCAACAATTGTCAACTGTCTGTTTTACTAATCATTCATCATTTTGATATTTCTGAATTATTTTGGGTGGTACTCCTCACGATAATTATTGAACTGTGTTTGTACTGTATACATGAAAATCATAGATTTTATTTTTTGTAGGTATTAAATTGTTCTAGATAAACGTTAACTTTCCTTCCATTTGTAAACTCTTTTTTTTTCGACAGGGAACGCTTGAGTGCAATTATGCATTTAGAGTACAGTAGTTGTATTGGGAATTATCAATCAACTCAATCTATTGTGTGAGATCCTAGCCTTTATTGTTTCTCCTCAGTTCCAAGAATAAAGGCACCCGTTATATCATATAGATAACATAGTCGAGAGAATTAAATTTAGCCAGTTATTTCTATTTTTAATGAAATTTATGTGCAGTTCTCGATCAATAACAAAGCGAGTTAGCATTTTTTCAAATTTAGTGTATTACACTTCTCTTTAATCGTTTTCCCCTTAGAGTAAGTAGTTGGCACTAATGCCTTACCTTTCAGAAAAAGTTCTTCAAACTTCTTTGGCGAGTTTCTGCAAAAACAAGTTCAGTTCTCTCGAGTATTTCACTCTGCGAAAGCCAGCTCATGTGAAGTACTCTCTATCAATGTGGTCAAGAAGATCAACATCATAATGAATGTTATTATAAACCTGGACATACAGTTCTTAGCACATTTTTCTCTATAAATCCAATGTCTTTGCCAGAATGAATATTTATCACGAGTTTTCTTTTTTTGCACTGGAATTCATTTGTGGAGGTTGTGCTCTTCTTTTTCCAGTTTTACTGGAATCTCTCTGCTATTTTCATCCATTGATTATCATTTCATTAATTATCTTCAACTGTTTATTAAAGTGTTATCAACGAACTGTAGAGATATTCCTGTCATAAATGTGTAATGGTTCTTTAACAACTTGACAACTTTAATATGCTTGACGATAGTCCTATTTTTGTAAATAAATGAAATATACTGGTGTTTCTACTTAAGGTGTGAATATGTTAAAACTGTCATTGTCACAAAGTTTAACATTTTAAATGGTTAACGTATTGAAAACGTGTCATACGATTGCTTTTTAAGTTATTTCCAGATACTTTACACATTCATCTTGGTCAAAATATGGAAAAAAATCGCGAACATTTTCTACAAATTTCGACATAGATTAAATCTACAGCATTGTGCCGATAACTCGATTAGCATTTTGGTGATGAAGAACCATCTCGAGCCACCGAGTTTTGCTGGTTTTCCTAATTCAATCGTGGTCGCACATCGCTACAGTATCAATTCCGTGAAGGTCGGCTGTTGTGCCAAAACACATTGATGCTATGAGTAAAATCAAAATGCACGATCGTCATGAGACATACCATGAGACTGAGGCATTATTGGGCATAAGTTCTTTCCGCATAAACTCCATATTGCATGAATATTTGGCTGTCAAAATTTTTTTTACTTTTAATACCACATAATGTGACAATCGCTCGAAAAATAGCTTGTGTTGATTGGTACATAGAACTGCTGGAAGAATTCAATCGTGTTGGTCCAAATGACTTTTATAAAATTGAGACAGGTGACGATTCATGGATCTATGTATACAAACCAACAACTAAACAACAATTGACTGTATGGGACTCTAAATACCCAAAGTTATCCGGGTATGAAGCACTTCGAAGCAAATAGTTGTCTGTTTTTTCTGAATAAATATACACAATAGAGAGAGAATATATTTACAATTACCACAGTTTTTCTCTATTCACATTTTTTTTAAAAATCGTACTACATAAATCTTGTCCAAGAACTTCTGAAAGAAATAATGGTATATGCAATGAAAAAATTATCCGAACATATGACGAGAATAATGAATATCCGAGAATGCATACTTTCCACATATTCCTTCATTTAGATGTATTAGTTGATAGGAACAATTATTGTTTCATTACAGCAATGTCAAACAGTCAATTAATAATGGTACACCAACATTTGTTTGCCAGAAGTGCTCGGAAATAATCAGGGAAACCAATCGCAAAAGACTAATCAATTCCAACAAAAACGTTTTGAGCAGTGAATTCATGGGTCAAAATAAATTGCGCTTTTCTACACCTGAAGAAGCGGTTAATACGTACACAACACATGTGTTTGTTTGGCACCTCAATTGGAACGAAAACAATACTTAGACAATTGGTTCCAACGCATTCAAAAGTACGTTGATCTGAATGGAGAATATTTTGAAAAACAATAAAGCTATATCCAATTATAATTTTTCTTCTTTCTTCTTCACCTATCTCAATATTTAAGTAGCAGTCCTGATATATGTTTATTTGTTGTCTACTAGGTTTCAGATTTATATAAGAGTGTGCTTGTGTTGGAAACATTTGCCTATATGCCGTATCAAATTCGTGTATAAGTGAAAATTCATATACATTACAGGAGTGATAATTTTTCCGTCCAATTATGGATATCGCAAGATATTTCTACTAATATTTCCAAAGTAATAAATTTCCCTATTTTAGAACCCTAATCAATCATAGTCCATTTCTCCATTTCAATATTTAGATGACTCTTTACTGCAAATGTTGTAGGATAATGATTCCATTTAAGTTTAAAGTAATGTCCACCTATACCACAGCACTTTTATACCCGAAGCTACTATTACTCAAACTATTGAAACAAGTCGGAATACTTCAAAGAAATTGATGTGTTTCTTTAACTCATTCTTCGTTGAAAAAAATTTATCACAATATTTCTTTAAGTTGGAGAATGCTAGGCAATCACACACAGCAACATCAGACGAATATGGTGGATGAATGGATAATTTTTTTATCTAAAAATATTATTTGACTCAGAATTGAAGATGATCTTTTTATATTGTACCAGTTTGCTGTAACTATGGGGTAATCTTCAAGCTCAATTGCTTCCACATAGCCTTTAATGAGTAAGAAATCTGCGTACTCAACTGTCTTGAACAACGTTTGTTATTTTGCCATTGTTGGTGGATACATACATGGTTCATCTGGTGGACTGGTATATAATTAAATAGTATAAGTGACGAATCACCTGTTCTATAGATAATACTATGCCATTATTTAACATTTTTACGTTTTCTGCTCGTTTCTTACTCGCCTTGTTTTGTGAGAATCGTTAAGGGTAAGTACCAATCAACGAATAACAATTCTTTTCCATGGATATTATCATCTAAATCAAATCTATTTTTGCCAATCCATCATCACTCGTCTCACTCTTTTTCTAACATAACTGAAGAACAGGGTCATAAAGAACTGGCCTTATCACTATGTGATCCATCATCGCTTAAATTAGCTACACTAGCGAAATCCGTAGGATTTGTGAACGGTTTTTATCATCAAATTATTACTTCGGCGGTGAATCGTACGTACCAATATTCAATCAATGATAGATATCAAAGCTTCATACTTAAGGTGGTATTTAAAAATGCAGTTTTACAGAGTGGCCTTCATTCACTTTTTAAAGAAGAGCCACAAGTCGCATGTTACTAATTTTAGTTTAGAGAGTAGTACCCTTCTAGTACCCTCGTAAAATTTTGAGTTATAAAAATCCAATTATCGTAGTTTTGTATGTATTTAGTTATATGGTATGAAATTTGATGAGAATTTACCAGCAACCACATATTACTTCTACTGTAACGAAACATGAAGTACAAAAACTAATTACGTAAAGAAATTATGAAAATTTCGAAATCCCTTAACAATATCGTCCAATATTAAACTTCTCGGAAAGCATATTGGCTCATAGAAATAAAAAGCAAATAAAATTTAATAATATTTTCAATAGAGAAGAATTTTATGCCGTTCTACAGAGATACGCGAAGCCATAAAACCGAATTTTATTTCTCGGTTTATATCTGATTGAAGTGAAGTACTTTTAATTTGTTCAAAAGAAAGTGACTTCAATTAGAAACTTGGAATTTCATATTTCATCATAAGTTACTGTGAAATTGTTAGTTAGTAATTGAGAATTACGTTTTATCCATTGTAATTACCGTTATATTTCGAAAATATGTCTTCGATATTAATAACAATTTTGAACCTGATTTTTTCTACAAAAGTTAGTTATATCGTCATTTCCTTTTCAAGTACGAAGGATTTTTATTTATAAAGAAAGCACAATGGAAAAGTACGAAAAAAATGCCCATAACAATGGTTGACCAAAGCCTGACGAAATAAAAGGACTTCTGAGAACAATTCAAATAGATCGATAGGTGGTATTTGAAAAGAAGGTTCTGGATATTATTGATGATTTTTATGAACAGTAATACTGAAACATACGTAGCGCATAATTGTTCTGATTGTGATTATTACAGAATGTAAATTAATATTGTACGTTGTATGAGTTCCAAGATTCCGCTCAAGTTTTTAATGATATGTTAAGAACATATATTATCTCTAAATTAGTAGCTGTTCCTTATTTTCTATGAGACTTTTTTCTTTTATCGACTGGTGAAACAAAATACGAAAAAAAAAGATATGTAGCAAAAATAACCTAACTGAGAAAAATTGAGAGGAAAATTACTGTTGCTGCTTAGAAATAAATGGTAAAATGGAAAGGTATTAATTATATGATAAATATCACAAAATAACTTTGAGACTGGACATTTTTCATAAGAAAGGAAATTTTATAGTTAAAGATTCTATTCGTATTATAAAATGAAGGGTATTAAGTTTGAAAGAAGCGGAAATGTAATATTCTATTTCCCTCTGCCTTATATAGAAGAAAATGATTAGAATGTATCATAATAAGGAATTGAAGGTACAATCGAGTTTTATATAAACGTGTTCATATCGCTTGAAGGGCTCATAAAGAAAACCATCCATTTAAAGCGTCGAAAAATATAAGTAATTCGAATTAGGTATTCTAATGTATTTCTCACTTATTCAAGCAATGCCCTCTTCCAAACAAATTTCACTGAGCCCATTATGCCTTGAGGTGCCTGTGTAAATCTTGACATTTTTTGTCTGGTATGTCGCCGACTTTCTTTTTTTCCAATTCCGAATCATTTTTAGGTAAGAATCGTTCTCCTGATCTCTGAATATTGGGGGTGATATTCTTGGCCGATGTTATTAATTGTTTCTCGATTAGTACTCCTTTGCCAACCACTCCGTCGTAGTTCTATAGCTCCATCATACGCGGTGTGTCTCCTTCCATGAACCCTTGTCGCACCGCTACTATCAAGGTTCCGTTTCGTGCAGTATCTCCCTGTACAGCTACCAACACCATGCTGCTCTTAGATGAATGAAGGAATAGCATATTTCAATGGTTATGTTTTTAAATTCTTATTGGACACTTTGTAGATTCATAATCTCCATTTCCATAATCACGCGTTCTTTGATATCACCTATGATTACTTCATGCGTGAACTTTCTACACCCATCTCCAATTATATTTGTGTTTCTTCATCATCTTTAGTTGATCTAGTTCCTTAACCATTTTTACGTCGCTAACTAACATCAATGTAATGTTTTCCTTTATCATTTTATTAACCTACTAAATTTATATAGAAACTAACTTTTTATCATTTTCTAAACTATACACTAAGACTTATTAATGAACACTTATCTAATCCTTAGCATATTAGTTTATTCTGAGTCACCATTTACTTTCCTCTCGATGTGTTCGAGATGACCAGATTATTTACTCGATTAGTGGCTGATAATAATCGCATATTTATACAAATGCAATTTCTCGCTCACTCGGTTCAAGAATGTTAGCAAGTTGATTCTATAAAACGGCTATAACTTACTGTGAATGAGTTATAAAAACAAAATTTTGGCGCTTTATTTCTTGGAAAGTTCTACTCGGCGTGTCCACCAAATTTTAAAGTCTATTAATATAATATAACAGAACCGGCTTCACGATCTACGTCAGTAGACGAGTTCGTAACAATATAATATACCTATGTTCTTATTTCAAAAATCACATTTTTGGCTTATAACAATCAGTATATGTATTAGCAGTGCGCAGTTGATGCTTAGACTTACAATCTAGATGAGAATATTGTGATTATCGATTGGAATGTGGTGTCTTGTATAATGATATCTACTCTGTTAATATTTTCTGTAGCATTATAATGTAACATTATAATCGGCATGCCACGTTTGGTTTTAAATATCTTATTAATTTCGTTGATTACATATTGTGGAACAGTGTTACTTCTGTTTTCACAGTTCTGAATTCTCCTATAATCTCTCTTTAAAATGAAAATTCGTATTTTTCACTTAATTTTGGGAAAAAAAGTAGACATAAAATTTGCTTCAAAGCTTATAAATAAATTATAGAAGATCATTGAATAAAATAATATTATAAACACCAAATATGAGACGTAAAGCTGAGAAAAATATTGAAAAAACCTACCAGCGACTATAAGGAATGATATCGCCACAAATTTTCTAGAATTTACCTCAAGTTGTGCCTTTGGTAGGCACTTCACCTAAAGAGGACGTCTTAAAATCGTTTATGATATTCCATAAAACTTTTTCGAATGGAGTGGAAAGTCGACATCACATTAATTTCTTTTAAAACTTTGAAGTGACTATAAAACTGAAGTGATATTTCATGATGTTTCAAAATCAAGATAAAATATTTTGCTTCTTCTTCCGCAGTCGAAGTTCAGTTATATTTTCAATTAGTTTATCATTTTATTAAGAGGTTGAGTGCTTTGATTTTCGAATTCTGAAGAGCAATTATGTAGCTTCTTCTATAGTTCAGCTTTATACCTTTTCAGGTGTAAGGCTTAGCTTGTTTTGTGATAAACATAAAACCAACTCACCCTGTTCACATTTTATGTGGTTAGGTTAGGTTTAGTGAAAACAGTAAATTAGAAGTTGGTTCAGGCTGATTATTAGTCATATGGAACTAATAACAATGAATTTTATTGCTTCCACACCAAATATATCATCAGTGATGTGACAAAACCCCCTATTTTCTCACAACCTGATCTTACAAACAATTCTTTTGCAGCTGTATTGACACTTTTCATAATACAGTAACGCAAAAAAGTGAGAAGACTTTTAGAAAATGTATGAATTTCTAGATTTTCATTACATTTATGAACACCTGAAATCTTTACCAAACTTAAAACTCGCACTCAAAGGGATAATTTTTTTTCCTAACAATCAATCAAAATAAGCAATATAATTTCCATAAGCTGAGAATAACCTGATTTGATGCTTTATATTACTTAATATACTCGTATATTATATATTTATGTTCAATTTTACTTTATAGGACGTATTTAAAGGGAAGAATTTTGAAAAATATCTTTTTTATGAGGTTATTTTGGGTAAAACTTGTGAAGAGATATTGGTGATAAAAGTTTTCGAGATATTGAATTCAATTGAAAACAATTCTCAAACAGAATTTGACAAACAAATATCTCAACCTTAATTGGGCCACGGATGGGCTAGACACCATTTTGGCTCAACCTACAAACAATGCGTCTGGAAATGATATGTATGGAAGGTGGTGACTCACAAAGGCGCATAAAGGATAATCACAAGCTGAAAAATAAATGCTCGCGGTGTGCTGGGCTTGATGGATACCGTCTACCTACTGACAGGAGATTTAAGAGGGATTACGGACCATGAGTAACTACTTAGGGTTTTTGTGTCGCATGAGAAACCACTCCTAGACTAGAGCGATAACATGGACAACTCTTTCAAGGCACACCAACAAATATCTGCTACTTACAAAATAATATAATCCTAATGCCGTCCTTAAATTATTTAGGCACGTCCTGTCCGCCATCATCATAACAAAAATAAAATTGTTCTTTTCCTGCCTATATATGACACAAGCCAAAAATTGGACCATATTCGTGCTACTCCATTACCGACTAGACCTTGGTCTGAGCTCTCCATCGATTTTCAGATCCATTTGCAGAGATTGTAGGTATGTTGACTAGGACAATTCCCTTTCTTGGATGTGTATACATCGACGTCTGCCTCTTGATACTTGAAGAATTTGCGAAAACAGTTTTTCGTCGAATTGCTCTAAAATGGATATCTGAATCACTGAGTATTTCATACGAACGCGTTCATCATATAGTTCACGTCAATTTGAACATGAGAAAAAAGCGTGCAAGGGTAGAAACATCGCGTTCGATATTTGCTGATTTGAAAACGATGTAGATTTCTTAAACCGAATTGTTACTATGGATAAGACTTGGGTTAATTTCTACTATTCCAAAAACAAAGTAACAATCGATGGAATGGCGACACTCTGATTCTCCATGACCTAAGAAGTTTCGTGTCCAAAAATCTGCTGAAAGAGTTCTTGCTTCAGTTTTTTGCGATTGCCAGGGAGTAATCATGATTGATTTTTTAGATAAGGGTAGAAAAATAACTGGAGACTGCTATTCGATATTACTTACTACTCAACGGGAAACAATTAAAGATAAAAGACGCGGAAAGTTATCCATAAGTAATTTATTTTTGCAGGACAACGCCTCTGCACACAAATCTCATGTTGCCATGCAAAAAATTGGTGATTTAGGGTTTGAATTGATAGAAAACCCCCCTTATCCACCAGATTTGGCTCCGTCCGACCATCATCCCTTTCCTCAACTGAAAAAAAGTTTAGAAGGTCGTAAATTTCTTTCCAACGAGGAGATAAGGAAAGCTGTCGAGGTCTGGTTGGCAGAGCAAGAAGAAACATTGTTTTCAAAGGTCTAGAGACACTGCAGGTTCACTGTAATAAATTTATCCAATCAAGAGGAGAATATGTTGAGTAATAGAAAATTTTAACATTGAAATTTTGTTTGGTTCTATAATAGGCCAAGAATTTTTCAATATATCCTCGTATAGTATACTAGCGACACTGCTTAATTTAAGAAGTTAGCTGTGTTGAGAAGATTTATTATATTTACATTCACTACAGATACCACATTCTACCAAAAAAAGAGAGCTACAAGCGCTTCCAGAAACAAAATCCAGTTCTGTAGCTTTAACAACTGAAGTTATGAGGAAGTTCATTGAGATTTTACATGAAAACCGATTGGATGGCCACAAGAAAGTTTTACTAAATATTTGTCGTGTTTACTTGGCACTGCAAGAAAGCAACTTCAAGCCAAGTGGAATTTTCCAAGAATTAAAACGATATTTACGGTGAATTCAATACAATACAATATAACGTCATATTCTTCAACACTGCAAAGGGCAGAAAAAACATCACCATTGTGTGTCTTATATACGAATATAAGATGTTAGGCAGCGAATATTGAAACAAGTAATTGATTTTTGTCAATTTCAAATTCGGAAGACGTATTGAGATTGATATGAAGAAAGTTGAGCCACACAATAATTTGAATAATATTTTCACTGTAGCCAATTTGACAAAATAGAAAGTCAACTAGTAAGAAGTCTCTCAAATTACATGCCTTCAGGAGAGACAAAAGTTACGGATGCAATTGGGAGAGTTACACATTTAAAAGGGGACTGAGCTGGCCATGTCACAGGATTGTTAAGAAATAGATGGAAGAAGATAATAGAATGGCATCTTAAGGATGAAAGATGAAGGAACAGGGAACGAACGCCTAAGCAATAGCCGGATGATTTGAGAAGGATATCTACCAACTGAATCCAAGATGCCCAAGACCAAACAAATTGTCTAGATCGAGAAAGGTATATTCCAGCAGTAGAAAAGACAATCTGCTCAACAATAACAACAATAAAATAATCGATTAAACAAGAGTTGATACTAGAAGTTTGAGATATTTTAACACTGATGAGACTGATGGTATCATAAATTATAACATTTTTAATGGTGAACGTACTCAGATCTTGTTGTACGAGTGCTATTTGAGTTGTTTACAGATAATTGAAACATTTATCTTGCTCAAAAAATGTAAATTAATGGCACATTTTTGAGCCATGATTTTCTATAAATTTCGGCGTGGATTAAGCCAACAGGAGTGTGTCAAAAAACTCGATTCGACTTTTGATGATAAGGGACCTCCTCGAGCCATAATGCTTAGCTGGCTATCCGAGTTCAATTGTGGTCGCACATCGCTGCATTATTAATTTCATGAAGGTCTTCAAAAATCGGCTGTTGTACCAGAAAACATCGATTCTGTGCGTAAACTGATATTGCAAGATCGTCATTTGACATGAGATTAATCATACTTGGGTATTAGTTCCACTAGTGTACATTTTTTATTGCAAAGCTCATGTCGATTGGTATAAAGAAATGCTGAGAAAATTCAATCGTGGTGCTTCAAAAAACGTCTTAAAGAACTTGAAAGACAACGTCTGTATGAGTCTTTCAAGACGATCCAAATCCAACAAATTTGTTCGAACACGAAACACTTCGAAGAGAACGGTATTTTTGAATAACTGGATATTTCGCCACCATTTCATTAGAGCACGTAAATAGGTCAATTGTGAATAGTAAAACTGTATCGCAGAAGACTTATCATCCTCCACCACGACAATGTGAGCTCTCATACATCACTTCAAACAAAAACTTGGAGAAGCCAATTACTGTTTTGGAAGTACCCCAATTGGAATTCAAAAAATGCTTCGACGATTGATTCAACCGCATGCAAAAGTGTATTGATCTTAATGGAGAATATTTTTAAAAACAATAAATCCATTTTCAATATCCAATTATGAATATTTGTTTATATCTGTCTCAAAACTTGAGTAGCAACTCCCATATTTGGAGATAATTTCCCAAAATTTGATCATATTCGCAGTTTTGTGTAGAAAAAATTTATTGAGTTTTTGTAATATTCATCTCATCATGGTTTCTAAAATAATGTCCCTGTAAACAAACAGAAAAGTTTCATATGTTACATAATTTGTGGCGTGAATCAGAACAACGCCACTAGATAGATTATTTATCGATGTGGAATAGTTATCACTTATTTTTTAAAATTTCCATTGGATTTCACTGATATTCGCAGAGATGAGGAAATTATCAAACTGTAGGCAAATTTATATGAACACCTTTGCAAAAGGAGACTCCTGAATGGAAGTCCTCGAAATCCTTGAAGTTAGGAAAACTTCTCCAACTTCCAAGTTCTTCGAAGAATTTGATAGCTTTTCGACTCGACGTTTGTTAGTATAGGGTTAAGAAGCTTGTGTATAATTATAACGTATAAAGTAACATGCGACTTTGACAATTTATTTTGTTGAACTTATGACTTTGGAGTTCGACTCATGTTTATCGTAGCAAACTGAAGTTATAAAGTGAAATAATGATTCCATAATATTAAAATATTTGTTATAGGATGCTGGCGATCAGACTATGAAGGTGGCAAAGGTAAAGGAGCGCGAAGACAAATGGGACGTTTTGGTGACTATAGCTGCGATTCTACGTGGGAGCTTATTGAATCCGCTGCTCAGCTTATGATGACACGTCACTATGATAATGTCGAATTTGTCCTCTGGACAGGGTGAGTAATTATCATTATTTTTCACTGATTTCAATTCCATTTATATTAATTCATAGAGCTAATATCGCATGCTAGGATTTTGAATTAGAATTGAACAAATATGTTTCCTAGAATCCATAACTGGGCACATTTAGAGAACTTTTGATTTCTCAAAATTATTTAATAATATAGTGAGTTTATGATGAGATGATTTTTCATTCGTTTTTTAGTGCATTTAACAGCTATGGTCATAAGCAAGAGTTACAATGTATGTTCCAATAATGTTAAAACAGTTTTGGCAAGGGACTTACGGAATATAATACCATTAATTCGATTGTTGACTAGAAGTAACATATTTTGTGAATTAGAAGTTCTTCGTCCGAGAACTAAATCACTCTAAGTTGTTTAATTTGCGTGATTTGATTTATCTTCCATTTCACTTTCAAATTAATGGCGTCGTATCTTAATATTTGTGATCAGAATAAACTTTTTTTTGGGAGCTTTTACTCTATGTTCCTTCTGGTTCCCATATATACTTATCGATGGCTATTTCAGATTCGAACATTTTTTTTTGGTATTCTGTTTTCGGGCACACAACATAAGTGTCTAAATTATTTCAATTATACTTAATATATTTTATCTCTAGTTGTGTTTACCTTCATTTTTTTGCTATATGTCTCATTTGTCTTTCTTTCTCTTTCGTTTTATTGCCTATTTTTTTTGAGTAATCTCATTTGCATTGCATTGCATTTAAGTTTGATATAATGCTCATGTCTCACAGCTATACAGCATGGAAGGCCTCGTTACCTTTTTCAAAATATTTATTTCTATGTTTTTTGTCACTTCTTTTTTCCCTAAAAAATGATTCTTTCATTTCATCAATTAATTCAACATTTTTACGCACCCAGATAACTATAAATTTCCAAATGCTTAATTTGTTTTTCCTGTATTTGTTATTATGTGAATTATCTACTCTTGCGATTAACATGCTCGTAGACTCATTGGATTTCAAATTAATTTTATTCATTTTTATATGTAATGTTTCGAGATGTAGTAGATCTTCTCCCTATGTTGCTAATAATATAAAATA